>NC_064571.1:19072500-19697500 GCF_937001465.1 Orcinus orca
TTTAAAATATCAAAGTACTATTTTAAAAAGGCAACAGATGTTTCCTCACATCTTGTTCTATTACAGTCCATGAAAAGCAAATAAGGGCGGGAGAGCTGTTTTACAGCCAATTCTATAGGGTTTTTCTGGCTCTTTTTCTGCCTCTATTACCACTCTCTTCTTCTTAACCTCACTTAACTTCTAATAGACAGATTTCTCTTTCCCTACACTTTCCTCATTTTGCGTTTTGAGTAGCGAGAAATACTAGAGGGAAGACTTCCTGAAATGTGATTCTTCCATTAATTGATATTTGTGCTGCTTAATTCCTTATGAATTGTGAAAAGTGCTTACAATGACTCAAAATTTACGGGATCATCTGAAGATTTCTGAAACACCATGTCATTATGTTTCATGCTATTTCATTAACATGGGGATTATACTGCAAGAGGTGTTCAGTTCCAATAGAAATAGAATTTGACAGAAATGTGACTGCATGACTCAAACCACACTCTTTCAAATGAAAGTGCAACTGCATTTCTTGAAATACCAAATTGTCATTTACTCTCTACCCTACAGTCTATCCCTCTATTTTTCTACTGCTTTTCTAATGGGTTAAATAGAACGTTGTTCATGCCTGGATGGTTAAGATTGCTGAGGAAGGACAATTCTGAAATTCCTAGCTAGTACAATTTGGTATATATGGATGTATTCATCCAGGTGATAGAAATAAGTGGGAAGCTGAAGTGCTGAACTGTTGAGTTTAACTTTGGACATAGTGAGGTGTGTGTGTGCTACATGTAGGTAGAGTGAGTTATCAAAGGAAGAGTTGAAATTCTGTGAGTGAAATTCAGGGAGCAAGTTGTAAGAAACCATGTTTTGTTTATATGGGTCCTTCCAGTTCTGCATACAGTAAGTATATAATTTATGTCAATTTCTGTCTGATTTTTTCTTCCCTTCACATTTCTTATTTAGTGTTTCTACAGAGAGAGCTAATAGAATGTGGAATTAGATATTAAACCCATATTCTTCCCACAGGTCAAAAAGTCCAATAAATCTACTAAAATTTTTCTCTGCATTATACTTTCAAGATCAAAATCAATATTCTTTTAATAATCTAAGACATAACATCATCAAGAAATATCTTAACTATTCCCTTGACAGCCAAGGCTACTTTCGATTCTGTTAGGTAATTAGCAATCCTTCACCCTTGATAATAATGTTGATCCTCCTGGGGCCAACCAGCAATAAAGCTAATGCAGTTTAGATTTAACAACTGGCTTTAAAAAAACACCCTCACCCCAAATAAAAAAAAAAATACCATTGTCAAAAGTGCAAAGTAATCTGAAAGAGGTGGAGAGAAATGCATTGGATTAACCACATATGACATAGTGAACATCTTAGGATGTTAATTTGTGAGGGTCAGGAATATAATTAGAGAAGAGAATTAGGATTTCACTGTGCTCCACATTAATCCATTTAAAATATGCATGTAGAGATAGAAATATAACCTGGAAATGAATCTATTTCCAAAAAGCTGATTATCTATTACCACAAAATAATGAACCATAAATGGTAGTTCATGCAAATCCCAAGTACAAAGCAATCCGTCCTTGCATTAAAAATAATGCAAATGTCATTGGACTACTGGCTAAGCTAAATTGAATAAAATAAACCAAATAATTTTGAAGGTGATTTTGAAATATAAAAGCCAAGGAGTGATTACCTTGAAAAGCTTAGAAGTGCCTGGGAACGGTAACCTAGTCCCATTTGGGCCTAGGCTCTTTTATTCTAATTTTCTCAAATAATAACTGATAGTGCTAATGACTTTGAGAATGCTAAACTGGGTAGAGTCCATTTTAACCATGTGCAAGATCTTTCAATGGGACTAACTTAGTGTTTAACATATAAGAACAAGAAATATTTTAATGGGCCTACACTATACATATTCAGGGCTGGGATAGTGTTTTGAGGGGAGGAAGTTGTGCTGGAAGAATTGATAATAAATTGAAAGTAAATACCCTGAGAAAACTGGAATCTCTCTATTGGAGCTGGCCATTTATTTATATTTAAACAGTTATCTCTCCAAAAGGAGTCACAAACTACCTGTAGGAAAAAAAAGAGAGACTTTGCTACAAGTCAGTTTTGCTGTTAATGAATGGGAGGTTAGAAACCCACAGCATTGCAGCCTATTATCTGCCAAGAAGAACATTTCATGTTTGAAAAATCCATGAGGATTTTAAGAGATATTTGATCCCCTTAGAAACTGTGATACATTTGAAATACCTTGAAATATCTCCCTACATTTTCCAGAGTCTATATCAATAACACTTTTATAAAATGCTAGCAAGTCCAGGGTAATAAATAACTGAAGCAAACAAAGATATGGTGAAAAGGTTCGGCCTAATCACATCTTTCCCCACTTCATGGATGTTTACATGAATACAAAAAAGATTATTCCTGTGTGGTAAACCCTCATTTCAGTGTCCTAGTCTACACACTCTTCCTCATCAAACATCAACAATGAAATAAATTAGCGAAGTTGAAATCCTTCTTGTTAAGACAGTGACAGTGGTGAACATAGGGCAGCAATTTGCACTCACCCCTATGGTGTCCATGGCAGGCATTACTAATCAATCACAGCACCTTGCTCCTTGAGAATATGCTCAGTGGCATGAGAAAGGAAACTTCTTTACCTCCCTCCTCCAAGAGGTCATATTTTGAAAAAGTTGTCAAAAACAACTTGATATAGTTTATAACACAGATACTTCTATATTTAAATTGTTTAATACTTTCTGTTTCTGTTACTACCAATCAACCTCGAACAAGTATTTTTTTTATTTAAATGATGCAGCATTTAATCTTTTTTCCCATAGCTAACTTTAAGGGACAAACTGTGAATTTGTACTGACACCACAGTATGAGTTGCTAATTAATGAAATAATTAAGCTGAAGACATAAGTATGAACAGAAGTACAAAGCATTTTGGGGATGATTTTAAATCAGAGGGTAAAACTTAGCTGAATATACTAACAAGTATGACGTCTGAAGTGAAAATGACCATCACAGGTATGGCTGTGATGATCGTTAAAACAAAAAATAAACTGCATTAAATCTATTAATATTAGAACATGTACTAATCCTTGATAACTGAAAGCAAGAATACTGTAGGCTAACTCCTGAAGAGTTGGCTTAATCCCAAGGGTGTTCCCATTTGATTACAGGATCTTGAAAAGTAAATGTTTTTCAACTTTAAGTAGTGGCTCAATCACAGCAGAAAGGAGGAGAAAAGGTCTGTTATTTTTTCTGCAGGGATTCCTTGAGTGCTGCCAGGGAGGCAGCTGGTGCTCTCCCAAGGCTGAAGGCCAGTTGTTGGGAAATATGTCTGTAATGGCTCAAGATGAAGTTGGCAAAGGCCTTAGCAGACAAGCACTGCAATCTCAGCCAGGCTTAAAAAAAAAAAGCTCCAGTGTTGCTGAGAAATTTACCAATGGTTCTCAGGTAACTTTCTCAACTGGACATATTTGTGTTTTCCTTTCTAATTCATTGAGGTAGGTAGTACTTCTTAGTCAGCCAGTCCACTGATTAACTGTCTTCATTTGCATTTTTTCAATTATAGGTAAGTAAACCTTGGGGATTCCCATGAAGGCTTAATTACAGTCAACAAATTTCTTAAATATGGCTTAGAGCCATTTTTTTTCTCACCATTTAAAGCAGAAAAGTTTTTGCTCAACCCCAAACAAGGCATTTTTGCTAACCTTGGAATCCCAAGGAGAAATGGGAGTATTGGGATGTGTTACCCCTTGGAAAGTTATGAACAGGCATCTCTATTCCAGGAAGTCCCCACCTCCCTTTTCTATATTTCTGCCTTCCCATACTGTTCCTTTTCCTACACATCAGGATCTCCTGGCCCAGAGGTTTTCTCTGGGTTGTTTTCACATAACAACAGAAGCATAGGAAATAAATCCAACAAGAGACCATGCGCCAGTGGATGGATATATATATATATATATATATATATATATATATATATTACAAACTGGGAGATATTCCTGGGTAGGAATATCTTTATGTCACATACATATTCCATGCATTGATTGTTGATTTTGTCATCTCTGATCATGAGAATCATCGTGTCTTCACCAACCAAGGCTCAGACTTTCAAAGGGCTACAGCTCCTTTTTGCCTTCTGTATGGGGCAGCCAGCTAGCAGAAGGTCACCACATTTGATCCCTTTATTTCCCTCATTCTCCCACACTATTCTGCATTACCATTACTGGGAGGCAAATTTAAGACAAGCCACTGCCCAAGAATCCAAGAGAAATATGTCTTCACAAAATGAATCAAAGAGCCACCAGTGGGCCCAGTACTCTCAGAAATGCTGAACTTTGCATGGTCATGGTATATTTGTTGATAAGTGATAAAGGCCATTTAACACCTTACAAAACAGCTCCTAGGCTCCAGAATACAATGTGCAACTACTAAGTGAAGAATAGATCCAAAGAGTCAAGGACCACAGGTTTGGGTGCTGGTTGATGGAGGGTTGTGCCTGGGAAGGGAGCATAATTTGGAAGCCTGGATTATTCTTCGCCATCTGTTCACTCCTCTCCACATTCAATCACTAACAGTTGTATCATGTGGCATTATTCATATGTTGAGGAAACTAAACTCCCATCCAGCCCATAACTCTCTCCTCATCAGGTGTGTGGAAAGAGCTGGTCAAAGCCTCTGTTGCTACCTGAGTCCTGGATGAAGAGAGTAAAGAGCAGCAGAAGAGACCCCTTCCCCAAGGAGTGTTTGCTACCCCTCCTCAGGATTCTAGTACCCTCTTTCCACCTCATTCTTCCAAGTCCTGTACATTCTCTCCCCTCTGGCAATGCATTCTTACATTTCATGCTCCACTTCCAACTCTCCCTGTTACTCCATCCTGTTTTATCTTTTCCTCTCTTACAGTGAACGAAAGCTTGGATTTTGGACTTTGGACTCAAAACCTGAGCTCAAACCTGATGGGTCTAATCACTGGCTATGTGATCTTGGGAGAGCTACTTAACCTAGCTCTACCTGAAACTCTTTCTTATCTTTCTCTAAAGTAAAAGTGAAAAAAAGCACTTTCTAGGATTATTAAGTATTAAATGAGATAACACCCTTGAAGCTGAATGCCTGGCACATGGAGGCCCTTAGCAAATCATAAGCTTTTATTATTACTGTGATCCACCTTTCCTTAAATCACCGTTTGAGTCTTTTTAAAAAGGGTCTTTTTAAAATCATATTTTCCATTTCCACCTCCTCCTCCTCTACTTTCTCCTCTCAAGGTTTCTCCACACCCTCCATCCACCCAATCCAGCATTTTGGACTCTCTCTAACCTTCTTCTTACTGAAGCTACTGTCACCTTGGCTTGTTCTCAATGCCTGATTATTACAGTTTTAATGTTGTACTGATAAAGGCATGGAGAAGTTCACAAGGAGAATAGAAAAGCACCGTAAGTTGTATCTTTTGTAGCACTACTGAATCTTTTAGATGGAGGAAAGGAAGGCTCAAGATTCAGTATAAGAAAACATGGGGGATTTATGCATGGCACCCAAAATATCTAAGAACATTTAGGGCTTATAGGGGCTGGAGAAAGACTGGATAGTTAAAAAGTCAAGATGGCTCTAGTAGGAGGTGGAGGGAAGCCAATCTGGTCCTGGAAAGTAATGTTTAAAGATCTTATTTGAGAGGCATCAAAAGAAAGAGTATAAAATATTTTATCCAACCACATATAGGGCTTAACATTTCAAAAATTCAGGCTCTTCAAAAAAAAAATCATACTCTTTGTTTTGGTTAAGATATTATTTCTAGATATTTCTTATTGAAAAGCATAATAATGTTACCTGGGAAGTTCAACAGCCTAATTAATTCAACTCTTATATTGTCGTCAGAACCCAGCTGAGAGTGTCCTAAGCTACCTCAAACACAGTTCCCTCTTCTGCACATCAAACACTGAAGATCAACCTCCCAAGCCCTGTGCTTCAACTCCATCAAAATACAGTTGGGATTCCTAGATTTGTTTCCTAAAGTCTTAAATCCATTGTTCTATAAAATGGGCTATTTAAAATTTTTAGCCCATTGGACCTAACACCTGCTGTCTTCAACTGAGATCAGCTTATCTCATTATCTTAACCCACCAATAGACTCACAGTGTTGAATCTACATATTCTTCAGGGGTGCTTGAAAGTTTCATCCACCCAGCTTCCCAAAACATAAGCATACCAATCTTGCTGCATTTGGTTATATTTTGTTCATATTTATTAACCAAATAAATTAGCAAAGGCCAGGTCTTGAAAATAGACTAACCAAAAAATCCAGGATAATTAAAAGTCAAACTATAAAGAAAGGACATTGCCTAGGCTACAGTCTGGAAGGACCAGGAGGTACCAAGAAGTAAGTTAGGTGCAAAAGAAACAAACAAACAAAACAAAATAAAACAAAAACAGAATGGGTAACCTTTAAACAAGCCATACTTGTCAATGCTCCAAGCCTCTTCCAGAAATGCCTCTTTTAGTGAAGGCAAGGATGGTTCATGTGTGACATACTTGCTACCATTTCTTCATTGGTACCTTTATCAGGCACATCCAGTCAATAACAGTCCTTTGTTCTATTGATCCTAGACAAGATCTCAGAATTCTTCTCAAAACACACGGCAGTCAATCACTAGCAATTGATGAGAGTGAGCAATCAAGGTTAAACCCATTTACCATATCCACTATGGGCCTTCGAACCCTCCCCCCAAAGGCTATGCTTTGATTAACAGGGGTATATTAATATTGTTTCTCCCTCATTAGCATATTGTTCTCCTTGTATAATTCATAAAGAATAATCTCTTAAATATAATGCAGAAAACTAATGTGAAATCTTAGACATATATGTAACTATACAAAATAATTCACTACATCAACCTAAAATTTCAACTCTTCTTTTTTTTTTTTTTTTTTTTTTTGCGGTACGCGGGCCTCTCACTGCTGTGGCCTCTCCTGTTGCGGAGCACAGGCTCCGTACGTGCAGGCTCAGCAGCCATGGCTCATGGGCCTAGCCACTCCACCGTATGTGGGATCTTCCCGGACCGGGGCACGTACCCGTGTCCCCTGCATCGGCAGGTGGACTCTCAACTGCTGTGCCACCAGGGAAGCCCTCAACTCTTCTTTTATTACAGAAATGAGAATAACAACAAAAAGAAATGGATATCATTATTCAAGGGCTCATAAGAGGTCTTCAGTATAATGCATCTTTTAAAGTCAGTAATTTTAATTAAATTAGTTTTAAATTTGAGCAGTTAACCCATGGCTTTTCATAATTGAATACATTTTTCTGCCTACTTTGAAACATTCTTTGAGTAGACATAGAACAATACTCTCCAAATACTTTTCTTTTTTCCTGGCCACTACTTTTCTCATTGTGAGATGTAAACTCACTACCAGTTTCATCACATATTTAATTAATTTCCAAGTGTTCACTGTGTACATTGTCACAGATTCAGGTGAAGTTTTCCTATCTTACTTAGAACACAGTGAGTTGTAAGTACTTAACTTCCATCTGGATCTTACTTCAGGTTCTTGCAAAAGTTCTTACTTTCACAAAGACCTCTCAACATTTAGAGGATAACCTAAGCTTCTTCAGACTTCTCTTAATGACTCTTCCCAACATTCCAGAGACAAGTATGAGTTACCTGCTCTTCCCACTGTCTTCTTAGTCTCAGTTACTGACAACACAATTCTTCCAACTGTTTAGGTTAAAAACCCAGAATTTTATATTACACCTTGTTCTCTCTGACCCAGCATCCAATCTTCCATCATAGTCTGTCAGCAGCATATTTGAAATATATCCAATATTTGACCTTTTCTCACCTTCTCCACTATTACCACCATGGCCAAGCCCCAACAGAATCTCTTGTTAGATTGTTTCAATATCTTCCCCTAACTAGTTTCCTTGCTCCTCACTCTTTCCTCCCTTTAACAGGAACCAGAATAGTTCTGTTACATAAACTCAAATAATATTGCTTTTCTTCTCAACATCGTCCAATGGTGCCCCATCTCAATCTGAGTAAAATCCAAGACTATCACAGTGGCCTTCAAGGTCATAAAATCTGGTTACCAATAGTTCTGATTTCTCTGTTGTTCACTCCACTACTACATATTGGTCTCTTGGGGACTTCCCTGCTGGTGCAGTGGTTAAGAATCCACCTGCCAATGCAGGGGACACGGGTTTGAGCCCTGGTCCAGGAAGATCCCACATGACGCAGAGCAACTAAGCTCATGTGCCACAACTATTGAGCCTGTGCTCTAGAGCCCATGAGCCACAACTACTGAGCTCACGTGCCACAACTACTGAAGTCCACGTGCCTAGAGCCCATGCTTCACAACAAGGGAAGCCACCACAATAAGCCCGCACACTGCAACAAAGAGTAGCCCCTCTTGCTGCAACTAGAGAAAGCCCGCACACAGCAACAAAGACCCAACGCAGCCATAAATAAATAAATAAATAAAACATTGCTCTCTTGATTATTGCTCAGACAGACCAGTCATGCTTGCCCTTCAGTGCCTTTATACTTTTTTCTTCTGCCTAGAATGCTCTTCCCTCAGATACCTGTAAAGCTTGGTCGCTAAACTCCATCAGATATTTAATCAGATATCAGTATCTCAGTGAAAACTTCTCTTTCCAAATTGCAACTCCATTCCCAGCATTAACTCCTCCTCTTTCCATTTTAGTATTTCTTCATACACTCGTCATCATCTAACAAATATTTTTTTCATGGGTTTATTGTCCCTCACCCCAAGCTATATCCCAAACACCTAAAACAGTGTCTAGCATATGGGTCTTCCATAAATATTTGCTGAATGTTGTTGAATAATTGCAACTTTACAGATGAGGAAGTAAGAGACGACAAAGCTTGTCCAAAGACGGAAAGGTAGGGCACAATGCCTAGTCCAGTACCCAACTCCCCATGTCATCAATCTGTTTATTCTTCCATGGAAGAGTACCCAAAGGCAAAATATTAGCAGGACAGTGGGATTTAGGGACATAATATACAAAGTAAATGTTATCTAGCTACAATACAAGTCTTATGACCTCTTCCCCTCAGTGGTATAGCTTCAGGATCATCCTTTGCTCAGAAAACATCCATAATTCAATTATTTGTGTTTATTACTTTCTGTGTATAAAATACTGGGCTTTCTTTAAGGATCATCTCTCTCATTAACAGTACCAGTGTCTGTGAAGCACTGAGCTATGTTTTCTAGGTATAGTTCTGGGAACTTAATAAATGATCTCTAAGATGTATAAGATAGATACCATCATTCATTCTTTACATAAAAGGAAATAGAGAAAAATTAAGTTCTTCGTGAACTTGGGTTCACAAACTCATATCTGGTAGAACTCAGCTTCAGTTTACCCACGTGACACACTACATGCAATCTTCTTTGACCAGGCAAATCCACCTTAGTGTTTTCCTGCCCTGAACTCTCTATTCCTGGCTATTGGTTCCATTTATCTGGAGCTCAGTATGAATTATGGTGGCTTTTAACTATTCATAAATGTGAATCATGTGACCAAGCAGTAATGAAGTGGATTTCCTTAAGTCATAAAGGAATAAAAGGTCACACCACCTTCCAGTCCTGCAATCACGATTCACATGAGATATGAATTAGGCACATAGTAAGGACTTCATCTTCTACTTACTCGTTTTCTTGCCAGCCACTAAAAAGTCACTTACATTTTCAAAGAAAACTTGATCAAATACAACATCTAATTCTCCTTCCCACTAGCCACCACATATACCACTTGCTATTTACACAAAGTTTATGAAAAAAACTTTTTTATTCTAAATTTCTACAACAAAGCCTTTTACTCAACCACACAATGGGCACCATGATATGATGTAAGGCTGACATAGTTTTTAAGAACACAACATATCTTAGTTGTTACCATCATGTATACTATCTGACTGATACTATATCCTGTATTTCTTGTTCAACTACTAGTCTAAGGGGGACAGGGACAAGCAACATCCTTCAAATGCACAAAGCACAACAGCACAAAGAGAAATTGGCTCTAATCTTGGCTGTGCTAGCTGCTGACTAGGAAAGTTTGGGGTACTCTTGTAACCTCTCTGAGCTTCTGCTTCTTCAGCTGTAAAATGGGGTTATTAATACCAATATATTTTCACCAGTTTTAAAAGTAAACTTTTAAAATTTTAAATAAGTATGTCACTATAAAAGATTATTACATAAGTTCTGGGTACCTTGGGTGAGTCCTTTTAGAATCTTCATCATAATTTATTGGACCACCTGGGTAACTCAGGCCCAAGAAAGTCTGCACAGGGAAGGGTATTCCAATAGACGCCCAGGGTGAGAGTACCATAAGCCTTAACAAGACAAGAACAAGGTGCTTCCAAAATGAGGTAAGCTTTCTTTTCCACCTGACAGTGGGGATGACTAGGGCTGAAATATGGGTGAGGTGGTCTAGTTACAATCTAATTTTTCCCTTTTTTTGGAGAATGCTCAGGAAATGTCATTCTCAAAATAAATGTAACAGAGGAACCTGCTATCGGGGACCCAAAAACTGACTGTGGAGTGCATTCCTAAAAGAAATAAAGGTCAGCCAAAAAATAAAGATAAACCATTCTCGTAATATGAGCATCCATGGAGCTATCCTTGGTGATTGCAGCTCAACTCCTGTTACATTTCTTGCTGGCATGAAATAATTAGTTACTTATTTGCTGCTTTGTCTTCAAAGACTTTGTGTGCATGTGAAAGTCTTGTCTTAGAACTAGACTTCTTGCTATTTATGAACAAGTACTTCCTGTCCCTTTATTGTCATGTTCTGGCTAGCACCACATAAGCCACAGTAGGATTGGGTATATACGTCCCCAGTGTTTAGCCAGTTGGGTGATGGATTCTTAGCTCAGGCTGCCTCTTAAACTGATCTGTAAGAGCAGCCTACTGATAAAATTTGACTAATACGTCTCTGTATTGGGTTAATGTACTTTGGATATTTTCCAGATTCAATATATATTGAGCATCCCAGCCAATATTTTACATCACTTAATCTTCACTCTATCCCCCCCCAAAAATGATACATCCCTTTATCCTTACTGTTTGATACATGAGGGAATGGAGGCTTAAAGAAAAGTAACTTGCTAGCTAATAAGACAATTACCAGGAATTTTAAGTGTATGACTTCTGTTCCCAGGTGTAGTGTATTTAATAATACACTGCAGCTCCAATTGTTTTTGAACAAAATAAGAAATAAAGAGCATTTAAGGTGGTTCCCCTGAGAAACTAGAATATGTCCCCTTACAAGTGCCTGCCAGGGCATGGCCTGGTTTGGAACCTTATAATCTGTTTCTCCTGGAGTGAGTACTTTAGGAAAAATACAGCAAAAACACCGGAGGGTTCCCTTCAGTCTAAAACTGGAAATATTATTTCTTTGGTCCAACAAAGAACCTACGGATGGACAACATATTATCTGTTCTCTTGCAAAAGAGGTTGAGCTATACAAGAAACTTTCAAAATCACAGATTAAAGGACAAAGTATCCTCAAAAGACTGGACATGCATAACAGTGTTGCAAAAAATCATAGAAAGGATATTAGTGGTTCTTTTGAAAGCAAGCCTCAAATCTATGAAATTGGAAAACTTCTTTGAAAAAAAAAAAGCACTTTGTAAACTTCCAATGAAATGACAACTTTTAACCAGTGAACAAAGATAAACATTAAAGTGTTGGAGAGAGTCTGATACAGTATCTTGCCCCTACTGAAAATCATACTTAATACTAAGATGAAAGTTTCCTCAAGGCACAATCCCTAACTTGGAGTCCCTGTGAATCTAGCCTTTGACAAAGTTAAATCACCTCCATATTTATTATAAGATTTAAAGGATACCTCATTATTTCTTTACCTGATACACTAAAAACTGCCATGGTAAATATTTCAAATACACTACGACTACAGCTTTGAAAGAAAGAGTGATCTCTGTTTCATCTAGAGTCACCACCTGTTACCTGCTCTCCAACCTTCTCTTTAAAACGAATTAATGCTGAACTATGAAATATATTCAATGTTTACCTATAATTTGCTTGGTTTCAAGGGCTCAGCTAGCACTAATTTCAGCATTGCAGTTACGTATCATAAATATTATCTCAAAAACACTCACATAATTAATTTGAATCTCAAGACCATTGGCCTGATGCATTTCTTAATATTATTTTTAAAGGAAAAAATATAAATTATCACTTTGTTTTTCTTCCTTATTTTTAAAAAGGTACTTATTATCTATTTCATCATACAAGGATTAAAAAGTATACAGAGAGAATAAAGTAATATGTGAAAATGTTTTGTTTAACAAAAAAAGGTGTTATAAAAACAATTGATTTGGGCTTCCCTGGTGGTGCAGTGGTTGAGAGTCCGCCTGCCAATGCAGGGGACACGGGTTTGTGCCCCAGTCCGGGACGATCCCACATGCCACGGAGCGGCTGGGTCCGTGAGCCATGGCCACTGAGCCTGCGCGTCTGGAGCCTGTGCTCCGCAACGGGAGAGGCCATAACAGTGAGAAAAGCCCGCGTACCGCTAAAAAAAAAAAAAAAAAAAAATTGAATTGTTTTAAACTCAATACCCTTGTTTGTAAAAAGCAAGAAACTGAAGTAAATTCACTTAACTTTCTTTTAAACACATTCTTATCAGAGCCCTGAATTGCCTTTGAGAGTAGAAATGCCTGTATCTCTAAGACAGGAATATTTGGGGGTAACCAACAAGGAAGATGGATGGAGATCTTAAAAAGATGTATGAAGTTTATGGCCAGAGGATGACCGTGATGGGTTCTCAGGAGTCTCGCTTCTAGAAAAATGCACACCCACACCCCGATGCCAGGCTACGAATGGGCATTTGGCAGATGAATCTGGAACCATTGTATCTTCCATCTTCCACCCTTCCAGAGGGAAGAAATAAAAGGCTCCATTTCAAATAGTATGTATATTCTAGGTGAAAAATCGAGATTTCAACCAGATCTATGGTGCTCATCTGGGGCAATTTCCCCACTACAGGCATCTAGTGGGGAAATGCCAGTGATCTTGCCAAACATACTATACAGTGAACAACCACAACAACTTCTCACAACTAAGAATTATTTAGACTAAGCTAGAATGAAATAGCCTAATGAGACAAGCCATGAGGTCTAAGAAAGGGTCGAAACTGACTTAAAGCCCTGGGAAGCTCTCACCATAGCCTCACTCCTCCCTCCTTCCTAGACCAGAATTTTTCAAAGTGTGATCCATGAGTATCTGCATCCAGAACGTTTAGAAATAGAATACAGATTCCTGATCTCAGGCGTGAGCTTCAGAACTGTGAAGGGAAAGCCTAGGAATCTCCATTTTTATTTGCTACCCATGTGATTCTTCTACAGATTGAAATATAAGAATCATTACTTCACTTCTCTGTTGAAGTCATTCCCTTCTGTATTTTCAGCTATCACCTCTCTGTAGTGATTCCTTCAGGACTCTCAATGACAAAAAATTGCAATTTCTATGAGGGCAGAGACTTTGGCTGATTCTTCACTATTGTATATCCAGTGGCTTGATTGGTAGACATGATGAAAGAGGGCAAGAGGGCACCTACATCATCAAAAAGACCATCATCTTTGGGAAGAGACAAGGTAATGAAAAATAAAGTTAGCTACCGATTTATTCGGTACTTCTACATTCTGGGCCTTGTACTAGATCTGTGGCACACATTAACACTAAAAACAATGCAACAAAGTACATACTAATGTAATTTTCACTTTACAGTTGAGAAAAATGGGGCTCAGCTGGATCAAGCAACTACCAGAAGTCAGAATTCAGTTTGTGTGCCACTGAATGGAGAGTATAGACGGGTAAGAACTGCCACTCTATGCCCAATTCTTCCCATTTTTTTCAGATTTGTCATATGATATACATAGACATAATTGGGGTAGGGGTACAGATGTTCCTGGGAAATATTTTAAAGGGTGTTAACACAGCTAGGAAGCACATCATTTTGCCCTCTCACCTCTTTTCTTCTTCTTGTATGGGATATGGGAAGATGCAGCACTAGCAGTCAACTTGGACCAAAAGATGAACTTGAGAACAGAAGCCTCCACTGCTCCTCAAGTGGAGCAGAGCATAAAGTCAGAAGGAGTCTGGGTCCTTGATGACTCTGAGATTACTATACCAGCCCTGAACCACCTATAGACTTATTCTATGTGAAAGAGAAATAAATATTTGATGTTTTATCATATGTAGCTGAATCTAAATTTAATTAAAATACATGAATTATAAATACTATTATTGGACATTAATAATTTAGGATACTTAATTAAAAAGTCATATTTCACATCTAAATATAATTAGCATTTTAATATAACATAACCTTCATGTGGGAGGGCAAATGAAACAAGCCATGTCACTTTAGCCCTTATTTTAAGTTCCATTTTTAAAATAAATGATTAATTTGATTAATTCAGCTGTTTTGAAAGAAATTCTATATGTTTCCATACCATAATCTTTTTTTTTTTGTTAGTCTACTTAAAGTACTAGGAAATATAACAAAATAAATTTCAAAAATTAAGTTAGCTAAAAAAATTAATTACTTGATTTTGGGCCCTAAATCTTAGGTAGACAATGCACTTTGAAATCCAGTATTTAAAATAAACTCAGGTGTTTTCATGTGGGAATAAATGAATGCAAGCATGAATGAATGATAGACTTAAGAATCATTTACTAGGATTTTTCAGTGTGATAACTTACTACAATGGAAAAAGGTATGGCCAAGAAGCTATCCTATTAGGCACACATTATGTGCTCATTGTGCAAGAAATCAGGGAAAAAATTAAGAACATTCAGACACATTCCCTATCCTTATGGAGCTCACAGACTAGCTAGGGAGATATATATATATATATATATATATATATATATAAAAAATTAAATAAGTTCCTACACTGCATTCCATATCAGGAATGATAGAAAACACGTCACACTGTGGGAGAATATCAAGAGAGTCTTCCTGGAAGCACTACAGTATATCAGCTACTAACTTTGTAACCTCCAGGAAGTTACTTAAATTCTCTGAACCTCATTTTCCTAATATTTTTAATGGGGATGACAGTATCTCTTCCACAGAATGATTTTGAAAACACATTGCAGAGTGCATTTCAAATGCTTAGCACAGTGCATGGAACATACTAAGCCCTCAATGTATCTTAGTTTAATAATAATTGAGGTATTTACTACATGCAATCGTCCTGTTGTCCCTCTAAGTGGTATTACTATTCCAATTTCTAAATCAAAAGCAAAAGCTCAGAGATTAGCAATGTTACCCAATATCTCCCAGATGATAAAAGACAGACTTGGTTTCCAAATTCACATCAAATAGCAATACCTTGCTTATAATTTTAACATCTACCTTAAGAGAACATGATATATTTTTTTAACAACTTTATTGGAGTATAATTGCTTTACAATGCTGTGCTATTTTCTGCCCAATAACAAAGTGAAACAGATATATGTATACATATATCCCCATAGCCCCTCCTTCTTGCATCTCCTTCCCACACTCCCTATCCCACCCCTCTAGGTGGTCAGAAAGCACCGAGCTGATCTCCCTGTGCTATACAGCTGCTTCCCACTAGCTATCTATTTTACATTTGGTAGTGTATATATGTCAGTGCTACTCTCTCACTTCAACCCAGCTTACCCTTCGCCCTCCCTGTGTCCTCAAGTCTATTCTCTTTGTCTGTGTCTTTATTCCTGTCCTGCCCCTAGGTTCATCAGAACCATGTTTTTTTTTAGATACCATATATATGTGTTAGCATACAGTATTTGTTTTTCTCTTTCTGACTTACTTCACTCTGTATGACAGACTCTAGGTCTATCCACCTCACTAAAAATAACTCAATTTCATTTCTTTTTATGGCTTAGTAATATTCCATTGTATATATGTGCCACATCTTCTTTAGCCATTCATCTGTCAATGAACATTTAGGTTGCTTCCATGTCCTGGCTATTGTAAATAGTGCTGCAATGAACATTGTGATACATGTCTCTTTTTGAATTATGGTTTTCTCAGGGTATATGCCCAGTAGTGGGAGTGCTGGGTCATATGGTAGTTCTATTTTTAGTTTTTTAAGGAATCTCCATACTGTTATCCATAGTGGCTGTATCAATTTACATTCCCATCAAAAGGGCAAGAGGGTTCCCTTTTCTCAACACCCTGTCCAGCATTTACTGTTTCTAGATTTTTTGATGATGGCCGTTCTGATCGGGGTAGGGGGTACCTCACTGTAGTTTTGATGTGCATTTCTCTAATAATTAGTGATGTTGACCATCCTTTCATGTGTTTCTTGGCAATCTGTATATCTTCTTTGGAGAAATGTCTATTTAGGTCTTCTGCCCATTTTTGACTGGGTTGTTTGCTTTTTGATATTGACCCGTATGAGCTGCTTATATATTCTGAAAATTAATCCTTTGTCAATTGCTTTGTTTGCAAATATTTTCTCCCATTCTGAGGGTTGTCTTTTTGTCTTGTTTATGGTTTCCTTTGCTGTGGAAATGCTTTCATTAGGTCCCATTTTTTTATTTTTGTTTTTATATCCATTTCTCTAGGATGTGGGTCGAAAAGGATATTGCTGTGATTTATGTGATTTATGTCATAGCCTATGTTTTCCCCTAAGAGTTTTATAGTGTGCAACCTTACATTTAGGTCTTTAATACATTTTGAGCATATTTTTGTACACGGTGTTAAGGAGTGTTTTAATTTCATTCTTTTACATGTAGCTGTCCAGTTTTTGCAGCACCATTTGCTGAAGAGGCTGTCTTTTCTCCATGGTATATTCTTGCCTCCTTTATCAAAGATAAGGTGACCATATGTGCATGGATTTATCTCTGGGGTTTCTATCCTGTTCCATTGATCTATATTTCTGTTTTTGTGCCAGTACCATACTGTCTTGATTACTGTAGTTTTGGAATATTGTCTGAAGCCAGGGAGCCTGATTCCTCCAGCTCCCTTTCTCTTTCTCAAGATTGTTTTGGCTATTGGGGGGTCTTATGTGTTTCCATAGAAATTGTGCAATTTTTTGTTCTAGTTCTGTGAAAAATGCCATTGGTAGTTTGACAGGGATTGCACTGAATCTGTAGATTTCTTTAGGTAGTATAGTCATATTCACAATGTTGATTCTTCCAATCCAAGAACATGGTATATCTCTCCATCTGTTTGTATTATTATAATTTCTTTCATCAGTGTCTTATAGCTTTCTCTATACAGGTTTTTGTCTCCTTATGTAGGTTTATTCCTAGGTATTTTATTCTTTTT
This sequence comes from Orcinus orca, assembly GCF_937001465.1. Taxonomy (NCBI): domain Eukaryota; kingdom Metazoa; phylum Chordata; class Mammalia; order Artiodactyla; family Delphinidae; genus Orcinus; species Orcinus orca. Next base: position 19,089,830 of record NC_064571.1, read on the forward strand.
GTTGCAATGGTAAATGGAATTTGTTTCCTTAATTTCTCTTTCTGATTTTTCATTGTTAGTGTAAAGGAATGTAAGAGGTTTCTATGCATTAATTTTGTATCCTGCTACTTTACCACATTCATTGATTAGCTCTAGTAGTTTTCTGGTAGCATCTTTAGGATTCTCTATGTATACTATCATGTCATCTGCAAACAGTGAAAGTTTTACTTCTTCTTTTCCAATTTGGATTCCTTTTATTTCTTTTTCTTCTCTGATTGTTGTGGCTAAAACTTCCAAAACTATGTGAATAATAGTGGTGAGAGTGGGCAACCTTGTCTCTTGCCTGATCTTAGAGGAAATGGTTTCAGTTTTTAACCAATTGGAACAATGTTGGCTGTGGGTTAGTCATATATGGCCTTTATTATGTTGAGGTATGTTCCCTCTATGCTTACTTTCTGGAGTATTTTTATCATAAATGGGTGTTGAATTTTGCTGAAAGCTTTTTCTGCATCTATTGAGATGATCATATGGGTTTTATCCTTCAATTTGTTAATATGGTGTATCACACTGATTGATTTGCATATATTGAAGAATCCTTGCATCCCTGGGATAAACCCCACTTGATCATGCTGTATGATCCTTTTAATGTGCTGTTGGATTCTGTTTGCTAGTATTCTGTTGAGGATTTTTGCATCTATGTTCATCAGTGATATTGGCCTGTAGTTTTCTTTCTTTGTGCCATCTTTGTCTGATTTTGGTATCAGGGTGATGGTGGCCTCGTATAATGAGTCTGGGAGTGTTCCTGTCTCTGCTATATTTTGAAAGAGCGTGAGAAGCATAGGTGTTAGCTCTTCTCTAAATGTTTGATAGAATTCACATGTGAAGCCATCTTGTCCTGGGCTTTTATTTGTTGGAAGATTTTTAATCACAGTTTCAATTTCAGTGCTTCTGATTGGTCTGTTTATATTTTTTATTTCTTCCTGGTTCAGACTCAGAAGGTCATGCTTTTCTAAGAATTTGTCCATTTCTTCCAGGTTGTCCATTTTATTGGCATAGAGTTGCTTGTAGTAATCTCTCATGATCTTTTGTATTTCTGCAGTGTCAGTAGTTACTTCTCCTTCTTCATTTCTAATTCTGTTGATTTGAGTCTTCTCCCTTCTTTTCTTGATGAGTCTGGCTAATGGTTTATCAATTTTGTTTATCTTCTCAAAGAACCAGCTTTTAGTTTTATTGATCTCCGCTATTGTTTCCTTCATTTCTTTTTCATTTACTTCTGATCTGATCTTTATGATTTCTTTTCTTCTGCTAACTTTGGGTTTTTTTGTTCTTTCTCTAATTTCTTTAGGTGTAAGTTTATGTTGTTCATTTCAGATTTCTCTTGTTTCTTGAGGTAGGATTGTATTGCTATATACTTCCCTCTTAGAACCGCTTTTGCTGCATCCCATAGGTTTTGGGTCATTGTGTTTTCATTTCCTCTTTGTTTTTTTCAGTGATCTCTTGGTTATTTAGCATCGTATTGTTCAGCCTCCATGCGTTTGTATTTATTTTATTTATTTTTTCTGTAATTGATATCTAGTCTCATAATGTTGTGGTTAGAAAATATACTTCATATGATTTCAATTTTCTTAAATTTACCAAGGCTTGATTTGTGACCCAAGATATGATCTATCCTGGAGAATGTTCCATGAGCACTTGAGAAGATAGTGTATTCTGTTGGTTTTGGATGGAATGTCCTATAAATATCCATTAAGTCCATCTTGTTTAATGTGTCATTTAAAGCTTGTGTTTCCTTATTTATTTTCATTTTGGATGATCTGTCCATTGGTGAAAGTGCAGTGTTAAAGTCCCCTACTATTATTGTGTTACCGTTGATTTCCCCTTTTATGGCTGTTAGCATTTGCCTTATGTGTTGAAGTACTCCTATGTTGGGTGCATAAATATTTACAACTGTTATATCTTCTTTTTGGATTGATCCCTTGATCATTATGTAGTGTCCTTCTTTGTCTCTTGTAATAGTCTTTATTTTAAAGTCTATTTTGTCTGATATGAGAATTGCTACTCCAGCTTTCTTTGGATTTCCATTTGTTTGGAATATCTTGTTCCATCCCCTCACTTTCAGTCTGTATCTGTCCCTAGATCTGAAGTGAGTCTCTTGTGGACAGCATATATACGGGTCTTGATTTTGTATCCATTCCACCAGTCTATGTCTTTTGGTTGGAGCATTTAATCCATTTACATTTAAGGTAATTGTCAATAGTATGTTCCTGTTACCATTTTCTTAATTGGTTTGTTTTGTTTTTGTAGCTCTTTTCCTTCTCTTGTGTTACCTGCCTAAAAGAAGTTCCTTTAACATTTGTTGTAAAGCTGGTTTTGTGGTGATGAATTCTCTTAGCTTTTCCTCATCTGTAAAGGTTTTAATTTCACCATCAAATCTGAATGAGATCCTTGCTGGGTAGAGTAATGTTGATTGTAGCTTTTTCCCTTTCATCACTTTAAAGATGTTGTGCCACTCCCTTCTAGCTTGCAGAGTTTCTGCTGAAAAGTCAGCTCTTAACCTTATGGGGATTCTCTTTTATGTTATTTGTTGCTTTTCCTTTGCTATGTTTAATATTTTTTCTTTGTATTTAATTTTTGATAGTGTGGTTAATATGTGTCTTGTCATGTTTCTCTTTGGATTTATCCTGTATGGGACTCTCCGGTCTTGCTGCACTTGATTGAGTATTTCCTTTCCCATGTCAGGGAAATTTTCAACTATAATCTCTTCAAATATTTTCTCAGACCCTTTCTTTTCCTCTTCTTCTTCTGGGATCCCCATAATTCAAATGTTGGTGTGTTTAATGTTGTCCCAGAGGTATCTGAGACTGACTTAATTCTTTTCATTCTTTTTTTTTTTTTTTTATTCTGCTCTGCAGTAGTTATTTCCACTATTTTATCTTCCAGGTCACATATCCGTTCTTCTGTCTCCATAATTCTGCTATTGATTCCTTCTAGAGAATTTTTAAATTTATTTATTGTGTTGTTAATTATTTTTTGTTTGCTCTTTAATTCTTTTAAGTCCTTGTTAAACGTTTCTTGTATTTTCTCCATTCTATTTCCAAGATTTTGGAACCCTTTTACTATTATTACTCTGAATTCTTTTTCAGGTAGACTGCCTATTTCCTCTTCATTTTTTTTTGGTCTGGTGGGTTTTTACCTTGCTCCTACATCTGCTGTGCATTCATAGTTTCTGTTGTTTTTGGTGTCTACCCCCAGTGGGTGAGGTTGGTTCAGTGGCTTGTGTAGACTTCCTGGTGGAGGGGACTGGTGCCTGTGTTCTGGTGGTTGGGGCTGGATCTTGTCTTTCTGGTGGACAGGACTGCATCTGGTGGTGTGTTTTGGGGTGTCTGTGAACTTATTATGATTTTAGTCAGCCTCTCTGCTAATGGGTGGGGTTGTGTTCCTGTCTTGCTAGTTGTTTGGCATGGGGCATCCAGCACTGGAGCTTGCTGGCCCTTGGGTTCACCTGGGTCTTAGCGTTGTGATGGAGCTCTCTGGGAGAGCTCTTACCAATTGATATTACGTGGGGCTGGGAGGTTTCTGTGGTCCAGTGTCCTGAACTTGGCTCTCCCATCTCAGAGGCTTAGGCCTGACACTAGTCCGGAGCACCAAGACCTGTCAGCCACATGGTCTGGTCACTCCAATGGATTCTCATCATCCTTGGGAGAACATGATATTCTGTAACTTATTTTTTCAGATCTCTGACATCAAAACCATGTGGCTGTCACTGTTCTCTGACTTGGTTTTTACCCAGGTAAAATGCTAGGCCTTAAGGTAAATAATTTTGTGTGGCATATTTCTAAGGACTACCCAAGGTTATGTTTGGCTGGGTTGGTGTAATAAAGGCCCAATGACAGAGCTACATGTGATTGGTTTAAAAAATTCTGTAAGAATTTAAAAAGTCATTTTTTTCTTTTAAATCAACATGCTGAAACTAATTTGCTCAATTAATGGCAGGCACTGGCATCCTACCAATTAACTGCTTCTAAAATGTGACAGTATCACCAGCTCTACCAAAGCAGTTATTGCTATTACCTGCAGAGAGATGTATATGAAGAAAAAACAAGATTCCCTATCATTTCTCAACTTATAAACAATGAAATTCTCAAATTAAAAAATAGAGAAGATTCTGGCAATCTGGAAGAGAACTGTATGCAAAGCGATTAGGGGGTTAAATCCAGAACTGACCCTCCTTGCTGTGATAAGAGGGCCACCTTCCTCCAGAGCAGAGTTCATTCTCATGTCTTAGTCAAATGTAAAATACCTCTCTAGTGCCTCCCTCTTCTTTGAACATTTGTATAGCTCTCTACACAGACTGGTGGTTGTAGGATAATGACTGTTGTCCATAAAGAAAATATATATATATATATAAAAAAATGAGCACTTCTAAAAGATTGTTTATTGAAATAGTTATGGTATTAATATTTTTCAACATAGACCATAGACCCTACATTGGCTTGAAAGCTTGATTTTTCTCATCACAATGGGAATATATACATATATAATTTTTTAAATGAGTTCACCTAATTAATATTAAAAAGCAGTCAAATAGCTCTACCAAAGAATACCAAGCAGAAATAAATATTGCTCTGCACTGTTGTCTCTGTCCCTTCTCTTGACACGAGTTGGGAGCTATAGAACAACTTAGCTCTGAACTTGATTAACTCCTTGCATTAGACCATGATGATGAAAGAACTAGATGGTCCCTTAAGTGTTTATAGTTGCATGTCTTTTCTTCAAGCTATATTTAATAGCATCACTTAGTAATTATTTAAACTTAAAACCCACCATTCTTAGAAAGTGTCTTTTTACACCTAACAGAAATTTAAACCAACTTTCTCAGGAACATTCTTATCTTACCTTTATCCTATTTTCCCAAATCTTTTATTCTTAATATTTTAATTCTTTTTTTTTTTTTTGATTCTTCTTCCAAGAACATAGAAACCATGAGTCAATTCTGTTGCCTTGTAGAGATTCTGAAACTTTGGTGTGAAAATGGATCACCTGGCATGTCGAAGGTGGGGTTAAGTACAGTTTCCAAAAACCTACATAATCCCTACAGTCCTGATTCAAGGAGTCTGCAGCCTGGTCCAGGATTCTGCACTTTAACAGTCTCCTCCCACCTCTTTCTGCATTTGGCATGCAGATGATCCTCTGACCATTTTGAGAGACACTCACTAAAATGAGACTAGGTCATAAAATTTTCTTTCATATCCAGTGCCCACCTATCTTTCTTATTTCACCTTTGATTCTTCTCCATCTTTCCACCCACCTCTGACATTTTCATGTCTGGTCAGCATAGAATACATCTACACCTCAATATTATGGACATTCTGTACCTCTTCTGGGATAATCATTTCTCTCCTCCTCTACTTTAAGCTCCTATCCATTTATCTGGGAAGACTCAAAGATATTGTCCCATTTATGAAGCTTCCTCTTCCCCTTCTCTACAGGAATGCCCATATCACTTTGTATATATTTCTGTGAGAGTGATTATTATAATCTATTACATTTACTGATTATGTGTCTGTTTTCCATTGCTACTTCCATGTCCATCCATAAGACAGTGACTATCACATGTTATTTACTCAATAAATATTTGTTGAATTATAAATCCAACTGAACTTCTATTTCTAAAATTACCCCTAGGGACATTTCGGGGGAGGAGGAGAAGAGTTGCCATCCTTGTTGTTGTTCTCTTGGGACAAACCTAATTGTAATATCTTTAACTTCCTTTAATAGGGTAGATTGTTCCACAAAAATTTATGGAAGTTCTACTTCAACTTTTTGGGGAAAATTAGTTCTAAGAGAACATTCCTTGCTTTGTAAAACTGACCTTGATCATACTACTTCATTATTCCCATATAGACAATTTAGCTTTTGAAAGTGATTTCCTGAGATAATATATTCTAGAAATTATTTTTTATGTCATGATAGAAAATTACAAAACGTTCACTGGATGATGTAAACCAAGTCATTAGAATCTGGGATAGGTAATAAAGCAGGTCTACTCACAGAATTTCTGTCTGTTAGAAAGGCCAAAGTAGTAACTTGGAAGGAACTTGGATGGCAAGAAATACAAAAACAGTGCCCTCTAAGTGATACAAAGTATACACTGAAAATCATCTATGAATCTCCAGCAACAGAGAGGCTTTCAAACCTAAGTGTGCTTTGTCGAAGTGCATAAGTCATGCCCAAATCCAAGTGTATTAGGGAAAGAGACTTGCATAATCATTGTCTCTTTGAGAGCAGAGTCTGACATGATCCCTATTCAGTGCAAGAAACTTCCATTTGCTTTGGAAAATCACCCTGGTTACATGGATTCTCATTAGCTTATGGGCATTTCCATGACCATCCTATGTTTCTAAACCTGTCAGTGATAATCCCTTTGATTGTCCAAATGATAATCCATTTCCACCTTTTTCAGAAAACCACAATGTCCCAGAGCTAGAGCCTCCTTCTGTCCATAATTCCTTCCTTTTTTTTAAATTTCTTTTCCTCAGTCATGGCTGTGAGTGATCATGTGACCTCTTGTGTAACTAAGAAAATAGCTGCCTGATTATATTTTAATAATCATTGCAAGTCAGTCACTTGCCACCTCCTCTTCATATATTATAAAGTCAGAATATAATGAAGAGTAGGGGGCTCTGGGAAGGTATGGAGCTGGACTCTTAGCAAAGACTTTTGATTTCAATATGTGGCATTTCTAAACACAAGATAGCCTCTGCAAGATTTACAATTCTGTGGGCTTGCTGACCTGCCCTCATTATGTACACACAAACAACACAAATCTAAACCATTCTGTTCAAAGTTAGTTGAAGGTCTCAGCTTCTCACAAAGCCTTCCCAGTACAATCCAGTCTACTCCAGACCACTCTGACACTTACTGTCTTCACTTTTAAGTTGTCACTTGACATGTGTCCAGACTCCCAAAAAGGTTGCACATTCCTCAAGAGTAGGAGCCAGGGCTTACATGTCTTTTATCCTTCATAGCACATAGCTCAGTAACCACCAATTACCTACTCATTGAACTCTTCCCAACAGCACAAGGGAATTCCTGCAATACTGCATAAGTAATTTTGAATTTGAGAGTCCCAATGAGGCCTAGCTCCCTCTATTACCTAGTGGATGAGGATATTTTCTTTATCTCAAATAATCAGAATAACATAAAATTATGGAGTTAAAAAACAAATCAGTCTTCCAAATCAACACACAGCTAATCATCATGGGCTTGATATTGTCAGCTTAGAACAGGACCCACTAACATCATTAACCAAATACTACATCAGATATAGAGTACATTTTAAGACTAGTTTGGACTGAAATTTTCTTTCTAGTTTGAAAAACTAACTGTATGTCATCTACAAAAATTAGATCTCATCATACAATCTTTTTTCGCCATAAACCAGTTCTTCAAAAATGTATCATTTTATGATAGAATTTTAGAGCAGGATTACTTTAGAATATATCCTTTAAATCATCTATCATCATTTTAGAGATGAGAAAACTGAGACCCAAGAGATCTAAGTAATTTACTTTGAGTTACCTAATTAGCCACTGACAGAAATACGACTAGTGCACCAGTGTTCAGACCCCAGATTAAGCAACTTCTGTTTTATCTCACTCTTTTGTTTGGAGCACAATATATGTATGTATTTTAAATTATAATTCAAATACATACAAAATGGATATAAAAACACTGAACACCACTATAAATGAAACATGCACATGAGGGTATACAAGTGCATGCACAATGCATTCCATGATAGATTCTCTGAATTTGCACAAGCGCACAACACAACCATTCTTAACTCACGAAGTTTAAAGATGATTGTATTCCAAGGGTTTGTATAATATGAGCATTTCTTACCTGGCAGCTGTACGAGGGGTTGACAAAAGACATTAAAAACTTGAGCTATGATTAGATATCAGATTTTTCTGGCACTGAAGGTTAACTTCTACCTGGGTTTCCGGGGTCTAGCACTTTTAATGGAAGGTAGGCCAGAGATTGGAGAGGGATCACCCAACGTATGAGACTTTGGCATTGTTACCCACATTGCAATATTAAGTTGACTGCAGGTGATTATCACCTAAATCTTCCTATGGGCCAGTTATGACTCTATTTCTCCTTATTGTGCCTGAAATCTCTACCGTTACAGTCGCTTCTTTAAGTTAGAAAGCTTAGGTGGGAAAATAACTTCAGCAGTCATGATACCACTCCACCCCAGGTAATGAAAAGAGGGAGAGCCCTTGTGGGGGAAGGATAGAGGCTCTACACATAACAGAAGAGCTACTGATGAGAAAGGACTCCTCCTTATGTTGTCCAAGAATTTTAAATTTGGGGGCAAATCTAAACAGCATTGACTATATGAGGTTTGGTCCCTTCACTGAGCTTAAGATCTAGCAAGGAGGTAAAACATAAACAATTTAATACAATCCTCTTGAGTAGAAAAGTTTGTGTGGAGTATACAGACTGAGATACAAGTAACATTTCTCTTTCTGAACATTAATAGATAATGTAATCTAATATATGCTCCATGTGCATAATCTAAAGGCCATTAAAACATTTGAACATTGGGAAATAAAAGGACTGCTCCTTTTAAACTACCCCAGTTCTCCAATACCAATATCCATACATACCTAGTTAACTAGGGATTTGAAAAAATGAATGATATCCACTTAACACATTTCATAATACCTATAATTCAAACTAGGATACTTTTAATCCCACCCTATGAAAAGTAACGGGCCTCACATTCTGATGGCCAAACCTTTTTAAAAACACCCACCCTGATGCGACATCCCTTAAAGATGTAACCGTCTCCATGAACCTTCTTTCCCCTCTAATAAAAAAATTGACACTTTAACCATTTTAATAGGTACCCAGGAGAGAACAAGGAAAATGAAGGAATATGCTCACTCCAGTTGATCTTTTCCTTCTAAATACTATGGCATATAAAAGAAGTAATCAGTAATAATAGAAACCCAAATGAAACAAAGAACCGTGGTTTTTCACAGCTCTTTACCAAGAAATCCTATAAAACAGCATCATTGTTATGACATGCAACAAAAAGGTAGCAAATTTGGTTGAGACACATTGAAATGGATGCACCCTTAATCTTGCAAGAGTGGTGACTCTTTTTTTAAAATAAATACTTTAGTTTTTGCATTTGAAAGTTTTCATTTGTTTATATCAGAACCAAGTTTGTTGATAATTCTTATGTATCAGTTTTTTCACAGTTTTACTCTACAATTTTAGAAGAGCACATTGATTCTCTGGCTAAACATTAATAAAGGATATCCTGTGATCCTGAAATCTTTCAAATGAAGAAGAATACGCTTTCCTAACTAGCCTTCCTTTATAGAAAGCTCACTAAAAGACTACAGAATGGATTCATTCCACATATGCAATGACTTTCAGTCCCAATGGGAAGAAAGAATGAGAAATAAAGGAATGAAAATACCATTTTCAACTTCTCAAGTTTAGATCATACTTGAAGAGTACATCTGTGTTGTGGAAATCTTGACTTAAATAAAGAATAAATAAGTAGATCCTTTGCCCAAAGTTGGTTAATAGTAAGTAAAGAGGGCTTGATTGGTCACATCTTTACTTCCTTGAAACCCCATTCCCCTGCTTTCAAAATGAATGTTTACAATGAGACAGGTTAGATCAGAAAGCAAAGTTACTCACCATGGAAGAATCACTGCTTCCACACCCGATCGGAGCTCCCTCAGCACAGGTTGGGAGGTGGGTAGAAAGTTGACTAGCCCTGCCCCCATCTATGACATCACAATCTACCTCATAAAAGGTAGTGAAAGTGCTCTGAACTCCTGTCTGATTTCCGAGAGATACAGAAAAGAGAGAGTGAGAGAGAGAGCAAGAGAAAAAAAAAAAAAAAAAAACGTACCCTATTGGGAAGGGATTAGGGAGGTGTAAGAGGGAGTGGGTAATTGGGAGAAAGAGGCCTATGAAGGAATTATGTACTGAAAGAGATATGGGTGGGGCTCTGTGATATTAAGCAGTCCGGCCATTTGGATTCCTCACTGGCTCTCTTGAACAGATAAATGGACCATCTGGGAGAAGGAGGATGAAGCAGCATCCCGCCTTGTCAGGCATTGTAAGGGACAATTGTAGTGGGGTTCAAAGGGGATGAATCCCCTATTTAAAGCATTGAAGATCACCAAGAGAGAAAGCAAGGGCTGAAGCTTTTAATGCCTGGAACTGTACACGGGGAATGTCAGATGTCTTTCTAGGAAGTTCCATTGCCCTGCTGTGTGACCTTCAGCAAGCTCTCGGCCTCAGCACACTCAGCCAGTACATGGTGCTAAAGGGATACTTACCTCTTCCATTGGGTTCACTGAGGAATTAACACACTCATTGTTGCTAGAATGGCAATTATTTTTTACTGTTCCTTTTTGTACTCAAGCATGAGTTGTGTGATAGGCACAATTTAAAAGATAAGCCAATAATCAATGCCTAGTTCTACCCTTGGAATTTCTACCTCTTAAAATGTTATTTTTGATATAAAATATTACTGATAATCTTGACTAAGTTTTTCTATGTATACCAAATATAGCATACACCTAAAGGGATAATTAGATCCGACCTTCAAACCTGGAGAAAAATCAAATGGCAATATTGCTACAATCACAAGGTCCACTACGCTGCTACTTTTAGAGGTCAAGTTTAGGTGACCCAGTAATGCTCAGTGACCAAACATTTTCGTCACATGCAGTTCTGCTATAGTCATAGCGTTATAGCTTTGTTTAAAGCCTGATTCCAAATTTTTTTTTTTTTTGGAAATCAGGCAAGTTGGGAGAAAAATGTGGAGAGCACTAGGTTTTTTTTTCTTTTCAAATGTAGATTTAGAGCTTTAAAAACTGAACTGGTCAAAGTTGTCAAGTGAGTATTATAACAAAACAAAAGGAAGAGCAAGCAGATCCTGAAACCATCCACATGGAAGCCAGATCTTTATTTGCCCAGTGGAATATATGAAAAGTGAACCTTTTTCCACAGAAAATATTTCAGTAAAGATTCAGAATAATAGCTTAGAATTCACAGCATCATAAATGGGTAAAGCCCGGAGCCTGTTTCTGTACACAGATAAACAAAATTCCTAATTTGGATTTTTTTCTGGCGTTTTAAGCCAATACAGTTCTATCTCTAGTCCTGTCATTCTTAGCTCACTAAATATCTAAGTGGATGAAATAATCATAATTTTAAACTATACAAAATTGGTAGATTAGGGAGCATTTTGAAACACAGAAGCTAGTAAATTCAAACTGATTATGAATCTGGCAACATTACTCCCATCTTTTACTTCAAAATAAATGTTAAAGGCATTTAAAGAATGTCTTTAGAGAATTAAAGACAATAAAAAAGAAAAATATTGGCATATGAGAAGCAAGAATGAAATTGAAAATTTTCCTATATTTGGGTTTTTTAGTACTTACTAGAAGAAGCAATAATACTGTGCATATGTTTTCCTTGCTGAATTATTCTCTTTTTATGTTCAATAAGTCTAAATTCAAATTCTATATTTAACAGCTTTTATTGAGTGAAATTTCACAATCAATGGTCCTATAAAGCTATTTTCTTCCAATTTTTACATATTAGATCATTGACTAGTTGGCTTATCCTTGCTTTTTTATGTTTTATAACAATCCTGCTTGGCTTTAGAAATTAGCCATCTCCTGATTTTTCACTGTAGGGAAAGTGTTATTATTTTACCAATTCTTTTATCGATCAGTTTCAAAAATGATTATTATGTATTAGAAACTTATCTGTGTCATCTCACCTTTCATACAAAATACAAAAGTCACTATTTAAGATTAATGATGCAGCTGTCCATTCTTCCAATAAGCACTTTAAAAATGTTACTACCAAACAAAGGAGGTACACTTTTGCCAGCATTAAGATATTAGAATAAAATGGAGATAAACACTTTTTAAATATTGAAATAAAACAAGCTGGACTTAGATTATAATCTATTGGTATTTTAATTAATTATCTATTGTTTATCTGGAAATGGAGCATGTCTTCAGGAACCCAATGCAAAACTAGGCTGCATCAAATGGATGCAGAGTGGTGAACTGTGCTGACTTTTTAGGTGAATTTAGTATGATTGATTACAATAATGTCTTTAGTTATGATATTAGTTAAAATAACAAAATTTTCTTTGACACAGAATGCAATGCCTGGATCAAATAATTTCCAACTCTTCTTAGGATCTAGCCTCTTGACATTTTTTATGAAAACTAAGTCTTATTACAATTATGGATTTGATGCATACTTCCTATGACATCACATAAATGGATGAGTTAGCCCTTCAAGGCAAGACATGAAGTGATTGCAAGATTTCAGTCAAGAGACCTTATTATTGAAGTCTTGGTTATAATTTTGTTTGGACCAGAGAGATGTAGGGTTGGTTTCAACTTTTTGTTCGTTGAAACAAAAAAGTTTTAATTCAACTTCTTAGTGCAAAGGATTGAGAAGTCAGGTGGAATAATTTGTACACTCCAAAAGAATAATCCGTAGATGTATTTACCAAGTAATTTATCATGGGAGACATGATCAGGCAGTTGGAATGCAGTGTGACCAAAATGTTATTATTAAAGAGAAATATTACAGTAAGAGAATATGATTAATTTTGATAGCAACAGATTTGAATTGGGAGTTCCCAGATAAAGAGATCATATTTGAGTTTGTCTTAAGATAGTGTCTCACATATAGAACCTTGGGCTTAAAAGAGTACATGGTCCTTAGAAGATATTGCTGACTTCTCAGCATCTGATATCCTGGAACTTCTCTGATATCCTGGAACTTCTCCAGGATATTCTCTTTCAGTTGCAAAATAGATTTGCAAAGGAAAACATATAAAAGAGGTCAAGAGACAGATTTTAGAGATTTGACAGAACATCTAGCCAGACTTCCAGTCAAGTTCATTATCAGCAAGACATCCGTACAGATGAAGGTATTCAGAGAAAAGCAATAAAATAAGACACAGTATTGATGATGAAAGAAAAGATTAAAGTCTAAATTAAGTTTGCCTTCAAGAAAATAGGATTAGGATGAAATATTTAAAATATATTTATTGCCCAGAAGGAAAATGACTATTCAAGATAGAGTAAGACAATGTATTGTGAAGCAGTAAAAGAAATCTGAGCTAAAAATCCTTCACATTGTCTATCCAGAAGTCTTTCCTATTTGTAAGATACATGGGCCATAACACGGAACATATTTCTCTTCTAAGGGTTGTGATCAAAGACATATTTTATAAATCATTTAAATTAAGCTGGAGAAAGCATTTGACATAATCTGTAGGGACAGAATGTAGACAATAGTAAGTTAAACACAGTTTTATTTCTAGAATAGAGTAAACAAAGAAAACCAGTGAATACAGAGGTAGTTCAACAGACACCCTGCTATTCCAGCTGAGAATGCTAAACAGTAAGATGAGAAACTAAATGGGGAAAAAATGAAAACAATAGACTCCACAATCTAACAAAAGCACAATGGATGGAAAAATTTATCCTTTTCACAAAAAGTATTTGCTATTAGAGATAAAGAACTTTGAATTCTGTCATCCAACCAATATTTAGCACCATGCCTTTTACATTGTTTAAATGCAATGGAAACATTGAATTCAATGAATTAAAATATCCTTATGAGAATGAGCAATAAATACATTTCTTTGAACTCTGATTGTTATTTTGTCGTTAGAAATTAGGAACGGATAATGGAAACACTGGTTTTTTCCTAGAAAAACATTACTCCTGTCTCAGTTTTGCTATGAGGGTCTTTTTATTTCCTTTATTTTGAGTCATCTGAGGTCATGGAAGTTTGTGCAAAATCAATAATGAAATTCCCAGATAATGTTTGTATATGGTTTTAACATTCATATTCTCTTTTTTACTTATTTATATCTTTTATATCAACTTATTCATACTTTATCTTCTCTTGAGGCATGTCCGAGTAGGAACAACAACAACAAAAAACAATAGATTTAGGTAACCCGTTCAAAATAATGTATTTCTTGACTAGAGCTGATGAATTGAAGTGTATACAGGAAAACCAAAAAAGAGGAAATGAGTTATAGATACTGTATCTAAATAAAGGTATTCACTCAACGCTTTGGTTTCTCATAATTATTTGGTTCAACTGAAGGGAACAGTTAGATCTGGGTTGTTCTCACATATCCAAAACTACTTAAAAATGGGAGGTGGGATGTAGTTCTTAAGACACTACTACAGACATTCATTATTAAAACTATAGATTAATAAAGAACATCTTAGAATGAACTCAGACAATTATCACATATTGACAATATCTCAAAATTAGAACTTGTCTCATGGGAAAATGGTACAAACCAGTATATCTTAAATAGGTTTGCCTGTGTTTCACAGATATCAAAAGATAGATGCAATCATTGTCCCTCATCTAGGTACCTCCCATGTGTCTAATTTCCAAGTTTTCACAAAATATTACTATTCATTTGATGCCAAATAATCCTCAGAATATTAACTAAAATCTAAGGCATTAATTACTAACCAATAAAGTATTTGCCTTCCTTCTTTTAATTCGAGGCTTTTGAAACTTGAAAAAATTCTAAAACCCAAAGGAAGGAAAGTTCATTGATTCAATGACAGGTAATGGCATTGACATTTCTGATGCAGAGACACTCTTCCTAAAGCCACTAACCCCTTCTACTCTTACAAACAATGATGCCCTCAAACTAAAATAGAAACTGCTCAGCTCACAAGTTCAGGTGATTCAATCAAATCAATCCACTGAGTAGATCCAAGTTAGTTTAATCCATGTCTCCAGTCAAGGTCAAAAGAGTTACTTGCTTGGCTCACATACCAGTTTTGCCACAATAGAGTCTGCTTTCTTATTTTAGGATGAGAGCATTAGACTATAAACTCTTTTTCTATGCATAAAACAATTCAGTAAGATAACCAACTGGTTTAATTTCATCAGTGGATAACTGATTCTTTTTTTCAGTGAACAGAATTGACCATCTTGATAAGTTTAGAATCAGTATCTTTAAGTATGTAACTGAAGAGTTACTTCTTATAGCAGAGCAGTACACCTTCCTCATTTGTGCAAGATTATTTGAATTCAGGGAGACAGCTTGCGCCGTGGTGCTACAGACATAAAGCTTCCTATGATGCCTGACACCCAAGGAGATTTTTTCCTTTTCTTATAAAAATTCTTATTTCCAATTTCTTCCAAAAATAATACCTTGAGTTTGTTAAATGTCACTTTTATAACACTGGGAGAATGCATTTGCACTGCAAAAACACTGAAGTGTTATTTTTCTCTGAAGGTTTGCATAATCTGTGTTGTGCAAAAATCAGTGACAATGTACATTGACACGGATGTACCGGAGGAAGACTTAACGCGGGAATCAGAATTTAAGTGGCTATAGTTTTACCATCATAACAGATTAGCGGGCAGGTTGTTGGGAGAAAGATTGAATTATGCAACAACCCATCATACTAGCAGATTAAGTGCAAAGAACTACTGCCATTCTGAAAATGATAAATACCTGTTTAATTTTTTTATCGGTACAGAGTATCTCCACTACCTCTCCATTCAGAGTTATAATCTGAAGTTTGTTTTAATTTTACTTCCCTGGATCTGGATTCCCCTACTCTCCCCAGATCAGAAAAAGTCCTTTAAGCCCAAATACTTAATGGCTCACCCTCTGGAAGGTCTGGATAAAATTCTTTGGAACAGCTGTGAGTTGTCTGAACACATACCCTTTTGTTTAAATGAAGCACAGAAGTGGATTCCAAACCCAAACTGAAAACTAGCAATTTAGATTTTTTCCCATTATTACTATACTTTGATCAGTGGAGATAATCGAGAATTGACAATAGACAGAATCAGAAGATATAACAAAAATGACTCTTTCCCCAGAAAGGGTTGTTTAAAGTACAAGTCTACACAACTAAGTACAACACTTGTTTCAGTGAACGTTTAATTCCATTACAAAATACTGACACTTTTTTTACAGCGTGAACACAGAAATTTTCAAGTAAAATGTAATTCTCATCTCAACAAAACACAATTATCTATATCTATATCTATATCTATATCTATATATTTATATATATGGCATTGTACAAATATATATATGTATATATGTATATATGTATATATATATGTACATATATATAGTACAAATATATATATGTATATATATGTATATATATGTATTATACATACATATATATACATATATATGTATGTATATATAGCTTGGTACAAATAAACACCATATTTGCCCCCAAACTGTATTGTATTGAATCAGATATGTCACAGTTGTCAACTATTTGTTCAGTTCTTGATTACTGCTTATTTAGGGAACAAGGAATTTAAGTGTCAAATCACATGTATTTGTTGTGTGCATACATGCATGCATATACATATAGCATATATGTATCTTCGATCATATGCCAGTGTCAGGTAGGATTGATTTGACTATTCTCAGTTTCCAGCATTTTTATGAATATTTTTCATTTATCATCATGAATATTCATGTTAATTTTAATTTAGTCCATTTTTTTAATGATATGAAACATAGGCTATAAGAGTGACTATAATTGACCCTTATTCTACAATTTTCTCTTTACCAATTCAAATCCTACTGGTGTTGCAAATTATACTTGTTCACCTTGTCAAACCTCTCCATAACCCAATTGAGAGGAATTCAAATTTGGAAAGGAGAGATTAAAGGACAAAGAACAAAAGTGCACATTAGGGCAAATTACTCAGTCCCTCAGGGATAGGTCAGGGTTCCATTCAATCAGCCTGAGAACGAAGGGAACTAACATTCCTCACCTCTAAACTCTGTTCCTATATTTTGTTTGCGTGAAAAAAGGCATTTATATGCAATAAAATCTATTAACTTTGTAACACTTTCATGGGGAGTCAGCTATAAGTTATATCAGCATCCCTCCATCTCTGACCTGAACATCAAATCCCTGTCCAGAGCAGGGTTATTGCTCCTGTGCTCTGGCTTCGTTGTTATAATGGGGCTCCTGTTTTATTTGAACCTTAAAAAAATAATGTACGTGGAATATTTCCATTTTATCAGAATGCTTGATATTCAGCATTCTATGTTCTAAAACCCTGTTTTTGTGTTTCCAATCTCATTCAGAATAATGTGCAAGGTATAAATCTTTGGGTAGCTAAAGATAATCAAAGGTTATAAAATGGTTTTCATTTCTCCAGTTCTATGTGTATATCTCCATTTTTAAATTTAAAAGAACCTATCAACTCCTCTGAAACCTAGTGAATAAAAACTAATTAAAACACCATAATCAAATATACAGGTAATTTCCATAGCATGACATTGGAACTTATTTGTATTCAATATATATCTCCATACTGAAAAAAGTGTGGCTCAACTTTCTCTCATGATGAATATAACGCTGTCACCTTTAATGGATATTACTTGCACTAAGCTAATTTATAATATGTTATGGTTAAGTTTCTCTTTCCTTTGTTTTACCTTTTTCCTTCTTTCATGCTTTTTCCTTCCTATCTTCCATCCTTTCCTCTTTTTCTTCTTTTCTTCCTTTAATGGTCCTTTTTCCAAAAAGCATGTAAACCGGCTTAAGAGATTAAACTACCAAACACTAAACTAAAAAGCAAATAAAGCCAGTATATAAACTATCAGGCTGTTTAATTGTCTGGGCTTTAGTTTCTTCCACATTCTCTCTAACATTTTTATTACTCTCTTGGTTTTTTTTAAAATCCCCTTTCCCATTACCTGCTTAGCAACCAGGTTGAGCTGAATTGTCTCACAAATATGCATCTTATACTTTGAGATTTAATAAGAATGGCACCTTTCTGCTGTTGAGAAAAGTTTAAGCCAATGACTTTAGAAAATTGATTGCCAGCCAGAAAACTAATGGTGCTTCTTAGACAGCAGTTGTGTGAATGAGCATATGTAGGCATATTTTTTTAATTTGCTTTATTTCTCTAGTTCCCATGACTCGTGAAGAGCTTTGGCATCCACTGTCCCCATGACCTGTTGAAATTTCCTGAGCTACCTCTCAAGCCAAATGCAAATATAACAGAAGAAGACTTTCCCAGTTTGAACACACAGACTCACATAAAACATATACATGCTGACATGGTATATGTGCATTTTGTTTAACATAAGTTCATCATGCCAGCATGAGACTATAAAAACATGGTGCTCAGTTTTGAAATCCAAATCATTTTCCTTAGCAAAATGGAAACAATCTACCCAAATCTCTGCTGTTTTAGTAGAAGCTTTGACTTCTTACAAATATACCTTCCTGGAGGCTTTTGCATGTTTCAGGGAAGAAGCCACAGCTTTGAATCCCATGTATATAACGACACAGGGAAAAAGGGAGGAAGATTCAAGTATTTCTCTTTTTTTATTGCATTTTATACTACAGGAGCTTCTCCTTAAAAAATATAGCAACTTTGTCATGCCAGACAACAAAATAAATGGGGCTCAAAGCATGGGTGCACTTTCTTGGCAAAATCATTGAAAAGTTTGTGTGTATGGGGTCTCACATTCTTGACTCTTTCAGAACTTTGAAGGCAGTCATTTGTGGCTATTTTGCAAAATAAACATATTGATTTTTTTCTCCATTGGCCATCAGTGAAGGAGGATGAAGAATAAGATGGAGGCAGAAGTGGCAAAGACAGCAGACTACACAGGCAGGTATGGCACCAAATAACAATCAAGCTTGGAAAAAAAATCATGAAGAGACCAAGAGCAGACCCATAACTGAGCAACATAAGCAAACCTTTATAATGCGTTTCACTCAGAATTATTATAAAGTTGTATAACATTCTTCTAAAAGAAGCCTTCTCCCATGCAAGGATTTATGAACATTGCCAATAAGACTCAAAGAAGGAAACAGGCTTCTTGATGGTGTTCTCAATCTCAAACACCTCTGCAAACGCCAACAATGCAAGTGATAAAAGCCAGTGATGGTTTGGACTACATCTAAATGAGGAAAAGACAATGGAAATGAAGCTCTGGAGGCAGTGATGAACAATGGGTACTGAGAGGATGATGGAGAGTAACTCTGCCAGTAAAACTCGCTTAGATGAGGTTGTGGAGTCTGAGATCCACAAAGATGCTCTGTGCATCCATATAAATAATAAGATTTGGAAAGTAACAAATGAAAGCACACAAGGCAAGCTAAACAAAAAGCACTCGGTTTCACAGGTGCTATATACAGATGGACATGAAAGCTGAATGGTATGGGAAACTATACCATTGAGGCTGAAGATAAGAAAGGAAGCAAGGGAGATGCAATGTTTTGATCACTTCTTGGCAGAGAGAATCTTGGTTATTACCAACTTGGCAGAAAGGACACACTGCAAGACAGATTGCTCTTGGTTGTTGAAGAATGTTGAAGCAGGATCATTTTGGAAATGCAAAGAGGTGACTATGCTTTGGGAAGAGGCACAATACAGCAATTTACTGGGCTCTAGGTGAGACTGCATGGAACAGGCTTTCCAAATGGCATCTCCATGCAAACCAGATCAGCTCTTTTCCCAGCTATGTTTTCTGCAAGCCAAATAATATAGGAACTGAAATCTTTGGGTTCAAGAATGATTTTTCCACATATTTTTTTAATCAAATGGTCAACCTGCTGAATTTCTGAAAATGGCTTGAGGAAGAACTGAGCTTCATGACCAATCTGATTTTCACAAGGCATCACCATATTGATAATGCTCTGTTCCTGGTAATGCCACACTTAAAATGGCAGCGTCATGGTTGACTGGGAAAAGAACTAAAGGTAGCAGAGCCACACTTTGGAATTTGCAAATAGTTTATAATAGATGGCACCTTGTATTGAAAGAAAGGGACTGAGGGAGGAAAAGAAGCCAAGGTGAAGAACCTCAACACATACATTGGAAATCTTGCCAAGAAATCATGATTCTTCTATGATTGAACTTCTTGTTTCTTTGCATTTGATTAAAATGGACCAGATACTTATATTTTCATGAGAAGGGAAACACTGAAGTGATTGAACAAAGGATATATAATTGTTAGTGTTTGACAACCATGTTAGTTTTTGGCAACAGCACATCAACCTGTGTTAAATTCAAACATTTTCTGGCTTTTAAGGGTTACTGATAACCTAGTATGCATTGGAACCTGATGAATGAATTCCTATTGTTTTCATCATCTCTAACATGTGAACACAATCCACACATAGAGAGGCTTGCTCCTGAACAGAGAATGAAAATTGCTAGGACTAACAGAGGGAAGTAGACTTACAATGAGTAAATATACAAAAGCCCCAAATAATTATAATAGTCACAGCTTGGCAATGAGTTTCCAGACTATGAAATTAGTTTTCTTGTGAAGAATGGAGATTTTACAAGGCTAGTATAAACATGGGGTAATTGGAAAATCAAACTGTTCTTTGTGAGTTATTGTAAGGTCTGGAATAATGGTGATAACATTTATTTTTTTTAAAAAAACCTCCCTATGAATCACTGTAGTTTGGGGGTTTTAGCAGTACTGTTGCCAAGAATGCTTGCCTTGGAAGTACAACAGTGGGAACTTGAATTGTGAAGCCCAGGTCCCAGCTTACCCCTGACACAATGAGCTCTCCTCCCAGATTCTGTACTTCGGCTTTCACCTTGCTGCAGATATTAAGTTGATGGCAATACAAGGCAATTCGTTGAAGGTAGGCTAATAAATCCTGCTTACATGCTGAATCAGGACACTATAAAACATTAAAAAAAAGGTCATCTCAATTAGTAAGTACTCTTCAGTTTCTAATACTTGCTATATAAAAGCTGTGAGAAGAAAAGGTTTCACTGTCATATACCTTAATTACAACCATTCAACTTAACTTCTTTATAGTGCATTTTAGGAAGGCCACAGGCAATAGGTTAGAATGGTTAGCTCTACTTTGATAAATTCTATACAAAAAATATTGATGATCTCCCGGAAAGTCTTACTGGTACTTCTGGATACATTTATGAGTATTTTACCAATTATCTTCTAAACTGCTAAGAAAACAATATCTATAGGTTTTTCCCGAGTGGCCCATTCAACGTTCACTACATGCAAAGTTATTTTAACACAGAGAACAAAGCAACAGATGCTAGAAGGAAATCATCCTGTGTGGCAGTCTCTCTGCCATAGTACAAGATAGAGTTTTAATTCAGTTAGTTGGGGGAAAATGCACTTGTTTCTTTTGGCTTTCTAAGACATGTATCATTCACTAAAGGAACTCTATTATACTTCTTGGAATTCCATATTTATCCAAATTTTAGCAACATGATAAACTTCCTTTAAACAAGAGACTCTGAGAAGGATCAAGACCACTGTAAAAGAAAAAGATTTGAGTGAAATGAATTTGAAGCCAATTGAAATAAGCTCATAAGTGTAACAATAAGACCCTTCAAAGGATGCACCAAAGATTTTGAATTCTCAAAAAAATTCTGGTTACCATAGATTTTTAATTCTCTTTGTAACTTAAGTGGGTAGATATCCATCAAATACACACTGAGCAGAGCTGAACACTTCCACAGACATTTACATGATTCCCTAGAGCATTTCTGAAGCTTCAATGCCAATGGCTATCCAGTAATTGAAATATATTTCTATTGCTATCCAAAGTTCAGCTCAAAATTCTCCAGGACATTCTATTGTTCTGACTCAATCTGGCACTTGCAAAGGACATAGAATCACCAGATCTTTGATGAAACATTGTAAGAAATGAGTACCTACAGCCCAAACCAAAGTATGTTATTTAGAATAAGAGTATGAAACAAAGACTCCAGCTAAGTTTCCTTCAAGCTCAAGAAAGGGAATTCTTTCATTAATACTGTGAAGCCAGTAATTTGACATAGTAATTTATCTAATAAATGACAAAGGGGTCTTTTGTATACATAACACTTACCATTGTGGTATTTTTTTCACTAACTGCATTTATCAAGAAAGAATCCCACAGAGACTGTTTTTAGCTTCCTACAAGTACTTAATACTGTAATATTTATCCTACTCCAGAGACTCATATACTGAAAAGAAATAACTTTAAAATGATATCTCCCTAGAGGGCTGACAAGGCTTTTGATACAAATACCTTGTAGCAAATTAAAATGGAAGTTCTATCTCAATGGAACAGTAATTAAAAATGCAACAGTCCGTAAAAAGTTTATATTGTGTGCATATCTCAAATCTTCATAAAAATATTTTCCGGCAAGATAAAGGCAAGCAATAGACATTTTGAAAATGCTCATTCTATTCTATTATTTAAACTAAAGTATTTAAAACACATATAAAGGCATGATGGGCCAAGAAAAATAACTCTTATACCATGGAAATAGTAGAAATGGGTGCAAAATTTGAGAAAGAAATGCCCTATTCAGATGAAGCATTAGCAAAAATTGCAAGTTGTTCCACAATTGATGATAAGAAGAATACCACAAAGAGAGTGTTATGTTTAACTTCATCTCTTTTTTGTTGTTGTTGTTACATCATAATTAAATAGCATTTTAATATTTTGTCACACTCTCAAAATACATCTTGAATCCTGGGATATTTTTGTGTGTACATGTGTGGTGTGTTTTCCAGATACCAAAACTGTTTGGGGCTATGCTTCATGTTGCATGATTGTTGGAAATAAGTATCCAAAATTACAAAATCAAAAATACGAATCACAATAAAAAATATTGACCTCAAGGAGCCTAAACATATTGAGAAATAGTTTTAGCCGCTGAGATTCAGAGTATAATGGAAAGGCCATCCAAACTCCATCCACTCTGACTCCTAAGAAGGAGTCTGTCCAAACACAACCTGGTTTCAGAACCACCCACCAATCTCTGGTCATTCCACTCATTCCAACATTTTGCAAACAATTCCCTTAACATTTGCAGAAAAAATGCAGCATTCTTTCCTGGCTGGTGCATTTCTGTATGTTTGCACATACGCATGAATATTTTCAAGTAAGTTCATTGTCTCTCCTCTCTTTTATTTTTTAAAATTAATATTATTATTTATTTATTTATTTTTATTTTGGTTGTGCTGGGTCTTAGTTTCCACACACATGCTCCTTAGTTGAGGCCAGCAGCTCCTTAGTTGTGGCATTTGAATCCTTAGTTGTGGCATGCATGTGGGATCTAGTTCCCTGATCAGGGATCAAACCCATGTCCGCTGCAGTGGAAAGCAGATTCTTAACCACTGCACCACCAGGGAAGTCCCTCCCCTCTCTTTTTTTTTTTTTTGCGGTATGCGGGCCTCTCACTGTTGTGGCCTTTCCCGTTGTGGAGCACAGGCTCCAGACACGCAGGCTCAGTGGTCATGGCTCATGGGCCCAGCCGCTCCGCAGCATGTGGGATCTTCCCAGACTGGGGCACGAACCCATGTCCCCTGTATCGGCAGGCAGACTCTAAACCAATGCGCCACCAGGCAAACCCCCTCCCCTCTCTTTTACATGAACTTCCTGGGTTACATATGGAGCTCAACCTATGCTTCAAACTGTAGGAAGCTTGGCAGTTGGCATTGTCCTGAAATTAGCAATTTAATAATGTTACAAATTTCAATTCCTACAAATTTCAGGAAATTCTCAAATTATGATAATATTTAAATGAATTAACTATACTATTGAGTATTCCTCAAAAATGCAAAAGAAAGCAAAAAAACATTCCCTCAGATTAGCCATCATATGTATAAAAAAAGTTAAATTGAGACAATCTGTAGGCTTATTTTAAATGTAATACTAATAGTTTAATCATGTGTTTTTCTTTTCAGACTTTGGAAGATGAGTAAATCTAGTATTGACATGAAGGATTCTAAAATTGAGGATGCTGAAGACAACAAGGATTTAGAGAAACAGTCATATTAAGGAATGAGGGAGAACAATTATAGTAAGCAACTCAAAAATCACAGGAGGGCCAGGAGGGGAAGACGGCAGAAGAGTAAGATGCGGAGATCACCTTCCTCCCCACAGATACACCAGAAATACATCTACGTGTGGAACAACTCCTACAGAACACCTACTGAATGCTGGCAGAAGACAGGCCTCCCAAAAGGCAAGAAAGTCCCCAGGTACCTGGGTAGGAGAAAAGAAGAGAGAAAAAACAGAGACAAAGAATGGGGACGGGACCTGCACCAGTGGGAGGGAACTGTGAAGGAGGAAAGGTTTCCATACACTAGGAAGCCACTTCGCGGGTGGAGACAGCGGGTGGCGGAGGAGGAAAGCTTCGGAGCCGCGGAGGAGAGCACAGCAATAGGGGTGTGGAGGGCAAAGCAGAGAGATTCCCGCCCAGAGGATCGGTGCCGGCCAGCACTCACCAGCCCAAGAGGCTTATCTGCTCACCCTCCGGGGCGGGCAGGGCTGGGAGCTGAGGCTTGGGCTTCAGTCGGAGCGCAGGGAGAGGACTGGGGTTGGCTGCGTGAACACAGCCTGCAGGGATTAGTGCACCACGGCTAGCCGGGAGGGAGTCCGGGGAAAAGTCTGCACCTGCCGAAGAGGCAAGAGACTTTTTCTTCCCTCTTTGTTTCCTGGTGCGTGAGGAGAGATGATTAAGAGTGCTGCTTAAAGGAGCTCCAGAGATGGGCGCGAGCAGCAGCTAAAAGCGTGGACCCCAGAGACGGGCATAAGATGCTAAGGCTGCTGCTGCCACCACCAAGAAGCCTGTGTGTGAGCACAGGTCACTATCCACACCCCCCTTCCGGAGAGCCTGTGCAGCCCACCACTGCCAGGGTCCCAGGATCCAGGGACAACTTCCCCGGGAGAACGCACAGCACGCCTCAGGCTGGTGCAATGTCAGGCAGGTCTCTGCCGCCGCAGGCTCGCCCCGCACTCCATGCCCCTCCCTCCCCCCAGCCTGAGTGAGCCAGAGTCCCCAAAGGAGCTGATCCTTTAACCCCGTCCTGTCTGAGTGAAGAACAGACGCCCACCAGCAACCTACACGCAGAGGTGGGGCCAAATCCAAAGCTGAGCCCCTGGGAACTGTGAGAACAAAGAAGAGAAAGGGAAATCTCTCTCAGCAGGCTCAGGAGCAGCGGATTAAAGCTCCACAATCAACATGATGTACCCTGCATCTGTGGAATACATGAATAGACAACGAATCATCCCAAATTGAGGAGGTGGACTTTGAGAGCAAGATTTATTATTTTTTCCCCTTTTCCTCTTTTTGTGAGTGTGTATGTGTTTGCTTCTGTGTGAGATTTTGTCTGTATAGCTTTGCCTCCACCATTTGTCCTAGGGTTCTATCTGTCCGTTTTTTTTTTCTTTTTTAAAAAAAATTGTTTTCTTAATAATTATTTTTTATTTTATAACTTTATTTTATTTTATCCTACTTTATTTTATTTTGTTTTATATTTTCTTTCTTTCTTTCTTTCCTTTATTCTTTCTTTCCTTCCTTTCTTTTCTTCTTTCCTTTCTTTCCTTTATTTTATTTTTTTTATATATATTTTATATATATATATTTATATATATTTATTTTATATATATATTTTTTATATATATATTTTTATATTTATTTTTATTTTATAACTTTATTTTATTTTATCCTACTTTATTTTATTTTGTTTTATATTTTCTTTCTTTCTTTCTTTCCTTTATTCTTTCTTTCCTTCCTTTCTTTTCTTCTTTCCTTTCCTTCCTTTCTTTCCTTCCTTCTTTTCTTCCTTCTTTTCTTCCTCCCTCCCTCCCTCCCTCCATCCCTTCTTTCCTTCCTTCCTTCCTTCCTCCTTCCTTCCTTCCTTCCTTCCTTCCTTCCTTCCTTCCTTCCTTTCTTTCTTTCTTTCTTTCTTTCTTTCTTTCTTTCTTTCTTTCCCTTTTATTCTGTGCCGTGTGGATGAAACGCTCTTGGTGCTCCAGCAAGGAGTCAGTGTTGTGCCTCTGAGGTGGGAGAGCCACCTTCAGGACACTGGTCCACAAGAGACCTCCCAGCTATACATAATATCAAATGGTGAAAATCTCCCAGATATCTACATCTCAACACCAGCACCCAGCTTCACTCAGTGAACATCAAGCTACAGTGCTGGACACTCTATGCCAAACAACTAGCAAGACAGGAACACAACCCCACCCATTAGCAGAGAGGCTGCCTAAAATCATAGTAAGTCCACAGACACCCCAAAACACACCACCGGACATGGACCTGCCCACCAGAAAGAGAAGATTCAGCCTCAACCACCAGAACACAGGCACTAGTCCCCTCCACCAGGAAGCCTACACAACCCACTGAACCAACTTTAGCCACTGGGGACAGGCACCAAAAACAACAGGAACTACCAACCTGCAGCCTGCAAAAAGGAGACCCCAAACACAGTAAGATAAGCAAAATGAGAAGACAGAAAAACACACAGCAGATGAAGGAGCAAGATAAAAACCCACCAGACCTAACAAATGCAGAGGAAATAGGCAGTCTACCTGAAAAAGAATTCAGAATAATGATAGTAAAGATGATCCAAAATCTTGGAAATAGAATAGACAAAATGAAAGAAACATTTAACAAGGACCTAGAAGAACTAAAGATGAAACAAACAACGATGAACAACACAATAAATGAAATTAAAAACTCTAGATGGGATCAATAGCAGAATAACTGAGGCAGAAGAATGCATAAGTGACCTGGAAGATAAAATAGTGGAAATAACAACTGCAGAGCAGAATAAGGAAAACAGAATGAAAAGAACTGAGGACATTCTCAGAGAACTATGGGACAACATTAAATGCACCAACATTCGAATTATAGGGGTTCCAGAAGAAGAAGAGAAAAAAGAAAGGGACTGAGAAAATATTTGAAGAGATTATAGTTGAAAAAATCCCTAATATGGGAAAGGAAATCGTTAATCAAGTCCAGGAAGCACAGACACTCCCATACAGGATAAATCCAAGGAGAAACACACCAAGACACATATTAATCAAACTGTCAAAAATTAAATACAAAGAAAACATATTAAAAGCAGCAAGGGAAAGACAACAAATAACACACAAGGGAATCCCCATAAGGTTAACAGCTGATCTTTCAGCAGAAACTCTGCAAGCCAGAAGGGACTGGCAGGACATATTTGAATTGATGAGGGAGAAAAACCTACAACCAAGATTACTCTACACATAAGAATCTCATTCAGATTTAATGGAGAAATTAAAACCTTTACAGACAAGCAAAAGGTGAGACAGTTCAGCACCACCAAACCAGCTTTACAACAAATGCCAAAGGAACTTCTCTAGGCAAGAAATATGAGAGAAGGAAAAGACCTACCATAACGAAACCAAAACAATTAATAAAATGGGAATAGGTACATACATATCGATAATTACCTTAAATGTAAATGGACTAAATGCTCCCACCAAAAGACACAGATTGGCTGAATGGATACAAAAACAAGACCCATATATACGCTGTCTACAAGAGACCTACTTCAGACCTAGAAACACATACAGACTGAAAGTAAGGGGATGGAAAAAGATATTCCATGAAAATGGAAACCAAAAGAAAGATGGAGCAGCAATTCTCATATCAGACAAAATAGACTTGAAATTAAAGACTATTAGAAGGAACAAAGAAGGACACTACATAATGATCAAGGGATCAATCCAAGAAGAAGATATAAAAATTGTAAATATTTATGCACCCAACATAGGAGCACCTCAATACATAAGGCAAATACTAACATCCATAAAAGGGGAAATCAACAGTAACACATTCAAAGTAGGGGACTTTAACACCCCACTTTCACCAATGGAAAGATCATCCAAAATGAAAATAAATAAGGAAACACAACCTTAAACAAGATGGACTTAATGGATATTTATAGGACATTCCATCCAAAAACAACAGAATACACATTTTTCTCAAGTGCTCATGGAACATTCTCCAGGATAGATCATATCTTGGGTCAAAAATCTACCCTTGGTAAATTTAAGAAAATTGAAATTGTATCAAGTATCTTTTCTGACTACAATGCTATGAGACTAGATATCAATTACAGGAAAAGATCTGTAAAAAATAAAACACACGGAGGCTAAACAATACACTACTTAATGACGAAGTGATCACTGAAGAAATCAAAGAGGAAATCAAAAAATACCTAGAAACAAATGACAATGGAGACACAACAACCCAAAACCTATGGGATACAGCAAAAGCAGTTCTAAGAGGGAAGTTTATAGCAATACAATCCTACCTTAAGACACAGGAAACATCTCGAATAAACAACCTAACCTTGCACCTAAAACAATTAGAGAAAGAAGAACAAAAAAAACCCACAGTTAGCAGAAGGAAAGAAATCATAAAAATCAGATCAGAAATAAATGAAAAAGAAATGAAGGAAACAATAGCAAAGATCAATAAAACTAAAAACTGGTTCTTTGAGAAGATAAACCAAATTGATAAACCATTAGCCAGACTCATCAAGAAAAAAAGGGAGAAGACTCAAATCAATAGAATTGAAATGAAAAAGGAGAAGTAAAAACTGACACTGCAGAAATACAAAAGATCATGATTACTACAAGCAACTCTATGCCAATAAAATGGACAACCTGGAAGAAATGGACAAATTCTTAGAAATGTACAACCTGCCAAGACTGAATCAGGAAGAAATAGAAAATATGAACAGACCAATCACAAGCACTGATATTGAAACTGTGATTAAATATCTTCCAACAAACAAAAGCCCATGACCAGATGGCTTCACAGGTGAATTCTATGAAACATTTAGAGAAGAGCTAACATCTATCCTTCTCAAACTCTTCCAAAATATAGCAGAGGGAGGCACACTCCCAAACTCATTCTATGAGGCCACCATCACCCTGATACCAAAACCAGACAAGGATGTCACAAAGAAAGAAAACTACAGGCCAATATCACTGATGAACATAGATGCAAAAATCCTCAACAAAATACTAGCAAATAGAATCCAAGAGCACATTAATAGGATTGTACAGCATGATCAAGTGGGGTTTATTCCAGGAATGCAAGGATTCTTCAATATACACAAATCAATCAACGTGATATACTATATTAACAAATTGAAGGAGAAAAACCATATGATCATCTCATTAGGTGCAGAGAAAGCCTTCAACAAAATTCAACACTGATTTATGATAAAAACCCTGCAGAAAGTAGGCATAGAGGGAACTTTCCTCATCATAATAAAGGCCATATATGACAAACCCAGAGCCACCATCATCCTCAATGGTGAAAAACTGAAACCATTTCCACTAAGATCAGGGACAAGACAAGGTTGCCCACTCTCACCACTCTTATTCAATATGGTTTTGGAAGTTTTAGCCTCAGCAATCAGAGAAGAAAAGGAAATAAAAGCAATCCAAATCGGGAAAGAAGAAGTAAAGCTGTCACTGTTTGCAGATGACATGATACTATACATAGAGAATCCTAAAGATGCTACCAGAAAACTACTAGAGCTAATCAATGAATTTAGTGAAGTAGCAGGATACAAAGTTAATGCACAGAAATCCCTGGCATTCCTATACACTAATGATGAAAAATCTGAAAGTGAAATCAAGAGAGCACTCCCATTTACAATTGCAACAAAAAGAATAAAATATCTAGGAATAAACCTAGCTAAGGAGAAAAAAGACCTGTATGCAGAAAATTATAAAGACACTGATGAAAGAAATTAAAGATGATACAAATAGATGGAGAGATATACCATGCTCTTGGATT
Organism: Orcinus orca; assembly: GCF_937001465.1. NCBI lineage: Eukaryota > Metazoa > Chordata > Mammalia > Artiodactyla > Delphinidae > Orcinus > Orcinus orca. Next base: position 19,119,515 of record NC_064571.1, read on the forward strand.
GGAAGAATCAACATTGTGAAAATGACTCTACTACCCAAAGCAATCTACAGATTCAATGCAATCCCTATCGAACTACCACTGACATTATTCACAGAACTAGAACAAAAATTTTCACAATTTGTATGGAAACATAAAATACCCCAAATAGTCAAAGCAATCTTGAGAGTGTAAAACGGAGCTGGAGGAATCAGGCTCCCTCGCTTCAGACTATACTACAAAGCTACAATAATCAAGACAGTATGGTACTGGCACAAAAACAGAAAGATAGATCAATGGAACAGGATAGAAAGGCCAGAGATAAACCCACACACATATGGTCACCTTATCTTGATAAAGGAGGCAGGAATGTACACTGGAGAAAGGACAGCCTCTTCAATAAGTGGTGCTGGGAAAACTGGACAGGTACATGTAAAAGTATGAGATTAGATCACTCCCTAAGAACATACACAAAAATAAGCTCAAAATGGTTTAAAGATCTAAATGTAAGGCCAGAAACTACCAAACTCTTAGAGGAAAACATAGGCAGAACACTCTATGACATAAATCTCAGCAAGATCCTTTTTGACCCACTTCCTAGAGAAATGGAAATACAAACAAAAATAAACAAATGGGACCTAATGAAACTTCAAAGCTTTTGCACAGCAAAGGAAACCATAAACAAGACCAAAAGACAACCCTCAGAATGGGAGAAAATATTTGCAAATGAAACAACTGAGAAAAGATTAATCTCCAAAATTTATAAGCAGCTCATGCAGCTCAATAACAAAAAAGAACAAACAAGCCAATCCAAAAATGGGCAGAAGACCTAAATAGACATTTATCCAAAGAAGATATACAGACTGCCAACAAACACATGAAAGAATGTTCAACATCATTAATCATTAGAGAAATGCAAATCAAAACTGCAATAAGATATTATTTCACACCAGTCAGAATGGCCATCATCAAAAAATCTAGAAACAATAAATGCTGAAGAAGGTGTGGAGAAAAGGGAACACTCTTGCACTGCTGGTGGGAATATGAATTGGTACAGCCACCATGGAGAACAGTATGGAGGTTCCTTAAAAAACTACAAGTATAACTACCATATGACCCAGCAATCCCACTACTGGGCATATACCCTGAGAAAACCATAATTCAAAAAGAGTCATGTACCAAAATATTCATTGCAGCTCTATTTACAATAGCCCGAAGATGGAAACAACCTAAGTGTCCATCATCGGATGAATGGATAAAGAAGATGTGGCACATATATGCAATGGAACATTACTCAGCCATAAAACCAGACAAAATTGAGCTATTTGTAATGAGGTGGATGGACTTATAGTCTGTCATACAGAGTGAAGTAAGTCAGAAAGAGAAAGACAAATACCGTATGCTAACACATATATATGGAATTTAAGAAAAAAAAATATCATGAAGAACCTAGGGGTAAGAGAGGAATAAACACACAGACCTACTAGAGAATGGATTGAGGATATGGGGTGGGGGAAGGGTAAGCCGTGACAAAGCGAGAGAGTGGCATGGACATATATACACTACCAAACGTAAAATAGATAGCTAGTGGGATGCAGCCACATAGCACAGGGAGATCAGCTCGGTATTTTGTGACCACCTAGAGGTGTGGGATAGGGAGGGTGGGAGGGAGGGAGACGCAAGAGGGAAGAGACATGGGAACATATGTGTATGTATAACTGATTCACTTTGTTATAAAGCAGAAACTAACACACCATTGTAAAGCAATTATACTTCAATAAAAATGTAAATATATATATATATATATATATATATATATATATATATATATATAGGAGACTAGGACCATCTCAGGGGGAGGAAACAATCCAAAATCTTTCATTGTCTCCAGAGAGCATAACTGTTTTGTAGTCTAGTAGGCAAATTCATGCTCATAATATTTTCTCCATGTAAATAGCAGAATATTTTCTATTTCAGAATCTTAATTTATATTTTAAAACATTTTCTTTTTAAAACAGTTCAAACTGTAAGCCACTGGTTTCTTAAAGAGATGAACATCAGCTATCTGGAAAAGTATATTGCCTAAAGTACCCTTAAAAGAAATGGCCCATTATTGCAACAAGACATATTTAGAACAGGATTTTAGAGTTCCAATTCAGCAAAATAAGATGAAAAGTGTGGAAATAAGCTCAAACACTCAACATTCAGATTGTGAACTATTTTAACATGTATCTTAGTTCAGTCTAAAAGCATAAAAGATACTATTGAGAATTTCATTAATCTCTGATGCCCTTTGAGTCTGGATGAAAATAAAGCTGAAATCTGGATGTTCTTGACTATGTGGATTCATCCCATTTATCCTAGGGCATAAATTATTATGAGAGCATCATTACAGTGAGATCAATTATAACAAGAAGTAAAGTTCTTTCTTTTTCTTCCCCCTGTGCAGTGTATTTGACTTTCTGAATGAGGACAGCCGGGATCCATGATTCCTTGTGGATTATGTCTCTGAAAAATTGGGTACTCTTCTTTCTCAAGGAATTTTGATCATTAGATTTACTAGTCCCTCCTGAACTGAACCCACCTTTGGCATCAACTCAGTCTCCACAGAGTTAGAGACCAGTTTGTAAAATGGTAGCGATTCTCTACAATTCATTCTTCGGGGGCATTTTATAGAGTGCATAAAACCCATTACAGAACGCAAGAGCTAGTTAATGACCCCACTCAGCATGTGCTTGCTCTTCTCTCTTATATTACCTGATCAGCCACAGCTCGGGCTAATTTGTCCATTCGAGAGCCTGCTTCGGCAATTTTCTTGGCGGCATTAATCACATCAGATGTATTTTTCAATGGGCCTTTGCCTCTGAAAAAACAGACACAACATAATTAGAAATCCACTTTATGACAGGAAATAGACACACCTACCATATTGTTTGTCCAGGACTCTGCTTTTGTATTTGATTTGGCTCTGACCAAGTTAGAGGAAATTTGAATGTTTTCTTGATTCACTTCAATTTCCATGTAAATAATTCAATTTGCTTGCATTCATTTTTAGGGAATATTTTTCCCTATTTGGATGTGCATGCTCACATTTTATTCTTTACATGCATTTCTATATATTTTAAACAGTGGTCCCTTAAAAAATATGATCGCCACAAGAGCAATGGGAATTTAATATGTAAATGCTTACCATGTGTCTATGCTGTTGTATATACATTTGTCTTCATAACAACCCTAACAAGTAGGCATCATCATTCCCATTTTAGAGAAGAAAAAAATAGACTAAAGTGAATAACTCATCTAAGCTTATGCAAATCATGTGATAAATTCTAAATTTAAATCAGAGGCTAGCCAAAATAAATGCACATGCATTGTCTTTCATACCATGCTCAGCACTATTATTATGTTAATTATATTTTTAAGTCCACTTTGGCTCCTTAAGAAGCCACTGTCTCTTGTCCATAACTGGGAACTGTTTGGCCAGAATTTCAGAAATCTGCTGAGCTCTTACTCTTGCTGGTTTATATGTTTCTGGGACTGACTTACGAAGGAAGACGCACAGAACACTGTGTGACAGTAGATGTATTTATGCTGAACCATTTTCCCAGTATTTTCACATTAGGCTTTCAATTAGGTGAACTGTTTAAAATTACTTGTCTTTTAAATATTTATTTGAAAGGAAAAGGAAATTATGCTGCATCATAAATCTTTAAACAAAATGTTGCATATGATATGATTTTTCTTCACTTGTCTTGAGAGGTAAATAAAATAATAGACTAAATACATTCATCCTTATATTTTTAGCATTGTTACTGGTCTCCTTATATGCATCAAAAAATCAATGCATTTTTTAGGCCTACAAAATTATAAACCTATAGTTAAAACATGTGGTAAAATCTAGAGAAAAATCACTCAGAAGTGATTTATTTAGAATGCATAGAGACTGGGCAATAATTGCCATTGTTATATAATAACGTTTTATAAAATGGAAGACTTAAAATGACTTTAGAAAATAAATGTAAATGAGGGGCATTTTGTTTCCCTCTTAATTTTGTCTCTGGCATTTTCAGTGTTAGTAGGTAAAAGTAAAATATATTGTGTTCATGTCAGTGCTTAAACACGTACATAGGGAAATTCAAAGCAAGCTATTTCATTTTGCTGTGGTAACATTAACTCTTCCACAAAAGACACTGATTTTTTTTCAGTTGTTGTATAGATTTTTTAAATATGGACAGAGATTTTACATGTGAATTTGATATAATATGGATGAATTAAAGAATCTGGACAATTGGGCTCCCATTCTCTCACATTATTTTTTTAAAATTATCTCTAAATAAACTTTTATTTTGTTTTTGGTTTATATTTTTAAAGGAAAGGTTAGATGCAGAATCTGTTAATATTTAATATTACTCTCATTATTGTTTATTTCTCTGTAACTTCCAAACCTTAGAAAATCTTTTTTGCAAACTTACTCTGACAAAATATTTGTTGTTACCTTTTGCCTTCATCTTAACCCATTCACAAAGGACTGCACTATGCTTGATTTTTCATTACTAACAATCTTGGTGTTTGTTTGCTCCAAGAATTTCAAAGGACTTGAGGAAATGTTTTCTCATGAACCTTTCATGATAACTTTCAACAGTTGATTGACTCTGACAAAATGTGCTAAGTTAATAAAGAACATTTATAGAGACTTGAATTTGTTTGAGGCTGAGACTCCCATATTGCAGCTAAAGCATGATTAGAAGCATATCTTTTGTGATTACACCAGAGACTACAGTACATAAACTCACTATTATATTGTATTTAAAATTTTGAGACTTTAGAGTTCACATTGCAGACTCAATTCAAATGTTTGGAATCACAAGTTAATGACAGGGATGTATTACATGAAACTAGAGAGCAATGTAGAAATTTGGGGATCATCAAATATTTCCTCATTTTCTGATTGAGAAAGCTGAAACCCAAAGAGGAAGCGAAGTGACCTGCTCAAGATGATAATGCAGAGAGTGATAAGGAGAGAGAAAAAGGACTGCAACCTTTGTGTCCCTAATCACAATTTAGTACTCTTTTTGCTATATTCTGATGAGATAGCTAAAGTAGTAATCTCAGAGAAACACAAATAGCCATAACTACAGATATTAATATGCAAGAAATAACAAAAACAATAATCATCTGACTCAAGAATTTAGAAAGTAGGAAGACACTAATAAAAATCACTAACATGTGGAATCTAAAATATGACACAAGTGAACATATCCATGAAACAGAAACAGAATTACAGACATAGAGAACAGCCTTGTGGTTGCTAAGGAGGAGGAGGGTGGGGGAGGGGAGGACTGCGAGTGTGGGATTAGCATATGTAAACGATTACATATAGGATGGATAAACAACAAGGTCCTACTGTATAGCAGAGGGAACTATATTCAATATCCTGTGATAAACCATAATGGAAAAGAATATTAAAAAAAAATGTCTCTATTACAGAGTCACTTTGCTGTACAGCAGAGATTGGCACAACATTGTAAATCAACTATACTTCAATAAAAACATAAAATTAAAAAAATAAGAAGAGATTTATGAGTTAGAAAATAACAGAACACAGAAAATAAATAAATCGATTCCAAAAAAAAGGAAGGCAAAACTGATATAGAAAATATACTTAGCTTGCTATCAAGAAAAAAATAGGAGAAAAATATTCTAAAGTAAAAAAAGGTAAGATTTAAATTATCTTAAAAAACAGAACATTTGAAGTATTACAATACTAGTTTCCTCAAATACATGTAAAGAAATTTGAGAACATGGATGAAATAACTTTCTAGGAAAATATAATTTACCAACACTGGCTAGAAAGTAGATTTTGAAAACTCTAAAGAATCTGATTTCCATGAAAGAAATAAGTAAGGCTGTCAGAGAGAAAGCTGGTCAAAAAATCAGTAAATCCAGATGGTTTCTCAGAGGAATTTACTAAACCTTTAAAACAGGGGTCCCCAACCCCTGGGCCACACAGCAGGAGGTGAGTGGCAGGCAGGCAGGCAAGCAAGCTCCCTGCTCCCCCCACCCCATCATCTGTGGAAAATTGTCTTCCAAAAACTGGCCCCTGATGCCAAAAAGGTTAGGGACCACTGCTTTAAAAAGAAGATAATCCCAATGCAATTTAAATTCTTCCAGAATATAGGAAAAGAAGAAAGACTTCAAAAACAGTTTCATTAAGTAACATAATATTGATATCGTCAGAAGCACCTAATACAAATTATTTATTTAAGATTCTGCACAGCAAAGGAAACCATCAACAAAATGAAAAGGCAACCTACTGAATGGGAGAAAATATTTGCAAATCATAGATCTGATATGGGGTTAATATCTAAAATATATAAAGAACTCAATCAATAGCAAAAAAGCAAATAATCCAATTTAAAGACAGGCAGAGGGCCTGAAAAGACACATTTCCAAAGAAAACATACAGATGGTCAACAGGTACATGAAAAGATACTCGACATTACTAATCATCAGGGAAATGCAAACCAAAACCACAATAAGATATCACCTCACACCTGTCAGAATGGCTTATATCAAAAAGACAACAAATAACAGATGTTGGCAAGGATGTGGAGAAAAGGGAACACTTGTGCACTATTGGTGGGAATATAAATTGGTGCAGCCACTATGGAAAACAGTATGGAGTTTCCTCAAAAAATTAAAAATAGAACTGCCATATGATTCAGCAATTCCACTACTGGGTATTTATCTGAAGAAAATGAAAACACTAATTTAAAAAAATATATGCACTCCTATGTTCATTGTAGCATTATTTACAATACTCAATATATGGAAGCAACCTAAGTGTCCATCAATGGCTGAATGAATAAAGACACAAATAAATGGAAAGACACATCATGTACATGGATTAGAAGACCTAATATTATTAAGATATCAATAATACACAAAGCAATCAATGTAACCCCTATTAAAAACCCAGCAGCAATTTTGCCAAAATAGAAAAATCTATCTTAAAAAATCATATGGATTGTCAAGGCATCCCAAATAGCCAAAACAATCTTAAAAAAGAACAAAGTTGGGGGCCTTACTACAAAGCTACAGTAATCAAAACAATATAGTACTGGCATAAAGACAGATGTATAAAATAATGGAACAGAATAGAAAGCCCAGCAGATTTTTGACAATGTTTTCAAGACCATTCAACAGGAAAAGGACAGTGTTTTCAACAAATGATATTGGGAAAATTGATATCTACATGCAAAAGAATGAAGCAGGACCTTTACCTTATACCATATACAAAAATCAACTGGAAGTGGATCATGAGAGCTAATCTATACATATTTTACAAGAAAAGTTAAGGGAAAAACTTCATGATGTTGGATTTGGCAATGATTTCTCACATGTGACACCAATAAAACAGGCAACAACAACAACAAAAATAGACAAATTTGACTATATCAAAATTTTTAAAACTTCTGTGCATTGAAGGACACAATCAACAGAATACAAAGACAACCCACAGAATCAGAGAAAATATTTGCAAATCCTATATCTAACAAGGGTTGATATCCAAAATATAGAAAAACTCTTAGAACTCAACACTAAAAATTAATCAGCCTCATTAAAAAATGGGCAAAAGACCTGAATATACATTTCTCCAAAGAAGAATACAATGGCTAATCAGCACAAGAAAAGATGTTCAACACCACTAATTGTTAGGAAAATGTAAATCAAAATCACAATGAGATACCATCTCACACTCATTAAGATAGTTACTATAAAAACAAACAAAAACAGAAAATAAGAAGTCTTGGCGAGGATGGGAAGGAGTTGGAACCTTTGTGCACTGTTGATGGGAATGTAAAATGGTGCAGCTGCTATGTAAAACAGTACAGTGGTTCCTAAAAAAAAATAAACATAGAACTACCATGTGATCCAGCAATTCCACTCCTGGGTATATATTCAAAGAATTGAAAGCAGGGTCTCAAAGAGATATTTGTACACCCATGTCCATAGCAATATTATTCACAATCCAAGTGCCCAAGAATAGATGAATGGATAAAAAAAACATGATATATACATTCATTGAAATATTATTTAGCCTTAAGAAGGAATGAAAGTCTGACATGTACAATATGGATGAACCTTGAGAACAATACGCTAAGTGAAATATGCCAGTCACAAAAAGACAAATGTTGTATGTTTTCACTTATATGAGATACTAGAGTAGTCAAATTCATAGAGACAGAAAGGAGAATGGTGTTGCTAGGGATGTTGCCCAGAAAAGATCAGAAGTCTGAGTCTTCCTATTAGTGGAAGGCAGTATGGACAAAGGGACTAGTTCCACTGGCTGTAGTTCCCAGGTTCAAAGTGATGGTTTATACCCTTTGTCTTTCCCTAACTTAATCAGGTTCTCTACTTTGGGCATTTTGAAAGGTGCTTTGAGGAATCTTGTGACCTTAAAGACAAAAGCCATCTTATTGTTCCATTTGGAACATGTTTTTAGTTTTCTTGGAAAAATATCAAGCCATAGAATTGGCTCTACTGTATAGGTTCATGTAACCTTCTCTCTTTTGCTAATAGGTGATTCTTATACAAGGGTCAATATTTGGAAGCTTTCCCAGGAAATGGTCACTTCCAGAAAAAAAAGAGAATCATGGAAAGCTATTACTGCATTACTGCTATCCACAATTTAACAACTAATTCATATTTATTTCATGAAAAGGTAATAGGTATTAATGAGAAAAATCAATGTGTGAGTGCATTCTGAGTCAATGTACTCAGTACCCAGAATTCTTAAATTCTGAGTTAATCCAAATTAAAAACATGTATTTACTATAGTTTTCTCAGTACCTCTAACAGATCAATATATGATGTGACTCTCCAGTAATGAGATATAGTAAGTAAGGAGTATATTTGTAAATGTACTGAATCATAGAAGCCCATTTTCAGAACCACAGTCCATAAAACATAGTTGGGAAATACCACTTTCACCAATTAGCTGAAGCGGTCTAAAGACAGCGCAGTGGAAAAGTTGTATTAATCTGGGGATGAAAGATAAATCAGGTGAGACTGTAGGACCATAAGTTGAATTATTCAAGGAAGTAACATTTATATGATGGTCTTGAAGTAGAAATACAAATATGCACAAAGTTGAGAAGGAATCTAAGGGTCAGTAAAGGTAGGCCTTGGATAGCAAACTCAAGATTTTTATATTATTCTATGAAAAGAGGAAAGAAAGTTTTGATGCAAAGGGAGCTAGATGGATATCCTTTAATGGCCAGATATGGCATGGCATGAACTGACAAGAGTCAAGAATTGGAACTGGAAGACCAGTCAAGCTGTCACTTGGGCTGAAGCCCTGAGTGTCCATACCAAGGCAGGAACGAAATTTGGGAATAGCAGGCTGATTATATGATTCTTTACTATAGCAGTAAATTGTACCCTGAAAGCTTTTTGTTTTAGCCTGAACCCAGTTCCTTTCAAGATCAGAACTTACAGTTGATCTCAAGAGACAGCTTTGTCCCTTGCTGTACAATTAAACTTGGGTTTCTTTCCTGAACTGCTGCCATCTGCACACCTTTTGTTATTGGGATACAAGACTGGCCCATGCTATTTCTTTCTGAAAGTGACATGAGAGGTATGGATTCACCCTATGCAAGACAGCATTTATGCCATCACCATGAGATGATGAACTGTTTCCTGTTCAGTTCTTGGAAGTCAAGAACTGAACAGGAAACAGACATGAGGCATAATCAGCTTTATCCATGAAGAAGTTATTACACAAATAATGAGGCAGAACCTCTCCAATTTTAATAATAATGGAGTGGATATCATTGAGATTACTGAATCAAATTAATGAATTAGCTACTGATAAGAATAAAACAACAAAATAATAAATGCAAGGTTTTTTTTTCTTGTACCCAAACACCCTTTAAATGTAAGATCTGAAGAGAGTAGTCAAGTTTCAATTCCTACTCAGCTATATCCTTTCCTTTAAATAAGGGAACATAATACGTAAGAGCCATTAGAGGTATAGAGCTGAAATTATTCCTTTTTAAAGTGGAAAATGCAAGGCTAATAATGCATAGGGTCAAGTGCAGTGAACTTACAGGAGAGGCACAAAGAAAGGCTCAAATTAGCTACCTCTTTGCACGGCAGATGGGGGCAGCAGCAAAACCTCAGCTTCCTGTGCTCCATTTCCAATTCACAGTCTCTCCTGTTTCTCTGGCTATTAACTGTATCCTCCCTTTGCCCTGACAAAGGGGCACAAAACTACTCATCAGGCAGTGGAAAAAAATGATAACTAGTAGCACTCTAGACATTTCATTATTCAAATCAGCATAAAATGATTGTACAAAATCCCTCAGGAACTGAAGTGGCCCTCTTTTCACTTTTAAAACTATGCTTTGACTGATAGAAAGTCTGTCTTATTTAACATCATCTAACAAGACCCCCTCAAGTATATCTCTCTTCCTTGACACAGTTATATATAATCTAGAGCATTATAAAATGTCTCCCTGATCTAAACTAGCAACATGACTTGATTCATCATTCACTTTAAATTAATGAGATTATTTGTTCAAGTGATGTTATTAATGGATTGTATAATATCCATCAGATAAAGTGTGAATGGTGTTGAAAGCAAGCAAATTAAGTCATCACAGGCCTTGAAAAGCAATGACTGTGGGCTGCCATGATAGTCTGATTTGTAGGAAATTTAGACTTAAATAATGGCTCAGACTGAGTTATCCTACTATTATTTTTTGTGTGAAATAAATCTGTGAAACCAACAAAGACCAGCCAAATGTACAAATTTGAACTTCTAATGAATACAATGACATTTAAAATCTCGAAGGTCACCCTCATAACTTTAAAGTCATTCCACTAAAGTCAAAAACAATTTTTAAATATTTGGAGAAAGGACCAAGTGATGTCATTAGTACATACTGGCCAGAGGCAAAAGGTAAAGGGAAAAAGGCAGAGATGTGCCATATTTTATTATAACCTATAATTAATTGTAGGCTTTTCTTATTAAAAGCACTCAACAATCACTTAAAAAATTGTCACCCATAAGGTAGTGTCTTCACATTGCCACACATCTTATATAACTTTAATAACAAATACCGTGTTGAATCATTAAAACATCTTTTCTCATGTATCTGTGTGTGTCTGTGTTTCTCAGAAAAAGAAATCTACAGAAAAATGATAGCTTTCATTCATATGGCAGCATAATTTATAACTTCATTACCTCTTTGGATTTTAAAACTCTCCTGTGAAAGTTGATAAGAAGAGTATTATTTTCCCATTGTACAAATGAATAAAGACAGTACGAGACAGGTCCAAAATCACCTGGTATTTGGACTAAAAATCCAGGGATCTTTCATTGAGCTTTGCTCTCCCTTTGTCTGCCCTTTGGGTGGTAGGAAGGGCAGAAAAGTCATCTCCCTTTAAAGAGGAAACTAAAAATGCAATGGCAGAAACAGCAATGACCCCTGATGAGGAAAAAGCTCCTGACAAAATTCTGACTGGTATCTTGATTTAGTAAAAGCACTGCTCAGAGCAAAAGGATCTAAAACTTATACAATGTTTAATTTCCTTGTCAAAATTACAGAATCAGAGAGTTGAACCTGATTCTTTGTGTATAAGGATAAAATATGAGCTGAGATTAATGCTAAATCATGAGCTAGCATTAAACCATATTACATGTCTACATGCACACACACACACATATATATATAGATAGATATTTTTTCCAAAGGGGTATTAACAAATCATACACCTTATCTTCAGAATAATACTTAAACACACTGCAAAACAGCATAGACCAAAAATGAGTCACCCAAGCCCCAGGGGTTTGATTTTATGACTGACTTAGGATGGATAATTAAAACAATAATAATTACAGAAATGAATCTGTTCTTTTTGACCAAAAAGACCTATCTGCTAAGAACCAGGTCCAGATCACTTTGACTTACACATGTAAATTTTATGATACCACTACCTTGCTTTGATGTAGTCTTTTAATTTTTCAGCAGGCTTTTCACATGCTAATACACACTGTTGTGCTTCTGTTATTTTTAATGAGAAAATCTTCCTCTTCCTGTCTCCAGGCCTCACCTTGTGAAGTCTGTCATTTCCATCATGATCATACACATCTGCTTGGCCAGCACAATGATATCATTGCCGCTGTCATCCCATTTGGCCACTTCAGCATCCAGCTTGCTTTTCTCTTGGTGGAATATCTCCACCTGCTCAGCTATTTTTGCCTTCTCCTCTTGCGGTAGTTGTGCCATGATGGCCTGTGTGGGTTACAGAAAAAGTGTGACTAATGGTGACAAAGAAGCACAGACAGGAGGGTGACTCTGCCTCCAGTTAATGGCAAAGCCAGACCCTGACAAGGATGATAGGCTGCCCCACCATTCTGGAAAGTACTTTTTCTCCAGCCCCAAGAATGCAAAAGCACAGACTGGTAAGGTCCCCACATTCCCTGTCCCTGTTCCAACATACAAAAAAAATAAGAGATCCAAAGGTACGTGCACATTGACAGTAACAGAACTTCTTTGTCGCTATGATGACATATGTTTGTTCAAAAGAATCTATTCCTGACGATTTTTATATTTGGTCTTGGGAAACTTTTACCAGATGAAAGAATGCACCTCTTTCAACACTGAAATCTGTTCAGAAAAAAGAAAACAGGCCTCTGTTGCTGGGAAGGAAAATAATTTTAAAGAATATCTGAGCATCCCAAGTGGGGTGGGGAGATGTCCTGTGAGTGTTAATGAAGCCATTCATGGTTAGATGCCAAACAAAAATCCCTTATGCAGGGCACATCAGGGATGGCATACCTATCCCCAGTCCTCCTGTATGGAAATCCTGGGTCGAACATGGGTCCCTGGAGAGACTATGAGTATGTACAGGGAAGCTGTGATGGGATAAAATTTAGGATTAAGAAGCAAAGGTTGATTTTCAATAGTTGCTAGGTAAGGGAATGTAGAAAAGGAAAAACTACAGTTGATTCTCACTATTCACAGATTTTTTATTTGCAAATTTGCCTACTCTCTAAAATCTATTTGAAATCCCCAAATCAATATTTGTGGTGCTTTCAGACATTCACAGACATATGCAGAGATGCCAAAGTTTTGAGTCATCGACAACCATGTTCCCAGATGAGGCCGAACAAGGGTTTCTCTGCTTTCTTGTTTCAGCACTCATACCATAAAAGAAGCATCCTTTCTGCAATCTATTTAGTACCACATTTTCCACATATTTGCACTTTTTATTGGTGGTTTTGCTGTCTAACTTGGCCCCCAATCCTAGTGCTGAAATGCTGTCTTGTGTCTCTAAGCACAAAAAGGCTGCGATGTGCCTAATGGAGAAAATACATATATTAGATGAACTTCGTTCAGGCATGACTTTTAGTGCTCCCAGCTGTGAGCTCAATGTTCATGAACCAAAACTATCTAATAAGGTATCTAAACAGAAACACTCATTAAACAAGATTACATATTGATGGGTTGAAGGAAATATTAAGACTAGCAGCTCTCAGGAAGCTAACCCTGTATTTCCCCTAGGAGCAATGATTCCATAGTTGCTAATTAAGTGTTCATGGTGACTTTACAGAACATAAGGGCCGTGAATAAAGAGAATCAACTGTATTTGTTAGACACTTTTTATGTAGCAGGCACTGAATGAAATGTTTGACATCACCTCAATGCATCCTCAAAGAACCATTTACAACCTGCTTCACTGAAAGGACCACGTGGATCAGTGTGTCAGCACTGATATCCCTCTCATTCTGGGATGCACGTATTCTCCAGAAGAGCATGATTTGGGGTACCGACAGCTGTTGCAAAGGACAAGTAAATAGCACAAAAAAACCTTCTTTCTATATTGTAAAGTTCCTCCCAATGTGAGTGAATTGTTTAAAGGAGAGGTAGGTAGCTGGTATCTAATGGAAATATCAGTGGATATAAGCTCAGAAAAACTGGGCTCAACCTGGCTCTGTAACTGACTTGGGTTAAGGCCTCATTGCTACTGGATCACATCCTTAACGTTCTATAATATAAGAATAGTAAACAATTACCTCAAAATGTTATGGTGGACAGAAAATGAAATAATAAATGTAAAATGAAAGTAAGCATGTGTGGGATTATTGTTAACATTATATTATCGTTATTTCTGTATGAGTTTTCTTCTAGCTGCTTCTCTAGCTTATTACTCAGTTGCCATCAAAGAGAAGGGATGGGCTCAGAGACTATGTGACTCTCTATAAATAGAAGATTGACATGATTCCTTGAACACAGGCATGTATACTGGGTACTGTACTAAAAGGCTTATGAATGTCAAAAATTTAATCTACTTAATTATTCTACAAGATTAATACTATTATTACCCTTATTTTATTAATGATGATACCAAGATCCAGGGAAGTTAATTAAATTCTGACTATTACACAACTAATGAGCTATAAGAATAGGATTCAAACCCAGGTCAGCTAACACCATACTTAACCATTGTGCACAATGGGATCACCATGCAGGACCACACAGGTTAGACACTGCCCAGTGGTCCCAGCCCAGTGGGGCAAAGATCACTAAAACTCTAGGCTCTGTCCACCAGGCTGAGCATCCTAGACAAGCCTTCATCTGCCCAGGGTAAAGGGGTGCCTTTGTCTGATTTGCATAAAGTGTCCTTGAACCAGCAGCTTCCCAGATGCTACATCTTACTAATAGACAGCCATGTCTATGAAATCCCATGCATGCATGTGTGTGACTTTATACAAATAGCATGTGAGTGTGTGTGTATGATGTATGTATATACTTATGTAGATCAATATGTGTGGGCGTGTGTATACAAAAACTACAATCCATATTTTAAAAGCCAGACTTGTGCAAATACAATAGTTAAAGTATTAAAATACTAATATTTGAAAAATATTTTACAGTACTTTTAAAGATAGCTAATATACAAAAGAGCTTGTTATAAACTCACATATGCAATATCATACTAACTGCAAGGCAGCTAGCTTTTCCAATACCTTTGAGATAGGTTTGGATTTACAGAAGTTTCCTGAAGCATCCCTGTCTGATGTTCTAATGCTGTCTTAGATTCATCTGTCCTCCTCATACAAAATTGATAATCATGTTTTACTTAAACCTCACAAGTCCTAACCAGCATCATTTAAAGCATCCATTAGGTGCTTCTCTGTAAAAGAATCTATAAAACTACCTGACAGACCTCCATACTCTACATTCAATCTCCAGATTCTAGCAATAAACCTGTCATTGTTCCAAAAGGGTTAATTTATGCATTAAAGGGTGTACACATGTCTATCAACTGTATCACTTGAGTTTCACATTGTGCAGTTTAGCATTTGAATGTTAACTCCCTTGCACTAACTCTCTAATTTCGAGTAATGCCCTACCTCCGAGTTCTCTTTGAGCTTCCTGAGGGTAGAGTCCCCAGCATCCTGCACAGTGTAGAAGCTAAATACATATCTCTTGATTGACTGCTTACCCATTTTTCCACTCACTGCATCAACATAGTTTGAGAGAAGTTAACAGAACTGACATACGTTTCATAAGGGCACAACTCCAAAGAAAAACTGGCTCCTTAAAGCAGATTTGTATAAGAAGATGTTATTTTGACTCTAGGTGTGCTCCGCCCGCATAATGCACTTAATGGTGTGTGATTTGGGTGTAAGAGTCATTATATTTGCTTCTGCTTATATAGCTATCGATGAAGTAAAGTTGTTTCCTAAATATTATTAAAATTCTCTTAGCTTTTAAAAATTCATAATTGACCTTTTCTGAAACTGAAATTTAAAAAAAGGTTATCTATAAACAGTAGATCACAAACTGTGAAATTTGCAAGTTAATCAAATTAAAATTCAACACATGAGTTTTAATTAGGTCTTATCAATGTAACTCAGCAGTTTGAAATGTTAACACATTAAAGCCATTCTAGCTAGGAAAAAAAAAATTAGAGGCTGGCTACATTCAAATCAAGTTGAATACAAAATATATGACATGCAATTGTTCATTCCCTCAAACTAAGGAAACATGAGAAAAATGATTTTCATGACGAAAGGGAAAGACAACAAATCAGCTTTTCTGTTTGTGTCATGTGATCACCTGGGGCGGTCTGAGATTTTTGGCTGCTTTCTGTGTAGCTAAGCACAGCTGTCCAGATTGTTGATCTGGGGCCCCAAGTCAGTGGCATCAGAGACTTGAATTCACAAAGTTTTATAACCACCCTGTTCCATGCTCCTAGTCTTTCCTTTGAACATCCAACCACTTTTTTGTGATTGTTTTAAACTTTATTTATTAAATGAAAGTGCAAATCACTGACGCAAGCCAACGACCACTCAGCCCAGAATCTTTTTCTTCAATCTAAATCTCAAAGAGCTTTTTTCCAATCTCAAAAGGATTATTTTTTCCAATCCCAAGATGAAAAATGACTTTTAAAGTCCATGGACCTCCAAACTGATATGTTAGTTTCTTAAACACAGAGCAAGAGTCTTACATTTTAAGGCTTTAAGTACATAAATGTTTATAAATAATGATTTAAAAGGTTAAAATGTAATGTGCCCATTTCTACTCACTTGGTCTTAAAGCAGGATAATAAGCATAAGTAATTAAGGAGTGGGTGACTTTTACCTGTCTCAGGCTGTGAAGTGAATTGGAAAATTGAGGTTCTTGTCTCATTAATTCAAATTAAAACTTTCACGATGGTCTGAATTATCTAGCTCTTTCAGGTTAAATTATTGGTCAGCCTTCTAATGAATGACTACCTTGTGCTACAAGCATCATCATCATCTTCTTCATTAACCTTAACATTATGTAATAACTCGTGATACATTTCATCATGCATTTCTCCTAATGACATTATGAAGTAAGATGCTGTATATATATATTACACACACACACACACACACACACACACACACAGAGAGACGAGGCAGGGACAGGTTAAGAAAGTTACCCCAAAGCCGCACAGCTTGGCCAAGTTCATACTTAAAATCAGGTTTGTGTGACTCCAAACAATATATTTTATCATGAAGGTTAAATGCCCAAGAGTTGTTGCTAATCAATTTTAACTATGTCAGCTTGTGAGGAAAGAGTTTATAAGATGTCATGTTTAGGAACAAAGGGCCTGATCATTTCTATATTTCATCAGATCAGGGTATGATTGTTCTCATTCATTCTCTCTCTCTCTCTCTCTCTCTCTCTCTCTCTTTCTCATAAAGTATTGTAGACAAGCAGCAGACAGGAACACATAAAGGAAACAAACATTCACTCTAATTTCAGAATTTGAGAGCAATGTTGGGGTGGGTACTAAATTCTTTTCTCCCACCATAACCTCCTCTTAGATTAATTTACCATTTTCAGAGAAGAATTTCTCTGAATGAGAACACAAAGTAACAGGAGAGAACAGGCTGCTGGAAAGAGCAACTGCCTCTGTCAGAGACAACTTTTGCCTCCTTCACAATTTCGACAAAGTTAACACACTTCTCTGGTCAAAAGTTCGACCATCTGTCATCTCACCAATTCAGTGCACCCTCTTATTTTCAATTTACAGCCATAATTCTATGTCTCTGATTTGTCATCATATAATTATAGGCTTAAATAGGCTGACTCAATAACTAATGCTGCTTGCTGCAAGTTACTCACACAGACCTCATGATAGATCGCAACGACAAATCAGCAAGTGCTGGATTACAGGGGTACTTTGTTCTTATTATCCTGGCCTATGTTCATCACTCATGCTGAAAAATCTTTTGAAAAAGACTATTATTGTCTTTTCACCCACTGGGTGAAGAAATAATAAATGATGTAGAGAGGTGCCATCTGACTTTTGTTTCCAGCCATCATAACAGACTTGATGTCTAACGTAATGGAAGTATAATGGGGCTGTATTCTTCCTTGTAAAAAATGAGGCTAATCATGCCATTTTGACAAGATGGTAATTAAAAGATTATAAGATAAAGGTTTTACAATATGCCTTAGTCTTTGAGAAAACAAGTCAGTGGATACTTGGGCTGTATCAATACTAAGTTGCAGTCAGTCAATTAAATTGACTTTGAATTGATTAATGTTTGGGTGAATTAGTCAAACTTGCCCTTTGTCATTGACATAAAAATGCTGGTTTTAGTTAATTTTGAAGATGAATTGACTTGACCTGATGCATTAGTTTAGCGTTACGCAAGCATAAGCTCAGAGGACTCTCAGCTTAACTTCCCTGTTTTCAACATTTTAGGGGGAGTAAATAGAGTCTACAAGGTATTTTTTAAAGTAGGGAACTTCATACTCTTTTGTGCACTTTTCTACTGTCACCAGCCTATGATTAGAAGAGATTTCTCTGCCAAAGGATGACAAGTCATCCCTTATTGAGCACTTAATATATGTCAAGTATTTTGCTCATTATTTTAATATATTAAGTAATTAGAACCTCAGAAGAATCTTATCAAACATGTCTATTATTTACATTTTACAGATGATAGGACTGAAGCTCTGAGAAATTAAGCAGCATGTAACAGCATAGTCCCCCTCTACTCTTCACAATTCAAAACCAAGTCTGTCTGAAATCAAAGCCAATGCATCTTCAATGCTCTGGCTTTTACTCTCACATTACCCCTATCAATGTCCATATACATCTTCTGTATTATTTAGTTGTTGGATGAGAGTATCAGGAGAAATAAGATTTTAAGTACAAAGACTTTCTTGACTCAACATAAAGCTTAGTCTTTGATTGGCTATTTCCTACTCTTCTTTCACAATTCCTAAGCCAGTGTGAACTTCCTAGGGTTTCTTAACCCTATGCTAAATTACCATCACTTTCTCATACTTCCTATTCATTTTCTTTTAAGTGAAACTTAACAAAGAAAATTAGAATATCTAATTCTCAGTTATACTATACTTTGATTATTTTTGCCCTATGGAAACTGAGCCTTTAAAGGGAGGAGAATCTCGCCCTCTCGCAATCCCTAGGAATTTTATCTCCTTCCACCTGCCTTGATTACCAACATCTTACCCTCAAGGAGCTACAGCTAATAAGATTGGTCAGATTCCAGAATCTTCTGTGGAAGACTTGTGTTGGTGGACAATGTCACAGAGTGTATGAAGGTGTTCAAATGTCAGCCCGAGTGGTGATCTTTCTGTTGCTTCTTGCTCCACACCTTAAGCTGGTATGTTTCTCGTATGTCTCTGTAATTTCTTTTTCAATCACATGGTAGACAGATCTGGGGCTACTGCCCTGGCCATAGATAGGTATTGGGGGAAAAAACGTTCTCTCTCTACTCTGATGGCCTTGAACGAATTTCAAAATATGTGGTATTGTTTATCAGAGACCCTAGGCCAGAGTATGGAGCAACAATAGGCCCACAAATAACAAAGTAGTACTCTAATTCTCCATTTGTGGTTTCTTTTGTGTGGTTCAGAAGGTTGGAGACTTCAAGTAGAACCATGGTGTCTGTGCAAAGTAAGATCTGAGCATTCCTGTATCCCCTGGTCACTGAATCATCTAATCATGATCCCCAACCCCCAACAAATCCACCATACACATAAGTTTTCCTGTAATGTGGCTGCTATGTTTTGAGTTATGGAGAGAGAATGGAGTTAGAAGGAATCAGAATCAGTGGTGGTCACTTCCAATGTGTAAAATGTGAATTGCTAGAAACAACCCCAGATGAGGCACAGATTTCTGAGCCATGAATCTCTGGGATTCCAGGTCCCTGGAAATCAGAAATTCCCTCAAACCAATTTGGTGAACACAGCACCTGTGCTCCAAACCAAAGTCCTGGATGTCCACTCACCCGTGCACTCTGCCCTGCAATGAGCTGGTCATCCTCTGTCTGAACACTTGTCCGGCTACGTACATCATAATCTTCTTGCTCAAAGTCTGAATCGTCCTCTAGTTCTTCTGGGGTCTAAAAATACAGAGGAAAAGAGAAAAATCAGCATACAGATCTCCCTTGACTTACAATGGGGTTAAGTCCCAATAAATCCACTGTAAGTTGAAAATATCATGTCAAAAATGCATTCAATACATTAACCTACAGAACATCATAGCTTAGCCTAACTTACATTAAACGTGCTCAGAACACTTACATTAGCCTACAGTTGTGCAAAATCATCTAACACAAAGCCTCTTTTATAATAAAGTGTGGACTACCTCATGTCATTTATTGAATACTCTATTGAAAGTGAAAAACAGAATGGTTGTCTGGGTACAGAATGATTGTAAGTGGATTGGTTGTGGCTTGGCTAACTGGGAGCTGCGGCCTCTGTGCCTATACAGTAGTAATGGATAACATGCTTTAAGTGCCTTCCATACGCTTATCACTTTTCTAAGTGCTTTACATACACTAACTCACACAGTTTTCTTGACAGTCCTATGATGTAGACACGATATTCTCCATTTTACACATAAGGAAACTGAGACGTGAGAGGATATACCTTGTTCAGTCTTCTAGGGCAGGCAGTTTGACTTGTACTCGAAACTACCATGCCGTGTTAATTCTAAGAGGATAAATACAGGAGGTGGCAAGGACAGTGCAGGAAGGGAAAACAGTGCATTAGTGTGACATTCTCTGCTCAACTGTCTTTAGCCAGAAAGCTGATGGTCACCCACAACCTGCCTCCTGGTACATAGGAGCACCACCTCCCAGGGCTCTGTCTTTCAAAAGGAAGGAACAGATCACAGGCAACACTGATGATGCAGTTGCCCATTCCCCATCTAAAAGGGCATATTTTAATTAATTTTGCTGGTTTCTTTGGCTACCTCAGTGTAATTAACCAGGTGTGGTTATTGATGAAGTCTTGAGATTAGTCAGACAGGCATAAAATGGGGTCCTTGGTGCCAATATCACATTATGCTTAGTAATTTTCCGAGCTTTAGCATATCCCTCTTGTTTTCCTTCTCTCTCACATCAACCTTATTAATATTTACTCAGTCATCTACAGATGTTCAATATTCTTTCATAGGAATATTAAAAGAAAGAGGTTTTGTTCCCATGTTTTATTAACTCAGGCATGGGTGGGGTGGGCAAACCCTGGTTCACATAACTGGTAGTGTTTTCATTGTGGACAGAGACAAGAATCTCTGTTCATTTCTCACTCTTCTGGAGTGTGTCGAGGAACAGTTACAGCAAGTTGGTAAATTCTGCTGACAGATGAGATGACAAGATTGTAGACACTTTTCATCATTAGTTTTTGAAAAGGACAGAGAAAAATAAAATGGAAAACCTCACTCAACAGAAAAAAGGAGAAAATGACAGTACCTATAGTACTGTGTCCAAACATTGCAGTGATTTGCACATTCAGTAGATGAGTCAATGGCAAATGCAACCTGGCAGCATAAGGCTCATAATGATGAGCTTGTATTCAAGCGGCTAGAGCTCAGGAGCCAAAATACAATTTAAAAATGAAAAAATGGCATTATTTCATTTTTTTTATATATAACTGATTCACTTTGCTGTATACCTGAAACTAACACAACATTGTAAATCAACTATACTCCCATAAAAATTTTAAAAACAATAAAATAAAAATGAAAAAAACATAACCTGGATATGGACCCAGGGGACCTGAACATTTGGGGCCTAACTCTGCCGCTGATAGGCTGTGTGTCTTTCACAAGCTGCTTAGAGCTTTTCTACCTCCTCACTCATAAAATGGAGATAATAACTGCTACTTGCCCTGCCTGCCTCACAGGATTCTAGGATCAAATATATATGAAAATGCCTGGTAAACAATAAAAGTAAACTAAAATAATAAGTGATAGTGATCATTATTATGCTTAATAATAAAATATACACCTAGTAAACAATAGCTACAATCATCATCATAATCATAGCAATCATTTTTTACTAACCACTATGGGTCAGGCATTCAGCTAAAGGATTTAATACTTACAATGACCTAATGAAATAAATTTAATCCCCATTTTATAGATGTACAAACAGGTTCAGAGTTGTTAGGTAAATTTTCCAAGGCACCACGCCTAGCAAGTCGAGGGTTACAGTGCTTTTAACCATCACAAATACCACCAGACAAATGGATGAGATTAAAATATTTTCTTGTGCCTAAACCGTGCAGCAAACCCATCCAAGCCACCCATATACATAGTTCTGTGCATGTGAAGTTTCCTAATTTCATGTAATTGTGTCTCCTATCCATGCTGTTATTTTTTTTTTTATTCATTTTGAGTGTTAATTTCTGCTGGTCAAGGACCTCCACAAATTAAAGGAGACATGGAAAAATATTGATGGCCTGCAAATGGGCCAGAGATAATTAGACTTGTATCATTAGATAGTGTCATAGGGTAAAAGGAATAGAAAAAATATGCAATTCACTGGACTGGAGGCTGGAGAGTGAAGGTCAAACCTCTCAATTCTGTCCTTATGTGCTCTCAGGGAAGGCCTTTTTATAAAAATAAAGAACCACTTTGACCTACCCTTGGTTCCATGGTTCTACTAATAAAGTATTTGGCCTGTAAAATATCTCCCTTTTAAGATAATTCTATCCGATTAATGTGTGCATATTACAGAAGCCCAAGTATATCATGTGACTTTTCCAGGGTCACACCACATGTCAGCTGCAATATAAGATCAATCTACCTGCCTCAGTTTCCCAATCAAATGCTCAATCTTCTCTACAACAGCTTCTGTAAAGAAGCAAAATGAGAAAAAGCCGAATAATTTACAATCGTTTCACCAGGACATGTGAAAAATGTAGTAAGGACAATTTAAATGAACAGCTCAAATGTAAATATGTTTCATTGGGAGCAAAAAGATGACACAATTTGGCAAATGCAACAGGAGAGTTTGGGGGATGCATGAAGAAGGATTTCCCAACAGATCTCCAATCACTGGAATGGATTGGAAGTTAGAAAGCAGAATTAAAGATTTCCTAAAGCCAATATAGAACAAAATCTCCCTCATCAGGACTGATTGGCCACTGGCATCTCTATTCTGTATTACTCAGGAGGCTTCCTAACTTAGCTCCTTTTTTCTGCCCTTACACCACACTTCCTATTCTCACCAGTATAACCAGGATGTTCCACTTAAGCTCTAACTCAGATCATGTTATTGTCCTGCTCAGAAAACTTCAATGGCTCCCATCTCTGATTCAATAGGGTTCTTAGGCCACATGTGCCATTCTCTCTGCCTGGAACACACTTCCCCTAATACTCTTTTTTTTTTTTTTTTTTTGCGGTACAAGGGCCTCTCACTGTTGTGGCCTCTCCCGTTGTGGAGCACAGGCTCCGGACGCGCAGGCTCAGCGGCCAAGGCTCACGGGCCCAGCCGCTCCGCGGCACGTGCGATCTTCCCGGACCGGGGCACGAACCCGTGTCCCCTGCATCAGCAGGTGGACTCTCAACCACTGCGCCACCAGGGAAGCCCCCTAATACTCTTAGGGCTTGTTTCCTCCTCCTTCTCCAAGTATCTTTCCAAATGTCACCCAGTGGCCACCCTTCATAAAACCCACACCCATCCTGTGCTCTCTCCCCTTTATACTGCCTTGGTTTTCACATTAACTAGTATGTTATATCTACTTGTTTGTTCTCTGTCTCCCACCAAAGGAATATAAATTCTTTGAGGACTGGAACCTTTGTTATTTTGTTCACCTCTGTATTCAGGGCACTTCCAACAGTAGGACATCTAGTAAGAATTCAACAAATGAATTAAGTCATTAAATGAATGAATGACTAAGATCCAATTACCAAAAATTTTAAAAAATCATACTAAATTATTTTTAATTGAGTTAAGAAAACAAAACTAGGAATGTTATGGGACCATGTTGATAACAGCAATCTATTATAGGTAAATCAGTTTTGTCACATAAGTTGTTTCTAAAGTCTCTTCAACGTTTTATTTTCTAGCTATGACAAATATTCTGACTCCAATCTTTGCAATTTTGATAATATTGCTGACTAATTTAACAAATTCTATCTCATTAATTGATTGTATGAAGATAAATTTCATCCAGAAGTTTGAGGAAGGGAAATATTTCTTGGGAACATACTAAGGCCAGGTCTATACTAGTACTTAAAGCTGCAGTAATATTTGTCCCCATTTACAGATAAGGAAACTGAGGCATAGAGAAGGAAATTAGCATGCCAACCACCCCAAAATAGTTAAGCCATAGGTTCCCAAACTTTATTGCTTCAAACATTGTCTCAGTAATTTTTTCATGGTGTCTCTAGGCTAAGAAACAAAAGAAAACTAATGGTTCTGCTTCTTAAGCAGTTAGATCATAAAAATGGATTAAGTTGATTGGCCCTAACAATTTAGTGCCTGTTGCATACTGCGTTACTTCTCAAACCTTGGAATACAGTTGAACATCCATTGAGCTTGTTTTTTATCACAGTAACCACCAGAAACCCTGCATCACAAATACATGATAGGATCAATATATGATCAAAAGGAATGTACCAACCTAATGTTTAAACTGTGAGCCACCTTCAGCTACTATGTCACACAGTATCTGAGAGATGTTTATGTGTTTCCCTTGACATTTTAAAATATCTTGCAATGCTCCAGGGCATCTTCATGGCCATTTTGGGAGGTGTGAAGTTAAGCTATAGAATCTTATCTGAACCCTGTCCTAAGCCCTATTGTTTCTCTTCCCTGCTTTCAAAAGTTTCATATGCAACCAAATTAATGGGTTCCAATTACAAAAGTTCAATGTACAGATATCATTTTTTGTCATGGTCATTCTATGAGAAGCAACTACTGTTTTGTTGAATACAGATATTCTGACACCAAGATATTACCACCTTCTATGCTACTTTAATTTCCAATATTAAATGTTTAACTCCTTGTGTCTTAAATATACACTTGTTCCTCCTTATTTGCAGATTCTTTATTTGTGAATTTGCCTACTCACCAAAGTTTCTCATAATCCCTAAATCAATAATTTTGTAGTTATTCACAAGCGTGTGTGTGCAATGTGGCAAAAACTTTGAGTCACCCAACGTGCAAATTTCCAGCTGAGGTCATACAGCACAATGTTCTGCTTTCTTATTTCAGCTCTTGTACTGTAAACAAGTATCCTTTTTGCAGTCTATTTAGTGCCACATTTTTGTGCTTTTTGTTATTTCCCTGCTTAAAATGGCTTTCAAGTGTATGTGCTGAGGTGCTGTTTAGCATTCCTAAGTGCAAGAAGGTTGTGATGCACCTTCCAGAGAAAATGCATTGGTTAGATAAGCTTCCTTCAGGCGTGAGTTATAGTGTGGTTGGCCATGAGTTCAATGTTCATGTATCAACAATATATATTAAATAAAGTGTCTTTAAACAAAAACATAAAACAATCTAATATATTGAGCAGTTGATGAAATTGTGACCAGAGGCTCACAGGAACCTAACCCTGAATTCCCCCTAGAAGCAGTGTTTCAGTATTCTTTAATTCAGGGTTCACTGAATATAACTACTGCAAATAATGAGAATCAAATATATGTTGGTGTGCCAGATTTGTCTATCCATTTTTTAAACTACCATATTAGGGTAATCAGAAAACTCCTATGTAGCTGATAGATCACCAAAGACAAGCCTTGGCAAGAAGCAAACAAAAAACTGTTTTATGGAACAGAGGGAGAGTTGACCTGCTCCCAAAGAGAAGTAGGAACCTGAAAGGTGAGGTTGGAATACAGGAAGGACAAGCTTTGTATGCTTCAGAGGGTTGCCTGGAGCTGGCCTGGAGTGCTACATACTAACGTCACCATTAAATATGTATTGATTGCTGAGAGGCAAGGTGATGGAGAATTTGACCTTTCAAGGTCCTTTCTGCATTTATTTTTGGGAAAAAATTCTTATTTTTCCAAAGCATAATCAATACTTTGAGAGGAAGGAGGCATGGCCAGGTTTGCTGAGAAAGAGCTCTACTTGTCTTACTGTCTTTCTTCCTGACTTAGTGTAATGATTTTCTTTTTAAGCAGACCTAACTGTCATACACAGAAAGCAAACCAAGAATTTAAGCACAAAATAAAGCCATTCTGGTGCTGAATGGAGAATGATTTTTAAAATAACAATTTGTACATACTGTACATTTCTCCCTTCCTAAGTTTTAAGTGGTGTGAAATCCATCTGATCAAATCACTTAAAATGTCAAGATGGAGGAATGACACTTCATGTAACAAAGATATGGCATTTTTATCTAAAATTATGGTTTATTACAGCTCATGAATGAATAAATGAATGATGGCTATAAACTTCCTCAGCCTCCCAGATGAATGGTTGTCACAAAAATGTGACGGCTAACAAAGCAGAAAAATGGCAAAAGAGGGAATATGTCTTGAGAATTATAGTGGAATTTAGTGCCAAATGCTTTGAAAACATAACTCTCATGGTCTATTACTTTATTTCACAAGTTAGTATATAATGGGAAAAATGATATAATTTGTTACAGGCTTAAAACGCTGACTATCCTTCTTTTACTTCTCCTCCAGTTCTCATACCTTTTCTCTCTGTCAGTTTCCCATCTGCATAGTTATCTCTTTTTCTTTCCCCCAACACACACAGTATTAAGCACTGTGCCAGACAATGCAACACAGTGAAGGGAAAATAAAAAATACAGTCTTTGCTTTCCAAACTTTCAGTCTAAAGAAGGTAATAGACATTAAAAGAAATAGTGTAACGATTATGATCACAAGCAGAAAGAGTTATAGGTAGCTAAAGAATAGGGTCAGTATTTTTGAGGGAGAAAATTTAGGGAAAGAAGATTTGAGCCAGGTCTTGAAAGATGGTAAGAGTTTGACAGATCTAAAATGCGGGAAGTTAGAAGAACAGGAAATATATTTGACAGTCTCCAAAGTCCAAAGTTGAACTCCACATTGTTACGTATAACTAGTATTGTCTGATACAACTTATGCAATGTGTAGGTGTGTGTTATAGAGAGAGAACAATAAATCACAGATACTTCTTCAAGTATTGAGGGACCACACACAGAAAATAAATTGATTGTTACTGTGTTTAAGGGGATGTCGGTTTAGATGCTCAGTGATCACCCTGAGCATCTAAAAAGAGAGAAAGTGTTTCAAGATGCACTCAGCAGTTAACTCATGGTTTCACTGAGCAGCCTCAGAGACAGCTATGGAGGCTGAAGATGGAGACACAGTCTAGGGCTGCCTCAACCAAAATGGTGGCCACAATCTACATGGAGCCATCAAACACTTAAAATGTGGCCAGTGCCACATGTTGAAAAGCTAGTTTTACCTTTGAGTAAATAAAATATGTTATTAAAATCAGTTCATCTGTTTCTTTTTGCTTTATTGACACATCTACTAAGAAATGAAAAATTACAAATGTGCCTCACATTATATTTCCATTGGACAGCAGGCTTTTAAGATTAGCACCACAGACGCATCTTCTCTGCCTCAATCCTAATACCCACAAATATATCTGTGTCATCAATTATGCTTTTGAACATGTATTTAAGTTTACTAAGAAAGAGTTCTGTGGCTAAGAAAAGTGTTTGAAACCTACTGTGCCAAATTATTGATAAGGCAAGGAGAAAAAATAGTCTCAACTCATGATGAAATATTGTGCAGCGGTTAAATGGGATGAGGTAAGCTATGTGTCTTCATAGAGATAGAATTGGGTGAACAAAGCAAGTTGCAAATAACACTTATATGAGTTTTAAAATCTGCTGTATTATGTTTTCTAGTGTGTGTCTATATATAATTACTTAGACAATGGTTTGGAAGGCTCACACCTACCTGACATCAAAAGACTGAGGATGGGAAGATAGTAGGGTAGGTGATAGGGGAGGTTTGCTGAAAGATTATTTAGCCTTATTTATAATGTCTTAATTATTTGTTATAAGAAGAAGGTAGCTCTGTATCACTTTATTGTCATTATCAATATCATTATTATTATCATTATCACTAATACTACTAAGCTGGGTGATCTTCATTTCTTTCCATTGCATGGCTTTCTGATTCTAATGGGAAATAGTGTTAGCAATAGGGAATGGAAGGGGCACCCCTAAGTTGGTATCAAATTTAGGCAACAATGTGTGTAAGAAGTAGGCAGGACATCACCCTTCAGGATATTCAGTGCTGATCTAGGCTTGTTGGGATCACTCATCCTTTTATAAGTAAAAAGTCCCTATTGTCTGACTAGATGAGGAGCTAAACAGCTTACCAAGTTAAACTAAATAATTAAAAAGACAAAGAGTAAATTATTTGGGGTCCCTACTAGAAGTTTCATTCAGCTCCGAGCTACAGAGACCTCACATACCCTGATCATCAGCACAGCCTTTCTGATGTCCCGAACACCGTCGTATACCAGGCGAGAAGCATCGATGAACTCATTCTCTTCAAATGGTTGAGGGACGTTGGCACTCAGGGCTTCAATGGCAACCTCCACTTGTTCAGCAAAGCGTGGCATCACTGTGTGAAACAAAGTGAAAAGCAGTGGATTAGACAATCTTTCTTTCATGCTCCCTTGTTTCAGCCCTTAGGGAAGATGGCAGGCTCTGGGTATCCCAACATTTCAATGAAGCTGGGTGCCTGCCTGTCCATTTTGGAGTGGATCCAATTTAGTGATCTTTGTGCCACTTACCTTCAGCAAGGAAAGCAAACCGTTACTCCTTGAATGGCGATGGTATGCAACAGAGCAAGTTTTTGAAACCTGCCTAAGGTAGTGTGGAATAGTGTATGTGAGTCCAGGTTTCATGTTATCCTGAGTTGAGTTCCAATTCTGCTAATTCCTAGCTGTGAAACCTTGGCCACATTTTCTTAACTCTTCTAAATCTGTTTCTTTGTATATAAAATATGACAGTAAGCTCTTACCTTGGGGTTCAATGCAATAACGCATACAAATGCACTGGATGACATCTGGCCTTTAGAAAGCCTCAATAAATATGGACCTAACATTAAATGCTAAAGTCATAGCTGGTTGAATAGCAGACTTTAATCTATGTTGTTTCATAGTAAAATGTAAATGAAATGATCCAGTCCATTCCACTTATGTCTGGAATGCAGGTCTTGAGACACTGGAGGTGGGGAGATGGCTGTGGAGGGAGGCTTGTGAAAAGACTGTGTAAGAGGGGAGACGGAACACCCAGAATATTCCATCAGAAAGGCTATGAAAAGAGACCAGTGGTCTCAAAGATAATTTGATTTTGTTCCATTTTCCCAGAACTTTGTTGATGTGCAAGAGGATACATATTAACATTTTAAAACGTGGGCACCTCTTTCCTTAAATAAGGACAACTACATACACACTGGAAGTTTGCGGAAAGTAAACTTAGTGGCTACTTAAAAAATGCTGCTGATTCACTGATTCTCGAAAATTATAATTCAATTTTTTCAGCTGTTATCTTGTAACAATCAATTCATATGGCAAAGGAAAGCCAAAAGCACAATTCTTTTTATTTACAAGGACAATAAAATAGAAACGTCATTCATCTATTTCCATTTCTGAATTTTCAGGCCTGATTCATTATACTCATTTTCAAAGTCTGTGGATACTTTAACATCCATTCTAATCCCTAGTGGGAGAAACTCTGCTAAATTACTTTACTCTCCAGGGTTAGAGTATTCAAGATAAAACATTCCTTAAAAAATGTATTTCTACTAGGAAAAGTCAAATGTTATTTAAAAAAAAAAGGAGGGTAAGAGGAAAACAGAGTAACCACTCTTTCAACAGAAATTATCAAAACCAAAGCATGGCAAGGGGTGAATTTCCTTCTGTGAGTAAATTGCTATGAATGGTTCTCTATACTACTTGAATTTTTCAATTGGGCCTTTAAACTGCTTTTATATGAAAGGAATTTGGAAGACGTTGAGAATATTGCTGCAAATATGAATCAAATGAAAATATATTTCTAAAACCCACCACAGTAAACTAAGACCATTTCAGCTATACACTTGTGGTGGGAATAAACTGTTTTACATTTCTAAATAATCTAGATAATTGAAACTGATCTCCTTAAGCATGAAAACATTTTTGTATGTGTCATTTTCACATGAGTAGCTTTCTTAAGGGAAATTACAAATTCCTTTCCTTTCCTAAACTCAAAATTCTGAATAATATTAATTCCATTTGATATCTAAGCTGCCATAATGACCATCAACAATTTTACAGATGTATATGATAGTATCTGTAGCACTTAGCTGCACAAATTTTTGCCCCTTTTTTATAACTGATAAGTGACTGGTACTCCTCCATGTATGTAAGATAAATACTCTTACAAATCAATAAGGAAAAAATAGAAAAATAGACAAAAGTTTAGAAAAGGCAATTCACGACAAGGAAATCCCATATTATTGATAAATACATAAGATGCTTGACTTCACTAATGAGTGGAAAAATTACAATGTAAATAATGAGATAGTTCATACCTGTTGGAGGATGAGCAAACAAATTAAAACTTAAAATATCCGTCTTATTGAGCATGTGGAAAAAAGGGAAACCTTCTACTATAGATGGAATGAAAAATGGGAACATATCATTTTGGCAAATGCTTTGTCAAAATCTAGTAAAATGATGCTTTCCAGAGCCAGTCAGTGAGTTGTGAAATTAGCTAGGGCATAGCCAAATGCTGACTTCTGAGGAGATACTGATTAGGAGACTGAGTACGCTGGGGGCACAGGAACGTCTTTGTGTCTCTAGAGTTACAGTTGTTTTTTGTTAGGTTGAATATTCCAAGAGTTAATAATAACAAGAGTTACATTAAACCTGAGGATAATAAATGCTTTAAGGGAGCTCTTTCAACAGACTCTAACCCAGACCTATTCTGAGCCTTCTAACTCAGGGGGGAACCACTGTGATCTGTGCACCCCAGGTTCACAGACTATATATATGGATGGGACAAAATGAACTTAAGGATGTAAATCAGGAAATAGCCAGTATATTAAATCTAGTAAGTCCTGAGGTCTAAGTGTTTACTGGGAACAGAAAGCTAAAAAGATATGTCATTTGTGAGAAATTTTAAAATGCACAAGAATACTGTGCATAATTTAAACATATACTTATTTTTATTACACATGTTCTGAAAAGATGTATGTAACCTTAAGTTATAGTGGTTACCTTTGAGAGCAGAAGGAGAGGCATGGAATTAGGTAGAGGTCTTAAGGAGGCCTCAGGTGTATCTTATTTTTGAAATAAATAATAATGTGAATCAGATATTGCCAAATAATATTTGTTATACCTTGGGGTACAAGCTGAGTGTCAGTTACATGAGTCTCTGTTCCTTCTGTATTTTTGAATCTTTTCAAAATTCAAATTTAAAAAAAGATCAACATAATACCTGAAGGCTTTATTTCTCCTTATAGAATAAGGCTCTGAAAAAATAAAGTTCTAGCTCATGGCCCAAACATAATAGAATCCAATTTGATCCATAGTATTAAGTGAGGAAGACCCTCAGAAATGTTGACTGTGATCAAATACTTAATATTCCACTAAGACCCACCAGCTGGAAAACTGAGTCGAGTAGTCCCTATCCACTAGACCCTCCCAGTGAAAACCGTTGATGA
This sequence comes from Orcinus orca, assembly GCF_937001465.1. Taxonomy (NCBI): domain Eukaryota; kingdom Metazoa; phylum Chordata; class Mammalia; order Artiodactyla; family Delphinidae; genus Orcinus; species Orcinus orca. Next base: position 19,150,976 of record NC_064571.1, read on the forward strand.
AGTCCAAAAGGGAAAGTGGCAATGTGTTGCTTTGTTTTATTTGTTCAAGGTCACCCCAAGGAAGAGCTAGGGAAGAGGAAAATGCAGGAACTGATATGCTCTCTTTCTCCACTCTGCACTGATTCTCTCAAGGAAGAGAGAAGAAAGCTAAACTCTAAAGGGACCATTCTCATAAGGGATGCTCTGGGGCCCAAAACATACCCAGTACTACTCTGAAACACCAAGTTTGGCAGAGAGCATTCTGTTTGCTCCAGCGTGGAATACAGAATCTCTCTTGGGAGATTTAGGAGGTGCAGTTTTTGAAGGAACAACAGTGTTGTGGATGTGGCATTGTCAGAAGAGGCAGAAAGAAGAGATTGGAAGAGAAAATACCGTCAATTTTCCAAGGAGGAAAAATGGTAGAGGAAGTGGTGTGGAATCCTTACTTTTCAAATAGGGGCTCAAAGGGCAGTTTAGCATTAATATTCCAATGACCTTATTTTACTCCTCAAGCTGATAAAACCTAGAATTTGAACACATTCCATTTGATATTTATTTATTGTAACTGACAAGACATCCATTTCTCTTACCACAAGTCAGTGTTTTTCTGGGTCTGACCCTTAAGGAAATTTTCTTCCATGCTCTGTTCCTAAGTGCATTCAATACTTATTTATTTAGGGCTTGGTCAACTGCTAAAACTCTTTAACCAACATACTTTTGCTCTCCACATTGGTGCTTTCTTTCCTGTTTTAGTTTTATCCTCTCTGGTTTTTAAAGTGATAAGACAGAAAAACAAAAGTTTATAGAACAATGATCCATCCTGACAGAACCTAAGATATTAGTTTAATTATGAATTCTTCCAACACTTTAATAGGGCTTGAGAAATGAAATATCCTCAAAGTAATACTGAGTTAGAAACAGTCTCAAAGTACTTCAAATATGATGCTGATTCTACCTCTCCCTAATTAGGACAAAACACAGCATTGCCTTTGTGATTCACACATTGTATATTAACAGAATTTCTGATATAGGATTATATAAATAGAAGCTTCCTTCTACTTTACGAATTACATCCAAAAATGTAGACACCAGTTTACTGTTATTTATCAGAAATCCTGGATTGCTCTTAATAGCTTATGTCCTGAAGGGGTGATCAAAGTTGGAAATAAACTTTTAAATTCTTACTGTACTTTTGTATGCAGAGTGCACACTAGGCCACAGAATGATGATATTCCAGGAGTAATGAAATCAGAGTTAAGTATGCATATAAAAATCAAGGTCACCTATTCTAGTGTTGATCGAGATCCTAAAACAGAGGTGAGGAAGATCTGCACTGAATCCTCCTGAGAGACTTCAGAGGTGAAATTTTAGAGCACAGGGTGAGTCAGTAAAATGAACAAAACATTGTGCTAAAGATGCAAATAGGACTGCCGACAGCCATAAGAACCAAATCCAAGGTTAAATAGAGGCAGTAGAAATGACTAGCCAACCAACTCCATTGCCTCTGAGTAACCACCTAAAAGGTCCATGCCCTGCTGTAAATGTTCCAATGACTTCTTTTAATATAGAGAGGACTATAAAATCTCTTTATCAAGATATAAACACAAACATCTGACACCTGACTATAATTCCTATCTGTCTCTGTCTCCCCACTTATTCCTACATATATTCAAATGTTTCAATTAGACTGAATTACTTCTATGTCTTCAAATATGACAGAGACACACCATGTCATACCATGTCCATGATCAATTTATTCTCTCCTACTAAAATTTACTTCTTTCTTTGCCCCTGCTGAATACCTCCTCAATCTTCAACAACCAGTTTAGAATTGTCTGCCATTGTGAAGCCTTCCTTAATCCAAGACACTCCAAATTTGGCCATTCTCTACAATTTTATAACATCCTAATTATGCCTGCACTATTATAGTACTTAGTACACTGTATGAGGATTGTCTGCCATTTCTGTATGTCAGCTGTTTCCCACAAGAATCACTTTTAGGCAGAGACCATCTCTTCTTCATTCATTGCATCTTAAGCCCTTATTATGCTTCTGGCACAGCTATATCCAGCTGGGAGAAGGATGGGAAGTGAAAGAATGGGAAGTAAGAAGGAAATAATTTGTATCCAAGTATTTCAGGGACAAAATGAGCAGTATCACATTCAACATACTAAATCGCTCTCTTTCTGCCCATCATTTCATATTAGCTCAGTAATTTTATTAAAGAGTTTCATGAGTCATTAACCAAGTTATTAGTGGGCATTCTAGTTTTGGTCTCGAGAGACCTTTCAAAAACCTGAGCTCAGAATCCTTTCAGGACCACTTGAGTAGAAGCTTCACCACTGAGCATGGAGAAAGATTTATTATTGTATACTTGACTAGTTGACCAAAGCCAAACTAGCATATCTGCATGCATAAGGGTCATCCAATTGTGGCGGTGCTGTCAACCAATATGCTTTCTTGAGTGTGTTCCTTACACAAATTTTATTACTGAGGATAAAAAAGAAAAAAATAGACAAGGCCTCTGTTCTAGAGAAAGAGCCAGTCTAATAAGTGTTAATATAAAATAGAAAAATAAGAATGAAAACATTTGGAAATAATCTAAAAAGAGAATAAAATATTAGGACCGGGATAGAATTGTGGCCAATTCCAGTACAAGAATCGGTATAATCACACCCTCTCCATTACAAATAGATATGATGCTTCCATTTTAACAGTTGAAGTTAGGCAGAGAATTAGGTGTTAATCAGAGTAACTGGAGCCAGAAAGTATTAATTTGGGGAGACTCTGTGGGGGCAACTCTAGTATCCCCCTACATCAGGAAAATACTACTTGATGATATTTCTGTAGGTAATGGATTCTTTCCTATAAATGGTTTCTATCAGACATTTCTAAGCAATTTTATTCAAACAGCCCCCAATTAGATGTCAGGTTAAGAGAAGAGAATATAAAGGAGAGAATGATGTAAACCATCATTCAGGCCTGAATTTGGCCAGAAGAAAGTCTGACTGGCATTTACAAGACTCTGTGTGTACCTTGATAGTTCAGCACATCCATGAAGCATCATCAATTAGAAAGGAGCCTGTTTGAGTCTGAAGCTCCAAGTCTTACAGTGTAGAAGTAGGAACTAACACAAACTGAAGCTGTAACACATTTGTTGCTTTGGTAACACTCAAAAATGATGGAGGACAAACCATAGCCACTGGTCATTGTTTCATATTGATTCAGTAACTTTAGTAAAGAACTTCATGACCTATAATTAAGTCATTAGAAGATGTTCTAGGGTCCCCCCATCCCAAACAAGGACCTTTCAAAATCTTGAGCTCAGAATTCTTTTTAGAGCTGCTTATGTTTCTATCAATTGGACAAGAAATAATCAAGTGGATCTATAAGTCTACCTCATGAACAAAGGCTATTTCATTACTGTATGTAATTTATAGACCCATGCACTCCCAGTAGATGTAGAGGCTTTCCTACAAGTACAAGAGTGGCCATAATCTTGTTGAAACACTTAGCTAGCATTTCTTGCATTATCCAGACCTTTACTTCTTGATTTTGCACACTCGCTCTAATACTGATTATGATTTTCATCACCACTCAGCTTCTTCTGAGATTAAAGTTTGAATCTCTGATACTAAGTCAAATGAAATGTTCCCTAGTAATGTCACTAGATTCTTTCTTCTGTTTGACATGTACACTGTTACCTTTGAATTATGTACTAGCTTTGTCTTGTTTCTCTGTGCAATTTCTCAAATCTGTCCTTCTCTGCTCCAACTCTCCTCTCCAATCACCTTGTTCCAATCTTGGCTTTTATTTCCTCACTATCTAGATCTGTTATTACCTTCTCCCCTCCTGGCCAGATACTGCATAGCTCTATCTAGACACAATGGAAGGCACTGCACGAAGAAATAGGTACATTATGGCAGAAGTTAAACATGTCCCTGTTAAATCCATGTTGTGGGATCTGTTCATATGTCTTAATATTCTACCTTAATTATGCTAGTCATCACCCTTATTGTTTGTCCCATCTTTATGCATTTGCAAATATGTATGTGTGGTAGTCAGCCTCTGAGATGGGCCATTCTTTCCTGGTATTCATGCCCTTGTATGATCCTGTCATCTTGAAAGTGGGCTAGAACTAATGACTTGCTTCTAACTAATAGAATATAGAAAGGGGGATAAGGTGTCACGTTGGTAATTAGGTTACAGAAAGGTGCTGGCTTCCCATCTTCCTTGCCTTTTCTTGCTCTCTCACTTGCTCACCCTGATGGAAGCCAGTTGGTCTATGGAAAAGCCTCCACGGCAAGTAATGGAGAGGAGCCTCTGGTGAACAGCCAATAAAGAATTGAGGACTTACGTCCAATAAGGCAACTGAGGCCTTTCAACAACAATGTGAGTCAGCTTGGAAGTAGGTCTTTCACCAATTGACCCTTGAGATGACTGCAGCCCTGGCCCATACCTTGACTGCATCCTTGCAAGAGATCTTGAGGCAATGCCACCCAGCTAAGCTGTGCTGGTCTCCTGACCCACAGAAACTATGAGACAGTAAATGTTTGTAACATTCATCCATTAAGCTTTGGTGTGATTTGTTACACAGCAATAGCTAACTAATAGAATATGCTATGCCAGAAGTAGAAATAACAGTAAAAATAGTCAGAAAGACATATTAAAATTTCTGTTCATTCATTTGTAGCAGCTATGCTGGTCTAGGTTTCTGGTATATTTATTGCACTCAGGCAGAAGCTTAATTGAATCTTGATATTTGATTATATTTATTTACAAGTTAACCAGTTTGAGCCTCAGTTTACACAAGTGTAAAACAGCTGGCCTTCTGGTTTTACATAAGGTTTAAAAATAATACATTCTACAAATTTTATATACAATTTTAAATATAAACATAGGTAGTACTTAGTCACTGGGGATAAAGTGGCAAATAAAATAAATATGATCTTGCCTTCAAGGGACTAAAAAGCGGGATGTATGTAAGATGCTTCCCATCGTGCCAAGCACACAAGATTCACAGTAAATGTTTCTTGTAATTGTCATCTTCACACCATGACCCTTTGTATCTACCCATCCACGCCCCCTTTTTCTTTGTTTACAGCTGGCAAAATCATCCGGTCTCCTTTGGATGGAGCTTGGAAGTACAACTACGTACATGATTCATCACAAAAAAGTGGGCCTTGTGGGAGTGAAGTAAACTGAAAATAGCACACAAATTAGTGTTGAAATCTCTGAAAATTGGGAAGTTGGTACAATTTATCTGAAAACTGAATTTCCCTGCTTTTATGCCCTTCTCTCTCCTTGGCAGAACTACATCATCTTTCTGATGGTTTTGCATTTTTAATAATGAATTTCCTATGAAATCTGCCCTCAGGACAAGATTTTATAAACTCACTGTTAGAATTTTCATTTTGTCTTCATTGCCAAGAAAGCCAGTGTTAAACACTGTATTAGAGTATGACCTCACCAGATCCATGAAGAAAGGAAACCTTTAAAAGTTAGAGACTTTACCAAAAAGCTCGTAACTGGAAAAAAAAATCAAACCCAGCTTCCCTATCTCAAATTAGACACTATTTCTAAAAAACCTCTCAGCTTAACCTAATATTCTTGTGAAAGTGTTTTCCTTCTACCTCAAATGCATACTACTATTTTATATTAGCTGATTGATTGGATGTGAATCTTGAGTAAAGTATCCTCAAATGTTTTTTAAATGTGGAGGAGGGAGTATGGAAATAATATTTAAGCTCTCTAAATTGAAATAATTCTCTGTCTAGGCCAGTGATATACTAGCTTTCACTGTGCTTTCTCTTGATAACTCTTCATCAAGTTAGAAGATATTGAGCTCTGGAAGCTAGGAGCCAGGACGAAAGAAGCCCAGCTTAATCTGCTCCCTATTCCCTGGTGACTATTTGTCAGCTGTTTTTACTTCTCTAGACAACCATCAGCATCCTCCTGGCTAGTCCTAATTCTTCCATGCTGTGTATATTCTTGGACTTTCTTTCGTCAGAGTCAGTCATCTGTTCCCTCTGTGGGAGTTCCTAAAGGCTGCCATTTTCATAAACTCATGTTTGGAAAATTATAATGTACATTTCAAACATCAAAATCAAACTCAAGCTCCAGAAGGCCATACATAACCCATGAGCTGAATTGTTTGATGAAAGATGAAAAAGGACTGCTTAGAAGAAGGAAAAAAAATCTTCTAAATTCTGGCCACGATAACTACCCTGAGAGAATCAGGCAGCATGCATCTGCTTTTGTCTAGACACAAATTCCTTTCCCCAGGGAAAGAAAATGCTTGCTTGGAAAGTTCTTACATTTTAAAATCAGCATTTCAAAAATAATCACAAATTGTTTATAAGTTAAGAGGAAAGGATGGCACATTTCATTCTGAAACTTAAGGAATGAGTAAAGAACTGAACATGATGCTTTATTTAGCTTACAGTGTTTGTAGAAACCTAGCTTGATAAATAGTTAATTTTGGCGTCAATGAGATTTTAAATTTTAAGATGTAATAAAATAATTGCTAGGAATTTATTGCTCTTAGTTTAAAAGATTCTGATCTTGATCATTAAACATGCAATTTTTAAAATTAGGAAACAACATACACAAACACACACACACACACACACACACCTGGATAGAAAATAGAAGGGGGACAGAGAACAGAGAGGTACCTTAAGACAGAAAAATGAGCAAACACAGAGTTTGCAACACCTGGTAGGACCTTAATGAGTGACAGTGAGTAATGGGGCACAGAGGAGTGGGATTGGCTGGTATGGTTACAGAAGACTTCGCTTCTTCTCTAGGAAGAAATCAGCTAGCGTTAGAGAACAGGTAAAATATAGAAAGGCAAACCGAGTGGGGAGGTAATTTTGGGGTCAACTTGACAGGAATATCCAGAATCTTTCTGGTTCTTATGTCCATATGTTATCCCAGCTACAAGCATAGTTTCTTATTTTTCCTAATCAAACTATTTCTGGAATATTCTAATGATGTTCCCATTCAAGTGATTGTTGACATATTCTTCCTTTCTTTGATTCCAACACCTATTGCTGACGTGGTAGGGATTCTGGGTAAAAGGAACTTACTGCTGCCTCACTTGTGCCCAGTTAATACACCCTGGCCACCAATTCCTGTGGACCCCAGCACTGGCCCTTCTGCCATTCCATGGCCAGTACCATGGATGCTGATCCCTCATATCCTTGAAGTGACAAAGAAGTATCATGTCTTTTGCAGTCCCCAGGATTATGAGTCTATGATGTGACTCACACAGAACTGGAAATTCATGTCTTCCTTTTAGTTTTACTTTGAAAATTGGGCACTAGAAAAGTGCTGTTTCTTCCACTATGTTGCTCCATAAATGTGTAATTGTGAGTCTTCCTATATCCATCCTATCCCACCTCCACTTCCATGTTAGAAGTTTACTATCAGGCTAAAATTGTTTCTCTTGGGACTTCTCTAGTGGTCCAGTGGTAAAGAATCTGCTTTCCAATGCAGGGGACATGGGTTTGATCCCTGGTCAGGGAACTAAGATCCCACATGCCCCGGGGCAACTAAGCGCACAGGTCACAACTACTGAGCTTGCCCCTCTCAGTGAGAGATCCTGCGTGCCTCAACGAAGATCCCGCATGCCATAGCTAAGACCCGGGGCAGCCAAAAAATAAAATAAAATAAAATGATGAAAATAAATAAATAAAGTAAATAAATATATATATTTTAAAGTGTTTCTCTTATTTTCTCAAGTTGTATTCTTCTCAGGTGGTTCTTCAGCTTCTCACGCTGAGAGAGCTGGTCATGTGTGAATTCTAGCAGAACATATTACTTACAAACAAGCCAGTATAGAGAAGATATTTTCATATTTCTGCATGGCCAGGGCTTTCTGAGCAAAAATGACTGGTAACCTGGTTCTAGGTATGACTCAATAGTAGTCCTAAATTGGTGAAATAATCCGGAAAGAGATTTACGGGTTTATCTCCCCAGAGATAGGTGTTTACATTTCAAAAGAGAATAAAACCAGGAGCCATTCATTTATATTCTAAAGGGTTGTAACAACCTGGGGACCTTTCCGGGAGAGAGTTTATTAACATTAAAGAGTGAAGGTTTTTCTCTCCCTCTCAGGAGGGGAGGGAGACAGCTGAGCACCAATTGCTATATAAACTCTCAGATTCATAATTTCGTGGTTCTTCTCCTGTAGTATGGACCTCCTTCGTGTGGGCAGACTTTATCTGACCTTATCACACTGCCTTGAGTGGTAGAACGAGGTATAGGGAACTGGCAATGTTATTGTTACTAAGAAAGAAGTTTGTTCTCTGAGCAAGAAACCTTGCATTTGCATTCAGGATAAAACAAATAAATACTGATATTAAAAACCATCAGCCAGATCTGTACAATACTTCAAGTATGTAGGTTTCAGACATATGGAAGAGGCTTTGAGACAAACTACATGTTGCCTGTCTAAGGACTATTAAGTGAATGAAATTTCCTTCTCGTTCCTCCTACACTTCTGACTTCCCACCTCCATGACTAGCACAACCACCACTTAGTAAGACATTTCCTCCATATTGTAATCATTTTGACCTTTCAGGGGGAAATAAAATGCTTTACACCAATAGTAAGGGTTATATTAAAATGTATTTAAAATATATTAGGAAGTCTAGGCTGAACTGAATCTCAGTCATTACAGCTTCTGTGGAAATTCATTAATTTCATAATTTAATTTCAAGGTCAGTCATGGAGAAGTGACAGATTGTAATAGTCCTTCCTATCTCTAATATCTAATATTTCTGTCTTCCCAATAATCTGTCCTTACCACCTTCTTCTGATATTGATCTTACTTCTGTCCATACCCCTTGCCTCTGGTCACGGGGATAGTCAGGTCACCCAGACATGTCCAATGATAAAACTTGATCCCGCCAGCAACAGAAATCAGCCCAAGTGAAATAAGCATACCCCCAAGTGGCCAAGAAGATTGCTCTTCTTTGATGTGTAGAAAGTAGGAGGAAAACAAGCATCTCTACTTATCCTGGAATCTTGAGTTATAAGCCTAAGGCTGCTGCTAGTGGATATATTCTCCACTGAAAAAAAAGGTCATATCTTAATTTTTCATATTCATTTAATCAATGCATACATATTAAAGGCTAATGATGTGATAATACTTGTCTAGGCCCAAGGCATGTACAGGAACACCTGCCTCTAGGAAGTGACAATCTATCTGTGGACCATTGACACTGAAGAGGATGTAATAAATGTCAACAGACTCATAGAAATAGATCCCTGTTGTCTCTAGCTGCGACCTGAGTCAGATCTTAAAGGATAAGTTCAATACACAGATGTAGAGGAGGAGGAGAAAACGGGGAAGATGACAGGAAGGAGAGTGGGAACAGCAGGGATGTGTTTTAACTGGAAAATAATAAATACACCTGTCCAAGTGGAGCAGAGGATCTATACAGAGGATTCATGGGCAGTGATTGTCCATGTTGAGTGCAGTCATGAGGAAGCCAAGAAACAGTGAAGCATATGTCCCAAAATCAATAATATTGACCATACTTAGATGATGAAACATCAGGCAATACATGAGAAGCTTGAGGCTCAGGGGCATTAACTAATTTGTGTAAGGTCACATTTAGAAGTCAAGGAATTGAGTTCTTCTGATTCCTTACATGGATTTCACCTATACATTGTACTGACACAATGGTACCCCTCATTATCATTTCTAATTTGGGTGCTTTCTATTTGTTCCTCTTACTGGGCAAAATACATAGGAATGCTGTAAAAAAAAAAACTCTTTTATGAAAACTTTACATAACAGAAGCATGAAATTACAAATTATACCATCTCTACTAAGAGAAAGAAGTCAATCTGAAAAGGTTACATACTATTTGATTCCAACTATATGACATTCTAGAAATGGCAAAACCATGGAGACAGTGAAAAGATAGTGGTTACCAGGCGATTGGGAGGGGGAGAGGGATGAATAGATGGAGTACAGTGAATGTTTAGGACAGTGAAAAATACACTGTATGAAACCATAATGATGGATACATGTCATTATACATTAGTCCAAATATAATAGAGTATACAACACCAAGAGTGAACCAAAATGTAAACTATGAACTTTGCGTGATTATGATGTGTCTGTGTAGGTTCATCAATGGTAACAAATGTACCACTTTGGTAGGGGATATAGATAATGGGGGACACCATGCCTGTGCAGAATCAAGGGAATTGATTCAAAATCATGGGAAATCTTAGTAGCCTCCCCTCAATTTTTCTGTGAACATTTAACTGTTCTTTAAAAAAAAAGTCTTGAAAAAAATTATACCATCTGTTTGGCCCACATGTTCTCCAAAATAATGGAATTTTCATTTTCATTTACAAAGTGCTTAATAACAGAATCCTCACTAAAAAGACTTTATTTTTTTCTATTCTTTTTGGTTCCCTCTGAAGAAAGAACTGCTGGCATCTCAAAGATCTCTCAACCTGATGATATTGACATCGCCACAAATTTGCATCAGCCATCAAATTTACAAAAATGGCATTTCAATGTAATCTGTTCTGTGAAGAATGAGCTACTTTAAACATAATATCATTGAATGGACTTTCAGGCCCCTCAACTTTCCACAGCAATCTGACTTTGCAAATGAGATCTCTAAAAATGGGTCTCATTGGGTGCACTTGCTACCAAGCTATCGGCAATTTGTTATAATTCAGGTTTTATTGAAGAGCCCATCAAACATGTTAGTATTTAATGAGTCTGATGTACGTCAAGTTTATTGTGCTTTCATCTGCCTAGATTAGTTTTATAAAAAATAAATAGGTAAATTTTTATGTAATATTGCCCTAGAATTTTAACATACTAATAATCCACAAAATTGTGTTTTCAAATTAACTTAGCATTCATATCAAGACAAAAAGCACTCTTCAAAAAAATTTACTTACTCTTTACTAAGTAAAGTAATTTATGGAAAATTAACTACAGACTGTTCCATCACTCTGGATCTCTCTCAATTTCTAGCCTCTCAGTGAAGGTAAAGTGGGAGTTCTCTCTACAGAGACCCACCCCTGCATCATTTACATGTTTAAACAGAGGTTGGCCTGTATTTGAAAACCCCATTAGCAGCAAAGTCTGGTCTAGTTAAGACTTTTTGAGCATTCTGCCCCTTTTTTTTCATGCTTGGTAATAGACTCTCACTCCATTCCCTTCACGGTACCCTATGGCCATCATGCAGAGGCTCCATTTAGTCTTCTTTAAAGTTGCTCTTATTATGGAATATTATTTCTCTTGTGGCAGTTATTTTCCATGGGGGTTATTCTGTCCACCCAAGAACATCTAGCAATGTCTAGAGACAATTTTGATTGTCACAACTTGAAGTGGGAAAGGGAAGAGGTCCTATAAGCATCTAGTGGGGTAAGTTCAGGGATGCTGCTGAGCACCCTTAATGCACAGGACAGCTGCCTCCACCCCAAGAAAGAATTACCAAGACTCACATGTCAATAATACAGAGGTTGAGAACTTCTGCCTTAGGGTCTTTAACAACTCAGATATAAAACTGGGCAGAACCTGGTAGGTTGGTGGAAAGGCAAAAGAAAACATGATGCTTTGTCTTCCATGTCCTGGACTCTTCCTTTTTTTCTTCTTCTTCTTCCTGTCACCTTCCACTCCTTGCCCACTGCTCCGTGTTCTCTCCTCAAAATAAAATGTACTCTCAGGACAAAGTTTGATAAACTTGCATAAAAAAGTGACCAATTAAACGTTGCACTAAGATTTTTTTAAAAATCAGAAGCAAAATGTTAGCCCAAAGGTAGAAATTTGGGTATTAGTGATCTGTATAGGAGTTTTTATTTGAAGGACGTAGCCCTCCTTAGCATAGCCAGACACTGACAAGGGGACAAATCCACTTTATAAAATCTATATAACCTACAAAACTCTGCATAACCATAATCACAGAACTGATCTTATGTTCTTCCTCAAACTCCATGTGTGTAGTACATCCCCCAACAATTCTAATTAGCAACCAGTGAATTTTAACAGCTAAAGCTTTTTTTTTTTTTAGCTTGTTTCTCATAGAGAAATTTCTTATTGAGAAATGCTAGGTATTAAGTCACCATATAGATCACACATTTTAAACCTCATGTTCCACATGTTCAGATTACCAGTGCGATTGTGACAGAGCACCATCCCTTCTCTTAAGCCCTGCTGGCTTCAGAGCAGAGGCATTCTCCCTCCATGAGGAATCTGTGAGTATGTCAATTGTTCTACTCACAGCTAAATTATTTTTTGGTGCTTTTTTTAATAAATTTATTTATTTTTGGCTGCATTGGGTCTTCGTTGCTGCGCACTGGCTTTCTCTGGTTGCAGCGAGTGGGACCACTCCTCTTTGTGGTGCACGGGCCTCTCATGGCGGTGGCTTCTCTTGTTGCGGAGCACGGGCTCTAGGCACACAGGCTTCAGTAGTTGTGGCACGCAGGCTCTAGAGCACAGGCTCAGTAGTTGTGGCACACGGGCCCAGCTGCTCTGCGGCATGTGGGATCCTCCCAGACCAGAGCTCGAACCCATGTCCCCTGCATTGGCAGGAGGATTCTCAACCACTGCACCACCAGGGAAGCCCACAGCTAAAGATTTTGCTTTCATTTCTTTGACAACCTCTCTACTTACCCATAAAGAAACCATATTGTTCCTGTTTAGGAAAGAGAAGAACCACTGGGGACAGAAGCAAAATAATCTATATACCTTGTATATTCTAGTTCTTAGCCCACTAATATCTACTTTTTCTTGACATGTATTCCATTTTCTACTAGTTATTTATAAACTGTTTATTTCACTCTCTTCTACCTGGCTTCTTTCCTAGTGATCTTCAATAGATGCTGAAAAATAGAAAGAATCTAAATGTCTTGCTTATCTTTTCTGTTCAATTATGAATTGGATGTGGACATCAGAATCAGGAAGGTGCCTTTAGTTAAGTACCCCAAGTATTCAATCACTGCAAGGAAGGGCTGAGATGAGAATTTTTAAAGATCTGAAAATTGACAAATAAGAGCAAAATCTTCATTAGCAACAACAATCCAGGATGGATTGCTCTGTTTCATTGATTTTTTTTTTTCAGTTAAAAAAACTTCAACCAGAATATTATTTACATTTCAAGACTTTGGGTGAAAATTATGTTAAAATATTTCCATCAGCTAGGCACACTGCCCTTGCCTTTATGTCGGTTTTGACCCAATGGGCACCACTCCTTCTATTTATTAAAGCACCCCAAGGCTCAGTAAGAAAGAAATCTAAAATGTCTCTTGAACAACGCTGAAGTCTTTGTGTGCACAAAGTCGCCTATAAGTTGGCAATATGCTCTGCATGTCATCTGCGGCAGTAATCATTCCAACCAGTCATGAGTTGAAACTTCTGACACTCTTCACTCAGTGTCAGATCCAAGGAAATGCTGCTATGTGTCAGATATACCACAGGAAGCTGAGACTTTGTAACAAAATCGAGGTAATGGGCCAGGAACTTAGAGCTCCAAAAATGTGACAGAGTTTCCTTAAGGGTGAAAAAAAAGTCCTTAAATTGGAGAGTAAAATAACTGTTTCTAATTATTCCAAATGAGAAAAGAAATACCGTATGGCTTGCATTGTGTTGCTCTACTAAATGCAAAGGGCAAGCCTATTTGAAAAAAAAAAAAAATAGTGCTGAATTTCAGCTAATTACAATGTGGATATATCATATTATTATTTTTTTAACATCTTTATTGGAGTATAATTGCCTTACAATGGTGTGTTAGTTTCTGCTTTATAAAAAAGTGAACCAGCTATACATATACATATATCCCAGTATCTCCTCCCTCTTGTGTCTCCCTCCCACTCTCCCTATCCCACCCCTCTAGGTGATCACAAAGCACCCAGCTGATCTCCCTGTGCTATGCAGCTGCTTCCCACTAGCTATCTGTTTTACATTTGGTAGTGCATATATGTCCATGCTACTCTCTCACTTCGTCCCAGCTTACCCTTCTCCCTTCCTGTGTCCTCAAGTCTATTCTCTTCATCTGTGTCTTTATCCCTGTCCTGTCCCTTGGTTTGTCAGAACCTTTTTTTTTTTTTAGATTCCATATATATGTGTTAGCATACAGTATTTTTTTTTCTAGTTCTGACTTATTTCACTCTGTATGAGAGAATCTAGGCCTATACACCTCACTACAAATAACTCAGTTTTGTTTCCTTTTTTGGTTGAGTAATAGTCCATTGCATACATGTGCCACATCTTGTTTATCCATTCATCTATCGATGGACACTTAGGTTGCTTCCATGTCCTGGCTATTGTAAATAGAGCTGCAATGAACATTGTGGTACATGACTCTTTTTGAATTATGGATATATCGTATTACTATTGTTATTATTTGTAATTCTAAGTCTGTGAGGATTCTCAAGAGCAACAATCCCTAGATGTGCTCTTTATTATGTGATATTACACTAGTCCTTTTCTGCTTATATTTCAGAGAGCAATCAATGTCGTTTATCTGTTGTTTTTCCATGCTATTCTAGACTAACAAATAGCTACAGAAGTCTTTGTAAATAACCTTTTCCCTGTAGGAGGAAACATGTTTCTACTAACATGTCTTATCATGTAGAACTTGGAACACTGTTACATCTGACCTTTCAGAGATATGTCTATTTTTAAAAGCCTAGTGGGTTCCAAATTCCATATATAGACCCATGAAGACTCCCACTGATGCTGAGGTAAGTTCCTTCTACGCATACAGAGGACCCGATTCATTACCCATTCATAACTCCATCCAATATAAAGTTAATTCTATTTGTCTTCTCTCCATCCCTGGACTTTCTCTCTACTCTCATTCCCCCATATATACAAATATACAAGGCATAGGGGACTTCAGAAAGGGTCTGAAGCCAAGAGACACCAGTCAAGAGCAAAAACTACTAAAAATAGGCTACTCTTTGACACAACTATCCAGAGTTATGGGTTGTTGTGCTAACTCATAGAAATAAGTATTTTTTCCATCTCAGTGTACCAGAGAGCTATGACAGGCTCCCATAAGTAACTGTGTCTCACCACGACCGTGATTCCCCAGTGGGCAGCCACATGCCCCTGGAAGAGGGCATGCAAGCCTTTGTAAGAGGAGCAGGACATATATTAAAGTCTAACCCTTTTTCAGTAACCACTACCTCCTTTGATTACTTCATGTCCATGTACTACCTAGAGCCTTTATGCTTTTCCCTGGTTGTCCTTATCTTCTCAAGAAATAGACAGGGAAATGTTTTTCAAGTTCAAGATTCCAAGTTCCAATCACATATTCACTATTTTCTAGACTTGTGACCCTTTTCCAGTTTCTTAACTGATTCAAAACTCCATTTTCACATTCATAATAGGAGATAATAAAAATCTGCCTACTTCACAAGGTCCTTGTGAGAATCAAGTGCTTATATATAAAAACTGTAGAGTAGTATATACTGCAAAACAATAAATTATTATTCTGCTAAAGTATTCCAATTCAAACTCAAGAAATAAAGAGCACCCTTTTTATGATCATGTGTAATTTAGAAGCAGAAAGACCTATGGGAAACAATGAAACAGACTGATTCAGGTATGGAAATTAATCATGGTGCTGACATTTTGGTCAAACCTAATATCCATGGTTACCTGTCTCAGAGAGCAATTTTGTAGCTTCCAGCACCTTCTCAGTATAAACTCCAGCTTCATAGTTCTCCATCTCAGCATTGATGATGTGTATGACTCGAGCTGCCCGGCCCCTGATAGCCCCTGCAGTCCGGTCCAGAGTGTCCACATCCCCCTCTTGAAGGGCTATCACACACTTGTTTACATCCTCCAAGATATGATTTTCTGTGGAGAGGACACATACACATTTATATGATTTTATACCACTGACACACTTAAAAACCTATTGAAGATAGATTCATTAACTCACAAGCCATCAACTTGTACATCTCAATACATGCCTAATAACATTGAAATTATATTTAAAGAACATAGTTTATAATTACAATAGTGGTTCTCAAACTTGAACATCAACTGGAGGATTTGTAGCATCATAGAGACTGTTGCGTGTCTCTCTCAGGGTTTCTGATTCACTAGGTCTGGGGTCGGGCCCAAGAAGTTGCATTTCTACCAAGTTCCCAGGTGATGGTAATGTTGCTGGTTTGGGGACCACACTTTGAGAACCACCAACTTAAAAAATATCTCTTTCTTTGTTTCAGTGTTTAAGATTTATTGGGTGAAAAGGTCTTTTAAGAGTGGTAGTGGCAGCGAACAAGAAGTCACCAAGCAGCAACGTTTCTAGACATGTCCAGAGTTGCACTTTGGGTTGGATCATGTTTTTATTGAGGAAACATTTAAGGGAGACTTTAAAATGAACAAATATCACCCCATCAGTCTTCCAATGTTGTGTCATGCATAACGTATATGCAATGGAAACTGATCAGGTGAAGAGGATCACAGAGTTCCCCACAATTGTAATACAATCCAGTCTGTGGCTGGTTCCCTCAGATTGGAGTCAAGGTCAGGGATCACTCTCCATCATTGTCCAAAGCAGAATCCAAGCAGGCAGGATGAGAGGCTTTTCTCTCTACCAGCCTAGAAAAAACATGCAGTCTGGTCCCTTACAGTTTTGCAAGTGTGCAATTTTGTATTTTCCATGTCCAATGTGAGATCTGTTATTATGTTCCTTGAACATTCTTTAGAAACAGAATTCTAAGGAAATGTTCAAAAAGTTTAGTACTCTGAGAAAAAAAAGAACTTAAGCTGAAAATATACATATACACACACAATAGAATAACAGGACAAGCTTGGAAGTAGTCTTAAGTAATCTGGTAACCCTTAAGAAATTATAACTGTTCAATTAATAGTTAATAAAGGACTAAATTGAATGGTTACCTCTTTAAGAAGTTTCTAGAGCTAGTTCTGATTTATAAATTCCTAAAGAAGGAGAGATGGGAGGGTACTCAGCAAATCCCAGTCTGTCCCATGGATCTCTCCTTCTTTAATTAAACCAATCACTCAGAGAAAATATTTGTTTTTATAAGACATTGGATAGAAAATTGCAAAGTATAACATGTTTCATAAAGGAACATCTGTTTGACCTCATACAATATGATTTCCTCACTCAACTATTTATAAATTTCTGATTTCTACATTCTCTGGTTTCAAGTAGAAATTAGAATAGAAAAAAAATGAAATGTTTAAATTTTAATATTTAGATATCTTAAACTCACAAGAAGTTATTCCCTGAATGCTGATATTTTCCTGAGAGAACGAGAAAGACAGTTGTGAAAATAGAGACTTAAAGGCTTTCATTTTGATTAAGGAACTTCTGAAACCACCTCTTTATGAGATCTTGGATTGGATCATGCAAACTCACCTAAAAGGACACCTTAAAAAAAAAGGTTTACTCAAATGAAACTTGGCACAGGATTTTAAATACAGAAGTTTGATTCAAATAGGTCTCTCTTACTGCCCTGATGGATTCCTCCAGACAATTAAAATATGTCGTGGTCCCTGAAAATGGGCAACTGCGAGGGTGTTCATGTCAAAAACAAGCATTTTCGGGCTTCCCTGGTGGCGCAGTGGTTGAGAGTCCTCCTGCCAATGCAGGGGACACGGGCTTGTGTCCCGGTCCGGGAAGATCCCACATGCCGCGGAGCGGCTAGGTCCGTGAGCCATGGCCACTGAGCCTGCGCATCTGGAGCCTGTGCTCCACAACGGGAGAGGCCAAATCAGTGAGGGGACCGCGTACCGGAAAAAAAAAAAAAAAAAAAAAAAAAAAAAAAAAAAAACAGGCATTTTCTTTGAATAACATAATGTAAGAATAAGCATACCTACCATTTTTCTGTGCATAGTTTAAAGATGGAATTGAATGCAAAACAGAGGAATCTGTCAATTACATTAGATACTAATGTACTGGAATTAACAAAATTTAAAATGTAAGAAGTCCATTCATGACCTAATATCCTAAAATAAAATGATAGTTTTTAAAATCTAATTTCCAAACTAAAATATGCAACTAATCTAATTAGGAACAAGAAAAAGAATATGCTTTCATAGGTATAACTACAGTTGACCCTTGAACAACAGAGGTTTGAACAGTGCAGGTCCACTTATACATGGATTTATTTCAGTAGTAAGTACTACAGTACCACAGAGCCGAGGTTGGTTGGATCCACAGATGCGGAACTTCCCATCTATAGGGCTAACTGTAAAGTTATGCCCAGATTTTCAGCTGTGTGGAGGGAGGGTCGGTGCCCCACACCCCCAAGTTTTTCAAGGGTCAACTGTATACATTAATTGAAGGAGGCCATCATAGCAACAGCATTGCTTTTAATTGAATTGTCAATTAATTTGTTCAATGGTTAGTCACATTAATCATGTGTGAACAAAATATTAATTTTACTAATTTTCAGTTTACTAAATGACTCAGTTTTCTTAATCAACTCTTTTTATGAAATGTTGAGATAGTTTACTCTGTATTTCCCAACTTTACCCAATTAGAGGTACCCCTTTTATAAAAAAAATGAATTACAATTCCCTCATGATAGTAGTTATACCAGTGGATGATATATATGTAAAAGCCACTATGATAAAGAATGTTTTAAAATAAATTTGTACTTTATTAATCTAAGTACCAATAATGCACTTGAAAAGAGCTATATTGTTCTTATAGACATATTATTTAATCAAAAGATGACACTTGGTTTATATATGGTTTCCCTGGACCCCTTGTAATAACTTCTCCACCCCTAGTCTCTACACCATCAGGTCTGGGGTTTACAAGTTTGGAATTACTCTGGTCTAGTATCTATCAAAAAGGGCAGTGAATTATTCAAAGGCAGAATCCACACTTAATTCATATTTTCATACCTGACAGCGCCTTAGAGCAGGCAATCAAAGAAGAAATCCTGAATAAACATGTCCATTGAAGAGGGACAATCAATTATATATTTTTATCCTAAGGTATTTTCAGGAGAAATAATTCATTAAGTAAGGAGATAGAGGAATGATGTTCCAACTAGAAAATAACATAGAAGAGAAAGTAATAATAAAAAGCACCTGTATTCCAGAGATGATTACATTGCTGGGATAAACCCCTTAGGTACTTTGGATGCCTGGATGTAAAGCATGGTTTTTAAACATCATAAAACATTTGACTGCAACGTATCTTGTGGTAAACTTCCTTGAATTTTTGCAACCTTACGATTTCAGGAAAGATATAATCTTGTTAAAAAATCACAGATGACCAAACTACCTGATTATTATAAGCTTTAAAGCTATAGTTTCTAAATTCAAAAGCAAAGTTCAGTCTGTGAATTTTTTAATGAAACAAACTCAAGACCCTGGAGTCAAAAAAAAAACCAAACAAGTAAAAGAGGAAAAGGCAAACAAAGCAAAACAAAACTTTTAGACATTACGGGATTGAGTTAACAGCTTTTTCAGATCTTAGATGCCTGCTATTTTGTGAGCCAAACCCAAGAATTCAACTGTTATGTGATTAATGCCAAGATGCTCAATTTAAGACACTATTAAAATTTTTTTTGTTTTTGCCCAGTGGGAAAAGTTTAAGTGTTCTAATACAGCCATTTCATTTTTTTTTATAAGCCCAGACTACATCTGAAAATTGGTTTTGCTCCTGTAATGTTAGTAGCTCCCCAAACTTGCTGCTTTTCATATGGACAAATTAAGCACTCAGACACACAAGTTCAGGTAGCAAAAAAAAAAGAAAGAAAGCAAAACAAAACTATCCCTTAAAAAATATATTTTCTGTTGTTGTTTTCAAAATAGAGTTTCCTGCCAGAATAGATATTCCCTTAAGAAGAAATTGATACATAAAGTGTCATTAATGCCGTTTCAAAATATCTCCTGGGCCAACCTTGCAATTTACTGATGCAAATGTTTTGGCTCCAGCTCGGAGAGGAGATGAGAAGTAGTTTCCCCAACTATCGGGCTGTATCTACAGTCTACCAGCAGCACAGAGTGGCCAGTGTCATTATTTGTCAAGCCCATCTGTGGAAAGGTGCCTGCCGCCTCCGATTGTCAAGTCCAAAGGCATGCTCTAGCAGGTCCTGCCAAGGCTGGCTCCCCGACAGCGCCTGTTCATTTTCCTGTCATGGCATGCCGCAGCGCTTGTACCACTGGGGTTGGACTGCACAGTGTTATCAGCGGAAGCCAAAGCCTTTTCTTGTTGCTGGTAATAATGAGATGCACAAAGGAATGGCAGGGAGAAAGGTGGCAGAGGCATATCCGGTGGAAGAAAATTAAGAAAAGCTTTGCACTACTGAAACAGTCTGAGATAAGACCTCTTAACCTTGCTTTTCTCTACCCTCAGAAATTTTCATATATGCATTTAAAGAAAAGGAGAAGTTGGGAAAGCTTTAAGTTCTGAAATGATTCCTCTTTGAAAAAGGTAGTATATTTTCTATTCAATTGTAGATAGAAGGGGAATAGCATAAGATTTCCAGGTGCTGTTAGGATTGCTGTGTGAGTTCTGAGGCTGGTTGGAGAGTCCTCCTGCCCCTTTTGGGGACCCTTATAGTCATCTTGGCAAAGACTGACTACATACAAGAAAGATGCTCAGTCCTGGTGTCCGTCCTTCTGTTCCCCACCACTCAAATCCCCAATATGTCTATCCAAACAATTTCTAAGAACCTTATGAAAGATACATTTCTTGCATATCTTTTATGTTGTTAGGACTCACGCATCAGTGAAGCAAAAATCCCAGGAATGGCAACACATTGAGTTCTTTATCAGTCAACCCCTGGATATGGGTATGTTTAAATGAATAGTTGCTTTGAGAAGTCATCAAAAACAAAGCACTTTGGGAATGAAGAATAAGACAGGTTTCCAGGAGGGAAGAGAGAGTGGAATGGTGGTACCAGAGGGGATGGCGAGGTTTGAGGGGGTGGGGAAGGAGCTGCAGTGAAAACTGGAAACATCAAAGGCAAATTCCCTTCTATCTAGACTTACTGAGAACCATATAGATTCTGGAAAGAGGATATCTGGATTTTAATTATACCTCTGCCAAGTTACCTACCTCTCAGTGCCTTACTTTTCTCAAAGGAAGGCTCAGAATAGTGATGCCTATCTTATAAAACTTTGGTGTGAATGAAACCAAATAGCAGAAAGTCAGACAAATTATAGATACTGAGCATGTGTTCACTCATTTTTCCCATCTCCCTTGCCCTGCCCTCCACGATTTCAAAGTTGGCTTTTCCATCATCCATCAGATCTACAGATTCAACTATGCTGTTCTCAGACAAGCTTTAAACACAAGCCCCCAGTGGGAATTCATTGTCAGTTTCTTGGTGAAAGGAAAGACTGCAACTAGAGAAAAGTTTCTAAATACACTAAGCCTCCTGCAGAAATCCCTTCCACACTGTTGCAGTCAGAGGCCCTGTCTGTCTGGATCCCACCAGCTGTGCTGCAACCCCTCCCTCTCAGACCTCAGTAAGTCCTGGTCAAGGCTAGGGCGCACCTGAGCTGTCAGGTGTGAGTTCCATATGCCTGTGGGTAGAGTCAACACCTGGTCAATTTGAATTTTCAAGCGTCACTTGGTTATTTTAATGCCTCGCAAGGAAGCTGAGGTTTCTGGTGACCTCCTCCCCCATGCCTCCCATAGAGGCTTTTCCAGGTGAATTGGGCCAAGTGTGTTTCGTCAAATGTGTTTGGAAAAAGGCCCATTAGCTGGCGGTAGCCAAATTTGAAACAGCATTGATGAGCCCCGTTAAAGGTCAAATTGATTACATGGTTATTCAAATGCGCCAACATCCTTCAGTCTGGCTTCATTTACAAAGAAGAAAGTTACAGTTTCCAGTGATGATTAGTTACTCTCTCTCACTTCTTTCCACAACCTCATGGTCAAGTGCTCAAAGCCTCAATAACTCCCAAGTACCTTCTAATGGGTTCATTCTGTGGCTAACATTTCTTCCCAGCTTATCACAAACCTGGGTAACTTCACTTATTGAGGGAAAAAACCTTAATGCAGCCAAATTGGAATAACTCATTGTTTTTTTGATTTTTAAACGTAACCAGTCTCATAACCCATACCCTTTTTTAGATGGATGATTCAGATGCATCAAAGGCCATCCTATTTTAAAAACTCCAGGAAGTAAAAAGGAGCCTAACTCTACTTAAATAATCTGTTCAGGTTTCTAATATCTTGATCAGAAATTTGTGTTTTCCCCCCAAATGCTTTGGCTCAGTGTCTTGAAATAATGTGCACAGCAGAGAAGAATTTTCAAGAGGGTGTTACAATTACAGTTGCAGAGATGATTGACAGCTCAAAGGGCCAAGGAGAGCACTTGAAACAGAGACCCATGACATTTGAAAGATATTCCTCATCTCATCTTGTTCTCTTCCTTCGGCTGCCTTGTAAGGGGCCCGTTTGTGATTACCTGAGACAGAAAGGAAGTCATCCACTGAGGTGATGTCATCCACAGCCTCTGTCAGCACTCGGACCTGCTTTTCCCACTGGTCTTTGAAGACATCCATATTGTCCTGAGCAACTTTGCTCTGTGGCCGGGCAGCCAGTGTGAGAGCGGCATTGATGACCTATTTGTTAGAGACAATCCAGGGACATATTGACCACACTCTTTGACAGAGGAACAAGCAGGTCAAAGATCATGTTGAAATCCTGGACCCTGCAGCTTCCACAGATAAGTGGGTTCCCAGTGTTTGGAAGGACAATCAAAACATGAAACTTAAAGTAGGTTATCAACTACTACTAATTTTTGTTTGCTTTTCTTCTTTTTGTAAGATATAGGTTTCAAAAAGTGCTTACTGGACAAAGCCTACTTAGCACAGATGTGGCAGAAATAGAAGTCTTGTTCTACATGCGCAAGCATATAATTTAGTGGTTGAGACACTAAAGGTAAATAGATATGGAGCATTGAAACAACAGTCCAAGACAAATAGAAGAAAGTCAATAGGAGTGGAAAAGAGAATAATCGCCACAGTAATTCTGAAGAGACTGGAATAGTTTGAAGTTCTTTTTGAGAAAGGCAGAACCTGAAATGGCCCATGAACGTTGGGTAGCACTTTCTAGTGAGAGGAAAGAGGGCAAGGCAAGGAAATGAGTGACATGAGGGCTGGAGCATAGAAGATCTGAAATATCAGGCTTTGGAAACAAAGTAAATGAGGCTTACCTGGGGACACAGGCTGTCAATCTGTGTGGCTGCCATCCGAACTAATTTCACCCCTTCTTCATTGTTGGAGATGGAACAGGCCAAATTGGCAACCTGTATTGAAGAGGATTTGAATGAAAATGATGTTGGGACCAAGGGAAAATACACTGTTGCATGACCTTATACCTTCCCTGGAGAGTGCCACATCCAGGAGAATCCTTTCACAAATGAGATAAAGGGACCCTTCTGTATTAAACCAAATATTACTAAGTCTTCTGTCTGTAGGCATTTCTATCAGAAAAGCAAGGTGTTAATAACAAATCATTGCTTCAAGATTCTTGAGCACACAAAATAATGTATTTTAACTGGGTTCTTCTGAACTCTTTCCCCCTCCATCTACACTCTTACTTGAACTCCCTAAGACTCATTATTGAATGCAAAGCATTGTGATTTTGGCCACATCAGTACTAAATTCTGACCAGTGAGAGAGATGCCACAGGCAATGCTTTTGATTTTAAAGATACCCATAGTAAACTGAAAATTAGTGTCTGTTACCCCAAAGAACCCAAGATCTTCCTGTCACAGTCTGTCAGGAAGATGTCAGTCCACCAGTAGTCAACTCAAATGCTTTCAGGGGCCAGGCAGTTCT
Source organism: Orcinus orca (assembly GCF_937001465.1). Classification (NCBI taxonomy): domain Eukaryota; kingdom Metazoa; phylum Chordata; class Mammalia; order Artiodactyla; family Delphinidae; genus Orcinus; species Orcinus orca. Next base: position 19,174,740 of record NC_064571.1, read on the forward strand.
GAAAAGTGTGTAGAAAAGCCTGGTGTAATCCAGTAGGCAGTGGGGGGAGTGTTCAGCCAATGAGGACATGCAAGTCCACTATAAAGGCATTCAAGTTTGATTTTTAAAACATACTATACCAGCCAAAACAGCTGAACTGAATTCAAGTTCCCAGGTCAAGCATTTCAATGTTATTCCTTCTCTTCAAGGAGTGAGAATTGGTAATACAAGGCCGGCCTGATTGGCCAAGGTCAACAGCACACAAAGTTATAATCAAAACACTGATCAGTCCCACCAAGCTGATGTCAAGAGGACAGGAGGATGGGGTTTAGAAAGGGCAAAGGAGAAGAGAAGGGCTGCCAGGGCTAGGAGCAGTAGGGCAAGTAGAGTACATGATTAGCAGAGAGAATCCCTAGGAGCCCTGTGGCCACCTGCCTTTTTGTATCACTTTTTTGTTCACTTCTGCTCTCCAAAACAAGACTGCCTCCCTACTATGCCTTAATGCTCTGGGAGATTCAAATGCACTGCGTATGTGTATAGTTCCTAATGTGAAAGAAACCTTAGTGTGGAACAGGGAGAGCAGCACAGAGCTGGAGATCAGGAGGTTCAACCACTAACCCATTCTGTAAGTCATGTCACATTTGGAGGATTGTTTCCTTATCAGCAAAAGGAGATGGATAGATGGTGATACTAGGGATACTTTCAAAGATGACCTCAATAAATCATTAGTGCAAAGAATCCCATTTTGAAGCTTTTAAGAAAGAACATATTAAATCTATTACAGTGAGAATATATACTATGAGAAACCACAGATTTAATTCCAAAAGTTATCATGTAGTTTCTTATATTTTATAGTTTACCTTTGATTCTTCAGATAATTTTCACTATGTAACTTAGTTTTCAAAGAGAAAGACAAACATGCCTTTTTATACCCATTCATAGGATACTAAATGCCCAGGGGTATGAGGAGGCTCCTTGGAGGGAGAGCAAGAACGCAGGTTCTCAATTTCAATATTGTCTCCACTCTGCTTTTTTATTAATCTTTGTTATATTTGTATTCTACTGTATTTTATATTCCAAACACCTGAATAAGTATGTGACATAGAATTGGTGCTCAATACATGTTTATTGAATTAAAGAGTAACCTTTTAATAGCTTTTGAAGATTGCATATAGTAATTTGGAATACATAATAAGTTAAAGATACTCTTAAAGATAAAGTTGTTAGTCCTGTAATTTGGCTGGACAAATTTTCACATTACCTTTTAGCAGATGTTTACTAACGTCATGGAGCTAAACAATAGTTCTTACATTCTAGTCCATTGTTTGAGTCCAGAATGCAGTGGCCCCTGTCCATGGTGGCGTGTGAAATCAGGATGGTGTGATGAATTTTTGAGAAAGATATATGTATTTAATTTAAAATTCTGTCTTTTAATCTTAAGTTCTTCCCATTTCTGCTGTTGAAAACCTTTCATTTTATGAAATGATGATTTCAGATGATGGTATTGTTTGTTTTTTATCATCCTTGCTTGGTATGCGACAGAGACTTGAGGTCACACTTTTCCATTGCAGTGAACAACTGCTAAAGAGTTTGGTATATGACTATATAAGGACAACAACATGAAAACTTTAAATTCTCCAGGAATCAGATCTTGGGTAATATTTGCTTGCATCTTTGTAAGATGAAAAGTAAGAAAATACCAGCACTCTCAATGAGATAAAGGCTCTAGACCAAGTATTAAATGGCTGTTGACATAAAAATATTTATAAATAAGAAAAAGAAAGAGAACCATATATTATGTATCTTTTGATAGAATGACAGAACACTACCTATGAAACGTTCTTGCCAAAAGCAACAACAACAACAAAAACAACAAAACATGAAAATGATCAGCCTTAGGATCGATTCTCAATTTACAGAAATCCAAGAGACAAACATGTAAAATAAAACCACATGGATGCCATCATGAAAATCCTGATGGTGATAACTAGTAGAAAAAAGTCAGACCTTTATAGATCCTGAATAGACAAATAAACCATTATATAAATATCCATAAATATTTAAATGAATTTTTATATATATGTACATTGTAAAACAATGAAAGAAATTTAAAATTCACTAAATATTTGATGATATTAAGGGGTTAATGTTTAAAATACCCTAGTAATAATTCAGTTATTTTATTTAAAGTATCCATAGCTTTTATATATGTTTTTTATGTAATGTTTTAAAATACCCTAGTAATACTTCAGTTAAGTGTCCATAGCTATATATATATATATATACACACACACACACACACACACACACACACACACACACACACACACACACACATATATCGAGATGCTTATGGATGAAATTATATGTTTGGGATTTGCTTCACAGTTATTTAGGGTAGGGGAAATGGGTGGAGGTATAGAAAAAATGACTGGCTATTAGTTCAGAATGGTCGAAGCTGTGTGATACTATATGATGGTTCATTATACAGGCTCTACTTTAAGATATGCTTGAAATTTTCCATAATAAAAGTGGTTTTTTTTTAATGCAGTAACTACAATCTATTATATCACCAGCTCTGATAAAATACTTTCTTGCACTTGTATGAGTCTCAAGGGAGCCTAGTATAAGTCAGGGAGAAGCCTGAGTATGGTTTAGAGGTAAGGCTTGCAGACAGCAGAAGAGTGTCAGCCTAAGCACAGAAGGGAATACTGTAATGGCTTGTATAAGACACAGAGGTGGCTCTCCAGACCACACAGTCTCCTGCACATGCTGGTGGCAGATCCCCAGGCAGGTCCCTGGGAATGATGGGGCTGAGAAGAACTGGGCTCTTGTGTGAGGGAGATGCCAACCAGTAACTTCCACATTGTGATAAAAAACAAACAAACAAAATTTTTTTTTGTATCCTTTGAAATGTTTCTTCATCCTTTGTTTAATAAACTCTATTATGGCTCAGATCTAGCGTGGGGACTTCCTTGCGCAACAGAATCATAGTAGGGGAATAGTGCTAGCAACACTTAGCAAAAATAAAGAAGTGACAACTCCCAATAGTTCTTCAATTACTTATTCTCTTTAATTTACTGATTTATAAATCCTAAAGCCTGGCAGCCTCCACTCTGAAATGTACTCCTGCTGTTTAAGTCTACTTAAAATCAGAATTTCATTTACCTTGTGTTATATTCTACAACATTCTGAAAATATTTCCAACACGATGCTAAGGATTTCACTATCTCCAAAGGCAGGCTTCTGTATTTTAAACTGGTCATGAACACAATCCGAATTCCTATCTTCCTTGTTTTCCTTTGGCTTGCCTTTGTGTTTCTCACTGGACTCATTGACGTCATGGTGACTCTGAACATGGTTTTATATATTGTGATTTTGAGAACTCTGGCAGCAAACACTAAGTTTCAGTCTTGAGGCAGCTCCTAATCAATAATGCAGCTTGAAATGCCAGTGAATATTTCAACACCAGTACAAGGCTACTGCACACAGTAGGTACTTAATGATTGATTTCAACTAACTGTTCTTTAACTACAGCTCTTATGTTACGATATCAGAAACTCTTTGGTGAAATAAAATGTCCTATGTTTCAAATCACAATATTATCTCCTTTTAAAAAAAAATTTGGCATGATAGTCTTCCTAAGGGGGGGAGGAGGGGAAGAGAATAGTAGAATAGAATCATGAGACATTAGAAAAAAACTAATTGGAGTAAAAAAATGAACAATATACCATTAATAGATCAGTGTTATGAGACTGCAAACCAAAATTGAGTGATATGATTATATTTACTAGAATTTTGAAACCTGCTTGAATCAACTAAATAGGTAACATTTACAGGCTGGTGCTGGCCTCTGCTTTCTCCACTCTTGAATTGTTTACAACTTAGCTCAGGCAACAAGAGTCAGTTGTCTTCCTGGGGGCTCAAAAAACAATAAAGTCTATCATTAACTATTAAATGTTGGGCTATTTAGATTGATTTATGATTTGTGAAAGTGACTACGCCATGAGTAAAGTGGCATAGCGCCTTGGTGAGCTAATTGCACTAAATTTCCAAAGACTCTCTCAGGAAAGGAAACCCTCTTCCATGACTTCTGAGAGCATAATGGATTTGGGGAAGTAAAAGCTAAAAAGACTGGGCCAAGTCTTCTATCCTTGACTTAGGTGCCTTAAAAACTGGTTATCTTGGGGGAAAGAAGGAAGCTTAGCAGCCTTAGCTAAGTTGTATGCTGCTGACTACAAGAGCTTTAAGGGCTCAAAAAAGAAATGATCAGTACTCCTGGCTGGGAATCAAGTAAACACATCATGGAGAGGTAAGATATCCATCTTATAATTCTTTTCTGATTGCCTGATTAGAACAATTTTCTGGATGCTCAAAGACTATGATATTTTTCACTCTTCTGGAGGCACACTGGGTAAATAGATATATCAAACAATAATATCATTAGCAGTTTTAGAAAGACAATAAACTACCAGGGAGAGCTGATGCTGATTCTCCTAAGAAAGGAACTTGCTCCTTAAACCAAATCTGTATGATTGGCATCCATTCCTGAACCCTTTAATCATCACCTTAGCTGACCAAAAACAGATAGAGATATTCCAGGGACACTGATGGCAGAGATAAAAGTGACAAAATCAAGAATGTGTGGAGTCCTCATAAAAATACATTGTGATTTTTAAAAATGCAAGATGTTTTCAATCAAACACATGTACCAAAAAACACCACACAGCTCAAAGTTCCTCATGAACAGAACACTGTAGCTATCAAATTTGTCTGTTTTTTGTTCCTTGCTGTTGATCTATTTTATTTTGGGTTTTATTATTTTTTATTTTTAAAAAAAATTTATTGGAGTATAGTTGATTTAAAATGTGTTAGAAAAGAATAAAATACCTAGGAATAAACCTACCTAAGGAGACAAAAGACCTGTATGCAGAAAACTATAAGACACTGATGAAAGAAATTAAAGATGATACAAATGGATGGAAACATATACCATGTTCTTGGATTGGAAAAAACAACATTGTGAAAATGACTATATGACCCAAAGCAATCTACAGATTGAATGCAATCCCTATCAAACTATCAATGGCATTTTTCACAGAACTAGAACAAAAAATTTCACAATTTGTATGGAAACACAAAAGACCCCGAATAGCCAAAACAATCTTGAAAAAGAAAAACAGAGTTGGAGGAATCAGGCTCCTGAACTTCAGAATATACTACAAAGCTACAGTAATCAAGAAAGTATTGTACTGGCACAAAAACAGAAACATAGATCAACGGAACAGGATAGAAAGCCCAGAGATAAACCCACGCACATATGGTCACCTTATCTTTGATAAAGGAAGCAAGAGTATACAAGGGAGAAAAGACAGCCTCTTCAATAGGTGGTGCTGGGAAAATTGTACCCCTACATGTAAAAGAATGAAATTAGAACACTTCCTAACGCCATACACAAAAATAAACTCAAAATGGATTAAAGACCTAAATATAAGGCCAGACATTATAAAACTCTTAGAGGAAAACATAGGAAGAACACTCTATGACATAAATCACAGCAAGATCCTTTTTGACTCACTTCCTAGAGAAATGGAAATAAAAAGAAAAATAAACAAATGGACCTATGAAACTTAAAAGCTTTTGCACAGCAGAGGAAACCATAAAAAAGACAAAAAGACAACACGCAGAATGGAAGAAAATATTTGCAAATAATACAACTGACAAAGGATTAATTTCAAAAATATATAAGCAGCTCATGCAGCTCAATATCAAGAAAACAAACAACCCAATCCAAAAATGGGCACAAGACCTAAATAGACATTTCTCCAGAGAAGATATACAGATTGCCAACAAAAACATGAAAAGATGCTCAACATCACTAATCATTAGAGAAATGCAAATCAAAACTATAATGAGGTATCACCTCACACCACTCAGAATGTCCATCATCAAAAAATCTACAAACAATTAATGCTGGAGAGGGTGTGGAGGAAAGGGAACCCTCTTGCACTGTTGGTGGGAATGTAAATTGATACAGCCACTATGGAGAACAGTATGAAGTGTCCTTAAAAAACGAGAACTACCATATAACCCAGCAATCCTACTACTGGGCATATACCCTGAGAAAACCTTAATACAAAAAGAGTCATGTACCATAATGTTCATTGCAGCACTATTTACAATAGCCTGGACATGGAAGCAACCTAAGTGTCCATTGACAGTTGAATGGATAAAGATGTGGCATATATATACAATGGGATATTACTCAGCCATAAAAAGAAACGAAATTGAGTTATTTGTAGTGAGGTGGATGCACCTAGAGTCTGTCATACAGAATGAAGTAAGTCAGAAAGAGAAAAACAAATACTGTATGCTAACACATGTATATGGAATCTAAAAAAAAAAAAAAAATGGTTCTGATGAACCTAGGGCCATGACAGGAATAAACACACAGATGTAGAGAATGGACTTGAGGACATGGGGAGGGGGAAGGGTAAGCTGGGACAAAGTGAGAGAGTGGCATTGACATATATACACTAACAAATGTAAAATAGATAGCTAGTGGGAAGCAGCCACATAGCACAGGGAGATCAGCTTCGTGCTTTGCAACCACTTAGAGGGGTGGGATAAGGAGGGTGGGAGGGAGATGCAAGAGGGTGGGGATATGGGGATATACGTATGCATATAGCTGATTCACTTTTTTATACAGCAGAAACTAACACAACATTGTAAAGCAATTATACTCCAATAAAGGTGTTAAAAAAAAAAAACGCAATGAGATATCACCTCAAAAAAAAAAAAATGTTGTGTTACTTTCTGCCGTATAGCAAAGTGAATCAGCCATACATATACATATATCCACTCTTTTAAAATTCTTTTCCCATATAGGTCATTACGGAGTATTGAGAAGCGTTCCCTTTGCTACACAGTAGGTCCTTGTTGGTTATCTATTTTATATATAGCAGTGTATATATGTTAATCCCAAACTCCTAATTTATCTCCCCACTTCCAGCTTTCCCCTTGGTAACCGTAAGTTTGTTTTCTATGTCTGTGAGTCTGTTTCTGTTTTGTAAGTAAGTTCATTTGTATCATTTTTTAGATTCCACATATAATTGATATTTTATGATATCTGTCTTTAAGAAAAATTTGGTTTTGTGTGGACATCACAGACAGAAAGTAGCTCTGTCTCAGTAATGCCTTGGTCTTGTTTGAACACTTACAAGAAAAGCCAAAAATACCTGGAAGGCTGCTCCTTAATTAGACATTAAAAATCTCAGCTATAGTATTTAGGCATTTAACTCCAAAGTGATATGAGGTACATCAGAAAGACAAGAATGTTTTCTTCCTTTCTGGTCCTGGAAATCAAATTACATTCTTAAATATTTGCAGTTCTGTTCAGTTCCAGACACCAGCACATATTCAGTGCATTCAACACCCACTTTATCATTTCACTAATTTTTACAGCTTCAGGTATCATATGGGTGTTTTAAGAGCACACTATTGAAATAAAGCAGAATAGCAATTCAGAGATTTATAAAGCACTTGCTTCTCATGTTAATATTTCATTATCATCATAAATTTGAGGATAAAATGAACTTATTTACTATTAAAAGGGAATTTATGGAATTTTCAATCACCAAGGTCATATGAAACCATAAGGACAAGAGACGATGCCGTGAATTCCAGGCAAATGTTATTCTCTATGATGATCATAGCAATGAAGAGAGCTATGGTCTCAATCTGAAGATTTATTCAGTTACCTGCACTGATACAATTAGGACACAAAATGATGTTAACATATACATGCCTATCTGATACAGAATTTCAAGGTTTCTACAAAACATACCTCCTATATTACAGATGGAGAATTCTTTAATTCAGTAAGAGACAAAGCAATACACTTCCCTGAACTCTGAGAGGCAAGACAGAAGCAGCCGATGTTATGCCAAAGGAATTCAACCTTAAGAAGACAAAGAACTTCCACAGAGATGGACATAGGAGTAGATTTAGTGACCACCTTCACAGCTTGATTGGAGCAGAGCCCGAAAGGTCTGGCTGTCCCCCAAAATGTTTGCAACAGTGTCTCTCTTTCACTCTGAGATATGATGAAATCCTTTTAAAATGTAGCTACTTATGGTGATAATAAAATGAGCTAATGTTTGTTAAAAAAAAAAATGTAGCTGCCTCAGACCGAGATGAGTTTATCAACCTGATTACCAGTAACTGAGGCTCTGAAGGACTGAAGAGGCTTAGACAACAGGGATAGTTTGATCAGGGAAGGATGGCTTAATAGAGGTTGGCAGCTGGGGCAGCATGAAGACGCAGAAGGAGAGGAAAAAATGAGAAACGCTTTTTCTTGCTTTTGTTTTAAAGGACCTCACTGAAGCATCTGACATTCTTGATTATTCTATATGTTTTAATGCTTAAAAATCATATGATGATCAAGAGGCTGGGCTCTGGAGGCAAGCAGCCTGGGGTTTACATCTTGCCAGCCAAGAAAGGTGCTTTGCCTCTGTGAGCCTCAATTTTTTCAACGATAACACAAACTGGTACTCACAGATATAGAGAACAAACTAGTGGTTACCAGTGGAGAGAAGGAAGAGGAAGCAGAGCAAGATAGGGGTGGGGGAGTAAGAGGTACAGATTTATTAGGTATAAAATAAGCTACAAGGATATATTGTATAACACAGGAAATATAGCCAGTATTTTATAATAACTATAAATGAAGTATAACTTTTGAAAATTGTGAATCACTATATTGTGCACCTGTAACTTATATAATATTGTATAGTAACTATATTTCAATTAAAAATTCTTCTGTTTTGTAAATAAGTTTATTTGTATCATTTTTTTAGAGTCTGCATATAAGCAGTAGCATATGATATTTGTCTTTCTCTGTCTGACTTACTTCACTTAGTATGAGAAACAGACTCATGGACTTAGAGAATGAGTTTATGGTTACCGGGGGAATGGTGTGGAGGGATAGATTGGGAGTTTGGGATTAACATGGACACACTGCTATATTTAAAATAGATAACCAACAATGACCTACTATAAAAAAAAATGTTGATAGAAACAAACAAACAAACATACTGGTGATAAGGTTGAAATGAAAATGGTTACAGTTATTAACCCAGTACCCAGCAAGGATTTGAGAGATATTATTTTCATACTGTACATTTTATTTAAAGGTCACTATCAAATAAATACTTTAATAATATCAATCACTGATGCATTCAGCCATTCAAATATTGAGTACCTTAGATGTACCATATAGTGAAGATACAGAGGAGATCAAGTTAAGCATGATTTATATTCCTTAGAGAAGCTTATATTTAAATCAGACAAGTAAATGCATTTTTATAGTTCACATCATGAAGATTACTACAAAGGAAATAAAATGGAGGCAGTGACAGAGAATAAAGGGAGGTCAATTTTATGTGTGATTATTGCATCCTTCAGTTACAATTTTTATAAAGTTACAATCTCAGTATGTACCCTTTCGTTACTGCTTAATCTCTTATATCGCAAATATTTCCAGTGTCTGTATACTTGTAGTCAATTTTTATAACAGAATAAAATCACCAAATGTTTTCGCTTTATTATTTGGCAAGTCAATTCCCTGTTGCCAGACATTTAAAGGACTCTCCAATGTTTGCTGTTACTAAAAACAGAGTAACATACATCTTTAGGCATCCAGTTTTCGCTTCTGTCAGAAGTGGACTTTCTGGGTTAGGGAGAATGTTACGGTGCTTGTTTACATATGGCCATGTGCTTGCTGAAAGGTCCCCAGCAAGGCATGATTTATTACCTCTCCAGTGTCACCAGCATTAGCTCTACACTCCTGGACACTGTTTCTCCTTGCCTTCTCGGACACCTCCTCATCTGAATGCCTTTCCAGCCTTCATTCTACAAACCACAAGGATAAGTCGGGATTGCTTAAAAAGTCACTTCATTTTCCCAGCTAGACTGTGAATTCTTGCAGGATAGAGGCCTTCATTACACCTAGTACATAGCTGGGATCATGGGTACTCAATTCTAATTTTTTGAATTTATTAAATCCCACAAATTGCCTTTATGCAGTATAAAGTAGAACACCATTCAACTTGTCATAAACTAGTCATACAAGCTAGGAGGGCCCCAAGTTCTACAATCTGGAGTTGCAAGCAAGTATATGTCCTCCATGCCATCCTTTCCACAGTTTATCATCAAATCAGCTTTCAGAAGCTAAGACCAAATGAAACCTATACAACATCTTGCCACATGGTGCTGGGGAACAGTTTCTTCTTAATCCCACCAGTCTTTGTACCCTTGCTGGTACTTACACACCTGTGAGGACACAAATCTGCATTCCTAGGGCTCCTCAGGGATGCTGAGCAGCCTGTGTTCTCAGGTACACACACACCACTAGCCAATAACTGTTCGCATGCCTCTGCCCAAATTAAAGTGATCAGTCTGCCCTGGTGACTCTGATGAAGGTAATCGCCAGTTCACATTCATGAACAAACTGATGTGCCTGCTTTGTAACTGAATCACTCAGCATAAATCTATACCCTTCATATATAAAAACCTCAGTGGCTTAAAATAATGCAATAAAGCATCACCTAATGCCTTCTTGATGCCTGTTCATCAATAATGTGGTTGTGTGAAAAGGATAGGAGGGACTTAGCATGTGTTATCTAAAATCATGCAATGAATGTAATACCCTTTTCATTACTATAGACCTTCTGGGATTTTGTTTCCTCCAACCATTCACTGAGAAATTATTACTCTCCACTACTATTTGGTCTCTCAGAGTCTCATGTAAGTAAATAAAATCTTAACGTATTTCCATATAAAACATGTTGACCTTCATATATGTGAGATGAATCCCCCACTGCCTATGAATGGAGCCACAGCTTCAGGTTCTGGCTCTAGCAGTGAAGAAGGGATGCACTGAAACACCCAGGGAAGGTTTGAAGAAGATCCAGATAATAAATGAGTACAGCCACTCTCTGTAGCCTGGTCTTAGACATTTCAAGATGACAAGTGGAGGGGTGGAGTCAAGGCCATAACCACAGTGAGGAGGAAGGACTCTAAGTATCCTAACCAATACTGAACCTGTGACTTCAGCCCTCTTTGCACAGAATTCCAACTTGATGCGGGAAATAGAAATCCCTACGTCCTCCACTTTATACTCCAGGGTTTGTTTTCTTTGGGGGGAGGTGCCTGCACCAATTAAATGCTTAGCAATCAGCCAAGGTTCAGTTCAAGGTCCACAAGTCCATGAAGAAGTCCCATTCATACTGGCCAATAAAAATAGATCTCTCTTCTAAACCTTTTCAAGCTTACTACCTGCCTTACTGGTGGCTACTTTCCGCAAACTGTTGTTTAATTCATTACTTGTGGTATGTGCAGATGGATGGATGGGTACATACAGAATTAAATATGCAGATACACATAGATATTGTACATCTTCAATTCAATTCCAACCTCCTTGAGAATAATGGTTGTGTTTTATTCATCCTCGTGGCCCCTCTGGTTCCCTGTACAAGATTTCACACACAACAGGTATGAATGTGGTTCCAGGGCAGCCTCCCTATCCTGGATGTTTCCTTATCTCCTGCCCCCGCCTGCACTTAACTCTATTGAGTCCTATACCCTCTTATCACTGTTAACCCAACAAAGGATGCTAATTGATCACAGTATTCACTAAAGTAGTATTTTCTCCTCCTAGGAAAATATTCTCTAATCTATCCCTCCTAACATAACACCTTAACCCAATTAAGATATTCCCAAGTCTTGAAGAACTTGAAGGAAAAATGTACAGTGTAGAAACTTCAGGCTCCCCAGGTAAGCTGTTGGGGAAATATTTAAGGGTAGGGAGTTTTCTGTAAGCTCTGTCATCTTTATCTAAAATTTCTTCTGTCTTTTCTTCCTCTGACCAACTGTTTTTGTAAATAAAGTGTTACTGTAACACATCTCTGCCTATTCACTTATATATTGTCTATGACTGCTTTTGAACTACGAGGGGAGAGTTGAGTATTTATGATAGAGACCACAGGACCCACAAGCCAAGAATATTTACTATATAGCCCTTTACGAAAAAAAGATTGCAAAGCCCTAGTTTAGGTGAAAACCTGGGCAGAAAAAAACGGTCAGTTTTATTAGACCTGTCAAATATGCCAAAGCAACTTCATAGCAGGAAATGGGAAGGCTATCATACTGTGGTATTTACGGCACAAGTCCCATCAACAACATTAAGTAGGTCAGGAAGGGGCACATATCCGTAGCCTAGAAAACCACGTGCCCCTCCCAGGTCTATTTAACTGTGTTAAGTTCTGAGACAAAAATAATAATAAAATAAAAGTAAAAGGAGGACAGGAAGGTGGAAAGAGAGGGGAACAGACACCCAGAATGACTTCTAGGATGTTCTCCACTACCCATGCTAAGTTTGCTGGTGAACAGAGTCAAAAGAAGCAAATATGAGTCTGTGATGCCATGTGTCTTACGTCCCAGTATAGCCCATCAATCACCCCTTCCTGAAGCTAGAGGATCACTCTCCACTCTCTGGGCTTCTTTGAACTAACAGAGATGATCAGTTTTGCAGTCTCTCATCTACACTTATATTCTCCTTGAACTTCCACTTCATCTTTCACTACTTCTCCACCTAACCCCTTGCGAGTCTTCACCCTGGGCTTCACCAGTGTGCACAGGTAGCCCAGTCAGAAACCCAGGGTATATCTAACGGAAGGTACTGGTCCTCCCCGGGGGCTCCTTGGCAGACACCTGTGCTTGGTCACTGCAATGGGCCGTTGTCTGGAGGAGAAACCCCAGAAACCGGTTTCACAACTTCAGAGGGCTCCCAGGTAGACTAGAGTAATATGTATGGGGGTGGGGGAGATGACCTGACTCTGACCCTAGGCTACACAAGGAAAAAGACTGAAGAAATGACCTTCAAACCAGCCCCATAGCCTTATCACCTCCTTCCCAGCCCTCAAGCATCTATAAAAATTCTTCCTCCTCCCATTTCCATTGCCTCCCGTAATCTTTCTAGGCTCAGTCCCTCAAATCCGCTTGCCCCATTTTACCTGTCCTCCATTACCAGCTCTTCCTTTCTTCAGTTCAGATCTGTTCTTGCATTCCTCCCTACGTTCTCTCGTGAAGCTTCAATTCTCCCCCTAGTGTCCAAGTCCCAGCTTGTTTGGGTGCAGATCAGAGCTCCCCTTTTCCAAGGCTTTCCCTACCCATTTCTTGCCCAAACCAGGTGGCAATCCAGGTCCCTCAGTCATCACAGAGGAGAAGACTGAGACCTCGTGCTCATTCAACAATGTAGACAAAGCCATCCTTGTGTAGCAGCATGCTCTGATAGTCTCCAAACCCCTCTTCCCCTTCCATGTGTTTACACTCATCCTTGTTCTACTTTCTTTACCTGCCTTCATACTCTGGTTCCTGATACCTGCTTCAAGTTCTCCTTTGTATAACAACACCTATGAAAACTTTTTCCTGGCTATCCAACATCATTAACCCAGTGGATACACTCTCCTTCAAAAGTGAAAGCATCATAACTGCAGCTATGAGAGCATTTTCGTACCTCTGTCCTGTGTGACACACACACAGCCAAAGCCTCTTGATTTCATTGATAACCAAAGCTTTTACAAGTCTCCCCCAAGGTGGACAGTCCCTTGTGGAGTGCCCTGCATCCCCTTCCTTCTATGGGCCACAAGCCCCACCAATACTTGCAAACATACCAGTGTTTTGCTCAGCTTTGAAATCAAACACATTTCTATGATGCCCAGAGAATAGGGCAGAGCTGTGCCAGAGGGTAAGCAGCAGAGTTATTTCATGTGATCTGGGAACCATCTCTGAAAGGGCCCTGCCACATGGAGTCCCGTGTCTTCTAAGGTGACCTTCAAGAAGCCACCTCCACCTTGTTAGGCAACAGAAGCTGCCATCACAGTCCAGCACTATGGCCAGGCTTGGACCCCAGATGCATCCTGGTTTCATCTGCACACCCTCAGGAGACCATAGCCACATCTAGATGGAAGGAGCAGCTGTGCTTGCAAAAGCACGGGTCAGCTCCCAGCCAAGGTCATGCTCATAACCAATGCTCGAAGGAATAGATTGAGCCCCACAATGCCCTTCACGTGTGCCTCAGCTTAGCAACTTTCTACAAGAGAACTGTTTTTGCTGTCATCCTCAGTGGGTCACATTTTTCCCTAGCTGAATCAGTCATCTGGGTGAATGGCCAGTCAGCCTGACCTTTAATCTGCTATGTAATAAAGACGGCCTTCTGACGAATAGTCCCAGAGAAAAACAAGTCATGAGGAAATTCTATGCATCTTGTTTCTGTTTAGCTGTGTGCCTTCCAGCATAGCTGTTTACCTAACTGTGGCCTTTTGCCTCTAATAGGCTCCACATTTTTTTTCCCCATGGGATCCATGTTTAGCAAACATACTCATTGTGGAAACACCAATAATATTGTGTGTGTACACATAGAGAAAAGGAGAGAGCTATGAAGATATTTGGGTCTTTTCATCTATGAAAATGCTCTTAGTTAAGTAAGTGATAGTTATGATTATTGTTTTAACATTCCCTGAAGCCTAGGGAAATTTCTAACTTTTGAAGAGCTTAATACCTATATCTCACAGTAGAATATATTATACATACGGTTATATAGGTATACATTTTTTCATTGGCAATATTTAGTGATGAAATATGAGTAACAATCTATGCCCATGGGTCAAATGTAGCCAATGGCTTGTTTTTATATGGTCTTCGAGTTAAGAATGGTTAATGTGAGACATTATCTGTTCCACAGAGTCTAAAATATTACTGCTCTTAATAAAAGCTTGCTAACCCCTCGAATATGGTAATATTCTGGTGTTTGTCAGGTTGTAGGCCAGGACATGAATGGTGTCAAGTACCCCAGTCCTGAAACTCTTTGCTTCTGTTCAGTGAGGCCCTCTGTACTCCCATCATTTCCCAAGTACTTCTCCAGTGATGTTCTTCAAAGGCAAGGACCTTTTGATTCCTCATCCTTTCATGTATTTATATTTACCTAAATTCTGTTACATCATTCATCGTTTCACCAGATGTAACTTTTCCAAAAACCCAGTCTATCCTCAGGGACTAAAGAGCTACTAAATTTGAGAATGTTCCAAAGAATGCATCCAAGACTTTTAATGGAATTCACAAAGAATCAGTGCAAAAAACATGTTGGAGGCAGTATGTCTAGAATATGGGCAAAACTCCCAAAGGGTCTACTTGGAAGAAAATAGCACTCTTTGGGTGAATATACTTCTTGTGGGAGTTGTACCTTGTATGTACCAGGACACATTAGATCCAGAACAAGGCCTGAAGGGTGCCGTGCTGCCCATGGTTCCATGGTTCCAGATGACGAGGTGAAGTTTTGCTCCTCAAACCATTGTCCACAGGCTAGTACACTTGTTTTGCCTTCTTTAAAGACAATATATATATATATATAGTCTCCCCATATCATCACCTTTTGCAAATCTATAGAAGTAAACAGTTTGAGAGGGTTTTTTTTTAACACTTTTTAATTAGAGAGGCCAAATTACTATCATTATTCATTAATATTCTGGGTACAAGTGAGACCCTGTGATTTGACACCAAAAGCGTGTGTTCCTGGCCACTCAGGGTGCTGAAATCAAGTGGGTCATATTTTTCGCAGATTCTTTCCCCTAAATGCAGACATGTGCACACACAATGACCATCTTCTGTTACCCTCCCCCTGCAAAGTTATAAGGGTGACAGAAGGAGGATAAAATTCATGTAGTTCTTTATATCCAGGATTCTTAGAGAAGTTTACATTCAAGGGAATCCTAGGTACCTGAATAGTGCCTAAGATACTTTCAACGTTTCTAATTTCATTCAATTCTCACAATGCTTAGAATAATACAAGAAGAGTTGAATGTGTGAGTATTAATTGTGCAGTTTCTTAAGAAGATTTACATGCATTTTCTCATTATATCCTTGCAAAACCCTATGAGGTAGGTACTATTATCGTTCCCATTCTATAGGTGAGTAAATGAGGCCCAAGGAGGTTCAGTAGTTACCTCATGGTCACACGACAGAGAGCAGGAAAGTCAGGTTTGAACTCCTGCAGACTAACTCCAGGGCATATTCAACAAAACCTGACATGATGCTTATTTATTGATCACCACAGACCTTAAAAATGGGTAACCATTTGTTTCCATTTTACAGATGATGAAAACTGAAGTTAAGAAGCTAAGAGAGAGAATACGTAGCTTGCCTAAGTCATACAGCCAATGATAGCAGAGCCAGTATTTGAACCTGGCATCTGTTTCCAGGCCCTACACAGAGACACACACAAACTCTGTATATATAAAATATATACCACAATTGCACCCTCTGTAATCCTACCAGTGGAAAAGGCCTTTATTATAATTACAGATAATTGAGAGTCAATGAGGCAGCCTTCCAAATTTAAGTTAAAATCACTTTAAGAGGGATGTAGGAAAAGCTGACGTGATAAGCTTGCTGAATGCTCCTCCAGCATAGAACTCTGGCAGAAGATGTGCTTTACAAGCAACAGGCTACAATAGAAGAGAAAACACAATTTGATACTGAGGGTAGACAGCAGATTGGAGAAAGGAGATTGGAAACTCAGCCTTGGTTGACTTTAGTGTTTTGCCTGAGGCCAGTCCTGCTCCTGAGGTTTACCCAGACACAAGAGCAGTTAGAGTCAGAGTCCCTGAACTTGACAATGGTATCAAGTTATTTCCCTTTCACAGACATGAGAAAGGGGGTCAGCAACACAGGATGAAGGCGTTGGCCTGAATACAGCATATCAGAGTGGAAAAGGCATTCACCAATCTAGTCCCCCCAAAAAGCCTTCAGGGACCTGCCTAACCAGACTCTTGCTCCCAGGCAAGGGGTCTCCTGTGGGCACACTGAACCCATCTAACCAGGCCAGGCAGGACAGGGTTCCTGAATGGGGGTTCCAAAGTATAACTCAGGAAGGTGAGAAGCAAGTTTCCGGATTTGTTCCTATCTCTTGCTTCTCTAGGTGAAGAGAACGAAGATGGCAAAAGTCACTCTAAGAAATCCAGCTGTACATTTCTGCCCCAGCCCAACCTGGGGCCAGAAGAGGAGAGTCAGTGAGAGGACACTGCCTGGCTTTGGCTTCATTCACTTGCTTAACACATTCAATTAATCACCACAGCAGGCTTTGCGAAGTCAAGCAGAAGAAAAGAAAGAGACATCATCTCTGCCTTCAAGCAACCCTCAATCTCATTGGATGAGCCAGCCAATAATGGAGCAAATACAGTGAAATATAAATCGTGCTGCAGTAAGAGCCTCTGCCAGCTGGAGTGGAAGTACAAAGTCGGGGGACATTATTTTTGGGTGGGAGGGTTTGTAGACCTAGGGGTTATTCAGGAAATGCTTCAACCATGCAAGTCCACAGGGAACTCTACTTAATATTCTGTAGAGTTTACCCTTGTATGGGTAAAGAATCTGAAAAAGAATGAATATATGTATATGTATAACTGAATCACTTTGCTGTACACCTGAAACTTACACAACATTGTAAATCAACTATACTCCAATAAAATTATAAAAAAAGAAATTGGAATATATTTCAGATTGATCAAAAATAGGAAAACAAACAAACAATGTAAGTCCAAAGTCTTACATAAGGTAGACCCTAAGGTGGGAGAGAAGGAAAGGGCAAGGGCAGAGGGAGGGCATTCCAGCAAGAAGGAACAATGTGAGCCTGGTCCAAGGAGCCTGGGGTATTTGGTGATTGGCAAGCGGTTCATTAAGACTGTGTAAGGAGAGGGTCAGCAGGTAATAACAGCTAGATATGGAAGTCAGAGCCAGAGATGGAATAACTTTGACTTTCCCTTCTAGGCAATGGAGGGAGCTTTAGGCAGGTGACTGATGACTGGACAGATGTTTTATGAAGAGCATTTGGGCACCTGTTTGGAAGATGAACTGGAGGAGAATGAGACAAAGCGGGGGTCTGCCTATAGAATTGGATACTTATGGAAAGGAAAACGTGCACCTATTTATACAAGATAAGGGAGAACAAGGTGCATGGAGGTCAGTGTGTAAGATACAATTTTGTGACCCCTATTTTACAGATGAGGACACGAGACTCAGAGAAGTTAAGTTCATCTCCCATAATCACCCAGTTTGTCAGATTGAGAGCCAGAAATAATCTGTTGTCTGTTTCCCTGCAGGTCCATCTATTCCTGAAGGTCTGCAATCCCCATGAACAGGTACCCTTTTGCTAAGACAATACAGACAGGGATCGGCAACTCCTGACCTGAGGGTCAAGGTCAAAAGGCCCTATTCTACGCTTTTGCTCACCCTACTTCATCTCTCTCTGTACCTTGCCGAAGGTCAAGTTCAATGATCCAGGAAGCCTTCTCTGACCAACATCACATAGGCTAATATGATCTTCCCTCTCTTCTGAAATCTTAATATATTAGTTTTAAAAATTAGTCTCAGGCTTCCCTGGTGACGCAGTGGTTAAGAATCCACCTGCCAATGCAGGGGGCACAGGTTCGAGCACTGGTCTGGGAAGATCCCATGTGCTGTGGAGCAACTAAGCCCATGTGCCGCAACTACTGGGTTTGCGCTCTAGAGCCCGTGAGCCACAAGTACCGAAGCCCGCGTGCCTAGAACTTATGTCCTGCAACAAGAGAAGATGCCGCAATGAGAAGCCCGCGCACTGCAACAAAGAGTAGCCCCCGCTCTCCGTAACTAGAGAAAAGCCCGAGCGCAGCAATGAAGACCCAATGCAGCCAAAAATAAAATAAATAATAAAATAAATAAATTTAAAAAAAGAATTAGTCTCAAGTTTGATTATACTAAAACTGCTCTCTGTGAAGAGCTTGCCTCCCCAATTATATCCTCTGATTCTCAAAGGCAGGGACAAGCCCCTCCCTCCCCTGTACTGACCTCAGTAGGAAATACGATGCTGACAACCCACCGAGCCTTCCTGCCTGCAAGCATCTGGCTACCAGGCCTTGTGCCACTCACACCCTCACAACAGAGGAGGGGAATTCACCTTGGAGTCCAGCCCCTTCACATAATCAGAACTGCAGTATAAAAAGCCCTGCTGTGTCGTGAACACTGTCCCTGAAGTTTAAGTTCAGCAGTAGGAATTGACATCCCCTATCTTCCTCTCTCCATCTCCTACCTGGTAACTTGCTCTTCACGCAGGCCTGCCATTATCATCAAATCACTAACATTTTCCTCCTTTTGCTTCTCTTTCCCACGCTCCAGTCACTCACACTGAGTTTCTCCTCTCAATTTACAGGTCTGATTTATATATCTTTTTTGACTCTCTGAAAAGTTGCTTTTCTCTGCTCACTGCAACCAACCTAATATTTACTCAGCGTTTGTCACGTTTACACCTCAGCTTTCATTTCTGCTCTCCCATTCAGCCTGCTGGAGATGTTCAAGGTTGCTCTAAATGCTTTTTTCACTGGAAAGTTCTTCTTGCTCCTGAGTAGGTATGTTATTGCAAAGATTCTCAACACTCCCTTCTTAGACGATCTCATTCACTGCTGTGATCTTAACTATTTTCACCTTTGAGTTGAAAATACCCAAATCATCCACTATCCCAATCTCTTTGTTACGTTCTTGATGTAACTTTCTGAGTTGGTTGAATTGCTCCAAAAAGGTGGCCCACAGTCACCTCAAAGCTATGATTTCACCAAAAAAAAGGTTCCCCTCACATATTTTTCCTGCTTAGTTTCACTATCAGCTAATGACACATCCAATCTCTTATTTACCCAGGATAGGAAACTAAGATTCTTATTCAGTTTATATACAAATTCTGTCGCCTTTAACTGCAATTGGTCTCCAATTTGTTTCCTTCCTAATCCCTTTGCCACTGCCCAAGTTCAAATCTTTATCATCTCTTACTGATTACTGGCATAAAATGTAACCCATTTCTTATGGTATCCAGAGTCCCCCAGGCTGACCCCAACCTGGTTCTCCAGCTTTAGATGCTCTCTACATCCAATCATACCCCAATTCCCACTACATCTGATCACACCCCGATGCTCACTACATCTGACCACCCTCCAAGCCTTACTACTTCCCATCACAGCCCAATCAATCTCCATGCTACAAAAGACTACAGCCTTCATAGAGACCTGCCTTTTCAACCCTGTTTCAAAAAATGTTTGAAAAACAGCTGAGGCTCATAAAACAACCAATCACCCTGAGGAGCCCCAAATCTCTGGCTTTGGACTTCAGATATGACCTCTGTTCAGAATCAGAAAAAGCATGACTCGTTCAACAGAAACACAGGGCCCAGGTTCCAGATCTGCCTTGTAGGGAACTTCCACTGAGAAAGACCGACAGATCACACAGTTCAGTCAAGTAATTGTTATGTCACGGGGCATATATTCTTAAAGCAAATTGACTTTTTGGTTTCCCTCTCTTCATTTAATTTATTCCCTGGGGCTAGTTCTTCCTTCCCCATGCTTTTTCTGGTCATTCTGAAGTAAGAATGCCTCAACTTGTTTTTTCGGTGTGTTATTTTCTTATTGCTGCTGTAAGAAATTACCACAAAATTAGTGACTTTAAACAGCAAAACATTGTTGTCTGACATTTCTGAAGGTTGGGAGTTTCAGGTGGATCTCACTGGGCTAACAGTAAGGAGGCAGCAGGGCTGGGTTCCTTTCTGGTGCCTTCCGGGGATAATCCGTTTCCTTGCCTTCTCTGTCGTCTAGAGGCTGCTCTTATTTCTGGCTCACGGTTCCTCTCCACCTTCAAAACCAGCAATGTCCAGTCAAGCCTTTCTCACATCACATCATTCTGACTCCACTTGTCCTTTCTCCCTCGTTCATTTATAAGGACCTTTGTGATTACACTGGGCCCAACTGGAACATCCAGGATAATCTCCTTATCCTAAAGTCAACTGATTAGCAGACTTCATTCCTTCTACAACATTAGTTCCCCCTTGTTACGTATTGTACCTTTTTAAAAAGTGTAAGGATTAGAATGTGGATATCTTTGGGGGGACATTATTCTGCCTACCACATATGGTTCTACCTAAAAGTTAAAGCTTAAATCTTGCTTTAAAGTTAAGGCTCCTCTCCTTCCCTTGATGGGACTATAGTAAGTGAGAAGGCACTCACTTAGCTTCTCTTCTGTTCCTTCAACTGGCAGCTTTAACTCCTGCTTCCCCAACTTGCTAATAGGGATTTTCAAGGCCTCCGGGGGTGGGGAGAGGCAGGTGATGGGAGAAGAGAAAGGAGAAACAGGAATGTCTTTGCTCCCTGCACAGTGATGCTGCACCAAAACTCATGCTGTCTGGGGGTGGCAGGTGTTCACAGTGGCTCTGCCATCAATGGTTGTCCTTGCTGAGAATCAATGCATCTTCTCCCCACTGGTCCTTTACTCCTACATCAGTCGCTAGGAATCAATACCTCCAGTTTTTCCACCGAGGTTAATTCACTCTCCAAACAGCCATCTTGAATAGGACCTTGACTCCCTCCACACCAAATCTCTCCACCCACAGGAAATGCCAGTCCTTTTCATGGATCAACTCTGGGAGGGTAGGCCAATTCCAGCACAGCCAACTTTCCTCTGCTTCACTGTGGAAGCAACTGCAACCTGATTCTCACTCTTTAGATTCTCCCAACCTGATGAGACCCTCATTCTTCTGTGTTCTTCTCCAGCATGTGGAGGATTTTTCCAGCTCTCCTTGTGCTTTTGTCAGAGCCTGTTTCCCTTTGTCAAAGATAAGGGCTGGTATAACATACCAAAAGCAGCCCTCTCCAGAAATGTCTTCCCTCTGATATCTATGTGTCCATCCTTTATACCTCCAGAGTAGGTGAGGGTATTAAGAGTTTGCTAAACCAGCTTTCAGTCAGCTACTTAGAAAATTGCACCTCTTGGTCCTACACCTCAATTTGGAAAATGATGCAGAAATGTCTATTTTATTAGCATTCTTGGTGGAGGTGGGATAAAGAAACAGGGGAGGGTCTCCCTATGTGGGTGAAAGGAAAGGGCTTCTAAGCAATAGTGGATCAATAATAAGACTGTATCCTAGAAAGAATGTAGTCCGTGAATGACATAACAGGACCAGTCTCTCGGACTTTCCAGTACATGTTATTCCTTAGAGTGGTCCATGGGTGTCAACTTCCCCAAGTGAGGACACTGTTCATTATGGGTCTGAGTCTGATGAGCAGCTGGGACCCTTGGGACTGTTATTTTAATTAATCCATAAGAGCTATTCCCAGACTTCTGTGCTATGGGCTATTTTGGCAGGACAGGAAAGATACCAGCAGGTAGTTGCTTCCCACAATTTAAAGGAAATATTACCAAACAGATAATTCACCCTTTGAATAAGTGTAAAATTTTCTGGGACACAGAGTCCAGGGGAGGTCAGAACAGACCAGGTCAAGGGATCAGTTCTGACCTATTATTATCTATAGCTCAGAGCTGTGGTTAGGCCACATTCTGGGGAGTGACAATGCTGTTACCAACACTCATGCAACATGGAAGCATTTTTTTAAATGATGTTAAAGCTAGAAGGAGATTTACACAGTGTCTAGCCCGTATGTCTCACGTTAAGATGAAGAAACAGACCTAGAGAGAGTGGGATTTTCTCAAAGATGCTCTGTAAATTAGTGGCCAAGCCAGGATTCAAAAGCAGGTACCCCAACTACTAATCTAATGATCTTACCATTTCTGCAGTCTGGATTTGGCAGTGGTTTCTGTGTTTTATTGTTTCATTAGCACAAAGTATAGGATAGTACCCCAAAAAGTTTCTAGGTCTTCACAACGTTAATTTGTTTCCTTCCACATCTTCCTTTCCTTTGCCTTCTCAGCACATCTTCTCTTCCATCTTAGATACTCTCTGATTTTATAAATGTTGTAACACACGCACACGCACACACACACAATACTGCTATGTGTATTTTGTATATCCTCTCCTCAAATCAAGCTCCAGATACTTCTTTCATATTTTCCACTGTCCCATTAGAATGTACTAATTGTGAGTTCCCTTCTCTCCTCTAAGTGATAACAAATGATGCTGATGTGTTCAAGAGAAAAGCCCATTCCTATTTATGCTAGTAAGTAAATTATCGTACCCTCTCAGTTATCCGGGGCAGAAATGAACAAAAACCAGGATGAGTAAGTTCACAGATAAGCCTATCACCTATAAATGGATACTAAATTCAGTTTTAGTTTCTTGAGAACTAAATCTGAACCAAAGCCAAAAAAGCAAATACTGGATTGCATAAGTTTTTGTTTTGTTTTTTGTTTTTTAACAAAAAGATGCTTGCTGATTCAATTTCAGAAACCAAACTTTTCTTGAAATAAAATAGCGTTTACTCAGGTACAGAGTCAAGGCAAGGATATTTAAGAATCTAATGGAAAAAAACCCACTAAGTATGTTTTAATGTTTAATGTAGATAAAAACATTCCACTCCAGATAAGGATTATTGATATTATCTTCAACAGTGAAAACAAAAAGCCTGACACTGCAGACCATCTAAAGATTGAGAAGTAAATACAACCAGGAAGTAGAGTCAACTGAGTTCAAGGTTTAGGCAGAAACTTGATCAAGAATAGCTTCTATATATTTCAATATATCTGATAGTCATGGTGTGTGTGTTTGGGCAGGGGTATTATCCTCTATCCAGAAAGACAAGAAAGGCATGGAATGTTCTTGGACTACTGGAGACTTCCCAGTATCATAACCAAAATCTGTGCTTCTGTGGGTGTCAGAAGAGGGGAAGAATGTGACAGACTGGGAAAATGATGTTCCAAAACCAAAAGACTAGACTGATCCAATTATTCCATGATGACATTCCACACCTACCCAGAGATCACCAGCTCACAAGGCCTTTAAATGATATTTCATCTTGTATATTAAACGAAATATACAAGACATTCTTTAGGAATCACCAAAACAAACCACTGAAGTTTTAAACTATCAAACCACAGGTCAGAGCCAATGTTTTTAATATGAATTTACTTAAGTGAAGCATTTTTAGCTCCACAGTCTAAACCATTCTCTAATGTCTTGCCTTAGAACCAATTGGCTCTTTTATTATCCTGTCACCTGAAAGTATTTTATTTGTACTCCCTAGAAGTAGCACACTTTAGGGAAGTGAATTCTGGCAAGTATCTGGTCAGTACGATCCATATAGCCAAGCCAAATTTCGCAGTACACCCTGATCATAAAATAATTCAGTTACCTGGATAAGTAAAGTAGCTATCCAGAACCAATTTTAGGCAACAAAGAGTAAGACAAATATCATCCAGAAAGTGATTCAGTGTTAATGCAAAGCATAAACCTCCCATCCTTATTAATACATTGGGGTCATGGGACACAAGGCTTGCACCAAGTGGCCTTTTGTGGCAAGATTCCCCTGTGCTACTCTCAGCTAGAGACATTTTCTCAACAAAACTTACTTGACATCACCCATTTCCTAGGAGGCTTTTCTTTGCCCTATGACTGACCAGTTAGAGGATGAACAGGTGCCTGTGGGTAATCCTGTCATTATTTAACTCAAAGGAATAACTGCTGTCAGAAATTTTAAGGACTGGGGCAGCAGGTCAGTGAGCCCCTGGGCCCCAGGGCACCTTACCCATACTCACCATGGCAGCAGTAGATGATTGTGATTACAGACAAAGCAAATTCTTGACAGGAAGGGTGAAATAAAGGTGCGTGCACCAGCACTGATACGCGAATCTTTGGTGGTCCCCACCTTCCCCCAATCATTCCAAGTGAGCTGCTCCTTTGCCTCCTGATGTGGCCGATGGGAAATAAGCCTCCAGGGCTGACAGCTAGAAATTAATGTGATCGATTTATTTTCCGTGTTTCATGTTTTGGGTGCAAATGTTTTCGCCATCCTGATGGAAAACATTTATGCTCTCCCATTCGCAGAAAACGAATTTATCGTGCCTAATTAACGGAATTCTTTTGCTGAAGGTCAGAAACAAATATTCCCATCCATCTCCCTTTACCTTTCTGAGCAGTACCAAGTTGTTTTCCTTTTTAATTTCAGACTAAAGGGAGCATTGTTTTCTAGGAAGGGGCTGGCTTGAGAGAAAGAGAGCAATTAGAACCGGAGTTTTCTACTGAAAACAAAACTTAGCATACCCCTCAAGAGAGGAATGAAGCAAAGAAATAAAAACGTTTCCTGCTTTTCCATGGAAGAGAAAATTTCAGTTATGCCTTAACTCAAGTAAAAAGAATACCATTTGGTAAGGACTATTAAGTTACCATTTTTAGACAAGTGGAATCTGGCACCTAATTTGTCTGTATTTTTTGCTCACTTGAGACCAAATTCCGTCCTTGGCAGGCAACTTTCAAAGACAGCAGAGGAAACTAAACATGCATGAGTGGAACTAAACATGGTTAGTCCTATAAACTAACTCCTCATTAAAGACGAGTAGTTTTCAGCTTTTAGGTAACAGGGGAAAAGTTCACAGGTCCCTGAGAAAGGAAAGCTGATGTTCACTCAGTGCCCGTCACTTGCTCAGTTGTATGTGACAAATGACCTACTCCAGTCGGGCAGAGTTAATCATGGACATCCTTGAAGTGCTGTTAGGACCAGAGGACTAGCTTTAAGGGGTGGGGCAAGCCAGAGGCTCACAGCAGAGAGCCACCTTGCCCTCACCACAGGGGCACAGCTGAGACAAAATGGTAAAGGGAACCACATCTGTGTCTAGGTCATGTAGCCCTTGCTTCCTTTACCTAAAATGCATCTTTCAAACAGGCGTCCAACCCCCTTTCTGTCCAACCTTCTCTGCTCCTGCTCTGTGAGAATACTCTAATGTTGCTCAGATATTCATTGCCTCAAGTGATCAAAAGGGGATGCAGGGCTTCCCTGGTGGCGCAGTGGTTGAGAGTCCACCTGCCGATGCAGGGGACGCGGGTTCGTGTCCCCGGTCCGGGAAGATCCCACATGCCGCGGAGCGGCTGGGCCCGTGAGCCGTGGCCGCTGAGCCTGCGCGTCCGGAGCCTGTGCTCTGCAACGGGAGAGGCCACAAGAGTGAGAGGCCCGCGTACCGCAAAAAGGGATGCATAAAAGCTAATCAGCTCAGTGTGGAAACAGTGCTTTCCTGACTACGTCTTTGTTAGGGGCAGAAAGGCAAACCCCCCTCCTGCCCCAGACAGGTTCCACTAAGGTGGCTGTCACTCTGCCTCGTGGAGAGTGCTCTGGGTGATGAATCCCATTGGCTGTTTCTAATGAGAAGGCCATCATCCAAACACCTGATCTGAAAGAAGCACCGTGAGAAGGAGGAGGAGAAAGAAAACAGAGAAAAGTGCAAAGTATGGTGAGTAAAGAGAAAACACACCCAGATTTTAGAAAAAAAAAAGTCAAATTTGATTCCTTTTATCTGGATTTAGGAATGTGTTTGTGCCCGACTATAAAGAAGAAATAAATAAAGGTGCATTTCAGTGATGTTGAGGCTTTTGCCATTCATATGGAATCGGAAGCCTCAATTGATTTTGTCTGAAGCCATCAGACCTTGGCTATTATCCTTTTTTTTTTTTTTTTTTTGCGGTACGCGGGCCTCTCACTGTTGTGGCCTCTCCCGTTGTGGAGCACAGGCTCCGGACGCGCAGGCTCAGCGGCCACGGCTCACGGGCCCAGCCGCTCCGCGGCATGTGGGATCCTCCCAGACCGGGACACGAACCCGCGTTCCCTGCATCGGCAGGCGGACTCTCAACCGCTGCGCCACCAGGGAAGCCCCTATCCTTTTCTGCTTTGTTTTCCACAAAGCAGAACAAGGAGTAAATTAGGTCTTCAGTTTCTATGTCTCTTTACAAATCTGAGCTCATGGGATGAATAATGCAAAACACATTTCAAATTTAAAGAACACATAACAAAAGTTTCTTTTCAGAATTAGAGAGGGATAAATGCTTCCTCACCCTAATGCAGCTCAAGAGAAAAAGATTCCAACGTCAGCCCTTGGCAGTTGAAATAATCAGTTGTTAGAGAAATACAGAGGCAATAATATTATTGAGGTATCAAAAAGTTATGTAAGCCTTGGTACTCCTTTTTGAATCTCAGCTTTAGCTTCTGAGTCAGAAGTACTATTACCCTTTTCTGACCCATCCAAAGGTATAAAAGAGGAGACTGTCAAAATCTTCCTTTTGTTCTTTCCCATTAGCCATTAATATATACACACTAACAAACGCAGTAAGGTAGATAGCTAGTGGGAAGCAGCCGCATGGCACAGGGATATTGGCTCGGTGCTTTGTGACAGCCTGGAGGGGTGGGATGGGGAGGGTGGGAGGGAGGGAGACGCAACAGGGAAGACATATGGGAACATATGTTTATGTATGACTGATTCACTTTGTTATAAAGCAGAAACTAACACACCATTGTAAAGCAATTATACCCCAATAAAGATGTTAAAAAAAAAAAAATTATCATCTTATCTCTTTTTTTTTTAATATTGGAAGCCCTGAGACACAGGAAGAGAAATACTATCAGAAAGGAACAGAGCTCGGCATCCTCTTGGTGATGAGAGGAGCAGCTGGTAGAATTCCGGGGGGGGGGGGGGGGGGCGGAGGGGGCAGAATCCTATTTGAAACTCATAAGAATGGGCCTGAAAAAGAGCGGTTTCCAAGTGGAAATAGCAAAAAGAATGTCAGTTCACCTAGAAATTATAGGTACCATGAGATTCATTTCATATACTTCAAGACTTTTAGTTCCCCTAAGAATGTGTGCTACAAATCTCCCTGCAAAAGGAAAAATCAAAGGACTTGAGGCCCTTCTCTCCATAAACCACTCACCTAACAGAGTGAGTATTGAAATGGGCCAGAAATTCACAATTTGGCTGGGAAATCAAGTATAAATTCACAACAAACAAACAAAACAAAAATAAGGGTTATGAAGAAGTAGAGAGAAATTAAGATCAAGTGGCCAGTAGTTGATGAGAAAAAGAATGTGATTCAGGGGAAGAGAGGGGGAAGGTAGCTTTGTATTATGGAATAATTATAAATAAATTATAAATACTGAAGAAGAAGCACCCATCTATGTATGGAGGAAAAAAATCCAGGAAATAGAGAAGTCCTAGCACCACCTTAGGGTACTCATTAGTTCTTTTTTTTTTTTTTTCCACACACACACACTGTATTTTATTTTTACAAGAGATAAACTGACACCAAGCATTGTAAATGGATGACCACAACAAAAGCAACAATGATTGCAATTACCAAACACAAAACACACGCATACTATGTCATAATATTGACATTCAGTCCAGAAATCCTCCACTGCAACAGTTCCTTTACTTTGCAGTGAAAATTGATTTGTATATTAGGTATTCATTAGTTCTGCTCACCAAGATCTGACTTCTCTCTTCTTTCAGAGCATAGTAGGATTGCAGTGCCTCCTTTTTTGTGGTTGGGGGGCCATGTGATTAGCTCTGACTAATGAGTTGAGAAAGGAAGTTATAAGTGTTACTTCTGTGCTAAAAGTGAGATCCTCTAAGACTTTCTTTCCCTTTCGGGTATGAGAAGCAATTTTGGACATTACGGAACTGAGATTTTGGAGGGTGTTTTGTTAATTCAGCACAACCTAACTTATCCTGACAGATACACAACCACAGATTCAATAAAAGAAATACAAATTTGTGCAGTGGCCAAGGAATCCCTCTTGAGGAAAATGGAAGAAATCATATGCAAAACTGATATAGTATCTCATAGGAATTCTTGTCTTCCTGGAATGTATACTTGTGGTGGTACAGAGAATCTGCAAGAATGAGCTCACCAACAGTTGCTAAAGCACAGCTAAACAACTGCAATCTTCTGAAAAATAAAGAAAGAAACCTGGGCTATATCTCTTAGAATTAAGTGTTGGGAATAAAACTGAAGGAAGAGGAGAAGCCAGATGGTATTTTTTTCAATCTACTTTACATTTATGTTCCTGAAAGAAGAGCTAAGGGGGTGTCCATAGTTATGCAGAAGGGATCATATGAAGTACCAGAGGATACTGCAATGCAAGGGATGCATCTTCAACTAATCAACAAAGCAGCACTTGTGGGCATATCCTCTTATGTAAACAAGGGAGTTAAGAAAGAAAATGTAAGGGAAAGAGAAAAATGACCCCCAAATAGCTCAAATCTATGTATTGTCCTCAGAGGAAAACAGTTGCAGCATAAGTCATGCATTTCTCAAGGGGAGAAGAATTGCTTCCTGGTGGGATGGGAGCAAAAAAGTATCAAATATCAGATATTAGAAAGGTACATGGCCTTCCACAGTGCATAAACAGATATACAGAATATCTGTGGTATTAACATCATATGTAGGAGGTAACTAAGAAAAAAAGTCTTAAAAAGGTTACTAAGGGGGACAATAATGAATAATAATTTTTTAAAAAGGTTAAGAAACTCTAGCATAGATGAACAAATACAGTGATTTTTAGAGGAGAAAAAAACAAACAAAGGGGAAAAGGACCAAGATAAATATTTATAGTCATGTATATGTGCCAAAGCAGAAAGTATGTATACGATAAACCAGGTCACTCCGAAATGGCATTCAGAATTAAAGGCAACTTTAAAATTTACCCTGAGTCTTAGCTGAAAAGAACAATTTCTCATCTTCTATACATGCCCTAGAAGCTCATCAGAGAATGCCCACCCTGTTTTCACTCATTCAAACTCTTTGCAGCAATGTAGTCCAAAAGTTTATATTTCAAACCTACACAGCCTCAGTCATGGAATTATGCCCATTTTTTTTCTTTGAACTTTTACTTTAAACTTGCTTTTGTGAACTCTCCTTCCTGTACATATGGTTCCATGTCCTATTTTCCTTTTCTTCATTATTAAGAACTCCAAAAGGTTATGGTCAGATTTTTCCAAGTCCCTTTATTTATTTTTAATTCTAACATTACCTAACAGATGAGAATTAAATCCAGAACAAAAGCCACAATTATGATTTCCTACCTACTCTTCAACACAGCCGTTTTGGTAAAATCATTCTAGACTGTAGTATATGTTATATTTCTAAAAGCTATGGATATACAGTTGGTATAGGAGAAGCTGAAATACACTATCACTATTAAATTTGACCTTGGTAACAATTCTGTAATTTGTATTAGGGATCTAGTACTCTATCCCCTACTAGGTTGAGCAAACTACAGAAAACAACTGACCAGCTCTCCTTTTAATCCTTATTAAGATTTTGTCCAGTATGTTCCCATTTTGAGGTTTAAATTTTTTCAAATTAACATAGAGTTGATTTACAATCTTATGATAGCTTCAGGTGTACAGCAAAGTGGTTCAGTGATATATACATTTTTTTTCATTAGAGGTTATTACAAGATATTGAATATAGTTCCCTGCACTATACAGTAAATCCTTGTTGCTTATCTATTTTATGTATAGTGGTTTGTATCTGTAATCCCATACTCCTAATTTATCCCCTACCCCTACCCTTTCCCCTCCGGTAGCCATAAGTTTGTTTTCTATGTTTGTGATTCTGTTTCTGTTCTGTATATAGATTCATTTGTATTATTTTTTAGATTTAAAAATGTGATATATGATATTTGTCTTTCTCTATCTGACTTACTTCGCTTAGTATGATATCCTCTAGGTCCATCCATGTTGCTGCAAATGGCAATACTTCACTATTTTTATGGCTGAGTAATGTTCCATTGTATATATGTACCACATCTTCTTTATCCATTCATCTGTCAGCGGACACTTGGTTTGTTTCCATGTCCTAGCTATTGTAAAGAGTGCTGCTATGAACATTGGGGTGCATGTATCTTTTCAAATTAGAGTTTTCATCTTTTGGGGATATATGCCCAGGAATGAGATTGCTGGATCATATGGTAGCTCTATTTTTAATTTTTTAAGGAATCTCCATACTGTTTTTAATAGTGGCTGCACCAATTTATATCCCCTCCAACAGTGTAGGAGGGTTCCCCTTTCTCACACCCTCTCTAGCATTTATTATTTGTAGACTTTTTGATGATAGCCATTCTGACTGATGTGAGGTGATACCTCATTGTAGTTTTGATTTGAATTTCTCTAATAATTAGTGATGTTGAGCAAGTTTTCATGTGCCTGTTGGCCATCCATATGCCTTCTTTGGGGAAATGTCTATTTAGGACTTCTGCCAGAAGATAACATAGGCAAAACATTTGCAGACATAAATCATAGCAACATTTTCTTAGATCAATCTCCCAAGGAAAGATAAATAAAAGCAAAAATAAAAATGGGGCCTAATTAAACTTAAATGCTTTTGCAAAGCAAAGGAAACCATCAACAAAAAGAAAAGACGACCTATGGAATGTGAGAAAATATTTGCAAACGATGCAACTGACAAGGGGTTAATATCCAAAACATACAAACATCTCATACAACTCAATATCAAAATACCAAACAACCCAAACAAAAAATGGGCAGAAGAGCTTTAAGAATTTTGACAATAATATATATTTTGTCAATATACAAGGCCATAAGCTCATGGTATAAAATAGAGAGTCTTGGCCCATAGATGTGTTAAGAAAGTGGTAAGAGTACCACCTGTTTGAAATGGTGCCCCCTGTACTGGAAAGAAGCTGTACCAGATACAGGAGGTATGCTTTGCACTTACCTATGATCATGGCAGACAAATTAACAACCCCAGCATCTTGCCCATGTTGCCTAGATATGGCTTCACAATCACTCTAAACAAAAGCCTTCAAACCATAGAACCGATGTTAGTAGAGAAGGTAAAATTTATCCTGGAAGAAGGATCTAAACTGTGATTTTACATTATATTTCTGCTTTTAGATTGGCCCAATCCGATGCACTTGAGGATTTATGTACAGTTCAGCAGGCATAAAAGAGGAAGAATGAATATTGCAGGTGCTTATTAGTTTAATTCCCAGTGAATGACTGGATACCCAAAACAAAAACTGTGGCTTTTCATATGAACTTCTGTACTTACTCACTGAGTTTTGCAATGATTTTATGAGTAGCCACCAAAGCCTTTCCTTCTTTGATGAGGATGAGACTAAAATGCAAGTGTCTCCGGAAAGACAACATAGTGGCTTTTTGCTAACAAAGATATAAATAACCATGAGCAGATTCATTTCTGTGAGTGGATTTGATAAAGAACATGCAGAGCAGAAGCCTCTGCTTTGGACACAGAGAGCATAATGGAAACAGGGTGGTGGAGACACACATGAACATTTAGCAGAAGTTCAGGATTAGCTCCAGGATTACAAATGCTACTGTTTTATTTTGTAACTCTTACACCATAATAACCCTATATTCTTGCACTGAACCCTAAAAGTTATTCTTTCTCAGATTTCTTGCCTAAAAGTCAATTTATTTTTGATGACCCAAATGCCATTATAACGAATGATCATCGATAAATTGCAGGGGATATGACCAATTTTACAGAAGACATACAGAAGCAAAAACTAAAGCTCATGCTTCCTCCTAGGAGATAACCTAGAAAACCATTGGCAGGCATGGTATACAAGGTGAAGGCACCTTGATTGTTGAGTTGAGCCTTGAAGAAGGACTGGGGACACTCCATCAGATGTGTTTAGGGTTTGACAGGTAGGTCAGTAGGAGTGGGAAGCAAGGTGAAAGATAGAAACATTTGGAATAGGAGAAAGATAAATAAATAAGGAAACTTAAGATAATAGTATAATATTTCAAGTGAAAGATGATGAGGTGTGAAGTAGGAGGAAATAGAGAGATAATTGGAAGGGCATCTAAATAGGTCTCAATAATCAACAAGATATATCCGGTTTTGTGAGTTTTTTGGTAAGAAAAGTCAGGGAGTAACTGGACACACAAAAAAAATCCTTTAAGCATACCAAGGAATTCATTACAAAGTTAACAGGGAGTTATTGAATTCAGAAGCTAAATATTTTTTTATTGAGTGTCTATTGTGTGTCATAAACTAAACCTTGCAAGCTACTAAAATTAATAGGACACAGATATTGCCCTGTAGAGACTCACAATAGAGTCATCAGGGATGGAGGGGGAAGAAATACAGGTGGGTCAATAAATCTAAAAAAAGATTCGGTGCAATGAGCAGAACGGAGGAAATCATTATTTCTGTCCTGAGAAGCTCCGTGGGAGATACTGTTCTTCAGGCCTGTATAGCCCCAGCCCTATAACCAAAGTATTGTGATAGTGGAGAGAAGAGTGTATCTAAAGTCGGAAGGCCTGGCTTCCAGTCCAGGAGCTATTACCCTATTACCCATATGTGGAGACAAGAAGGCCTATCCAATAATTGGGCTAGTATGTCTTGTGCATCGCCCATCAATAAGCTAGGTGGACCTAATGGCACCCATTCTCCTAGGAGGAGGGACCACATCTTCCTAGGGGCCTGGGCTCCCCCAAGCTACGCTGAATGTGGCTTCCAAAACCTGGGGGCCCTAAGGTTTTCAGGTGCCAAGCAGCTGGCATCTCCCAACACTCCCTTAAACAGAAGACATCTATGTTCAGTCTGCCTTTTTTCCTGAGTCCCATATGTCAATTTCCCTACAGAACATTACTCCACACTTATTCCATAAGAAGAGAGCATCAGCAGGACAATGTCCCATCCCTAGGGTCCTCCTGCATTGTGTCAGCATTGCTCTGGCCTCAGCACACCTCTCTGAGGGCTAATGAGGGAATAGGGCCAGAAAGCCTTCTCTTGCTGGACCTTGCCTGACAAATGCCCCAACTAAAGCCTGTTCCTAAACCCAGACCCTACACTCCAGTAACCCAAAGCAACGTGCAGCAAATCACTTGACCTCCCCCAAACCTCAGTTTTTGCATCTGAAGAATGAGGAAAATAAATACCTCCCCCATGCACTTCACAAGGTAGTAATGACAATTCGAGGAGCTTTGTAAATTGAAATGTGTTATACTCATGTGGGGTGTTATTTTATTTTTTTTTTAAGGTTTTTCTTGATGTGGACCATTTTTTAAGTCTTTTTAAAATTTGTTACAATACTGCTTCTGTTTTATGTTTTTGGTTTTTTGGTTGCGAGGCATGTGGGATTGTAGTTCCCAGACCAGGGATCAAACCCACACCTCCTGCATTGGAAGGTGAAGTCTTAACCACTGGACCACCAGGGCGGTCCCCATGTAGGGTGCTATTTTTATCATAGAAGAGTGAAGAGTCACTGAGCACAGACTCTGTGGTTGGCACCTAAGCCTTCTGTTTACCACACACTGCTGCTTAGTCTGATCCACAGATAATTAAAGGTGGATCAGAGGCATATGCAAAATAACATGGAAAAACACCAAAGGCAAAAATAAAGATCAGAGAAATGAAAGTAAACAGGAACATTAAAATGTGGATGTGTCATCCATGAGCATGCTGAGTCACCAGTCTGGCCCTGAGCTTCCTGGAGTGCAAAGTCAAGGGGAAGCATGTTATCTACATGTTTGTCATTGACAGCAAGAAAGACACATATCATGCCTAAGGGGAATGTTTTTTCATGGAAGGAAGTCAGTGTGAAGAGGTCAATGGTTTTCTCCCCCACTTCCCACCATAAATGTAATCTTGAGTTTCTTAACGTAACTCCTATTGCTCAATTCAAGTTAATCTATTCCATAGAGAACATAGCATTTGTGGTCTGATCAGAGTTGATCCAGAGATAAAATAGAGAACAGGGAAAGTTTATATTTTGTGAGGTAAAGATATGAATCTTTCAAACAAAAATTCGCATACCCTTAAGTCTCACTTCTTTAGAAAGCTTCTAGAAAATCCCCAACTCACATTTAATCAGCAAGTGTAAAAATTGGGAGTGGACTTAGATATCTTTTAGTGCCACTCCCATTTTACTGAAAACAAAACTGAGGCCACCAGATGGGACATCTCTTTTCTGAAGTCACAGAAGCCTTTGTTGCCAAGACCGACCCAGGTCTGACTCTCTCTAGGGTGCATGAAAGTGCTGTCCCCCCAGCTCTGAGCAATGGTAGCACCTCTACTGTTGCTCACAAGAAATGGTGCTCATTCATCGCCCCATCACTGTTAGTTGGGTCTTCCTACCTAGATAGCAAGCTCTTCGAGTCAAATTCCTTTCTACCTTCATAGCCCTTAGCCCAGAACTGGCAACCCAGTAGATGCTTAACATTGCCTGAATAAGGGATGTGAGTTGAAATAAATTGAGCGCTTTCCATTAAAATTTGAAGACGCAGCCCAAATGCCAAATTCCAGGCTGTTCCTCACTTCCTGGCAGTAAACAAGCCTACTGGAGGACAGCAATGACATTTCCTACAAAATAAATTGTGTGAATACCAGAGCCAAGTGACATTTTTCAATAAAACTTTGGCCAAAATTAAGAAAACATTAGCACTTTTACCTTCACCTCCCTCTCTTATGGGCCAGAGGTGCTACAAAATTATAAGATTACTAAACTTGTTATAGATTTTTTTTCTTGAAACATTAAGGCTAATTTAGCAGGCAAAGCAGTTTTATATTATGAGAACTCTTAAATACACACAAGAAAAAGTATGTGGGGAATATTTCAGTTTACACAGTTAGTAAACAATGATTCTCAATCTAATACCACCAAAAAAATTAAAAGGATGGAATTAAAGAGTTGCCTAGATGATGATGATGATGATTAAAAAAAGTCATTGGGCTGCATGAGCTGTTTGTATATTTTGGAGATAAATCCTTTGTCAGTTGCCTCATTTGCAAATATGTTTTTTTCCCATTCTGAGGGTGGTCTTTTTGTCTTGTTAATGGTTTCCTTTGCTGTGCAAAAGCTTTTAAGTTTCATTAGGTCCCATCTGTTTATTTTTGTTTTTGTTTTGATTACTCTAGGAGGAGGGTCAAAAAAGGTCTTGCTATGATTTATGTCAAAGAGTGTTCTGCCTATGTGTTCCTCTAAGAGTTTTATGCTGTCTGGCCTTACATTTAGGTCTTTAATCCATTTTGAGTTTATTTTTGTGTATGGTGTTAGGGAGTGTTCTAATTTCATTCTTTTACATGTAGCTGTCCAGTTATCCCAGCACTACTTATTGAAGAGGCTGTCTTTTCTCCATTGTATATTCTCACCTCTTTTGCCATAGATTAGGTGACCATAGGTGTGTGGGTTTATCTCTGGGCTTTCTATCCTGTTCCATTGATCTATATTTCTGTTTTTGTGCCAGTACCATACTGTCCTTATGACTTTAGCTTTGTAGTATAGTCTGAAGTCAGGGAGCCTGATTCCTCCAGCTCCATTTTTCTTTCTCAAGATTGCTTTGGCTCTTCAGAGTCTTTAGTGTTTCCATACAAGATCAAAAAAACAAACAACCCAATCAAAAAATGGGCAGAAGACCTAAATAGACATTTCTCCAAAGAAGACATACAGATAGCCAACAAACACATGAAAAGATGCTCAGCATCACTAATCATTAGAAAAATGCAAATTAAAACTACAGCGAGGTATCACCTCACACTGATCAGAATGGCCATCATCAAACAATCTACAAAGGATAAATGCTGGAGAGGGTGTGGAGAAAAGCGAACCCTCTTAAACCGTTGGTGGGAATGTAAATTGATACAGCCACTATGGAGAATATTATGGAGGTTCCTTTAAAAACTAAAAATAGAACTACCATATAACCCAGCAATCCCACTCCTGGGCGTATACCCAGAGAAAACCATAGTTCTAAAAGATACACGTACCCAATATTCATTGTGTCACAATTTACAATAGCCAGGACATGGAAGCAACCTAAATGTCTATCAACAAAGGGATGGATAAAGAAGATGTGGTACATACATACTATGGAATATTACTCAGACATAAAAAGGAATGAAATTGTGTCATTTGCAGAGACATTGATGGACCTAGAAACTGTCATAAAGAATGAAGCAAGTCAGAAAGAGAAAAACAAATATTGTATATTAACACATATATGTGGAATCTAGAAAAATAATATAGATGATCTTATTTGCAAAGGAGAAATAGAGACACAGATGTAGAGAACAAACATATGGATTCCAAGGGGGGATAGGGGGTGGTGGTGGGATGAATTGGGAGATTGGGATTGACATATATACACTACTATGTATAAAATAGATAACTAATGAGAACCTATTATATAGCACAGAGAACTCTAGTTGGTGCTTTATGGTGACGTAAATGGGAAGGAAATCCACAAAAAGAGGGGATATATGTATACATATGGCTGACATACACTGACACAGTGGTGTAAAGCAACTATACTCTAATAAAAAAAATAAAATGAAATGAATAAAAAATATATTTACTGAAAAAAGTAATTGGCATTTATTACATATCAGGTACTTCCTAAGTGCTTTACACATATTTCCATGTTTAATCCTTACAGAAACCCTAGGAGGTAGATATTATTGTTATCAACATTAACAGATGGAGAAACTGAGGTGCCAAGTGGTTAACTTGCCATGGTAACCTAACAAGTATCTGGCCCAGGATTCCAGCTCATGGAGTCTAACTGGGAACTGTAAGTTCCTAGGCTAAACTCTATCCTAACAATCATTAACATATATTGAAGATTTATGATCTTCTTACTATTCTGAGTGCTTTTACATGTATTAACAGATGTGATCTTATTATAATCTCATCCTTATTTTACAGAGCAGGAAACTATAGTACTAAGAGGCTGAGAAGTTTGCACAGATCACATAGGTAGTAATGGAGCTAAGACTTGAACTGGGGCAAACAGGTTTCTGCACCCATTTTTGTAACTGGTATGCTATAGTCCTTTCCCCGAGAGGGAAACAAGTGAAAAAGCTATGTTTTAACTCTTGTCCATCCCTCCCACGTTAGACCTCCTTAGGACTTCCTCATCTCTGGCCTAAATTACTTCCACTGCCTCCTAATTGGCCTCCTTCTTCCAGGCTTGCCCTTTAAATCCCTTCCCACACATTAAGTGTGTAAGGTAGATACTACTCAGGACCCAAATGCTGGAGAGGGTGTGAAGAAAAGGGAACACTCTTACACTGTTGGTGGGAATGTAAATTGATACAGCCACTATGGAGAACAGTCCATACTGTTACTGTGTTTAAGGAACCTCCATATGTTCCTTAAAAACCTAAAAATAGAGATACCATATGACCCAGCAATCCCACTCCTAAGCATATACCCAGAGAAAACCATAATTTGAAAAGACACATGCAACCTTATGTTCATTGCAGCACTATTTACAATAGCCAGGACATGGAAGCAACCTAAATGTCCATCAACAGAGGAATGGATAAAGAAGATGTGGTGCGTATATACAGTGGAATATTACTCAGTCATAAAAAAGAACAAAATAATGCCATTTGCAGCAACATGGATGGACCTAGATATTGTCATACTGAGTGAAGTCAGACAGAGAAAGACAAATATCATATGATATCACTTATATGTGGAATCTAAAGAAAAGGTACAAATGAACTTCTTTAAATAACAGAAGTAGAGTCACAGATGTAGAAAACAAGCTTATGGTTACTAGGGATACAGGGGGCAGGGATAAATTGGGAGATTGGGATTGACATATACACACTACTATGTATAAAATAGATAAGTAATAAGGACCTCCTGTATAGCACAGGGAACTCTACTCAATACTCTGTAATAGCCTATATGGGAAAAGACTCTAAAAAAAGAGTGGATAAATGAATATGTATAACTGATTCACTTTGCTGTACACCTGAAACTAGCACAACACTGTAAATCAACTAGACTCCCATAAAAATTTTTTAAAAAAGCAGTTCTACTTTTAACACAGCCCTGCGCAAAACTCTTCAGTCATTCCCCACCCACACAGCTAAGGTCTGGACCCCTTAAAGTCACCCAGCAGGTCAGTCATGATCTATCTCACCCTTTTCTCTTTCTTTGGCCTCACCTCCCTCCACCCCTTTCTCACTTCCTCACTGGTCAGCCTCCAACAACCCTGAACTGCTGGAAGTTCCCCCTTACACTGTATCTCTTGCCTGAGCACTTGTGTTCACATTGATCTTCCTGTGTGGAATGAGTTGTCCTAGGATCATCTTCCATTTTATCTGGCTTCTACCCATCCTTTAAAGACTCAGTTCAAGTGCTGTCTCCTCCTGGAAGCCTCCCCTGCCTCCTCTCACCAGTAACGGTTGCTCACAGTTGTCTGATTGACCCCACTGGACCTTCAGAGGAGACAAAGCCTATTAGTGACTACTGATGCTTCCATGCTAACTCTTCCTAAGGAAATGGTTCATGTACCTACAAAGTCTCACTGAAAATCTTCTGATGGCTCTTTGTTTCCAAGATGTTTTCAGTTATGCACTAATTATAAGGCTGAAGCTGACGCTATTGTCACTTTTTTTGTGAATACGTGACATCTAGTAGGAACCAAACAGAACTATAAATTACCTAGTTGAAGAAAATTCTCCATATATCCCTTGAGAATGTTTTACAGATCTTTTATAACTGGCTCAAACAGCTGCAGCATTCTCAAAAAAGGCATCGCACTTACAGTTAACTTTTTAATTAACTTTAATAGCACAGATAGCTAAAGAAAGCAAGCACCTGGAAATTCTCACATCCAGGTACATTTGTGGGATGGGAAGTGAGTTAGCAAGATACCTGCAAAGTTATGCAGTTGCATTTTATGCCAAAAATGGAAATGTACACGGCTTACTGGACTTTACAAACACTTGAATGCTTTCCTCTACATTTGAAGTGCACATAGGCCCACTGTTAAGCGGCTTCAGGCATCACACCCATTAGGATTATCCTTCATCCTCCCCACTGAATTAACACACAGCCTTGAATCAATGTAAGAAAGACACATACTTTCAGTTTGGAGAAATGAGGTGACAGTTGTTGATATGCTGGGTCTCCATTTACACTTTGTTAACTATGATGCGTACACTTTAGAGAGTATGGACAGGCTTAATGGATATTAAATGAGATAATTAGGTTTTAATTAATTTTTAAAATGAGATAAGAGCTTGACAGAATATATGTTAGTTACTTGCTCCCAAAGTGTGAGAAGAGAAGAACAAGCCGTTCTTCAATGCATGAGACAGGCCAAGTGCTACACTGGGGCTTTTCATTAATTATCAAGAACACTTTCCTCCTGCCTCTCTGAAAATCCAAATCCTACCTGCCTTCAGGTTTCAACTCAAACCTCGTGTCATCAAGAAACTCGAGCCAACTCTGATGTTCCCTCTTTGGCTTGGGGCTGAGTCTTCATCTTTTTCTTTGCCCCTAAGCTCCGTACGGCATCCACCCAGGACAAGCCATCAGACAAGGACTTGATGCTTCCTTTTGAGGATTTCATGAGGCATTAGGAATGCCAGCCCTGGAAGTCATATTCTCTCAACAAGGTTCTGAGCTGCTTTATGACCTCTGATTTCTGCCCTGATCCTGGACGCTTAAGCCAATACATCCACCAGAGTACTGATGGTTTATAGAAGGCCAGCCATGGACCACCTGTTTAAAAAGCTGGTATTCATTAAGCAATGGTCCTAGACCAGGCACTTATCCATGAATTTTGGCATATAATTCTATTGAATCTGTACCATAACTCCAGATATAAGTATAATTACTAGTCCCATCTAACTGGTAAGAAATAAAGGAGATTTAGAGATAGTTTCCTAATCCAGGTCTTACAGGTTCTATGTGGTAGGGCCTGGATTCAAAGCCAGAAGTTACGTCCTTATTTTCCCTTGCTTTGTTCTTGTTGTAGGCAGAATTCTAAAATGGCCCCAGGATTCCTACTCTCCGATATACACACCCTGTATAATCCCCTCCCCTTGACTATGGGAGAGATTTGTGAATATGAATGATGGGATTGTCATTCTCAGTTTTAGGTTACCAATAAGCTGACTTTGAGTTAATCAAAAAGAGATTTTTCTGGGTAAGCCTGACCTAATCAGTCGAGTACTTTCAATGAAGGTAGAATGTCAAAGACATACTCTCTTGGTGATCTTAAGGAAGTTTAAGAAAACTACCCTTTTGTAGAGAGGGCCATGTCCCATGCAGGGGACAGCAGGGGATCTCTAGTTACTGAGAGTAGCCCCTGGCTGGTAGCCAGCAAGAAAGCAAAAAATATCAGTTCTACAACCACAAGGTACTGAATTCTGCCAACAAGCACATGGGCTTGGAAGAGGACCCCGAGCTCCAGAAAGGAACTCAACCTGGCCAATGACATGATTTAAGCCTTGGGAAGCCCTGAGCAGAGATGCTCAGACTTTTGACCTACAGAAATGTTGATATAATAAACTTGTACTGTTTTAAGCCACTAAGTTTGTAGTAATTTGAGCAACTGTAATAATTTTGTTCAAATTATTAAAAATCTGCAACAGAAAACTAATACAATCCCTCTACCTTTTCTTCCGTATAGCTCCCACCCAGCTCCTGACCCTTGTTTCAGCATCCTGACTTCAGCCACTCCCGACTGGCCTTGCAGACTATTTCCTGGACTCCATCTTCTTGGCCTGGAAAAGCTGCGCTCAAATTGGCCACTACTTGGTTCTTTTTCCTGCTTCCCTTATCCTCCCTCCAGGTTCTGAACCCAATCCTGGCATTGACCTGTGGGGTCAGGGCTTCTCTTTTTGAAGGGGCCATTCCAAGCTGGAAACATATGTTGAATGCAGGAGTTTCTAAACAATATTATAAAGAGATCTAAGGTCTCTACAGGCCACCAGAGGTTTTGTTTGTTGTATGTATGTTAGTTGGGGGGGTTGGGCACACAGCTGCAAAAAGGAGAAAGGGATGCAGACAAGTTTCCCGTTTCCCCGTTCCCCACTTTATACAGATTAGCTCCACCCAGAA
Organism: Orcinus orca; assembly: GCF_937001465.1. NCBI lineage: Eukaryota > Metazoa > Chordata > Mammalia > Artiodactyla > Delphinidae > Orcinus > Orcinus orca. The sequence goes on from NC_064571.1 coordinate 19,216,412, forward strand.
TAATTAACAGCATGATTTTGTTCAAGACAAAGATTATAATGCTAATAAATAAAAGTTTGGTAACCACTGGCATCACAGAAGGGTGGTCCTAGCTCTGTGTACTGTGTGATCATGAGAAAAACATTTAAGCTATGTGCACTTCAGTCTATTTTTCTCTGAAATGAATACATTGGAAAAGATGATCTCTAAAGCCCCTTCCAGCTATAATATCCTATGATTGAAAGATTGTTAAGCCTAACATTTTGCAGTTGGCAGAATCTCTTGACCTGCTGAGCTAATGACCGACTCCGGTATAAGAGTCTCACTTATACAAGACCTAGAAGAGCCAGACCCTTCCATTTGGTTGCCTGGTTCCCAGATGGCCATTTACCTTCCTTCCAAAATCACCAGGGTACATATGGAGGGCTTCAGCAGAGAGGTCCAAGAGGTAACCTGGATCCTGACCCAAATGACAGGTTATTGGCAGAGCCTCTTGGACTCAACTGCCAAATACCCTGGGATCTGGGAATGCAGTGGGAAAACTAAAATCAGCTTCAGGAAGGAGGAAAGTAAACAAACTAATAATTGTAGATCAGGAACTTGATTAGAAAAACATGAAAGTAAATGCAGCATCTTCTTGTAACTTGTCTTTGACTTTAGTCTTCCTTGGAGAGTTCTCTTCCAAGGGGGTATGAAAAGGGGCCAGCATTGTGGGCCAGCTGAAGGGGCAGAACCAGCTGTACAGAGGACGCTGGGAGGATGAAAGAATTTCTGTTTCCACAAATAAGCATGCCATGACCATTTCTCTGATGTCAGGAATCCCTTTAAATTGGGTTAAATCCCATTATTTTGCAATAAGATGTAAGTTTGAAAAAAAAAAAAAAAAAACCCTGGAGAAGGGAAGTCAAAACTAAGGTTGAAATGACTTAAGATGGAAAAGTTCCAAATTTCAAACTTTACAAGAAGCAGATGTACCTATGAAGGGGCACTGCTCATTTGTACATGAGTGTATTTTCGGATAGAGCAATTTATTCTAGGCCAGGCATTTCCTCCTTACTAGTAAATAACAGGATTAGGATTCAAGCCTAGGGTCTCTGACTCCACAGTCATGTTTTCCTTTGTAGTACTATTCTTAAGGGCCCCATAAAGAATGAGTTATGAAAAACTTGGACAATTTCACAGAAACCAACCTCTAACAAAGCTCTCCAGTCTTGATGTGAGCATTTGAGTGCAGGGGACACTGGTGGTACTCCATCCAAATTGCTGCAGATTCCCTTCCAAGCTTGATGTATTCATTACCCATCTTCTGCATGCTTGGAATCTGCAATCCTCTGAGGATGGTCTGGTATAACATGCTTTCAGGATCAGGCTGTGTTTGGGTAAAATTGCACCTTTGCTTGATCTACTCCAGTTTCCTCTTTTGTTTCCCTTACTCCCTTGGGGGTTCCTTCTGAAAACCCTTTCATAATAAATCCCTTACATGCAACTCCTTGACTTAGGGCTGCTTCTTGGAGACACCAACGTACAACTTTATGAGAGCATTTTAAATGAGTGATATTGTAGTTTTCTCTCCATTTTACCTTGTTTAATGAATTTCTCATCCATTAAGCTTTAGGGAGCTTCTAGCCCCAGTTCATATTGTTTATGTTCTTGAGTTAGTACAGAACTAAAGCAGTTCTCTAACCATGTCTTTCAATGTGCCACACTTAATTCTATAGCAAATGTCTAGGGGACTGGTTAATAATACAATGTCAGCTTTTCTCATTACAGTTATCTGGTCAAAAGACTATAGCTCTATCTTTCAGAAAGGAAGAGTTACAACGACCTATTTTTGATTGTGCAGAACCAAGTTATTCTCTTTCTGAGATGGTGAAAGCATTCTGATTGCTTCAAATAATGGGACTGATGCTGGCCTAAGCAATCAAGTGTATAAGGGATATAATAATCAAGATGTAATTGATCCTTGTATTGGCGTTACTCCAAATAAAGCAGAAATTGCAATCTTTGGACCTATTCAGTTTTCCATTAAGTAGAAGACTAAACTGAAATAGAGGATGTGATATTTAACAAGAATCCCTGTCTGGCTTAAGAGATTCATTACATTTGAATTCATCTTGTAAAGAAGGAATCAAAGTGAATCTGACTAAGAATATAGACATTCACTCCTTTTAACTATAAATAAATAAGAAAAAATATCTAAACTTCTTAGAAAATGAGCCTCCAGGATTAGAGAATAAGCTTTAAGTTCTAATGGAAATTGCTTTATAAAGATAAAAAACAAACAAAATTCTATGCTGTGAGACAAAGTTTCTGAAGTCTGAGGGCCCCACTGCATACCTTGAAACTATAGTCTGTGTACTTGTACCCATCACTGCTGAGTCTTGGACCCTTTGGGTATGCTATGAGGAAAGAAGAGGGGGCACAATTGCAAAAGCTATTTTCAAAGGTTTGGGTGTATTCAGCTGCACATAACTCTCCAATTTCTTAATGATAGATAATGGTCAAGTTTTAATAGTTCTCCTTCCCTCTGCATCATTGAGGTGTTATGTAAAGAAATTCACATTGGCTATTGGATCACCCATAATGTTTAACACAAACAACAGGCACTTAACCAGCATTTGTTGGAACGACAGATAGATAGATGAAGGGGTGAATGGATGAGTGTGTGGGTGAATTGGTGGATGGATGGATGATGGTGAATGGATAATGGATGGAAGGAAGGATGAATGGACTATGGTGGAGCGATGTTGAATGAAGTAGTAGGAGGGAGAGTTCTCAACAAAAAGGTGAAGAAAGTAAACTTTTCTCTTTTTCCTGTACCTTCCCAGATATTCTCTGTCATTTAGATCTTTGCCCTCTTTCTGATCAAACATTTTTCAAGAGAGGAGCTAATAAACCCATTCCCAAGAAAACATAAAATTGACAGAGCTCCACTGAGTCACACAATTTTTTTTTTAATTTGAGTAATGCACAAGCTACTTAAAAAAACAATTGTAAGATCTTTTTTTAAAAAAATTAACTTATTTATTTGTTTATTTTTGGCTGTGTTGGGTCTTCGTTACAGTGCGTGGGCTTCTCATTGTGGCGGCTTCTCTTGTTGCAGAGCACTGGCTCTAGGTGTGCAGGTTTCAGTAGTTGTGGCACATGGGCTCAGTAGTTGTGTCTCACAGGCTGTAGAGCACAGGCTCAGTAGTTGTGGCACATGGGCTTCGTTGCTCTGCGGCATGTGGGATCTTCCCAGACCAGGGATTGGACCCGTGTCCCTTGCATTGGCAGGTGGATTCTTAACCACTGTACCACCAGGGAAGCCCCAATTGCAAGATCTTGAAAATCCATCCATTAAGTTCATTGCAGCGTGGATGTTGCATAGCACCAGGGGGCACTATTCACATAGAACAATGTGAGAACTATGGCCCGAGAGGTGTAAAATATGATGACTTGGTTTACAGTTTCTCAAACTGAGCTTACACTGGGTTACACCTTTCCCAGGTTTAGTTTCATTTTTATAGGGGCCAGAGGAATCATTACATAATTAGGGAATACTGACAGAGTTGGTGAATATTATGGAGATGAACCCTCCCAGCACTCTTGAAAAATGTCCCCACATAGATTCGTCTCAATCTAAAGAACGGGCAATTGAGAAATCACATAACTTAATGCTTGATGGACACCTTTATTTTAAGAGCATTTGGCTTTTGTCTGAATGCAAATTGACTAGCCTGAAAGATTGGGACGCTGTTCTTTTAAGTTCTGAATTTACATACCACACAGAGCTGTAACGATGAGTCAGAAGCCAAATCTCACACACACACACACACACACACACACACAAAACCCTTGCTATTTAGCAAGAAAAGTGTTACATACTAAAGTTCACACCCACAAACTTATCAGACATATTTGGAATGCTGTGGAAAACATTAATTCAAATATATCGAGACATCACTGAAAACATTTTCCCAATTAAGAGAAAGATGAGGCATGGGTTGTTGATGTCCATTTGTCTGAGTAAGAGCCACTTCTTTCCAGATGGGAAATCAATATGAAATTTTGACTAGATGGTCTTCTCTTCTCCCCACGCATGTAAAAAAAGCATCTTCATGTATTCACTCCCATTAGCAATATGCTGAAAGGGCCCTTGAGAATACACATTTGGGAGAAACGTGGGAGCAGCATGAAAAAAAGGAAGCTTCAAGATCAAGGTATATTTTTAGTGGGGGAACAAATATGAGATTGTAATTTCCCCTAAGAAGATCATTTATAAGGACATATAATAAAAGTGTGGAACAACGGGTACTTAGTCAGTCAGAAGTCATTACACAAAATGATTGCTCTGCTAAGTCAGCAAAACTCAGGTAGAATGATCTTAAAGTCATGTAGAGCATAGCAGTGTCCAAATTATAAAGGCTGCGATGGTTTTGTGAATGTCTATGCTAATGGGAAGAGGAGGAATATTTTGTGAATTACTTGAACAAAGATAACTTGGTGATGTGGTTGCACGAAGAGTATTTTTCTTGCTTATCAGTTTACTCAGAAACTGGGTACCCTGTATCTGGAAATCAAAATTGTGTTACTTTTATACTGATGCATAACAATAACCCCAGACATAGTGGCTTAAAACAACACACATTTACTACCTCACAGTTTCTGTGGGTTAGGAGTTCAGCACAGAGGAGGTGGTCTCTCTGCTCAGGGTTTCACCAGACTGGCATTAAAGTGTCTGTTGGGGTCTGATTCCATCTGAGACCTCTTCCAAGTTCACTGGTTGTTGGCAGAATTCTGTTCCTTCCACTTGTAAGACTTGTAAGACTAATGGGAACTAAGGTTCCCATTTTCTTGCTAGCTGTCAATCAGGGGCTATTCTTTGCTATTAGAGACCTCCCACTGTTCCCTGTCTTATGGACTTCTCCACATGTGGCAGTTTGCTCCTTCAAGACCAGCAAGAGTCTCTCTTTTCTCCCTCTCAGTCTGCTAAGATGGAGTTTAATATAATAAAACATAACATAATCAAGGAAGTGACTATACCCCAATATTCGTAAGTCCTGCCCACACTCAATGGGAGAGCATTATTCAGGGTATATATACCAGAAGACAGAGTCTTGGGTGCCATGACAGAGTCTTGGGTACCATCTCAGAATTCTACTTACAATCAGCAGTTTCAGCCTCTTGAAGTAAAAAGAATGCTCATCTCCTGCCATGGGGAATTTTGTATGATCTATTGCCATTTCCATAACCACAGTGTTCGGAATAGAGATTAAGAAAGGGGGAATTTGATTGTGATCATGAGAAAGATTCTCTTTGAGATTTCTGGAGCTAAGAAAGGAACTAGCTTCTTGTCTTTCTAGCACAGGCACAGGTAGATTTCTCTCCCTTACATCAGTCACTCAGAAATATGGCCTCTGGTATTTCAGAAAATCAGTGTCAAAGGAGAATTCCTTACTGCCCTGAACTCCCTTGTGCTCACACAGTTTAGCAGTTCAATAAGCATGTGTTGAATGAAAAAGTCACGCTCCCTAGTCCCCAGCCCTGCATATGTACACATGTGCACAAAACAATACCCAAGTGGGTGCATATATGTAGCCACATCCTCCCCATAGATTGTCTTCACACTGCCCTCTCTATCCTCAGTAGTTCAGTGGTGAGCCATTCCCTGTGACCTTCTGCCATCTAACCCCATTCTTTAAGTGCTTAATGAGAGAAACTGCCTCCGGAGCTTGCCATTTAGTCCCCATTCTTTAGGCTGGCCAAGGGCTACAAGATGTTATTCAAGGCTATGGATCAAGAGTTAGCCCATGTCTGCCTTAGGAGGGACTAAGGTGATGGAAAGAAGGTAAGAAATGACCTTCATGTGGATTTTCCTTAATTTCTAGGTGCATTATTTATACCAGAGTGGGGTATGGGGAATATGGATTTCATCTCAATAACTCTTTCTGATAATTAAAATCAACTGCTTTTGATGTTCACATTTAAAACAGAAAATAGCACATTATTAAAATAACCCCTAAACTGCTTTATACATCTTCCTTCCTTCTTATACAGGGTCAATATAATATATCATTTTCTCGATGACTTGGGATCATCTTTACACACTTAAGTGGATATATTCAGTTAAGACTGAGGTAAATAAGTCTGCTTTTACTCTACATAGCCACAATCAGCAATTTTTTAAATTATATTCTAAAAATAATCCTTTTTATAACTCCTGTCACTGGTTCAGAGGCTTTTGCCCTGGATTCATCTGTACTTTGGTAAAGATCTCACGATTCCCACTGTCTCTTATCGATACATATACAGCATTGACTGTCTAGATAATTTTGGAAGGTAGAGAGAAAAGCTAAATCAAAAACAGTTACGGCAGTGGCAGTGTTGTTTGGCATCAATGCTGGCAGAATGTGTGAGAGTAAAACAAGGAGAGCTTGAAAAACTAAGTTTAAAATCCACTGAAAATTAATGAATCAAACTCCAAGCATGTGCTCAAATATCTTTATCTTCAGCAAAACGTTTCAGCTTCCACATTTCAAAGCAAAATTAAACCTAAGCAGCCCTCCTCCATCCCCAACACAACTATCGCCACCTCCAAGTGCTCTAAGCTCAGTTCATGCTTCTCCTGAGTCACATATTGCTTTAAAAGGCATCACTTTGATGATGAATTGGTGAGTCATAAACATGGGGGATTAATAGTCCTTTAGAATTAGTAACAATTCAAAAATAAAAGTGGAAAGCACTAATTTTTCAAGTCTCAAAATGTCTAGGATATAAAGAGGTTTTTAAAGGAAGTCAGATTTCTCTTTATCATTTATATGCAATTATTATGAATTCAACTGTTTGAGCAGATATAAAAATTTTAAAACTCTCTAGCAGTAATGCAAGTCATGAAAAACTAATATAATAAGAAGAATCACACAAGAAGAATAAAGTTATGAGTCACTAAGTATTGGGTACCTACCATGTAACAAGTGATCTGCAGCCATGTTTTCTCATCTTTACTCTGAACAGAAAGATTGTTTTATCATCCACATTCTACATGTGTGAAGACTAAAGCTCAGAGAGAAAAACTAGCTAGTGGTGGAACTGAGATTTAAACTCACGTGTGATTCCAATTCATGATCCTTGCATTACTGTATGGTACTGTAGTCACTTCCTTTATGGATTACAGGTACTCAGATTAAAAAAGATGGTGAGGGGGACTGATATTTATTAAGTGCCTTATGTTTTCCTGGTATACGTGTTTAACACATCACACTGGGCTCTTCACATTTAGTACTGCACAGAGCCAGCCCATGGCACAGAGGCTTATGTCCCTGTATTAGTTTCCCAGTGTGGGTGTAACAGATCATCACAAACTGGGTGGCTTAAAACAACTGAAATTTATTGTCTCAAAATTCTGGAGGCTAGAAGTCCGACATCAAGGTGTTGGCAGGGCCATGCTCTCCTTTGGGTAATCATACTTCTGTGTTTTTAGTGGTTTTCCCACAATCGTTGGTGTTCCTTGGCTTGCTGTTGCATTACCCTAATCTCTACCTTCATCTGCACGTGGCCTTCTCCTTCTGCATCTCTGTCTTCACATGGCCATCTTCTTACAGGGACAACGGTCATATTGGATTAGGGGCCCACCCTACTCCAGCATGACCTCATGTAACTAATTACATCTACAACAACTCTATTTCCAATAAGGTCACATACTTACAACAAGGTAAGAACCTTCTTTGGTAGCCCTAGAGAATCCTGCTTCCTTCTTACCATGCTGGAATGAACAGCTGTTGGAACACAAAGACTTATGCTGATTTAGCCCCATATAGGTTTAAATAAAGTTAGAATGCCTTCTACATAGATTTCTGTGTCTTCCTAAAATCTGTACACCATCATCTGCATGTCATGTTTTTCCTCCCAGAAATAACGTTCCTTTCTCATGGAGACTACTTATTTTTTCATTCATCCAACTTTCATCCAACTTATGGACTGTTCCACTGTTTGCAGAGGTAAAAATTATGACCTCTGCCTCCAAGAAGCCAATAGCCTAGAGAGGGAGAAAGGCAAGAAAACTACCAAATGATACTCAGGGCCCTAAATTTTAGGATTAAAGTGCACCTAAGGAATTATGGGAGAAAAATGAAGCCAACCTCTGCTGTGATTCTGGAAAGACAAATCAGTGCAATTCTGGTGCAGCAAAGCACTTGAGGCAGAGGAAACAGATGCACCCAGACACAAAAGGGTGAGAGCATGGCACAGCAGAGGGACTACAAGTAGCTGGATATTAGGTTGAATCTACAGGCTAGGATGTGTATGGGCGTGTGACGAAAGATAATGAAAGATAAAAAGACAGGAGCTAGAGCATCCCAGACTTTGTATGTCGAGCTAAATTTTATTTTCCCTCTAAGTAAGTAAGGAGTCACAAAGGTTTTAAAGAGAATCGTGTTTAAGGAAACCATCTCCAGGGACAGAGCATAAAGACCTGAGACCTGATATCATCAGGTTTGCCCACTTCTCCACCTCTCCTTCTCACTCCCGGTGGATGGTTCAACAAGAACCCACGAGGTGGTTCTGGAACAATCTAGAATTGATACTGGACTACAAGGCTCAGCCTTGGACATAGTGAACAAAACCAGATTTCAAAATGTGAGGAAGCACAGGACCACCTGTCAGTCAGAAGTGACAGTAAACTGTTGAGTCCTTTAAGGTGACAATGTAATTTGTAAACAAAGACACATTCTAGAGTGAAAAAAAGGAGCTTTGAATAACTATGCCAGTATAGCTGGTATAAATCAGCACTCTTCCAGGCAAACTGAGATTGGTGGCCCTGGAAAGCTGATGGCCTGTGTGTTTCCCTGGTTTCTGTCTTCCCTCAACCAGGTATTTTAATGTTTCCTTTGTTTCTGTATGCCTTCCATGTGTTTTCCGATATATCCCTTTTGGATCATATTACTCAGTGTCTCTGCTTGTAACCAAAGAACCATAAGTGATCTGCCCTCATGTTTAAGGCAAGGAAATTTAATTCAGTAACTAGCTTGATGATACATGGAACAGTCAGAATTTAAAGCCCTGTTTGTCTGTCTTCAAAGACAGTGATCATGCCCTCCTACCACCTTGGGCTGGAGTTAGATCTGCAAGTAGAAGCCACGTAAATCAGGGAATGGGGACCATTCTGGTCACTATACAATACCAGCAGGATTCTCACATGCACTTCTTTCACCATTAGGAGCGTGCTCAGAGGTCTGTCGCATGTGGAACAATGGACAACCAGTTTGACTCAGTGCTGCATTTCCCAACCTGAGGTGTGTCCAGCCCTCTGGGGTATGCTCAAGGAATGAGGGTCACAGGGGCACGGCACACTTAGTCAAAGGTTGTAAAAAGAATAAGTAAACTGGTCAATAATTTAACAGTTTGTGTACATTAAAATGAACATAGACATATGGTGGAATAGAACACAAAAATAACGTAATATTTTAGGATGAAACACTGGATTTCAGAGACAATCTCTCAGCTGCCAGCTTAAGGCTATGTCCCTATACTCCCAGGGTATACATTTTTTTCTACTCTACCTTCAGTGGTATGGTTCATAGGAAAAGATGGTATTTGCGTTTTAACATGAAACCACATAAACGTATTTCTAGTATTGGGATTTCAGAAAAGATAGAACAAAGAAGTAGCACTTACTCTCCTGACAAATCAGGTTGGTGGCAAGGAAAGAAAGAATTGTTGGTGGCCAATTATCCTTTGGAAGATAACATGCTGCCCCTTAAAAGAAAATCACACACCTTTCCCTTAGAAATCATACATTAAAAGAGAGGACCTATAGGTGAATCTTTACACCAATACAGAAAACAGCTTGAGTTCGCGATTACCTTGAATTATCTAAAACAACAGTCGGCAAACTCAGCCTGCTAGGCGAATCCTAACTGCAGTCTGTTTCTGTGGTCCAGCAAACTAAGAGCTGTTTCACATTTTTAAACAATTGAAAAAAATAAAAACAAGAACATTTTGTGACAAATGAAAATTATATGAAATACAAATGTCAATATCCACAGATAAAATTATATTGAAGACAGTCACACTCTTTACATATTGTCTGGCAGTTTTTGCATTAAAATGGCAGAGACCGTATGGCCTGACAAACCTAAAATATTTCCTCTCTGGAGTTTTCTAGAAAACCTTTGCCAACCCCAAATGTAAAGTTTTAGATTAGGAATTTAATGACTTTCAAATAACTTACACAATTCCTTCCTGGTCTGATTTGATGGAAAGATAATAACGATTTATAACTGACATTCTAATTTATATCTCCAGAAATTGTGACTGCACAAGGGCCTGAAAACAGCTGGTTTAGTTAAGAAAGCATTTTATGCCCTGTTGTTCACATGATTATTTTGTTCTGCAATTTTTCATAGATATCAAAAAGATTAACTTTAACCCAGTCCTCACTCACATTCCCTCTCCAGGCTCCCTGGACCTGTTCCTTGTCACTTGAAATGAGTAATGAGTCACTTCTAAAAAGACATCAGGACCTGGGTGACCTCACATTTGGTCTCCACTTATACTCTATACTCAATTAGTACTAATTTGTCTTCCAAAACGGATCATCTTTTTTTATTTTTTAACATGAAACACAGGCTACATCTCTCTCCCTGCCAGGCTGAGCCTTAGGTTGAATTCCTACGCTGCCTTTTCACAACCAGCATGTTAGAACATTAAAATAAAATTTATTTCAATGGGAATACCTTTTGAACTGATGCTGCTAGGAAGGTTTATAACCAAGGAGTGGAACTGTGGCACCTGCCACAGAGATACTTTTGTTTCCTCCTCCATAGAATCCAGTTCTATTAAAATATTCAAAACACATTCAAAACCAACCTACCAACATTCACTTTCAGAAAAAGGAAGTGAAGTATTCATTTAAATATCAGAACATCCTTATATAACATGGTTCCTTCACAATCACCATGCCATTATTTTGATTTCCAGCAACCTGGCTAATATGTTCAGGATGATGGACTGAAAAAGAGAGAACTAGAATACATTGGTTAGCTCTGCATCTATAACGTGGTTTATGTGTGTTTTTTTCTCCCAAAACTCAGTACACCAGATCTCCTTAGAATTTAATGATGGTTTATCTTTTTTGATTACCAATTGTTAAAATGAACTGATTTTTATTTTCTCTCCAAAGATTTCTATCAAATGCAGCTTACAACCCCCTTGGATTATATTCCCTTTTTTTCTGAGAAAGCAGTAATTTTAAGTCTCATTGTGAACATGATTTAAAAGATTTCTGTGGGAAATGTATGGAAAAGAATTGCAGAAATATCCATTTCAGGGACTTATAACTTTCTGGATGTTGCCACCTCATCCAAATGGGAGATATGACTAGCAAAAACTATCAGATACATATCACAAAGGTACATGCTGTTTTCTGGGGTCCGAGACACCAAACCCTATAACCAACTCTGCATAAATGTCCCCCAAAGAAAACCAAAACATGCATCCAGTAAAGACAATAAATAATGTACCACAATGGTTGGTAGAGGGGGCAAAGCGTATGTGAACTGAACTGCTCCTTCCTAGTTTTATTCCACTAAGAGACCTGCATTTAACAGTCGATTTATTTCTAATTCTTTGTATCCATCTTCAGCAGGCATTTGTATAGATACAAACTGGGACTTCCTTCTATGACTACAAACTGAGATTTATTTGGTTATCTTGGGTCAGTGGACATGTAACATGCTTTTATAAACTGATACTGAGCAGGGAAGAAACTGCATAAGAATGGAAGCTGAATGACAATAAGCTGAACTCAGAGGTGGCTCCCTCAGGATCCTGCCCAGTTGTGTTTGTCCAAGTGGGAAACAGGGCTGATTTTAACCCCTCGCCTACTCTTGACTTCACAGTGGACATTCGACACATAGTCACAGCTAATGTGAGTAAATTTTCTTTTCTCTTTTGTTTTCATCTATCTCATCATATTGACAGTACCTGTCATAAACTGACTCCTGAAGGACTGCGCAGATTATAGTAAATTGAGGGACACAGGGAATCTTCCCTACCTGCATACAGGTGTTAACCACACATAGACCCTATTACCAGGCCAGATGGAAAAAAAAAACAACAAAAAAAAACCCAAATAAGACAAATAAACAAAAGAACCCATTATCACTTTTTGTTAATTTATGGATATATGGAATAAAATAGGCTTTGGGGAACAGAGCCTATTTTATTTATAATATAATAATATATATATAATATTTATATAATATAAATAATATAATAATTTTATTTATAATCCTGTGCTGGTAAAGCCATAAGGGGTAAAGCCATGGCTGATGGCTCATTTTTTGACTACTGTCTCAGAACTAATTCACTGGCCAGTTCAGGATCTCTGCTAGTTTTACTCAACAACTGGAAAACCACAAATAAGGCATGGATTGTGAAGACTTGTCTTAGCCATTAAAACTGGGTTATTCCAATAATTTCCTCCTCTTTAAAGCAATGAAAGTCATCACAAATGAAAAGATCTACAAATGTGATCATTCAGAAAGTAAAAATTTCTATGGAATGAAAATTAACACAACTAAAATCTGAAAAGATCAACTGTCACAAGAAAAATACATAAAAAATAACAAAGTGTCATTTATTATACAGGGAACCACTGTAGGATAGATGAAAAAGCCTTGGTTTGGCATCCTAAAGTTACAGGTTGTGGTGAAGATTAAATCACGGAATACATGGAAAGTCCTGACACGTTAGTTCCATTTAAGATTCATATGAAAAAATATCAACACTCAGTGGAGGGTTAAATAAATTATACTATGTGGACTAAATTGATTAAAAATATGCACTTCTTGAAAACAATATGGCAGAACTGTATGTACAGATATGAAAAGATGTCCAGAACACTTTGTTAGAACAAAGCAAAACCAGCACTGAATGCAATGTGAGATCCCACATCGGATCCTGGATCAGAAAAAAGACATTGGTGGAAGAACTGGGGAAATCCAAATAAAGACAGACATTTATTTAAGAGTAATGTACTAATGTTAACTTCTTTGTCTGGGTAAATATGCAGGTTATATTTGGTGTTAATATTAGAGGAAACTGGACAATGGGTAAATGGGAATCTATTTTTGAAACTTCTAAATAAATCTAAAATCATCCTCCAAATTAAAAGTTTATTTTTTTAAAAAAGCAAATTCCTAAATAGTATGGATAAGAAAAATAAAATTTACACAAAAATTAATGCTATGTAAGCATATACATAGGAAAACTTTCTTGGAATTTATACACCAAACTCTTCATAGTGGTTATTTCAGGATTGGAGATAAGATAGTAGTGAATCTTCTCTTATTTTGTTTTATTTATTTCTGTCATAATTGAATTTTTAACAATGAATATGTATTACTTTTATAAACTGAAATATGCTATATAATAAATGTGTTTCCTTGGCTATTATTGTTCCCATTTAGTAAAGAAGAACACTATATTGTAGAGAAATCACAGGGCTTGTAGGTAGTAAAACAAAACAAGATTTGAACATAAGCCCTAACTGCAGAGTCTAAACATTAGTCATTACATTATACTGCCTTCTGCACCCTGAGCTCCTAGGGGAGGATGGTATTTTATTTATCACTGTCTTCCCCACAATGTCTAGTGCAGCACTTAGCATGTCCTAAGCAATCAATATGTGTCTATCAGCTACAATTGAATTCCAGTATGAACATTCTGTTTCTAACACAAATGTAATAGACTTTCCATTTAGAAGAGCTTAACTATGTACAGCTGATTTCTAATATGCCTCCTGATTGCACTTAGGAACAAATGCATCTTTACAAAGTTGGAGGGTGCAATTAGGAGCTGGAAAAAGAATAGAACTGAATTCAACATGAATAATGCCACACAAACAGAAAAAAATATATTAAAATCAAATTTTAAACTCCCAAAGCTTAACTTGCTTTGCAAAGTACCCTCATGAAACTCAGATAAAACACCATTAAAACAAAACCCAAACCCAATGCTCTAAATAATAGGTAGTGATTGAACATATGTTGGCTGATGTATGTTTAAACTGCTTTTATCCAATTCTGTGAAACTAGAAAATGCCCTGGCTGATTTTTTTTTTTTTTTGGTTGTTGTTTTCAGTTCACTGAAATGAACTAAAAACATTTAAAGTATCAAAATGTTTCAATTTTTTATTGGAAAATATTTATTAAAACTAAAGGTTAAAACCTTGCTTTCATTCTTTCTCTCCTGAAACACATATGGATTCTGTCACAATACTATGGCATCTTGAAATCTGAAAAGTGTTATTACTTAAATGGACTGCCTGACCTTTTCATTCATTATTCCCATTCATAAGATGTTTAACGCGGCTGTCAAGCAGGAGGTCTTGGTTCCAGGCTCCAGGGTGAATAAAATCCAGCCACTAAATAGAATCTCAAATTGTTAGCAATGCAAATGGAACAGAGAGGTTCAGAGAAACCTTGCATGGTATTATCAGAAGGATAGTTCTTGGAAAGGTCAATGCAAGAGTAAATGTATTATTTTTTCCTTCCTGGTAAGGAGTGATGATTGTAGTTGGATCAAAAAGAAGAATGATGTTATCTACTTTCCAAAAACATAGATGCTGATAAAAGATACCTAGGGGATTTCACAGAAACTATGTTGTCAGTGGATGAAAATAAGACTTGAATCTACATACACATTCCTTTTGTATTTTAAGACCTTAGGAAAATACAGACATACACGATTATAAAATACTATGCAAAAAAAGAGTAAAGCATTTTCAGGAATCATTCACGTATCTGGTCTTCTATTTGTTTTGTTTAAAAATTCCTGTCTTTGCAAGTATGTAGATCTCTTGAACAATGAGTTTTGTGTTTATTATATGGTATCAAAATAGTACTTCCTTATATCTTTCCTTCAGCAGTTTCCCAGATTTCCATTCCTCTCCCCCATTCCTTTCATTGCAATGGACTAGACAAAGGGTGTTTTCTGATCCACATGCACCAGGGTTTCACATATTTTAATCATATTCCTTTTAGCCTAACTACCTTAAGTCATTTTTTTATTATTATTTTTAAGGAACTAGTATTGTCTCTATTTTTGTTCTTACTCTTCCCTAATGATTTTAAGTTTCATTCTGTCCATATTCACTTATTCAAAGGCTCTCTAATGCACACCTACTGTATGTCACAAACCATGTGTCAGGAACTTATTCAACTGCTTTTATTGAGCATCTGCTAAATGTCTGTATTATCATAGGTTCTAATTACAAAGCAGTATCACAAATCTTGACTGAAATGTATTAACCACAAGCGCATTCAGAATTCCAACTTAAGTGAGCCTGATTAAAAATTAGAAAAAAAATTAAGCAAATATTTGGTTTTCTATATATTTCTTGGTGCTCCCCAATGCTCTAGTGGTATTTTATTTGCAACAACATAATGGTCTAATGTCATTTAATGAACATTCCTCAATGACTCTTTTTATACTTCATTATTGACGGCTCAGTGAACATCATCTCATAATAATTTGTATTATTTTTCCTTCAGGTAGCTACTTTGCATTGACCGGTGATGAAGTTCATTTCTTGCCTTATACATCTCTGTAAGTTATTCTTTCAGTCTATTTTTGTCTGCTTGGCACCCAGATATTCTGTAATCCTGTGTAAGTCTTTAAAAGATATTGAAGTCTCACTATGTATTCTCAAGCACAGACTAGTTTTGCAAATGTTAAATAAAGCACTGCAGTGCTGATTTCATCTGTCAAACCACAGAATTTCCCATTTATCCCCAAACTTTGTTTCCTGGACTAAATAAATCCACCTTTAATTTTTTTGTTGTTGTTGTTAAATAATTGTGTTTTCCACAGTTCTCATTAGTTCATGTATGTGCTTACTTATACATTCAAAGATCTCTGTAAAATAAGATTGTCCATTTGGAAGTTTCATGATTACCTGCTTCCCTCTCCATGACAGACACTCTGACGACATTTCAATCCGGGCAGAGTGCCTGGTATATAGTAAGTGAGAAATGAAAAAAACGAAATTAATTAAATGATGTAATTAACAATCCTACCTCCAGTGCAGATCTGAGCATTGTTGACGCACAGTAAATAAGCTACTTGTATGGAAAAAAATATAATACAATAAATGGGATTCTTTAGATGGACAGGAGACTGAACACTCACACAGCAACCATATGTAAAACACCGAAGGGCATGAATAGGGACACATCCCTCTTTCTGGTCCATTGCATGGGGGTAAGAAAGAGGGGAAAGGAGAGACTTGAAACCTGAGATACTCATTTAGGATGGACATAGGAAATAAGCTGAAGTTTCACTGCTTCCTAAGCTCTGCTCCTCTGCTCTTTCAGAGACACTGATCGTGTTGTACAGCCGTATATCAGTCTCTAATGTACCCCCAGCCCTCAGCCTCAGTGAACCAAAATGAGATAGCTTTCGGGAACCAAGAATAAAAGAGAAAGAGAGATAGGATCAACTATAAAGTGTTCACGGAATCAAGTTCTTCTAGGAGCAGCACAAGAGCAAGACAGGTTATGTGAACGAGGGAAGTGAGCCTGAATTTCTGGAAAGCACCAGGGAAAAGTGGGTAAACCAGTAAGCAAAGGCCTGTTCTGAAGAGGGAGCCTTTACTGTGGCCAGAGAGGAAGAGAGATGAGTGTTATCAAATCTTTGTTTTTAAGAGGTCAGATTCCAAATCTGTATGTAAAAATCTCCTGATGTTTAAATATTGGCAGCTAATGGGGAAAATATCATGCAGACAAATGCTATGGAGTCAAAAAAATCTTTTAGCTGAATGTGGATGGTGGCTGCCAGCTGGTGGCCTCTGAACCAGCAACCATTCCTTTAAGTGAGGGGTCAGCAAACTATGGCTGGTGGGTCAAAGCCAGCCCCACTAACTCTTTTGGAAATAAGCTTCTCTTGGAATACAGCCATTCTCATTCTTTTATGTTTCATCTACAGTTTCTTTTGAATGACAATGGCAAATTTGAGTGGTTGTGACAGAGACTGGCTGGCCCACACAGCCAAAATATTTAACATATGACCCTTTACAGAAAGTTAGCTGACACCTGCTCTAAATATTCCTTTTCCAACTACCAATACCAGGAACTGTCTTCTTATAAATACCATGCATGGCAAAAACCCTCTTTGAGACTTAGAGCTTCCTCACTGGAGGGATTACATGAAGGTCACACCCAGACACTTAGATTTCAAGGTGGTCCCAAAATAATTCTGGGTCAGGACAGAAATCCCACAGACCTGTGTGAGAAACAGTAGGACCTGATCCATCAGAATGATAGAAGACTATTACCTTTATTTCTAAAGAATATTATTTTAGTGAATTAAATTAAGAAAAGATCTTGGCAAATGTAATTCTAAGTCTTAACGTTTTGTGTACGTTGTTATTAAATGCCCATGTTTCATAACAAAGAAGATCTATTTGGGGAGGATAATATTCCCAATATTGCTATCCAAACTTGGTTCTCCCTCAGACGTATAGTTTAGAATTTACAGTTGTTTTTTTCCCACAGGTAAACACCTGTTTGCCTCCAGAGTCAGTGGAAGGCATGAAGTTTTCTGATGGTACCAGTTTTCTTATTTTTTCCCTCTCACACAACTACAGACTTAACAGGAGGCTTTTTAACCCAGGTCCTTAATTATAGTCTTTGATCCATGGAAGCTGTGAAGCAAAAGCTCAACAAGTATGCAGTAGTTAATTATAGGCTATTGCTTTGTGTTTTTCTTTCTTTTTTTTTTTTTTTTTTGCGGTACGTGGGCCTCTCACTGTTGTGGCTTCTCCCGTTGTGGAGCACAGGCTCCGGACGCGCAGGCTCAGCGGCCATGGCTCACGGGCCCAGCCGCGGAGCGGCATGTGGGATCCTCCCGGACCGGGGCACGAACCCGCGTCCCCTGCATCGGCAGGCAGACTCTCAACCACTGCGCCACCAGGGAAGCCCCTGCCTTGTGTTTTTCTGAAAGATGAGGTCCTCTATACCAGGAAGTAGAACAAGAGTGAAAATTCTATGAGCCTTTGGTTGGTGGCACCAATAAACAAGGTCAAACTTAACATCCCTCTAGTTCCCATCCAGTCTATCTTTACCAAGTGATGCCATCACTTAGTATGAAGTGCTATAGTATCTTGAATAATCAGGCACTTCTGTAAAAATGGACACTATTAAGAATAATAATATTTGTCATTTATTGAGCCCTTCTCAATAAATTGTATGCTGTGCGCTTCTAAGTGCCTAACTGAATTATCTAATTTATTCCTTAACAACAATCCTACGAAGCAGGTACTATTATTATCATCTCTATTTTACAAACAAGCTTCTTGGGAACAGAATGTTAAGTAAAGGTACATTATATCCCAAAGAAATGAGAAGAGACACATTTGTTCCATAGCTTCTCTGCCAGATATTTAAACATGATTTGGCTAGAAGGAAGCACAAAAGAATAGAGATTATTCCCACATCTAAACTACACCCTTGGTCTAACTTAGCCACCAGAGTTACTTTCATTTTCTCAGGCTATGGTATCTCTAGGTATTAGAGATACCATAAGGGAAAGATGTAGGATGCTTTCATGCCCATTTGGCAGACGAGAAAACAAGATACAGAAGGGAAAAGTGAATTGTTTTCTGTCATGTGATAATTTGGGTAAAAACTAGCAATGGAAGCTCAGACTTCTAATTCCCAATCAAGCATCCTATTTTTAGATGGGAAGGGCTCTGAATTATTAAAGATATCACATATAAACGCTGGATTGAAAATTCAAGTTACCACTCTAAGATGGTGGGATTTTTCATCAATAGTTCTCTTAGTTTTGGCCTCGGTTTTTTCATGGGCAACAACATTAACTTCTCATGATTGTTTTCAAAACTGCACTCAGAGTGGCCTGCAGATGAGAGACAGTCTGCAAGTACAAATTCATGATGATATAAACATAGAAATTCAGAGTAAGTATTTGGAAACTCTTACAGGAATTTGAGAGAGTAATTACATGTCTGTTAAATCTAATTTTAAAACTTGGGGCTTGGGGAATTCCCTGGTGGTCCAGTGATTAGGATTCCATGACTTCACTGCCGAGGGCTGGGGTCCCCTGATTAAGATCCTGCAAGCTGTGCGGTGTTGCCAAAAAAATAAGTAGATAAATAAAATTTAAAAAATAAAAATAAAAAATTGGGGCTTGTATTTTATTTGTGGGACTTTAAAAAATTTATTTTACTAGTTATTAATTCAGATTTTATAATAATTAGAAATTATATGTTTTTTAATTTTAAAAGTAAAACAATGGTCCATTACTTTTCATAGGTGAGAAGCATTAATTTAGAGACATTTGGTAAATTCCATATAAAAATTTTTTTCCTCACCTTTGAAAATTTCTATTTGTGAGAAAATACATTTTAAATTACATATACAGGCAAATAATGGGTAAATATTAAAAATTGTATATTGATTGGTTATATGATCAATTAAATTTGGAGGTTGCTATCTGGGAAATTATATAAGGCAAGACATATGAAATTGTTACATCTATTTTTAAAACCTTACAGAAGTAAAGAGTTTGTTAAAATAAGTCTATATATCTTTCTTAAATGCTACCTATATTTATTTATAAAGCTATATATGGAGCCAAGTTTTCTCTAAAATTAGTAAAAATGGAATATTTCAAGTTTTGCATTTGCAAGTAGTAGTTTAGGTTATTTTATTTAAATAACCTCTGCAATACTGGACCCTGAACTTCCAGCACATTATGTGGAATAAAATTGTTTTAATAAACCAATTTTGCATAATAATTAGATACTGGACATCGCTTTCTAGTGACAGTTCAGTTTATGTTTTAGTCACCTATGGATGAGAAACTCACCAGTTCTCAAGGCAGGACATTCCAGCCTTTTTAGATATGTTAGAAAGCTTTCCTCTATATCTGCCTCTACAGTTTCCACCTGATTCAAGTGCCTGGCAAAGAATAGGCAAAGCCATTCTTACACTCCTTACTCCTTAAAGCCCCTCCAGAAATTTGAAATAAGCTATCAGGTCTCTCCTTTGTCTTCTCTTCATCATACCAAATACCCCATTCCTTCAACGTTCCCTGCAGGGTTTGTCAACCTCGGAATTATTGCCATTTTAAGCCAGATAATTCTTTGTTTCAAGAGGCTGTCCTGCACACTGTAGAATATTTATCAGCATCATTCGTCTCTACCAGTAAACACCAGAAGCATCTCCTTTCCATCCCTAGTCATAACTAAATACGTTCCCATATATTGTCAAATGTCCCCTTAGGGGTTAAAATTGCTTCTGTTTGATAACCGCTGCTCTAAAGCATTTTAAGAGTAGATACAATAAAATATATCCTACTAATGGTCAGAAATAATAAATAATGATTTTTTTTCCAAATTAAAACTAACTTCTATTTACCAGGGACAGACTAAAGACAGACATCAATTCTTATTAACCATTATTAAAACCACTTAAAATAATCAGAATCAAAAACAAGTATCAGGCATGTAAGTTTCCTGCATGTCTTTTCATCACTTGATAGCTCATTTTTTCAGCACTAAATAATCTATTGTCTGGATGTACCACAATTTATTTATCCATTCACCTACTGAAGGAGATCTTGATGGCTTCAACATTTTGGCAATTATGAATAAAGCTTCTCTAAACATCGTGTGCAGGTTTTTGGGCGGACATAAGTTTTCAAACCCTTTGTGTACTACGGAACACAATTGCTGGATCATGTGGTAAGAGCATGTTTAGCTTTGAATCCAAAAATGCTACATATTGTATGATTCCAACTATATGATATTCTGGAGACAGTAAACTATGGAGACAGTAAAAAAGGTCAGTTGCCAGGGGATGGGGGGAACAGAGTGATGAATAGGTGGGGTACAGAGAATTTTTAGGGCAGTGAAAATACTCTGTATGATATTATAATGGTGGAATCATGGCATTATACGTTTTTCCAAATCCATAGAATGTATAACACCAGGAGTTGAGACTTAATGTAAACTGTGGACTCTGGGTAATTATGCTGGGTCAAGGCAGATTCTTAATTGTGATAAATATACCATTCTGGTGGGAGATGTTGATAATAGGGGAGGCTATGCATGAGTGGGGAGAGGAGAGAATATAGAAAATCTCTGTACTTTCCTCTCAGTTTTGCTGTGCATCTAAAACTGCTTTAAAAAAAAAGTCTTAAAAAATATATTGACTTTTCAAAGCCTGCTTTCTTCCTAAATAGTATGTGTGTGCAGTGTAGTGTGTATGTGTGCCCATGTATGTATGCTACATAGATACAAATATATTCTATTTCTTATCAGTACCATGACATCTACATACTCCTTACTGAATTCTCCAGACTGATACTGATATCTACAAACTCTAGACTAGTCATTTTACAAGTCCAAACTGATCTGGTCTCAATAGTAATTATTCCATGAAAACAAATAACTTTTTTTGTCTGTGAGAAATGCATGGCTTTTGCTTCTTTCTTGCCTGGTGGTAAAAGGCCTCTTTACTCCAAAATTAACAGATAATCATCTCCCTCTTATGAATCCAGATAGCACAGCCACTGCTATCAAGCAATTTTCTTCTTGAACAAGCACAAATCACAAGTCCACCCTCTGAAGCTAAACAGGTGAATAACATATAATAAGCTGAATTTCATTTTTGGAGAACATATTTTTTTTTCATTCCATGGTGCCCTCACTTAACTCCTAAACAGGCTCTATCCCTTTTGTCTGAGGCCATAAAATAAGAGGGAAGGGAGCAGGGAAGCAGTGTTGCAGCTTTGCCAATAAACCCATTTGTGTGTCTACCTGCCTGGTGGGCATCTAACTGGGTTTCACTTCTTATAAATGGGGGAAATATAAAGAAATGAGCCAAGGCAGAAAACACAAATTTAATAATTCTTAACGCCCTCATTACATGTAAATAATTTAGCTGTAAAACAATTACTCAGGGAAAATAGTCTTTTTACTTCTTGACGCCAAATTATTTCTTTGACTTCTTGTTTTCTTGGAATTGGCTACTACACTCTGAGTCAAAGCCCAGTTTCCTATAACTAGTGTACTGAGTCATTATTTCATCTTTTTTCCTAGAGAAGTAATTTGAGAAAGAGAAGAAATTGGTAATTTCGTAATGCTCACCCAATATCTGGGTTGTACGGAGTGCATGAAATGTGTTTCTGACAAGACATATTCAAACTGACGTGAAGATGAGAGATAGTGTTCTGTTCCCGAGTGAAAGAGTTTCAGCCTGACTTCCCAGCTCTCTTAACACATTGGCTTCTGCATCCTTGGGAGTGAATAAGACATTGTCTGTGGTCATGGGTTCAGCTATTTTAAAGGACGCAGGTGTTGTGCTCATGAATGGCATTTAGCTCAGTTATCACAAGGCAGGTAATGTGAATCAATAAACAGAAAGGTGACATGCAACACAGCCTCAGTATCAGGAGGGCTGGTGACTTAAGAAGAGCACCTGTCTCATGCTCCCTGGGGTGGCCCCATCTCTGCCCTAACATTATCATTTTAGTCTATAAGAATGAGGCCCAAGGTTGCCAGAGCTGATCTTGTAAAGACAGTTACAAAATACAATTTTTTTTTTCTTTTAGGATCTCCTGAGTGTTTATCTCCAACAAACTCCATTTTTTTCTCCCGAATAGCATATGGGACAATACCTCGTGAACAGTGCATATTTCCTCGACAAGCTTCATGCAATCCCCAGCCTGGCAGTTTGAGACCTCTTCCAGGAGGTTTGATTAGTAAATAAGATTATTATGTTAAGCTTAAGGCAGCTCTGCAAATGCATATCTGAACAAAGTCATCGCATCAGAGAATGGCAGAGTCTGAAATGACCTCCAAGACACCTAGCCTCCCACCTTCACTTTACAAGGTTTCATAGGTGTTTGGTGGTAGGACAGAGGACTTCCTGACTCCCTCACAAGAGGTCTTTACATTCCATCACTTCACCTCAAAATTGTAATTAAGGTTCCAGTTTTTTTCTTACCTGAAATGAGTAAATACATAACTGCATGGCTATTATTCCCTTTTTAATAAATGTAAAACTCTCCTCTTTCTGCAACATCTCTCAACTTCTTTATTACATCTGTAGCTGCAAGTACATTTATCAACAGATATTACCATCAAAGAAAAGAAAATTGCCAAATTCTTATATGTACCAATTCTTGTTAGGTCAAAATGCACAGATAAAATTTATCTGTTATACTGTTGTCTATTCCATTCATTGGCACATGTATTTATTATTAACACAAAAGAACTCACGAATAAAATCATTAATTTATTTGAGGAAATATGTATCA
Source organism: Orcinus orca (assembly GCF_937001465.1). NCBI lineage: Eukaryota > Metazoa > Chordata > Mammalia > Artiodactyla > Delphinidae > Orcinus > Orcinus orca. The sequence goes on from NC_064571.1 coordinate 19,239,719, forward strand.
TATTTGCCTAGAAAAGAGTGATGATATTCCAGAGTGACTTCACACAGTAAAAAACTGTGGGCATGATTTCTAAAGTTGCAAATAAATAAATAAATAAACATGCTGAGATATCTAACTTGGAGATATCTCATTTGCCCAGGCTTCTTTATATTTGAGATTTGGGCCTGTCACATGATTTTTTTGGCCTTTAGAATGAACGTTTTGCTAAGTCATCTTAGGTTTGACCTTCTGATAAATGACAAACTGTGTACTCTTCAATTCTATATTACCAGGGAAGAATGCTACCAAAATCTTAATATTCAATTTCCTTGCTTTTGTCCCTGAATACGAAAATTCTACCATGGTTTTACTCCTGTTTTGCAAATTTAATTTCCTGCTGATACTTCCAAGTAGCTATCTAACCAGCCTATCTTCTATTGATATTTACCCTAATAACAGAGACTTCATAGCTCTTTAGGAAATCTGAATAAAGAGCACCGGGAAAGGCCCTTTGGTTTTCCACTAAGTCATTGTTTAGATAATACAGGGACTTTGCATTTTACTCATTTATAATGAACATTGGAAGGAAATAGCTCAATTTGTGTTGGAAAATGTAGGCACAGTATAAGTGACAATCAGTAGGCAATCCCAAATTTTGTCTCTTAGCATTCCAAGCCAGGAACTTCCCAACTCTTGTTTTATTGTTGTTTTGTTGTTTTGCAGGTGGGATAGGACATGGTGGAGGTGGAGGTGGTCTTCAAATGGAGAAGAATGCTTTGAATATGGAACACCCACCCACATTCTCTCCATAAGGTCTTCTTTGTTGGCACTCTAGCGTCATGAGGAGGATCTTAAAACTTAGGGCAAAACAAACAAACAAACCAAAAAAACTTAGGACAAGAGTCAAAAACTCAATGTCAATAGAAGCCAATCATGTCACATGGGTATCTGCATGCTATTTGAATACTCTTCACTGCCATAAAGAAATATGCTTTTTCTCATTTTCTTCTTGATATATATGGCGCTCTGGTATACCTTTTTATTTGTTACCTTTGATAGAAACATAGATAAATAGGACTCTGCCATTAAAAAAAAAAAAAAAGGTAACTGGCAACTGCCTTTGGCCTCAGATTGGGAAGCAAAAGGGAATTGTCGGGAGTATAGAGAACTAATCATCCAAAGGGGCAACCATGCTTGCACTGGAGGTGATCATGGCCCTGCAGGAATGTGAGCCAGGTGGTACACAATATCTGGGTTCTTAGAGAATACAGGGATTCAGATGCTTATACAGAAACTCAATTTTTAATGTTAGCTCAATTAAAAAAAAAAATTCTACAATGGCTTGAAACTACACAAAAACAAATAAAAACAAACCCACAACTGTGATCCTCAAGTCAGGCACCTCCAGATTAGAAAAATCAAAGGTCCTTCCCTGCAGCATCTGACCTGTTATTTAGAAATAGTTTTGATTACTTAGGATTTTCAATTATGCATGGTCATAATTCTGAACATATTCTGTTGCTGTGCTCCAAAAATGGAGATGGGGGTTCATTCCAAGTTTAAACTGAAGGCTGAGCAGCCTTGGACACGCCTGGGCCTGGAGTTGGCTCTCACAAAGAACCTTCTAACACATTTTTATACCCAAACCTCTATGACACTGATAGTCCTGCCTTGATTTCTTATAATTGACTTCACTTCCTTAATGTAGAGAAATTACTCCCCCCAGCACACATCAAAATAGAATATCCTCATAATTCTATATTCATCATAAAGTAAGCTTCCACAGGTGAGATGGGTTCCAGTGAGTGCACCATCTATAACCTCTTCAATCTCCAGATGTTCATCTCAACAAGAATTCATTATGTACCTATATTTTGTAAAACATATTACAAAAGTCATATATCTTCCTTTTAGGAAAATTAGAAATATACACGTAAAGGTAAGAAGAGAAAAAATAAATACATAAAACACTAGAAATCACCTGTTATCTAAACACCCAAAGACAATCAACATTTTGGAGAAAGCCATTCCATACATTCTTGTTTCTTACAAATATTAGCTCATACTATGTATTCTATTTTGTAACTCACTTGGCAATGTGCTAGCTGCTGAGGACACCATAACCTGACCTCTAGTCTTTTGCTCCTCCCTTCCCACCACTTGGAATTATCTGGCAACCAGCTCAATAGCTGAAGACCCTGAGGCCTGAGGAGCCTTGGGTCATGATTTCCAGTTCACACAGAATCTCCCCACTCTGAGCAGCATAGCCCTCTCCAGCATTCAGATAAGGGTTCAGTTTCTCCCTATCTTTATTGTTCTCAAATAGTACCAAGTGCATAAATTCTATCTACATAAACTCTAAACAGTTGTATATACCAACTTGGTGGCTGTGTGGTGCCTTTAAGGGGTCCAGCAGAGGAATGGGCATCCAGTAGGTGCTTAATACATTTTACTGACATACTGAACAAGAAGATAAGATGGAGTGAGTCAGATCTCATTCTCTCCTAGCCTAATAGTATGGGTAATGGCAATAACTGGAGGTCTGTACATTGAAAAAACAAGCCAGTAATCACAAAAGATGATGCAGCTGAAGAATGTGCCAGCAAACCTCCTGCCCACTTAGCCCACAGTCATTTGTTTCATTTGGCTTATGCTTGACTAGCCCTGCAAGGCTCCATCCCCCTTTACCCAGTTAGTTCAAGAAAACCATGTCCCCTTGGGGCCCACCTCCTCTCGGGCATTCCACCCCATGACAGAGCTCCTTCCTCCTCCAAGAGGTGTGGGAATACATCCCTAAGAAAGTACATGAACATCGGGTATCTAATGGACACAAGCTTTAGTTTTTTTAATCAAAACCTAAACTAAAATTGTGGAAAATGATCCTTTCTTTCAAGAAATTTAGGTGTTTAGACAATGGGAGTAGAAGGTGCTTACTTGGCCCTGGTATGTGGGTGCAGAGGTCTCCTCTTCTCACTTAGAGTTGCTTCAGGTGAAATGAAGTGCAGGATTCATGCGGGCATGACATGGCATCCTTCTCCCTGATTGCCCTTCAAATCACTCTCCACTTGGGTAGTGTGACTGTGAGAGATCACCATTCCTTCATGCCCCGGCAGTCCATGAAGTGTGTGGGCTTTTTGGTGCCACTGCAGCTGCCAGGATCCTCAAATAATCCTTCTCATGGCCACTCTTTCCTTTCATTTTTCTCCCACCAAATCACAGCCTTATCTTCTGGTCCTCTAGCTTTTCAATTCTAAATTTATTTTAGCCATTTTTAAATAAATTTTAAAATATACTTTAGGAGGAGGAAGCCCCCTTTCCCCCCAAAATACTCAGTTCTAATCTATCCTCTCTTTTTAACCATTCATTACAGGAGATCAAAGTAAATATAGAATCAGCATTTTTAAATCACTCATAGTCCAGCAATGCAATAACTGGCTATGGTTAGATCCTATCACAGGGCCATATCCATGAGCTAAACTGGAAAACTAGGTAAATCTTTGTTTTGATTCCACTGTCCTTAGTGATAACTACCCCATCTTGGTTCCTTCCTCAACTCCCGCCTTCCCCTCCCCTCCTGCCTCTAAACAATGTGGATCTTTCCAGGAATTCTAAAATTAAGGACTGTGCCTCCAGATCCTCAGGATTCAAGTAGGCTTGAAACAGTGTGTGTGCTTAATAAGCATGTGTTGGCTGAATGAATAAAGGGAGCATTAAATTCATGCCTTTCTTCCTCCCAAACAGAGTAAGAGTTTCAGCCTTTAAGATTTAGTGAGTGCCACTGGTCAGAATGGCCATCATTAGAAAGTCCACAAATAACAAATGCTGGAGAGGGTGTAAAGAAAAGGGAACCCTTCTACACTGTTTGTGGGAATGTAAATTGATGCAGGTACTATGGATAACAGTAAAGAAGTTCCTTAAAAAACTAAAAATTGAGCTACCATATGATCCTGCAATCCCACTCCTGGGCATATATCCAGACAAAACTATAATTCAAAAAGATACATGCACCCCTATATTCATAGCAGTGCTATTCACAATAGCTAAGACATGGAAACAACCTAAATGTCCACTGCAGATGAATGGATAAAGAAGATGTGGTATGTGTGTGTGTGTGTGTGTGTGTATATATATCTATATATATATCTATATATATCTATATCTATATATATATATACACACACACACAATGGAATATTATATATGTGGAATCTAAAATATGACACAAATGAACTTATCCATGAAACGGAAACAGACTCACAAACATAGAGAAGACAGTGGATTGCCAAGGAGGAGGGGAGTGGGGGAGGGATGGAGTGGGAGTTTGGGATTAGCAGATACAAACTAGTATATAGAGAATGGATAAACAACAAGGTCCTACTGCATAGCACAGGGAACTATACTCAATATCCAGTGATAAACCATAATGGAAAAGACTATGAAAAGGAATGTATGCATATGTATAATGGAATCACTTTGCTATACAGTAGAAATTAGCACATTATAAAGCAACTATACTTCAATAAAATAAATTTTAAAAAAAAGATTAGTGAGCTCTATCTTGAGTGAAATAAGATACCTTTGTGTGGAAGCATCCTGCCTTTCTCATAGACAAGACTCATCACCATCATCTCTTGCCTGGATTCTTACAAAGCCCTCCCTAATTAGTCCTCCTGCTTGCATTCTTCCAGACATTTTCCACATAGGACTCAGAATGATCTTTAAAAACTATAAATCATATTATGCTTAAGACCTCCATGGCTTCCCATTGAAATAAAGGTAAGATACAAACCCCTCATCCTGGGCTCCTTGCAAGTTTCTGATCTCACTCAGCACATAATCCCAAGTTCTTTCTTCTCTCACAGGCTTTCCTTGTGTTGTCTCCTGGGCTGGAAACTTCCTCCCCAGGCATGACTCCACTCTTGCATGGCTGGCTCCTTCTCTCCCTTGAGGGCTCTGCTGAAATGTCACTTGCTCAGAGAGACTCAACTTGAACAGCTCATTTCAAATTAATTCCTTTCCCATGTTTTCCCTGTCTCTGCACTCAATCCATTTGTTTCATAATTTTATCACAATTGGAAAGTAGTTATTAATTTGTCTGTTTACTAGTTTATCTTGTACATTTTCTCTACCCCCCAAATGTCATGATGTAGACGGCAGGTCTGTCTTGATCATGTCTCCCCAGTGTCCACTAGAAAACCTGGTCCAGAGTAGGTATTCAGTGAATGTTTGGTACATGAATGAACCAGCAGTGATAACTGCCCTTCTACCTGTCCTCACTGGCATGGGCAGCCCAGCTAGCTGTGATCTGGAGTGAGACTTGGCAGGATGGGAGCTAGGATCAGGGGGCACTGTTGCTTTCCTCAGGCTTAATCATAACATTTGGGGATCTGGAGCAAAACTCCAAATTTAGAATACAAATTTGGAATTCTCTGACTCCCTGGAGTTCTTTGCCAGAATGTGAAGGAAGGGGATATCTAACTCGTGACCCTTAAACCTTGGTTTGACTCTTTGCTCCCTTCTCTATCCTCAGCTCTATCTTGCCCTATGAGGAAGGACCACAAACATCTCCCCAACAGCTTTGCCTGGCCACCTCTTAGCCTGGAGGAGTGCACACCAGCAACTCAATCTGCCCTCAATGGTATGGACTAGGAAAGAGGTCCAAGCAGGTCCTAGAACTGTGTCAGGGCTCTTTGGCAGGGATTTCTGGGTGGTCTAAATGGCAGAAGGCGTGGGCTTTTTCCGGACATGTGCCCTTGGGCCTCACTGACTCACTGACTGGAGGGATGCTGGAGGAGGACCACAGCAGAGTCCTCTAAAGCAGAGAGCTCAGGGCAGGGACAGCTATTGTCCTTGTCTAGGGGTTGCGTTGCTTCTTTTTAAAGGCATATTGACATGGCCATTGCCAAGAATATGATGAAAAGATATTTTGAGGCCAAAAATAAGACACTATGATATGTGGAGAAGTTAGAGAAAGCACCGTGTCTCTAGGTACGTCTGCCCTTGTGCCTAGGCTTCTCCCAATGATGCACAAGCTTGCCTGTGCCATGCCCTGAGCCCCACTGCAGATATGCTGAGCTCCGTAATGAAACCCAGGCACTGCCCCTGACAGCCACATCTCGGAGACACCAAGAAGCCAAATTCCTATTCGTCTGGGGATTGTCAGTCTTTCAATGTTCACCAGGTAAGCTACTAGTGTTGACTCTCCAGAAGCTGCACTTTCCAGATGATATATATATATTTTTTTGAACTGGTGGATTAGTGTCAGATATCACCGACCAAATGCAATGAACTCTGAAATATCTGAACTGACTTTTCTCAGCTGGAAAAGTCTGTCTACCTTTCAAGCAACTGATATTCAGCATCCACTGACCTGCCAGAAACATGACTTTCCACCAGTTAAGCTGGGAGACACGCAAATGTATTTGTTAAACTATTATCAATCACTGGGTGGTTCTGGCCATTCAGGCACATAATGAACTCCTTGGATATTTTTTCTATGATGTTTCTAAGACAGAATATGTGTCAGTGCAGCCTGGAGATGTTAGTAAAATTATCAAAACCCAAGAATGTAAAGTAAAGGAAAGAGAAAGGTCTGGCTCTGAGACAAATTGAGAGGGAGAATCGAAAGTGCCAGAATAAGACTCCTTTCAGACATCACCCCACCTCAAAAACAACACACCTGCCTGGTCTCCCCTGCACTCTCCACACCTTAGCCCTGTCTCCCGACGCATGCCCCAAAGTGCAAGTCGATAAGTCACTGAATTAAAGAGGTGGAGTATAGGTCTTTTGCCTCCTTAGGTAAGTTTATTCCTAGGTGTTTTATTCTTTTTGATGAGATGGTAAATGGGATTTTTTCCATAATTTCTCTTTCTGATCTTTTGTTGTTAGTATATATGAACGCAACAGATTTCTGTGTATTAATTTTGTATCCTGAAACTTGAGAGGAATGGATAAAGAAGATGTGGTACATATATACAGTGGAATATTACTCAGCCATAAAAAGGAATAATAATAAAATAATGCCATTTGCAGCAACATGGATGGACCTGGAGATTATCATACTAAGTGAAGTAAATCAGACAAAGACAAATATCATATGATATCACTTATATGTGGAATCTTAAAAAAATTATGCAAATGAACTTATTTACAAACCAGAAACAGATTCACAGACTTTGAAAACAAACTTATGGTTACCAAAGGGGAAATGTGGGGGGGAGAGGGGAGGGATAAATTAGGAGTTTGGGATTAACATATACACACTACTATATATAAAATAATCAACAAGAACCTACTGTATAGCACAGGGAATGCTACTCGATATTCTGTAATAACCTATATGGGAAAAGAATCTGAAAAATAATGTATATATATATGTATATATATACATATATATATGTATGTATGTATAACTGAATATATATATATATATGTATGTATAACTGAATCCCTTTGCTGTATACCTGAAACTAATACAACATTTTAAATCAGCTATACTCCAATACAAAATTAAAAAATAAATTAAAAAAAATAAAGATGTGGAAAAGTTAGCTCTCATCTTGTTCTATCCCTGTGTTTTGTGGATGACAAAAATGACTCCAAAAAAGAAAGGTATTTGTCTAAGAGCAAATTCATCATCATAGTCATCATCATCCCCCTCGTGATTAAAGCTGCTAAATTTTAACTGATCATGTATTACCTCTCAGGCCCTGTGCTAAGCACTTGATACTTATGATCTCAGCTTGATATTGAACTCTGAGGCCACAGAGGTGGGTTCTAATCTTAAAAATAGCACATGTAGGGCTCCCCTGGTGGTGCAGTGGTTGAGAGTCCGCCTGCTGATGCAGGGGACACAGGTTCGTGCCCCGGACTGGGAAGATCCCACATGCTGTGGAGTGGCTGGGCCCGTGAGCCATGGCCACTGAGCCTGTGCGTCTGGAGCCTGTGCTCTGCAACGGGAGAGGCCACGGCAGTGAGAGGCCCGCATACCGCAAAAAAAAAAAAAAAAAAAAAATAGCACATGTAGGAGTAAATTCCATCTCTATAGCCTCAGTGTTCAGGCCTTTCAGTTACATAAGGCTCTCTTCATGTTAGCAAGTCAATAATACTGCATTTAACATGGCTTTCTTGCTGCTTTTGTTTGTTTTCAATGGGGGTCCACACTTTGTGCTATGTGGTTACTATGTTCTATTTGGTTTATTTTACCTTATTCACAAGATTTTTCCCCAGACTCTTGGATTTTCCAAAACACAAACCTGTCTTCAAAGTATAAAATTATATATGCTGGGAATATTCAAAAGAATAGACCACAAGCTCTTCTGGCACTTCCTCATAAAGGAGCTCCATAGACACTGGTAACCATGGAATATTGACTAAGAAAAGCGTAAATCTTTCCATCGGGAATCTAAAACTTATCTGGATGAACATATTCTAGTATCTAGTGTGTTTGTTTTTAAAAAAGAAAAGGTGAGGGGCTTTCCTGGTGGCGCAGTGGTTGAGAGTCTGCCTGCTGATGCAGGTGATGCGGGTTCGTGCCCCGGTCCGGGAGGATCCCACATGTCGCAGAGTGGCTGGGCCCGTGAGCCGTGGCCGCTGGGCCTGCGCGTCCGGAGCCTGTGCTCCGCAATGGGAGAGGCCACGGCAGTGAGAGGCCCGTGTATCGCTAAAAAAAAAAAAAAAAAAAAAAAAAACCCAGGAAACTCTGATTTCTTAGAAACAATGGACCTCAGAAGGAGTGCTCTAGATTATTAAAGAGAAGGTAGTTTAAAAAACAAAACAAACCATGCCCCCCACTTTGACCACTGGTGGAATCTTACAAAAAACTATAAGACATTGGTGCTATAACTTTACTTACTTGGTCTTCACCAGTAATAGCATGTACTCTTTTCTCTTTCCTCCTTCCTTCTGTTCATTCTTTTCTTTCTTCTTTCTTTCTCCTCTTTCTTTCTCTTCTTCCTTCCTTCCTTCCTTCCTTCCTTCCTTCCTTCCTTCCTTCCTTCCTTCCTTCCTTCCTTTCTTTCTTTCTTTCTTTCTTTCTTTCTTTCTTTCTTTCTTTCTTCTTTATTTATGTCTTTGTGTATGGAGGTTGAGAGTTTTAGAGGGGAAATGGTATGGAATGTGAACTAAGTAAGTTCGAGTTTGAATCACAGCTGGACTGCTTTCTTACTATTAGACTTATAACCTCTTTGAGATTTTTTTCTCTCTCCCTGTAAGATGTTTCTTTGTGTTACGGTATTTGAAGATATTGATGATGAGGTAATGAGTGTCATGGTGTGCCTGGTAACAAGTTGAAGCTCCTTGGCTAAAATGATATGAGACCTAGAATTTCCCATCACGTTGGCTTTGCTATATAATTACATGTAGTGTTGCAGCCCCATGAGTATCATCTACTTAAAGGATATTCGCTGATTTATCTGGAGGAGAGAAATGCAATATATCCATCATACCAACAGCAACCTTCTCCTTCTTATCTAAAATATGTCCTTCCTGGAGAACCCCAAATTTATAATCTTATTTTCACTGAGCTCTTTGATGGAAATCCTGCTGGGACCTAAGCAAGATAACATCAAGTAGAAATAACATCCTGGCTGAGCTCACAGACAAATGCTACAGGAACTGTGAGTACTTTTCATGTATCAATCAAATGTTCTTTTTCCATCTGAATCTGAACATTGCAAGTCAAAGTAAGAGTTTCTGAAAAAACTATATGGACAAAACAAATAAAAAAGGAATGCTTAGTTTGAAAAAGGTTTCTTTCTTTTGCAAAAATATTGTTCCTGCCATTTTTTGGAGGCTCTCCTAAGTACATTTTAAATGATTTGACATGTTAAAAAATGGACTTGGCTGGTTATACATTATCCATAACTTTCCAGCAACACAGACATAGTACACATTTACTTACATCATTAACATTATTCATTCATAAAATTAAGGAAGGAAAAAATGAAAAAACAGAATGACAGAATTTTTGTATTCTTGGTGTTTCTTGGGAGACAGGCATAATTTATTTTCAGTACATCTCCCCTTTTTCTCTGAGCATTTTATTTGGATAGAAAGCTCTCTGTAAATCGCCTCAATGAAAACTAAATAACTCCCTCTAGCAGGACTCAGATTTCTATTACTTTATACGCTGGAATGCCTATGAGTTTTCCAAATCAATATTACAACAGAAATGTGTCAATTACAATATAAAGTACATAGGAAGAACACATAAGAAGTTGCTTTCTTATTCTATTTTTGGAGGAAAACAGCAGGCAGAAGCAACAAAGGAAAAAAAAAAACATACAAATGTGGCAGAAGAGCTGCAGGTGACTTGGGGTCCTGCATGCTGATGATGAAAACACAGCACTAAATAACCACATGAGACACATTATTAATATTTCATATTAGAAGGAAGGTGCTTGCTTCATTTTTAGATAAAGAAAATAAAAACCATCACACCATATTGGAACAGAATATAACATTGAGAAACACATTAGTGAAGGTTTGGGCTTATTAAACAAATGAAGGGCTCCTTCTAACTGCAACATAAAATGAAAATTAAATTATAAAAATGAAATCCTTTGGTTTAATATCTTCTCTAAATCCCCTATTTAAAAGAAAAGAAGAAGTTAGGAAAAGGGGAGGGAGGCTTGGGGGGAGAAAAAAAGGAAGGGGAAGATGACTTTTTCTTCAGAACTAGCCTCTATGTAGGGCTGTAGGTCTGCTTGGACCACCAAGTACCTCAGCTAACCTGAAAGCTTGGGAGCAGTATTTGAAGGGAGCAGAAGATCCTGTCAGCCTTCTTCCAACCTTCCAAGGTACCCAAAGAGATATCTGCTCCTGGCAATAGGTGTCAAATTTCTTTAGTCTGTAGGCATTTATGTCTTTGCCTTCCAGTCCCCCATTTGTAATGATTCTATAACTGACAATACCAGGGGAGGGAATTACACCAATAAACACTGACTACACCATCATTAAATTGGGCAATGCAATAGATATGATTATAATTCATATTTGGGAATTATTCAAGAGTGTATGTGTTACGGTCATATCCCTCCACCACAAAATGCATATATTTATATAACATCCATACAGCCTATCATATGTGAGTCATTGTGATTGGCACTGTGGCTGAGAAGATTCACCCATCCAACCAGTGTTTATTGAGAGCCTATTTGATTGTAGGCACCAGGGTTCAACAGTAAGCAAGTCACAACAAGATTCCCTATGAAACATGTAAACAACTCAAAACCATATTTTTAAGTAGCTCTCATCCCAGGGGATCAGGGTGGAGGGAGGCACAGACCTTAGATAAATCATTAAATGAAGCAAAATGAGTACTTAGGAAGGTCTATGCTATGGATCTGGGGGAAAAAATCAAAACAGAGCAAAGGCTCTGGAACCAGAATGCCTGATTGCCAAGCCCAGCTCTGCTATTTACCGGCTAATTGAAAAATGGCCAAGTTGATTAACTTCTCTGTGCTTCAGTTTCTTCATCTGTGATATGGAATTTATACTAGTATCTTCTTCATGTGTTTAAATAAATTACTGTTAGTAAAGTTCTTAAAACAGCATCTGGAATATAGGAAACACTATGTAAGTGTTTCCTACATAAATAAGGTGACAGACTAAGGTGATATGGGAGTGATACTCCATAGGGGTAAGGTGATACCCTGGTGTACATGCCAGGGTGGGCATAAGAGGGGGGCATTAGAGAAAGAGGGAAAAAAAATATAAAGCATAAATTCCTTGCAAATACTGAAATGTCAGCAAACATTACAGACACTACTTATTCCACATATTTTTAAGTCCAGATCTGCCTGTCCTCATTTGATAGTGAGAAAATAAGCCCAGAGAGATTAATAGAGGAGTTTCAATTATTAGGGCAAGAGAAACTACTAGAAAAAGAGAATTACTTGAAACACCTGACCACAAGTAGAATTTATCTGTTCTACTCCTTGAATCACTTTTAATCCAACATCTGATCCTTCATGGACAACCTGTTGCTGTGATGAAAAGTTCAAGCACCTGTAAGTGCTTTAGCTTAGTATCATTGTCAAAACCCATCCTTGGGGCCCAGTGTGTTGAAGAAAGTTCCTTCTTATGGTTCACAGAGGACAGATATAACCTTCTTTCATTGTGCTTCAGGCTGGGGCTGCTGGGGTGAGATCAAGGAGGGCTACAGTGATACCTGAAGACTTGGCAGGGAGAGCAAAGGCACCGATGCTAGGCCAAGAACAGAACAAGAGTAAGCCTCTTGGCCTAGAAAGAGGAAAAAACATGAAGAAAGTTCCCAGAATCATGAAACGGGGAGGAAGGGGGAGGAGAGAGGAATGAGGAGGCTGAAGAGGAAATAGGAGAATAGGACTTGATCTCTAAAAACCTGGTACAGGAGCTACCAGTCCCTAAAATTATAGCTCAATGGCCATTGGTACCTTGAGACAGTGGGGAAAACAGTGGACTCCAGCTCCTCCACTTATGAGCAATGTGTCTTGGGGTAAATCATCTATCCTTTAGGCAAAATGCCTAGAAAATATATGGGGACTTTCCAGTGGTTAAGACTCCATGCTTCCAATGCAGGGGGCATGGGATCAGGGAAATGAGATCCCACATGCCATGTGGCACGGCCAAAAAAAAAAAAAAAGCCTAGAAAATATATACTGCATATATATATATACACTTGATAAATGTTTATTTTGTTTCTTCTTTCAGAGCTTGGTTCATTGACTGTAAAATAGGAATATCGAGTCCCTACTTCATGGGACTATTAATGTAATTAAATTCAATAACAGTGAAAAGCTCCACCACAAACTTCATAGACTGAAATCAGAATTCACTCCTCTTATTACCCAAGTCCAGATTATCTATCTGTGGGGACTGTTGCTCATGAGAGCTGTCTGAACATGAAAAACCCCTAAAAGTTCTAAGGAGATCAGTCCTAATACCTCTACGAGGATGAGAAAAAGGAGAAATGAGATTGAACACAAACCTAATGGCTCCCTCCTTGGGCTCCATAATCCATCGAAGAGATATTTCACTCTTACTTCAACTAGTCTAGGTCTTTCAATTACTTGAAAAATTACCAACACCTCAGATGCACAAAGCTCTTGGAGTAACAAACGAAGGAATTCAGAGCTGGTTCTGGTGACTATTAAGTGGGTTGTTTTATTTTTATTTTCCCCTGCTCACATGTTTATGTTACTGAATCAAGAAGCGAAGAAAACATGAACTGAAAAGGAACATAAGGTAAAGCAACAGCTGAAGGGACAATTAGAGGGATGATGAACTGAACAGCAGATTTGTCAGAGGGTGCTTAGCAAGCAGTGGTGTGAAAATGTGTTGGAAAAGAGGTCAGAGATGGAGGCCTAAACCATCAGGTAAGCATCACTTCACAGCACCAGCTCGCAGAGAACCAGATAAAAGATGAGGAAGCCTGAGAGGATCTGGAAGAGGAGCCATAGAATTTGGAATAATTAGTGTGCCAGCTAGGTGGGAAGGAAAAATAGAATGGTGATTTCAGGGCAGAGGTCAAACACTTCCCCAGAAAATAAGCTATAAAAGATCAAAGAAAAACTAGGGTGAAGAGGGTAGGATGGAAATTTTTATAAAAGGGTGAAATTGTGACTCCATGACAAGAAAGTAAACTGAATACAGAAGAGACACTGTTGAGGATAAAATCTAAAGAATGTATGTACTGTAGTTCCTGGATGCCTGTCACTCGTGTTTTTTCAACCAGGAAAACCGCTCTCAAGATTAATAGTGACTTTTTAGGCTGATGACCCAGCAGCTCTTCATTCATAAAAAGAAAAGAGGGAAAGAAAATAAAAGTGAGAGAGACAGACATTGTACCTAGATGAAACTGGCATCAGTTGGAAAATCGAATGACTAATCCAGTCATGATGATCCCCCAAATTGAATGAGAAATTGACATTGCCCATAACAGACATAAGTCGAGAAACACAGGCTTAAAAAATGTATAGATACCTGCACAACTTCAAAATCAATCATTGTAGCCTGGATAGACACTCCATTTGCAACTCTCAACCCCACCTCAAATGAAGCCACATAATGTTTCAAGATAAAAATAAATTTGAAGCCAGAAATTTCTGAGTTCAAATCTCAGCTTGGCCGTATACTAGCAGGTACAGGCTTAGAAAAGTATTTCTGCCAGCCTGAGACTCATTTTCCTCAATAACAAGACAAAATGAATTCATGAAGTTTCCCATCTCCCAGGCTTGCTTTCGTAATGCACCTATGTGAGTTGCAAATATAAAATTAGTTGACTGATTTTTAAACAACAATAAAAACATCACCAAACCTTTTTATGAGACAGTGGACAGTGTTCTTACAAAGTAGATCTCCAGGAAGGAAATGCACAAAACTGAACCAACCATGCTGACAATACTCTCAGCTCAAGTCCCTCTTCCGGAACAGCTGTAAGAGCGCAGGGCACATTCCTTTGATTATCCACAAAGGTGGAAAATATCCACCTTTTGATTGACTTCTGGAAAAAGTCAGCACCATGTGGATCCGAGTCTGAGGAATAGGATCTAGCTGAAGTGTAACTACAAAGCAGTGAGACTGATCTTTTTCTGTGACTCATAATCTAGTTCAGAAGACATTTTCAAAAGGTTCTGGATCCTATCAAAATAAAAGTGTCAGTACATGAAGATAGTCTTATAAGAACATTTATCACACCACTGAATGGAGAGGCAAAAATTATTGCATGTGTGCCAACAGGGGAACGGCTGAAAAACTCATGTTATAGCTCTATCGTTAAAAGATTATGTAGCTACCAAACAGAATGAGTTAGAAAAGTCTTTCTTAAAGTGTGTCCCAAGAACTTGTTAGAAATGCAAATTCTGGGGCCCCACCCCAGATCTACTGAATCAGAAATTCCGGGGGATGAGGCCCAAACCGTCTGTATTTTAATAAGTTCTCCAGATGATTCTGATGCTTGCTAAAGTTTGAGGACTACTGAGTTAAGAGGTGTCCTCCATTTACCTAGAACAGGAATGTTCTAGATCTGTTAAGTAAGAAAAGCAAGTTGCAAACTAATAAGAAACACTTACAGTTGAACTAAATTGTATGTGTGTGTGTGTGTGTGTAGAATAAACAATGTGGTAGGTTATTTGCCAAACTCTTAAAATGAATAAAACTTATGATGGTGGAGTGAGGATAGATGGAGAAAGGATTTTCGGGGTCAGAGGAGAGAGAGAGAGAGGGAGGGAGGGAGAGAGGTGTGGAGAGAGAGAGAGGAATATAGTTATATACCCTGTATATAATACATAGAAGGATAAGCTTACTAACTGCTTTCTCATTCTCTGGCTTTTACCTAAAGCCAACCTTACATTCCTTTTGAATCCTTTACTCTTTTATGAGTGCTAACAGTTTCTTTTTCTTCTGGAAGCCTCGTGTTAAGCTCTAAAAAGTACTGCCTGTGAGTGTGTGCATAAGAAATGAACAAGATATAGGCATACTTAATATGTGTCATAATTCTCCAAAGACCATGGATATGTCTGCTCACTAAATGGCTGTCAATCAAGATTAGGGATAACATTAGGTTGGTTTTTGCATTTCCAAAGAAAGGCAGGCTATGCGTTGATAGCTGTTTGCCAGGGGGACCCATTCACAAAGAATTTACTTTTTCTTCTATGGACAAAATATAAAGAAGTTAACTGAGCTCAAACCAGCCTCCTTAATGGAGCCATACCTGACTTATCCACAGAGCCTTAACCAGGTTAAGTTGTGGAGGAGAAGTAATTTGCATTCAAAGCTTTGACATTGTCATAGCTGTCTGGGAAGTTTGGACATTTTACAAGTGAAGTCTGGGTAGAGAAAATCCCTGTGAGTCTTGGAGCAGCCTACAGGCTCACCCACTCTTCCAGCACACTGTGGCCCTATAAGGATGCCCCAAGTCTCTGCCTGCTCAACTGGCTCTCACACGCTGACCCCAACATGTTCAGCCAGGCCTACAGAGACTTAAGTACCCGTATGTAGGAATTGAGAGGTGTCTCTTATGGGAATCAGAACAAGGTGGCAAAGGGAAGTCAGCATAATATACCCAACGCAGACTCTGTTAGTGTAAAAAAGAAGGGGATTGTTAACAGCACAGAAAAGCAAGAGGAAAAAGAAGCAAGATCAAGTATAGGTCTGTGTGGTGTGTCCTGGCACAGATAGGGTACATTCCAGGTTAGGAGCTCTAGCACTTAGCAAGGAAATGAGAGGAAGCTGCCACTTTCAAAAAACTTCCTTAACTCCTCCAGTTTTTGCAGGGCATTTCTTCCCTGGCTCCTGCCTGAGCCCACATTCTCTGAAATCCCCTTAGGATTAGCAGTGACTGTCCCTTCCTTACTTAAATAAAAAAAAATGTACATGAATTATTTAACACCCTCAGATTTGAGTTCCTCATCCATGACTTTTTCAACTTAATCAAATGTCAGAAAGGTCTGTGATCTTTCTGGCCTATTAGCCCTCTCTCATTAGCACATAGCATGGCAGGTTCTTCAGTTGTTCTCAGCCTGGTAGCACATTAGAAGCACCTGGGGAACTCTTTTAATACCAATGCAAGACCTCACCTTGGACCAATTCCATCAAAATTTTTGGGAGGTAGGGGATGAAGGGGGTAGGGGAGCAAGCCTGGTCATTGGCAATTTTTTTTAGGTTTCCAGAAGAGTCTAATATAAACTCAAGACAGACAACTACTGAACTAGCTATTATCTAAGTAGTCAGCAGGAAGATCAGACCTTCCGGTGTGTGGTTAAAAGACGTGAACTTCAAGGTCCTTTAAAACCAGGAAAAGGGACAGTGATTTTCAGAAAGCAGTTGGCTACAGAAATGATTTTTCACAAATAGCAGAGGAAAGGCTTCTTCAAGGTTAAAGAGAAAAACTCTTGCAAAATGAATAAAGAATTGAGCCCTCAAACTAGGCAATTCCAAACAACCAAACCTAAATATAAATATGTATTTTGTAGTTATATCAATAATCTAATATTTTGGAGAATCTTATTTTCTTTTTTTACACAAGTATATTTTCTATTAGTCTAAAGAGTCCAGAAAATCGACTCTATAACTTGATACAATCTACTTCTTAAACTTTCCCTAACTCCTCTAACTGTGAATAAATTAGGCTCCAGTAGTCCACATCTGATTAATAGACCCTGAGTCATGCTACCTACATCACTCTATGAATAACTGAAGCGTCCAACTTTTTCAAACAGTCCCTCAGTTCTACGAGAAGTAAGTTATCAACTGGTCTAAACAGAATTACCCTAAATATTTCTGAGAAAAAAAAATGAAGGCTTATTTATTTCTTCAAAGACTTGGAATGAAGTTAGACAAAATGTACAACTCATTTCTGCAGCTTCTGTTCCTGAGTCCTTGGCGCTTTCATAGAGACAGAAAGATAGATTCCTTCTTACCCTCTTCACACGCAGCCCAACGCTGACTTAGAAAGAAGTAACAAGAGTGAGGGAGGCAGTAGAGGAGAGCATCTTCTCTGAGCTGAAATTTTAAGGAAGTCCCTTTTCACATTTTCAAAAGTAGATTGCCTCTTTAAATCTCCTTCCTTAGCAGGAAGGCAAAGGAGTTGGGAGGGTCCCTGACTTTTAAATGAAAACAATGAAACAAGATCTTAGGGAGCAGAAAACTAACCAAGGGAGACAAGGAGGGGGAATAAGTGTTAAACACTCCTGAAAAATTAAAACTTAGAGCATCATCACATGAAGGTTTATTCTCAAGAGAAAAGAAGATGAAGAGGAATGTGAATTCGTCCGTCCAGTGTTTACTCCAATTCTACTTGGAAGAGATACAAGGATGAGTCTGGAAAGGGATTTCTGGGGCAAATAATCGATCTCAGAGAGCCAAGTAAGGAGTTGGTATTTTTTCCATTATCAGTAATACTAATACTAATATTAATAATAAATACAATGTATTGTGTACTTATTATGTGTCTGTATTGTACTAAAAACCTTTCACAGACATTTCCTCATCAGATTCTCTCAGGCATGTGATATCTATTGTTTATTTCCATTTTATAGTTAAGGAAACTTAGGCTCAAAGTGTTTAAGTACCTTATCTGAGGCCATGCAACTAAAATTAATTGGCTGGGTTTCCAAAAGCAGATCTAACCTACTCTAAACCCCGAATCTTAAACACTTAATTGCATTTAATTGCTTGTAGGACATTGAGAAACCAAGAGATAATTTTACAGTGGTAACGTAAACAGCTTTGATAAATTACACGATCTACCTTCTAGTTGAACATCACACAAAGTGTCCTTGCTCTGGGTTCTAGATATCCCTGCCTGCTCCGTCCAGTGGCCCCACCTCTGCATGCATGACTGAGGCTACACAAGTCTGAACATTGCTGGTGATTCCCCGGATGGCATCAGGCTGCTGCAGAGCACACAGAATCCACAGCCATCCTCGGCAATCCAAAATCCAGGGGTTGCTAAAGTGGCCACATTGAAAGGAGAGGCTCCCCACCCCACCCCCCACAAAAAAAAAAAAAAAAAACACCAAATAATTTATTATTACACATAGGAGGATCAGTCTAAACACAGAGCAGGGCAAAATGTCTCCATTGGCTCAGGTGTCCAGCTTACAGCCTAGAGACTAGAAACTCAGTCAGTGGCCACATCTATCCTTGGAGATAGGGAACCATCTTTCCAAATCAAAATCTTCATAGCCCTGAGGAAAATTATGTTATAAATAAGGGAAGAAAGTAACTGCTCACATAATGTGTTGCATAGTAAAAGGAGCTGTAAGAAATTACTGAGCCAGCCTGTTCAAGTTCCGTTCCAAAGTTGTCTTCCTAGCCAGGTGACCTTCCACTCATGACTCTGTGCCTCAGGTAAGGACAGGTTTGTTTTAATGACTAAACGCATCAGTGTCCTTAGAACTAGACTTGGCACATAGTATGCATCCAGGTACACAATTCCTCCTCTGCTTGTCTAACATTCTGCTATTCGAAATCCTGTGCTCAATGGAAAGTACTGGCTGTCTCCTTCAATCCCCATTTACAATTCAAAGATCACTTGGATAGCACGCATTAGCCACCATCACCTTAGTGTGAATTAGTCTATCATATTGTTTTCTTCACTTTAATGAAGAAAGGATCTGTCCCTACATATGGAAAATACGGAAGAGCAGTTACAGATATAAAAGGTAAAGTAGGCTGAAGGGATGAAACACACCATTCCACTAATCTGCAGTTTGTGGAGACCTAATCCCCTGGAGACCTGGATGTTGGTTTCACATCTCTCTGTCCTAATCTCTCCAACAAAATAATTCTTGCTAAATCTGCTTCCCATGCCCCTTACATTGGTGCCACAAAGCCCTCCCCAACCATCCATAAAGAGAGATGGCCCTTATGCATAGCCCATTCGACCTTGTAATTACTAACTGGGATAGTTCCTCTTTATGTCTTCATTGCTGTGTCTACCCTAGTGGCCCCACTCCAGACTAGAGTGAGGAGTTTTCCTTTTTTTTTTTTTTTAATTTTTTTTTTTATTTTTGGCTGTGTTGGGTCTTCGTTTCTGTGCGAGGGCTTTCTCTAGTTGCGGCAAGCGGTGGCCCCTCTTCATCGCGGTGCGCGGGCCTCTCACTATCGCGGCCTCTCTTGTTGCGGAGCACAGGCTCCAGATGCGCAGGCTCAGCAGTTGTGGCTCACGGGTCTATTGCTCCGCGGCATGTGGGATCCTCCCAGACCAGGGCTCAAACCTGTGTCCCCTGCATTAGCAGGCAGATTCTCAACCACTGCACCACGAGGGAAGCCCCGAGGAGTCTTCCTTTTTGATGTAAGCATATTGATTACACCATTGCAGTTTCCTGATTTCATGTTCATGTGTAAGAAGACTGCCTCACAAACCCCTGGCACCTCATGGTTCCACCTAAACACTTTGCCATCCATTTGCCAGGTCTGACAGCCAGTGAGCCGAAACCAAGCAATCACTGATCTGGAAGAAACAGATGTGTCTTTCGACCAAGTTCTGCTGCTCACAAGTGATGTGGCCTCTGCTGATGCTCCCTTTTCTAAGCCTCCAGCTCCTCATTTGTGAAAAGAGGGGGCTGAGCTCCAATGCACCCAGGCCCCCTTCCAGCAGGAACATCCTCTGATTAGATTTCACAGCTTCCCTCTGTTCCTTCTGACCTTTGGCTCCAGGCTTTCCCAGGGCCAGCCCATCATTAGAGAGGGAAGCATGGACTGCCTGCCCACCCACTGACCAATCTGTGCTCTGGCCAGAGACTCTGCTGGGAGACTGACGATGATCAAATGCTCAGGGCTGGCCCCAAGTCATATGTCAGCCCAGCACACTATCTGAGGGGCTGCAGATGGAGACAGGGGAAACCAAGGACACTGCATGCTGCCCTGAAGAACTAATAAGCAGGGACCAGTGTCCAGGGTGCTTGTCCTCAGTCAGCCTCATTGGGTTCAGCTCATCTGTCCCACATCTCCCGGGCAGAATCAAAGGATCCCATCTCTGAGTTGAATAGGGCTGAAAAGACCTCAAACATTTGAACATCTCCAATGACAAGGCACTCATGAATATATGATATTAAGTAGCTGATTATTACCAAGTGCCAGGCACATACTGTCTCTTTTAATCTGCAAAACAACACTTAAGTTTGGGCTGTGATTTCCCTGTTCTGCACACACAGAAGGTGTAAAGTGGTTTGGGGGACACTAAGTCATACCCTGACACATGACTCCATGGCTCAGCGAGGTGAATTCTGCACTGTTCTGCCTCTCAGGACCTTCCAGAACAGCTTGTGTTCCCTTTAAAGGAAAACTCTTCCTTGCACTGACAAAAATCTATCTTCTTATAACAGCCCCCTCAGCCCTAACTTTGCTCTTATTTGATCCTCTCCAGACATGGATAATGACACTCAATCCAATCAATTGTAATCTTTTAAGATAAAGAACAATTAGACGAGATAACAGTAAACCATGGGGCTGTGCCTTTGTCCTGATACAGCCTCTCTTGCCAATCTGAAGGTGGCTCGATATGTTTTCCTCTCTCCCTCTTTGCCCTTTAATTTTTTTCCAACAGCACATTAACAGAAGCCAGAGCTTTGACAATTGTGCAACTAATTTCTAAATGACTGAAATAATTTTTTATTATTCCAGTCAAGGAAAGTTCCTCCAGGAGCTAGGACAGCTGGTAACAGTGCCCATAGAATGGGTATTATTCATTACACAAAAGCTTGACATTCAGCGGAAATCACCATCCAGGAAAATATGGGGGTGGAGAATAGAAACGTATCTTTTGATTTACATTCAGGTCAGAGGATCAAATCATTCTGATTGAAATTGCATTATTTCGTTACCCTATCCATCCTAACATTCTCCCGCACAACTCTTGTTTTGTGAGACTGTGTGATCCCCCCAACAGAGCTCTGTTCTTGGATGTTTCTTATTTAAGCAAGTTACTAGACCTGTGATGGTTTCTCTTCTCCGTCTTGTTTTTTTGTTCTGTTTGGGTTCTTTTAACAGCCTCTGTAGACCTAAACAATTAACTGAGCACAGCTCACACATGGAAAACTCACCAATCATGAAGCCATTACTAAAGCCAGCAGAGAATGCCTGTTCTGAATGTGCCATATGCGCGTCCACCCACTGGCTGCCTCCACAGTGAAGAACGGCACCAATACTGCAAATCAGCATCCTGTTCTCAGCCTGACATTCCTGACATCACCCCTCCGTAAGTCCATAAGAGGTTGAAGTGTGGGTGGGAGGTTACTGTCAAGCCCTATCAGCCTGGACCGTATCTAGCCAAGGCCAGTAATGACCTGTGTTCAGCCTCCTCAACCTTGAAAAGACCTTGAGCCAGAAAAAGCTGGGCAGGGGGTATGTTAGGAGATCCACCCTCACCAGATTTGGAATGGGAAATCCATCTGATGGATGCTAACTGCTGTAAATGTAGCCCCGAGTGCCCACAGGAACATTAGGCAACAGCCCCTTAACTAATACCAATTGAGCGTAGCCACTCTGCCTCCTTGACCTTCAGACAGGCTTTCAGTTTCAACTCCAGCTCCACCAGACATAGAACCAACCCCACACCTTCATCCTACCTTCTCCCACCATGACCTGGGTGGAGGACTCTGATGCTTTCGCCTCATTCTGGCCGACAGCTTCCCAAGAGATTGGATGTGCTTGCTCTATCCCAAGAACAAATCTCCCTGATCTAAAAGAAGATTCTCATCATATCATATGCAAACCAAAACCTGTTCTGATCAAACTTGATGGTTTGAACATTTGGCTCTCTCCAGAATGTTTTGTCTGAGTTGGTTTTCCCCAGCCCATTCTGCAAGGAGCACCCACCACTCCTCCAAAGTGAGCTCCATGCCTTTGTGAGGGGACTAACCCAAATCAGGGGTATAATGTGTGACTTGGGCTCTGTGTCAGTTTTACCTGAGATGTTAGAATGGTGAGAGCTGCCCAGAAAACCTCACCCATTTTGGCAATAAGCCCCGTGAGACCTGAATGATTTGGGAAGCACATGGAATTTTATGGACCTTTGGGTTTAAAGCCATCAAGTGCATAACTGACTGGATTATAGCCAGTGCCTCAAAAGCAGGAATCATGTCTGTTTTACTCACCAATGTTTATTTATATCACCTAGCACAATGCCTGGCAAACAGGAGATGCTTCATGGATGAACTGAGGTCCACAGTATATCACAGTTTTGTGAGCAGAAATAAATTAAATAAACCTAGTTCTTAATCCTAATAGTATTATGTACTAGCTGCAGGACCATGGACAGAGAATATAACTAACGTTCAGCTGCCTCAACTATAAAATGGAAATAATATTATTTGTTATGAGGAGAAGTGT
This sequence comes from Orcinus orca, assembly GCF_937001465.1. Taxonomy (NCBI): domain Eukaryota; kingdom Metazoa; phylum Chordata; class Mammalia; order Artiodactyla; family Delphinidae; genus Orcinus; species Orcinus orca. Next base: position 19,262,516 of record NC_064571.1, read on the forward strand.
ATCCCCCCAATTTTGTATGTTGAAGTCCTAACCCCCAGTACCTCAGAATGTGGCTATATTTGGAGATAGGGCCTTAAAGAGATAATTAAGGTAAAATAGACTCTGGCCTGATTTGGCTGGTTCCCTTATAAAGAAGAAGAGATTAGGACGTAGACACACACAGAGGAAAGACCACATGAAGACAAAGGGAGAAGATGGCCATCCTCAAGTCAAGGAGAGAGGCTTCAGAATGAAATCAACTCTGGTGATCCCTTGGTCTTAGACATCTAGTTTCCCCTTTGTTTATGCCACCCATTCTGTGATAAATGTTATGGCAGTCCTGGCAAGCTAAGACAAGTACTTGTGATATCTGATGGGATGGTTATTATATTCCTATATAGTATCTGGAATAATAAGTACCAAATACAGTTTAAATGTTGTTGTAATTAGTCATGTATTCAATATGCCCTGATATATAACTGCCCTCATATTCTGGATCTTGGGATTTTGTCCATGTCCAAATTCCATTTTTTGCCATCCTCTTTGTGCTTTACTTGAATCTAATCTGGTACATCTTGATTTGAACATACATAAAAATCTTTTTTTTTTTTTTTTTCAAGAGTAATCGTTGGACTGAGAAACTAACAGCAGCATGAAGGAATACGTAATTCTTGAATTTGGATTGTAAAATCTTCTGATTTTGGCTAGATTTTCCTTAATTCACAAATAAGATCCTAAAAATGTTCCCACCTCCTAAACTTATATCATGTATTTTGCTCAAATCGAATTTGAGTTATTACCCAATCCAAGAGAACAGGAGTTCCAAACTAAAGGGTTGGATCATATGCTAAGTATGAGTTCCAGTGCAGTGATTCACAGAACTCCATCTCTTGACTGAAGTCCAGTCCAATAAGAACATGGTAGCAAGTGTGATGCAGTATGGATGGGAGCTCAGGGGTCTGCGTCATAAGATGGGCCTTCTGTCCACCTACTCACAGTGGCACATAATAACACAAGAGGGTGACAAGGCCATACAAAGGACAGTGACTCACATGTTTTCAGAGAAAGATAAGTGGGATGTAAATATTTCTTCCGAAGTGGGAAGGGGGAAAATAGTTTTGGGTTTTCTTTTAAACATTGACACCTTAATGGTCAGGAGACTATTAATGAAGACTTGGGTAAGACAAATAGACAAAAAAACTATAAAAAAGAAATAGAAATGCTCCTCTCAGGTTCCATTGCAGCAAATTACCGTCCAACCCTGTGATTCTATTGATTTACCTGTGCTACATCAAACTTTAATCACAATAAACCATAGACTAATACAGATCTGCCAACAACAAGTGCCATTAGCAGAAGACTTTGCTTACTAGGGACACTTCTGAAAATTGTTTTAAGATTGCCCAGCCTGGAAACTTAGAGATACAAGGAAGCATCTGAAAAATGTTTTTTCTGTTGGTTTTGCAAAACGTATGTATGACATTCTGCTTTTTCAAAGTTAGAACTTTCAGAAAATACATGAACAAAAGAAAAAGGAAGTGGTTGGAGGGTTAAGGGGAAGAACTCCAGACAAGGATAATTACCATAAGAAGAATTCCTTGAGAAGAAATGACAATTTGCTTTTGTTTCATGGACTAAATTACAACAGATTAACCGAATGGCCTCAGCACATCTTTATCATTTAGATATCTCTTGATGTTTGCTTATTCCCAGTACATAAAGCCTAACTACATTAAATCAGCATGTTCTTAACTGTGGCCACAAAAAAAAAATTTTATCAAGATGTTAATAAATGTCCCCCTAAAAGTAAAAAAAACAAAAAAACACTGATCTTGTTATAACTAGGAAATTTGCATACTATGTCTCAGAGATTTACTATGTCTATAAGAAAATTTAAAACCTGGAGAGCTTCCCTGGTGGCGCAGTGGTTGAGAGTCCGCCTGCCAATGCAGGGGACACAGGTTTGTGCCCCGGTCCGGGAAGATCCCACATGCCGCGGAGCGGCTGTGCCCGTGAGCCATGGCCGCTGAGCCTGGGCGTACCGAAAAAAAAAAAAAAAAAAAAAACCTGGAGAACTCCTACAACCATGGAATCTGTATGTTTAAATTGTTTCAATCCAGAGTTTTCCAGGAAATATCTATTAATATCTCAAGAAACAACGCTATTCAAATCAAGGTTTGTGACATGTTGGCTTAAATACTACTGCTTCTATAGGTTTCCAGTACCATAGTTCTGCATTAAGAGAAGATGAGACACACACATAATGAATACCATAAACGATCACTCTATTTTCCTCTGAAATTTCCAGGAAATTCAACCACATGTGCTTTATTTCTTAGCTAATGCCAGTAACATAGTTAACTCTCATTTCTCTTAGCATGTGCAGACATGACCACAAATACTTTTGAAAGTATCATTTACCATTAGCGGACTTGGATGCTGTACCAAGTTCATAGTATGGGGTAAACCAGAGGACACATGACCCCTAGAACTGAGCGGCCCTGGATTTTATAGCTAGGTCTGTCATCGACTTGTCCAGTGTTAAGCTCCTTAATCTCTCTGAGACTCAGTATCTTTATCAATCACTAGGTAAACTGTATAGTCATTTTAATGCCTGAAGTTCCAAGAAGCTATGAGTTTTGAATTCAAAGGTACAAAGTTAATTAAAAATCTTAAATGTTCCTGCCTTAGTCAGAGGCTCTATTTTAAAATGCACCAGGAGACAAATCATTAAACGGCATTTTAAGCATAGGAAGATATTTGAAAACAGAGAACAGAGACAGAAGGAAAGCCAGAGATAACTCAAAGCATATGGCCACATGTGGAAGGATTACAGGTGATTTCTAGTTTGTTCTAACTTAGTGGTTTCTAATGTTTTGCAATGAACAGGTATTATTGTTGCAATAACAAATAGACCAAAAAGAATTTAATTTTTGTTTCTAAGTCTTCCAAGTCCTTAAGCAAGCTTCTGATGATTTGAAAAACCTCATTGTGGGTGGCTAATCAAACATTCTAGACTAAATGTGCAAACCAAAATCATCAATATTTGGTATAAGTGGGACCATGTATTAAAAAGGCATCTACAGGTAGATGATCAAACACATGGTAGGAACTTGAGTGTGAATCTCTTAAGAATTGCTTTTTAAAATTAATGGAAGAAAAGAAGAATAAGAAAGAGGGAGGAGGGGAAGGGAAATGGGGGAAATGAAAGTATTGCTGTCCCATCAATCCACAATTTTAGCATCATTATTTGGGCTCCTGGTTTTCTGGAAACCCTGCTAAATGCAAAGTCCCCTGAAACACATTAAACCTTACCAGCTCCTTGCCTATTAAGAGCATGACCCTGTAAAAATCAGTCCCAGGATAGGAAGTTTGAAAAAAAATGCCAGCAGGAAAGGTCTTTGCAAATAGTTCAGCTGTGGTTCTCAGTCCTGGCAGTACACTGACATCACCTGGCTGATGCTCAGGCCCTATTCCAGAGCAACTGAATTAGAATCTCTAGGGGCGGGGCCCAGGTTTGGAGCTTTTGAAGTTCCCCAGGGGATGCTAATGTGTAGTTGGGATTCAGAAACATATAGGGTAGTTGAAACACAGGAATTACAAGCAAATCCTACTGACCTTTCAATTTAGCTAAATGCTCCTCAGAAACAAGAGTAGTTTCATTTCCTGAACTATTTGAAAATTTTCAGATTATAACTGACTAAGGGTGAAACTGAGTATAATTTTACCCTTATTGCTGAACATTGTCCTAAAATGCCCACTTCTCCCTTGCCTAATAAATCCAGGCTGGTGAAGGAAATGGTGTCTTTCTTTAGTGAGTGAGGCTCACTTACACATCCTGGGATCTTTATAAGATCTGAGGACAAATATGGAGAAGGTGTCAGTGATGGGCCCTATCAGAAGAGAGACCAGTCTTTCCTGGACAGTTGTTCTTAAACTAAGAAGCCGTGACCAGCTCATTCTGCTGTATTTTGACTCTTTCTAAAACACAGTGCAGTGCTTAGGGCTCTGGTTAGTTGCGTTTAATTACTTGAGATTTTACCATAAATATTCAACAGGATTATCTATATGTTCATATCGGTCTTGTTCATTTTTTGAAAGGCTAAGATGAAATGGTTAATTCTATCCTGCCTCTGTCTCTTTGGAAGAATGGGCAAACTTGCAAGAACGGGCAAGCTAAGAGGGTCCTTCTTAGTCACATTCCGTCTCCAACCCCACCCTAACTTGCCCTCTCCCCCACCAACTTCTACACAACTTGATAGCATCTTTGGATTTTTAAAACTGAGCTAAAAAAATTTCCCACCCACTCATTTGTTTAGAAGATTGGGGGTCATCAAAGGGTCATCATACTGAAGTTACCCCAGAGTGGGAGGAGAAAGAAGGAAGAGGCCTGACTAATGGGGGTAGGAAAGGAGAAATTATTCTACCAGTGGCTTTCCCCCCACGGGAACTAACAAACAACCTCCTCATATACCAGGAGGTATCAGAGCATCTGTGCATATATGAAATTATGCAATAACCTGTACATAATCTTGTATGAATGTAGTAGATGCCTCCCACGCAGGACTAGAGTAAGAGAAACAAAAGAACAATAATTATACGCTGAGAAACTTGCTTCTAGACTTCCATAAGATCCTTAGGACTTTAGGGAAGGGTCAGCTATATTTATTTGCCTTAGAAAAAATAAAATCAAGTGATAATCTTGTGAATGAGCTTCATGGAGTCGACACATACAGATTACACATATTACCCAAGAGATTTTTCAGAGGGAGGAAGAATAGATTGACTCTGAAGGAATTTGGTTCACTTGAGAAAATGAATTACAGGAGAAAAACTATACCAGGGTCTCTTGATTCTTGGAGAAGAAAATCTGGACTACCAACCATTCCTTCCTAAAATATTCCACTACATGAACTATAAAAATGACACCAAGCACAGAGATAAGATCCACCATTTAACTGGAAGAACACTTAACATCTATCTATTTTCAGCAATGTCTCTGATTTTGATCGAGAACATATTCATGATGGTCATAATTCTCATCAGATTTATGTAGAAAAAAGCTGGAGAGTTTTGAGTGCACATTAAGGGAATTTGGTGCAATCAGAATACATTTGCCTTTTTTTTTTTTTAACAAGAAAAATCCGTGTTTCCTCTGAAAGAACCCTAAGGAGGAAATTCTTTTCTATTCAAATGTTTTTATTTTCACCAAAGAATAGGAAAAAAGACAAAATAAAAAGATATAGTGATAAGCCTTTAAAATTACATATGACAGGATTCTCACTTGTTAGGAATCTGTGTCGCTTTTAGAATTTCTAGAAATTTTCTCAAGCTCAAAGCCCAACATGCTGAAGTGTCCTGCTGAAAGGGGTTTTAAGTCTAGATGGCATCTTTTCCAATGTGTCTTCTTCCTCCCTTTAAAAAAATCCCAGCATATTTTTTTACTCCAATTATTTTGGTAAAAATTTCTAAGTAAATGAAAGAAAACTAGAAGCTGAAGAGAATGCTTGATAAGTATCAAATACAAACCCCCAAACTGTGTACAAAGTTTTGTAATCATGACTATATGGGGCATTTATTGGAGAAGAGGTTCAGAGATCATGTCTCAGAATACAGTCTATCACTCTGAGTCGGTCAGTGTAATGAGCAGACCACGTTTGTACACAGTACAGGCTATTCCTTACAAGACAGCGTGTTTCTATGCGTGGTCCTTATGTTGGCTGCATTATACTTACCTGGATCACTTTATAAAAATACAGATTCCTATACCTCATTTAAGACATACTGAACTAGACTGTCTTGGTGGGAGGGAGGGCTTAGGAACATGCATTTTTCAAATTTCCCAGGTGACTCTTAGGAAATCTGATGTTAGAAAATCCTGTTCTAAGTGCACCACGTATTCTAAAAAAAGGTCAGGAATGCTCTAGCAGTGCTGTGATGGCAAAATTCTGCACTTTTTATTTTTAATTAACCTTTGCCACTACCTCTAAACATTTATTGAGCACTTTGTGCAGGAACAATTATGAGTCTTCTCATCTATCCACTCACATATAATGCCAACTTATGAGGCAGGTGCTAACAATATTCCCCATTTTATCGATAGGGAAGTGAAGTCAGAGAATTCTGATTTATCCAAGGTGACACATCCTGTAACTGATGAAGCCAGGCTTTGAAACCAGGGCATGTGATTTCAGAGACTACATGCTTAACCAGATCACTATAAAATTTCAACTAAATAAAGAAGTCAAGGTTTAAATCTACAATTACTGGTTCCCAAGGCTTTCTACCACACAAATAGGGTAAAGGTTGACCTTGACTAGAGCAATGGGTCAGTGTTTATCAAAATGGGGCCACTGGACTGTGTCAGAATCACCTGGGAAAGGGGCAAGAAACAAGGACTGGCTAAAAATCAGATTCTTGGGTTTTAACCCAGACCTAGTGCACCAAGTTTTCAGTGCAGAAAAAAACCAAGAATCCGTATTTTACGTGTTCCCCCAGGTGTTCTTATACACAGTAAAGTTTGAGAACCACTGTATCAGGTAAATATAAGCCCAATAAAAGCAAGAATAAACTCACAGATGATGAAGTTAATTTTTCCTACCCTTAGATTATGATCTAAATGATAAGGTTAAGGCAGTTGTTCTCAATAATGGGTGATTTATCCCCCCAGTAACATTGGGCAATGTCCAGAGATATTTTTGCTTGTCACATTTGGGGGAATGCTATTGGTATCTAGTGAGTATAGGCGAGGGATGCTGTTAGACATCTTAAAATGCACAAGACAGGCTCCAAAACAAAGAATAATCTGGCCTAAAATGTTAGTCATGCTGAGGTTGAGAAACCCTGAATTAGGGTATTAGGATGGAGAACAGCCTCATCTCCTCCTTTCCTTAGCAGCAGCCTCCTCTTGGCAGGGACAACTTTTTCATTCTCTTCCATGCCTATGATTCCTACTATGCCACCACTGTTCTAGTATTTAAGCCTAGCTAAATTACCCTTTCTCCTACTTTTCAAATCACCAGATTCCACTGTTTCTTCATGTACTAATATGCCTAAAACTGTTTCTGTGAATGCTCCCACTCTTATCCCCCTTAACCTAAAATCAAGTATCAGTAGAAGGTCAGTTGACTAAGAATCATAAGATTTAGAACTGAACTCAGAGACCTTCTGATCCAGCCAAAAGTTTTCTAAGGAGGGAAAGCTGAGGCTCAGAGAAGCTGTGGGGTAGCAGAAAGTGCACAGGCTTTGCATGCAGACAGATCAGAGTTTGAAGCCCAGTTTTGTCCTTCACCAGACAGAAGACCTTATGAAGCTATTTTAACATTTTTCAAGTCTCCCATACCAACTTCACAGCACCTGTGAGGAGGTACAAAAACACATATGTGATGTACCCTGTGTGGTCTGGGTTAAAACCCAAGGAAGCACACAACACATTTCTAGCCCCTTTTCTTCACCAGAGACTTTCAAAGGCTTGCCTGAAATATCAAACTAATAGTATCTCATTCTCAACGTGTCTTAAATGTGATGCTCATCATGTATTAACCCTAAGGTCTCAAGGACTCTGTGAGTTGGGCACTATTATTAACTTCATTCTCACAGATGAGGAAATTGATAAGAAGTATGGAATTTTCCCAGGCTACTGTTGGCTAATGACAGTACTTGATTTTATAGCTCTAAGAGCCCAATTGCTAGACACTCTTGCTTAACCACAAACTATACTAAACAGACTGGGACAAGTCCACATGTCTCCTGTTCCAAGTTAAGAGCTCTTTCTATTAGATCATGAATGTTGGCTTTGTTCCCCCAAGTAAACAATTCTGTTTCCCTTTCAATGCAGAACTCATAGATGATGCTCAGTAAATATTTTTTGATTGACTGATAGAGAAAAGGAATGAATGGCAACCTGAAAAATTAATTTCTTCACTCTGTCACTTTGAATTAATCCTATTATGGGTTGAAAATTACACCTTGCTCTCCATCGAAAACCTGCCCACACAACTGGAAGAAGGAGGCTAGTTCAGCCTCCATTATTGTCTTCTGATCTTATAAAAGCAGGTGATATTTCTCTAAATCAACACTAAAGAACATCGCTTGTGTACACACAGACCCAAGGCACGATTAAGTAAACTTTGGTTCCGTGGGAAGGCTGTCTCTGTTCCATCAAACAATACTTCTGGACTACAAATTAATCTTTCCCCCAGCTGCAGAGCCCAAAAGAAAATTAAAACAGGTGAACAGGTAAAAGGAAAAGCATGGGCTTAAGTTCCTTACTGTGGGCCTCTGTCACTGTCAGTCTCAGGTTGGCATTACGGGAGGTGCTGGGAGAGAGAAATGGAAATTTGTGACCCTGTCAGAGCTAAGGTCACTCTGTTTTCTGTTCTGAGAAATCTGGAGACTAATTAATAGGAGAAAATAAGATGTGGATGATGGCAAATATGATGTGAGCCCTTCTCTGGGCCTTTCTCTGAAGCCACTTATAGTTGTGTTTTGTTTGGCAAAGGGAAGGGAGCGGTTTAAAGACTGAAATTCATTAAATTCTTCTCTTGTCTTCCAGAGGAGGGGATGGTGTTAGGATCTCCATTTAACAGGAAACAGAGAGAGAAAAAGAAGAGAGTGGATTCACAGCTTGGAATTCTAACACCAATGGATCATCTTGTTGTCCCAAGAGGATGGCGCGTGGGAACTCCTTGGAAACAGGAGAAGTACAGATATTAAGAAACAAAAGCAAAATGTAGTCAGGGTTCCACTGAGGTAGGGGTTAGCGTGTGTGTTGAGCAGGTTCAAGTTATGAGAACTCGCTGCGTGGCTCAGGGTTGATCTGGAGTCTTCAGCATTTATACTATAGTCCTAGCATTCTGACCGGGGCTTCCTGTGTGGTTTGATGGCTAGGCGCTAAAACAAACAAGATGCTAAAATCTATTTCTCCATCTCCCCGACCTACCCAGAGAAGTGCACATCAATTAACTGGGAGTTGTGAGAGATGGACTCATTAATGCCCAATGACCACCTCACAATCTTGTTCCATAAGGGGGCTTGAAGGAGGATGTCTAGGAAGGCTGAGGCTTGGGGTGTAGGTTGATGAGTGGAAGAGATATGCAAGGATGGACCACATAAGGACATGCTTATTTATCTGCTTTTTAGAGAAGTGAACAATTTTTGTGATATTTATGAACCTGTAAGAAGAATACACAGACTTCTTCTGCAGGCTACTAGTCCTCTTGTTGTCAGTCCTCTGAGGTCTTTAGGCAGAAAGATGCCTAAATACCACTTCCCTCCCGGAAGGATAATACCATCTCCCTCCCTGATGACTGCCTGCATGTCTGGTGTCTCTCTTTTGTCCTTAATTAGCAATGGCATTTATTCTTGCTGATCCTGGCTCATTCTCTGGCTGATGATATAACTAAGAGAGGCATAACTCTGAGCTGCAGCTACTAGAGTAACAGCAACAATATCAAAAAGGATATTAGAAATAACCACAATGATGTTGATGATAAAGTTTATAGGGTACTTACTAGTCACCAAAAATGGTTCTATGAATTTACATGATACCTCCACTTATTCCTCACGAAAGCCTATGAAACCAATATTATTATTATCCTCATATTGCAGGGGAGGAACCTGAGGGACAAAGAGGTAAAGTAGCTTGCCCAAAGTCACACAACCAGCAAGCGATGGTTTTGGAATTTGAACTTAGGCAGTTCAGTGCTGCTGCACAGAAATTAACATGGTGTCTAAATGTCTCCTTACTAGGGAAATGTGTTTTCAGTTTCAACTTCTTGTCAAAGAGAGATTAAGTCCACCACATGCCACGCTATCAGGCAGAGAACACTGACCTCACAGCATGATAGCTGTCCGGGAGAACTTAGGACAGATGATCAAGATGCTGGAGTAGCATGCAACTATTTCCTTACCTTGTAAAGAAGCAAAGCCACTTGATGGAAGTTGTTTCCAATTTAGGCATGGCCAGGGTTTAAAATCTGACTCCACCACTTAGGTGGATGTGTAATATTAGATGAGTTACTTGACCCAATGTGGTCTTGGTTTCCTTATTCCTGGGAAACTATAACCTATCTCCTAGGGTTTATTACAAATATTAAATACAATAATATATGAAAAGCACCAAGCATAAGATCTACCATGTAGTCAACACTCAATACTTAGCTGCAATTTGTATCATTAGCATCAAATTAAAAGGGACCCAAAGTTATATCAAATCAGGTGAAGATGCCTTTGAACAAGCACAGAAGTTTCGACTACAATGCTCAGTGACTGATAATTAGAACTTTGAATAAAGAATTGAGAATTTCAGCACTGATGGAGTGGCCAAAGGGAGGCTTCATGGGCTCGTCAAAATCCTGGATACATATAACTTTAGACATACTGATTGAGGTTATTAGCAGTTTCCATAAAAGAAGGAAATGCAAATTGGTCATATAGGCCACCATATAGCCTTTAGAGTTTGTTGGATGTGTGATTGAGATAAAATAAGACCTTAAGTATAGATATTTGCTACTTTTCCCAATCTCTCATCTTCCAAGATGCAAGCTGCTTCAATATGGTGATGGAGTGATAAGCAAAGATACAGAAATGAATAAGCCATGGACAAGTAGAAGATGAAGACATAGAGGTCAGAAGAGAGAAGGAGGAGGAGTGGGAAAGAAAGGTTATAGGGGCTGAGGTTCTGAGTATAATAACAATAGCCAATATTTCATTAGAACTTGCTATGCGCCATGTCCGACTCTAGGTTTGTTACATATCAGTTAGCTCATCCTCACAACCACCTTATTGTTATTCCTATTCTACACATAAGCAAATGAGTTCACAGTTTAAATGACTTAAGGACAGCACAGCTAACAAGTGAAGAGGTAGAACCAAGATTCAAACAAGGCAATTCTAATTGCATGTCTGCCATTAGTCATTATGCCATATCAGGAGAACTGGGAGCAGTGGCACAGGAAAAGGACATTTGAGGAAAGGAATCATTTACTAAAGAGATTTTTAAAGCAAATGTTGGCTGTGTAAACCCCTTCTCCCCATTATTTACCCTCAGTCAAAACTTCAGTGCAGATCTGTGCTATTCTTCAAGGCTTTTTGAGGCAGGCTTAGGCTTCTTTTGGGAAATGTCACACCTACAGAGACTGGTCTTAGAGCCAGACCAAGAAAGTCCACTCATATTTGGGTTACAGATACAAATATAAACTACCTGTCACTGTCTTTGTAGATTAAGGATTTAGTCATTTTCAAAAATATATATTTTTTGGACTTCCCTAAAGACCTGAGCTTAAATATAGATATCTGGGTTCTCCCACTCCCAGTGTGGCTAAAGACAGGTGGAAAAAAGGCAGAACTAGCTAAGTCCATTTCTGCCTAACATACTATCTGCAAGTTCTGATCTGGTTTCTCCCCTAGAAAAAGAGCTTACATGGGCATCTCTTGCTCCTCAGTGCTGCTAACTGAGTTCCCTATCTCTTGCTTCTTCTGAATCAGGCTGTTGAGAGCTCCTTCTCCTTTCTCATCTTACCTGAGCCATAGGCTCAACTTATTTCCTGTGTGACCTCTGACATCCATTTGGCTTTCCCAGTTGAGTCTCCATTTCTTAACTAAGGCCATTGCTCATCTTACCTATGATATTTGTCAGACTTTTCTACCCTCATGAGTCCTTCTTAGGAGATGCAGAAAAAAACATTTGACAAAATTAAATATCCTTTCATGAAAAAACTACCAACATATTATCTATAGAAGGAATGTACTTCAACATACTAAAGGCCATATATGACAAGATATGACATGATATAAGATCAGAAGCAAGACAAGGATGCCTACTCTTACCATTTCTATTCAACATAGTGCTGAAAGTCCTAGCTATAGCAATTAGGCAAGAATAAGAATTAAAATGCATCTAAACCTGAAAGCAAGAAGTAAAATCATCTCTGTTTGCAGATGACATGATCTTATTTATGAAAATCCCTAACAACTTCACCAAATAACTGTTAGAACTACTAAATTAATTCAGTAAATTTCCAGGGTAAGAAATCAACATAAAAAAGCAGTTGCATTTCCACACAATAACTACAAAATATCTGAAAGGGTAATTAAGAAAGCCAGAGCTGAAGGAATTGGACTCCCTGACTTCAGGCTATACTATAAAGCTACAGTAATGAAAGCAATATGGTACTGGAACAAAAACGGAAACATAACTCAATGGAATAGGATAGAAAGTACAGAAATAAACCTATGCCTCTATAGTCAATTAATCTCCTAAAAGGACACAAGAATATACAATGAAGAAAAGACAGTCTCTTCAATAAGTGGTGCTGGGAAAATGGGACAGCCACATGTAAAAGAATGAAATTAGAACACTCCCTAACAACATACACAAAAATAAACTCAAAATGGATTAAAGACCTAAATGTAAGACTGGATACTATAAAACTCTTAGAGGAAAACATAGGCAAAACACTGTTTGACATAAATCGCAGCAATATCTTTTTTGGGTCCACCTCCTAGAGTAATGAAAACAAAAATAAACAAAAGGAACCTAATTAAACTTAAAAGCTTTGGTACAGCAAAAGAAACCATAAACAAAATGAAAAGACAACCTACAGACTGGGAGAAAATATTTCCAAATGATGAGACCTATAACGGATTAATCTCCAAAATATAAAAATAGCTCATGCTGCTCAATATCAAAAAAACAAACAACCCAATCACAAATGGGCAGGAGATCTAAATAGACATTTCTCCAAAGATGGCCAAAGATACATATGGACAAAAAGCACATGAAAAGATTCTCAACATTGCTAATTATGAGAGAAATACACATCAAAACTACATGAGTTATCACCTCACACTGGTCAGAATGGCTATCATCAAAAAGCCCACCAACAATAAATGCTGGAGAGGGTGTGGAGAAAAGGGAACCCTCCTACTCTATTGGTAGGAATATAAATTGGTACAGCCACTATGGAGAACAGTATGGAGGTTCCTTAAAAAACTAAAAATGGAGTTACCATATGGTACAGCAATCCCACTCCTGGGCATATATCTGGAGAAAACCATAATTTGAAAAGATACATGCACCCCTATGTTCATTGCAGCACTATTTACAATAGCCAAGATATGGAAGCAACCTAAATGTCCAACAATGGAGAAATGAATAAGGAAGATGTGTTACATATATACTATGGAATACTACTCAGCCATAAAAAAGAATGAAATAATGCCATTTGCAGCAACATGGATGGGCCTAGAGATGATCATACTAAGTGAAGTAAGTCAGACAGAGAAAGATAAATATCATATGATATCACTTATATGTGGAATTTAAAGGAAATGATACAAATGAACTTATTTACAAAATAGAAACAGACTTAGAAAACAAACTTATGGTTATCAAAGGGGGAAGGTGGGGGGGGAGGAATAAATTAGGTGGTTGGGATTAACATATACACACTACTATATATAAAATAGATAATTAACAGGACCTACTGTATAGCACAGGGAACTCTACTCAATACTCTGTAATGACCTATATGGGGAAAAAAAATCTGAAAAAGAATAGATATATGTATAACTAAATCACTTTGCTGTACACCTAAATCTAACACAATGTTGTAAATCAACTATACTCCAAAATAAAATTAAAATTAAAAAAAGAAAGAAACAATCACATTTACAATAGCATCAAAAACAACAAAATACTTAGGAATAAACTTAACCAAGGAGGTGAAAGACCTATAGTATAACACACTGATGAAGAAAATTGAAGATGATAATAAATGGAAAGCTATCCTTTTTTCAAGGACTGAAAGAATTAATACTGTAAAGATGTCCATACTACCGAAAGTATTCTACAGATTCAATGCAATCCCTATAAAAATACTAATGGTAATTTTTCAGAAATGGAAAAAAAATCCTAAAGTTTATATGAAATCACAAAAGATCCCCCCAAATAGATAAAGCAATCTTGAGAAAGAACAAAGCTGGAGACATTACACTTCCTGGTTTCAGACTATACTACAAAACCATAGTAATCTAAACAGTATGGTGTTGGCATAAAAAGAGACATACAGACCAGTGGAATAGAAAAGAGAGCCCACACATATACCACCAACTAATTTTTGACGAGGGCACCAAGAACACATTATGGGGAAAGGTGTTGGGAAAACTAGATCCCTATGCAAAAGAATGAACCTGGACTCATCTTACAACACTCACAAAAATTAACTTGAAGTGGATTAAAGACTTAAATTTAAGATCTGAAACCATGAAACACCCAGAAAAAAACAGGGGAAAAGTTCCTTGACATTGCCATTGGCAATGATTCATTGGGTAAGATGCCAAATGTGCAGGCAACAAAAGCTAAAATAAACAAGTGGAACTATATTGAACTAAAAAACTTTTGCACAGCAAAGGAAACAATTGATAAATTGAATAGGCAACCTATGGAATGGGAGAAAATATTCGCAAATCATATAGCTGAAATATATAAAGAACTCATAAAACAATAGCAAAAATAAAATCTAATTAAAAAATGAGCAAAGGGTCTGAATAGACATTTTTCCAAAGAAGCCATACCAATGGCTAATAGGTATGTGCAAAGGTGCTCAACACGACTAATAATCAAAGAAATGCAAATCTAGTCTATTATCAAAAAGATAAGAGATAGCAAGTGCTGGGGAGGATGTGGAGAAAAGGAAACACTTGTGCACTGTTGGTGAAAATGTAAATTGGTGCAGCCATTATGGGAAAAGGTATGAGTGTTCCTCAAAGAGTTAAAAATATAACTACCAAATGATCCAGCAATCCCATTTCTGGGTATAAATTGAAAGAAATGAAATCAGCATCTCAAAGTGATATCTTCACACCCATATTTATTGCATCATTATTCACAATAGCCAAGATATAGAAACAACCTAAGTGTCTTTGATGGATGAATGGATAAAGAAAATGTATATATTTATAAATGAATATGAATATAAATACAGAAATTTTGTATTATATTATATATATTATATTATATTACATTATTCAGTCATAAAAAAGAGAGAAATTTTCCCACTTGATACAACTTGGATAAAACTGGGGGTCCTTACAGGACAGGAATAAAGATGCAGACATAGAGAATGGACTTGAGGTGATGGGGAGGGGGAAGGGTAAGCTGGGATGAAGTGAGAGAGTGGCATGGACATATATACTTACATTACTTATACACTTACTTACTTATATATACTTACATTTGGTAGTACCAAATGTAAAATAGATAGCTAGTGGGAAGCAGCCACATAGCACAGGGAGATCAGCTTGGTGCTTTGTGACTACCTAGAAGGGTGGGATAGGGAGGGTGGGAGGGAGATGCAAGAGGGCAAAGATATGGGGATATATGTATATGTATAGCTGATTCACTTTGTTATAAAGAAGAAACTAACACACTGTTGTAAAGCAATTATACTCCAATAAAGATGTTAAAAAAACAAAACTGGAGGGCCTTATGCTAAGGGGAATAAGTCAGACAGAGAAAGACAAAAACTATGTAGCATCATTTACATGTGGAATCTAAAAAGAAAGAGCCAATTTCATAGAAACAGAATAGAATGATTTTTGCCAGGAACTGGAGGGAGAGGGAGATGGGGAGATGTAAGTCAAAGGACACAAAGTTTCAGGTATAAGAAGAGTGAGTTCTGAGGATCCAATGTACAACATAGTGACAATATTAATTATATTATTATAGTTAATAATAGGAAGTGTTCTCACCATACTCAAAAAAAGATTTAACTATGTGAGTGTGTAAGTTGATGGTTGTGTTCATTATCTTGATATTGGTAATCATTCCACAATGTATATGTATATCAAATCATCACATGTACCCTTTAAATATATACAATTATATTTGTCAATTATTCCTCAATGAAGTTGAAAAAAATATAAGGCATTGCCAGTTCCTGTGTACCAGGACTCCATAAGAGAAGAGGGTTGGCTTTCTTTTAGTTCCACACTGTCAGTTTTTAGAAGTGAAGGCCAATGCCCACGGTTCTTTTTAATCACTCCACAATTGTTAAGGTATTTAAGAAAATATTTGCAGGCTGTCTGGGTAATTTCATGCTCCAACAAATGTCCAAGGGCAAGGAAGGCACAATGAATAAATTATTATATATCAAAATCACTTTTTTTCCAGATTTTGCTCGAATGTCACGTTTTCACCATAACCTCTTCTGACAACTCTAAAATTGCAATCCCCTACTCCTGATCTCCCATACTGAACTACATTTTCTTTTTCCATGGCACTTGCCACCTTCTAATTGTTAAATAAGTTACATATTTATTTTGTCTATCATTTATTGTCTGTCTTCTATAATTACAATTAACTCCCCAAGGGTAGAGATCTCTGTTTGGTTTACTGATACATCTCACATGTTCAGAACAGTGTCTGGCACATAGTAGGCAGTCAATTAATATTGGCTGATTGGAATTGAAATTAGGATGATGGAAGTTTGGACTCTAGAATCATGCCTGTTAGCAACTGGCAGTGTGTCATCTCTTGGGAAAGCAATTTGCCTTGTCTTTCTCAGTGGGCTTTTTCCAGAATCAGATGTATATTGATGAAAGTGTTTTTGAAAAATCTAAATATATAAAACATAAAAATATTACAATGCCATACAAACAGTAGATATTGTTGCCAAGTACAGCTGCATATGATGCTTCATTTATTAACATGACTTCTACCTTTTTTGCAAGTATCTTAACATTAGAATTCTTTGGTAGAAATGAAAAATAAATTGATCATGAAATTCTCCTGACTGTCTTTGTTGCTAGGGTAAATCACCAGCTATAATAAGATACCCTGGCTGCAGTTCATGTAGCTGGCAAAGGGCCCAAAAGTAGTCAAGGAATTATTTAGACTTGGGAGAACACAGCTCATAATTACATGATGGATTCAATATCATTATTGTCCTCACTTCCCACCACTACTGTGTTTACTCATATAATTTTCAGTAAATATTTTATTATCCAAAAGAGGAAAAGATTTTAAAAAATATATATTCCTCAAGCAGCAGTGGCAACAGACTGAATCAGAGAACAGCAGCTGCTCAGGTTAGGAAATATTCCCAAATGGAGCACAGGAGGCAGTGGTCAGCATAATAACCACCCTTCACCCATATCTGAGCCCTTTTAGCAAACAGCCCTTCAGTTGTTGAGAGCACATCTTCAAAAGACATCTTTCAGGTTGCAAGTTGAGTGCCTTGTCATGGATGAGCAAGAAATGTATGATGGGAAAAAAACAAAACACGCAATGGCTTTATGGGTTAGAAGTTAGTGATGAATCCTGGAAGAAAAAAATATGGGCATTTGTGAATAAATTATAGCAGAGTGAAAATCTCACACAAATCTGTTTTGGGTACATAAGGAAATGGATAGAATGAAGGATACCATGAGATAGTGACTGACTATACCAGCCTGAAACAGACTTAAAAGTTTGAGGAACTTCCTTATGAAGTCAGGCTCTCTGTGTAACATACTTGGAAAGGTTGAGAATTTTTTTACTGTGTAAAGATCCCTGTCAGATAAAAAATTATTACTGATGAATGAGACCACTGTAAAATTCATTTCTGAAATAGGTAATCATTGGCTTAAACAATGGGTGAAAATTAAGACATAAATCCTTCAAAACAGATATATAAAAGTAAATATTTCTGCCTTCTTTTTCTCATAAAGAAAGCCAATTGGTATCTTTTATGAACTGAACTGTGCCCCTGCCTCCAAATTCATATGTTGAAGCCCTAACCCTAGTATCTCAGACTCTTGTAAGACTGATGTCCTTACAAGAAGAAGGATTTGGACACACAAGGAAACACCAGGGATGTGCACACACAAAGGAAAGACCATGTGTGGACACAAGGAGAAGGCGGCCGTCTGCAATCCAAGGAGAGAGGCCTCAGGAGAAACCAAACCTGCCAACACCTTGATCTTGAACTTCCAGGCCCCAGAACTATGAGAACATAAATTTCTGCTGTTTCAGCCACCCAGTCTCTGGTATTTTATGTCAGCCCTAGCAATTAATACAGTACCTATACCTTAGAATTGTTCACATTTTATCAAATACATTTAGAATAAATGCCAGAAAAAAATTTTGCAAACTAAGTAAACAATTAGACTAAGCATTGGCAAATAAGCATTGACTTGATGGTAATTATGCATTTCTGGACTGCCTTTGACAAGGTAATTTGGAAGCTAATGGTATTTAGTAAGCCGACTTCCGTGACATTTGAAAATTTATCCATATATTAGCATTAAAAAATAATAAGGTGGATTCAAAGTAATCACACAAAATATTACTTTCATCATGGCAGCCCCTTCAGTTGTTTTCTAACCAAATCTGAATTGTAAAATGTCTGGACTTCAAGCCTCTCCCCAACCCCCAAAGCCTGATGTTATAATTGGGATTTCCAAAATGTCTTTCTCAGTGTCTGTGAGCATTGTAGTTCTCTAAAAAATGTCTATGAGTAGATTCCCACATATGTATTTGATACTACACTCCTATTTTTCCTGAGAGCATCTCATGGAGACACACTCTAGAAAATGATTTCTCTTATGCCAGAGCTGCACAAACTTGAAGGTCATAGGACTCACCTGGGAATATTTTTAAAATGCAGACTGAGGTCAGGGGTGGAGCCTGAGATTCTGCATTGCCAACAAGCTCCCAGGTAAGGAAGATGCTGTTGGTCCAGGGGCCACACTTTGAGCAGTGAGGTCTTGTGCTTTCTGTAATAGGTATCTGCATGCCCTGGGGAGTGGTGTCTGTCCAAAGCCAGTGACAGTGACCTACGGATGATGGTATTCTTTCTGCCTTTGTGTACTGACCTCACCTTGAATGTGGCTATGTACTAGATCCACAGCACGTATTTCCCCTTAACTGCTTGAAAACTCTCCTGCATTCTTCCTATCTTTTCACTAAAAAATAAAGTAAGAGATCACTAGGCAGAGAAATGGGAAAGACATTCCCAGCTGAGCAAATGGCAGGTGTTTAGGCTCAGAGGAAGCAACTGTGAGATATATCAGGGCACTAAGGAAAGCTGTTAACAGCCGGAATTTTTTTTTTTTCTTCCTAAGAAATTAATAGAAAGTCAGGCTACAAAGGTACATTGAGATGACGTCAATCCAAGGAATTCCAACCCAAATTTAACTCTCAACTAATAAGCATTTACTGAGCATGTGTGATGTCTGTCCTGTAGTCTCATTTAATAACTGGTCTAGAACTTTACCGGTGATTAGGGTGAACTTTAGAATCTGCCTTTCTCTTCTTTGCGCACATCTCTTACAACGCGTTATTATCTACCTTCCCTCTTCTCTGATACCTGCTCCTGTCCTCCTTCCTCGGAGCCTTAGTTTCAGTACTGCCTTGGTTAAAAACAAAAAAAATCAGTGAGAGAATCCTAATTAAATATTTCTATTTGAACAACAGTTAAGCGTCCCCTCCTGGAAGTAGTTTCAGAATATTAAGACATTCTTTAAATAGTGAGAATTTAGGAAACATTAAAGATCACAGGGGAATAATTTGGAGACAAGGCATTTTCACCAAATTACTTATGGGGAGAGAAACTGGTGAGTTTTGAGTAACAGCAATTTCACAGATAATTTCAATAAAGAAACAGAACCTCATTTAGTTCTTCCGTTATCTGGTCACTTTATTCAGATCAAGTAACGTGTGTTACAAATTAACCAATGAGCTATGGGGCACTAAGTGCACATAATTTAAGTTTTATGATATACATGATTATTTTATTTAAAGATTGTAGAGGAGTGTTCTCAAGTAGGGACGATTCTGTGCCCCAGTGGATCTTTGGCAATTTCTGTACCATTTTTGGTTGTCACTACTTGGGGGCAGGATACTGCTACGGGCACCTGACGGGACAATCCAAGCATGCTGCTAAACATTCTACAGTGCACAGGAC
Source organism: Orcinus orca (assembly GCF_937001465.1). Lineage (NCBI taxonomy): Eukaryota > Metazoa > Chordata > Mammalia > Artiodactyla > Delphinidae > Orcinus > Orcinus orca. Next base: position 19,282,444 of record NC_064571.1, read on the forward strand.
AGACCCCAGAGCAAAGAATTATGAACCTAAAATGTCAATCATGAGGAGGTTGAGAAACCCTGTTGTAAAACAGTTATATTTTCTTTATTAAATAGTTTGATCTTCATAATCTCTACCCATGCACCAAATTTCATTCAATGCACAGGAGATTAGCTCTTTCAAAATCCTGATCATCCACCATGTAACTCCAGAATGATAAGCAATCACTAGTACAGCTTCAAGTACGCCGCCATAACAGCTGAGAGTGCACTGAATTTCCGCAAAATTGTAACTTTCTTTGAACAGCCAAGAGTTGACTCCTTTGAAAGCTACTGTGGAAAAACAACTTACTCTTATCTTAATAACTTAAGTAATTGTGCCTAGGACCTGACAAGCAACTAAAATGAAAACCTCACTCAACTTCCTTCTTTTAGGAAAACTTTTGATGAAAATAGTCATTTCATACTGAACTGAAGTTCTCCAAGATAGGCTGAAGCAAAAGTAGCTTCAATGTTCTCTTTGTGGATTTATACTTGGACTTTCCAGGGCAAGAAAATCACTTGCACAAAATGTCATTAGTACTTTTTGACCGTGAGAAACTATTCAGAATTCTGAGGCAGCCATTTATTGATGGTATTTGAGCAAAAGCTCTTTCTCCAAAACTCTGTTTAAGTAAATGGGACAAAGGATGAATTGTTTTCATTTTGAGAAAGGCAACTGTCATCCTCAAAATTCCAGGGGGAAAAAATCTAACAAAGGAAACTCATTGAATGTTAGAATTTTTTCCCCCAAAAAAACAATCAGAAATAATGGGCAATTATATAACCAGTATTTGTGGAAATACAAGGCACTGAAACCTGCAAATATATTGAATGCCCATTTGAAAGGTTTCTGGTGATACGAGGACCATAGGGAGAAATAACATGGGTTAGACAGAGCCTATGCAGTCAGTGAAAGGGGAAACTGGTCCTCAAGGCAAAATTCAAGGGCAGAGAAATACTAAGGGTCTAACTTACGAATTAGAACCACACCAGTAGAGCAGTTAGCAGAGGCAACAAGATTCCCTGCCTCCCTGCCTGTCAGACCTTCCTCTTCCCAATTTCCTCCAATAAGAACTGTCCGGTCTTGCTTCTCCTGCTTCCCTAAGCTTCTCTTCTTGACTTGGCATCCTGAATCACAGCATCTGCCCTCTTCCTGACTGCGTTTCCAGTTTCCTCTGCAAGAAAATGTCCTTAATCCCTGACTGCCCCATTAAATGAGAGTTTGGCTTTCTCAACCCTGGACTTTACCTGGATGATTCACCCTCTGCAGTGGGTAGTGGTGGGTCCACCTAAGCCTTTTCCCCTGATGCGTGTGAGGCAAAGATTTTCGAGGTCCTCTGATGGGGACAAACGCCTGCCTGGAGTCACATTTATAAAATGGGCACACGAAAAAATACCAGTTTGAATGTAAATTGCCAGTGTGTTCTTTTCAAGCTCTGTGTAACAGAAATACTTGAAGGCCCCTACTTGAAAAGACTTGACTTTTTTGAGATACTTGATTATGGGGATCCAAACAGCCTCTTTAGCTGAGTGTTGCATTGGGATAGGTCAAATCACTGTCTATTTTTAGTTTGTAAAACTACTGATCCATAGGAAACTCGGCTGCCCCACTACCTTTAACAATCTCCAAGTCTTCACGCTCCATGTAGAAACTGCCATGACATTTTACAGAAAGTGTGCAGCCCTATACTTCACACAGGCAGCCTGAAATGCATTTCTGCTCCTACATTACAGGCATCACCATCAAAACATCTTGTGTTTTAAAATTAAGTTATAAACCAATCTTTTAGAAAATTTAAAATAAGAACAAAATTTTAAAAGCTGTGTGGGTGAGGGAAGATGGTGGCTCTGACATCTTGGATCCTTTCACATAAACTCGGTAAGGGAATCATTCACTTGGGATATTTTAGAGATTCGGAAAAATATGTGTTTGTGTTTTCAGTCTTCCAAGAAAACATTTAGGAAAGATAAGTCATAGGCTCCTATTGTTTTAGCCTAAAAAATAACAACTTGTCAGTCTAAGTAAGTAACTATATTTTGGTGGCAACTGGCATTATGTGAAAATATTGACTCGATTCCCAGGCACCTTGGATGTGTGAAATTCACACTCTGTGGCAGCTCCAACCATCTAAATAGGAGCAGCTGAGGGCAACAATCTGGTTGGAAGTGGTAGTGGGGGAATTTCTGGAGGTGCATTTCTATGACAGTTTTTACTTAGACTTTATACTAAAGGTCAATTAAAACATAACTTTTTTTTCTAAAGATGCTTATATTGTATTTGACATACGATTGAGAAAATCTTTGTTCTTTAGATCAAAAAAACGTGTACACGACTACTCGAGGGACTTCCGGGAAGATGGCGGAAGAGTAAGACGCGGAGATCACGTTCCTCCCCACAGATACACCAGAAATACATCTACGCGTGGAACAACTCCTACAGAGCATCTACTGAACGCTGGCAGAAGACTTCAGACCTCCCAAAAGGCAAGAAACCCCCCACGTACCTGGGTAGGGCAAAAGAAAAAACTAAACAGAGACAAAAGGATAGGGACGGGTCCTGCACCAGCGGGAGAGAGCTGTGAAGGAGGAAAAGTGTCCACACACTAGGAAGCCCCTTCGCGGGTGGAGACTTCGGGAGGCGGAGTGGAGGAGTTTGGGAGCCGCGGAGGAGAGCACAGCAACAGGGGTGCAGAGGGCAAAGCGGACAGATTCCAGCGCAGAGGATCGGGCCGACTGGAACTCGCCAGCCGAGAGGCTTGTCTGCTCGCCCGCCGGGGCGGGCGGGACTGGGAGCTGAGGCTCCGGCTTTTGTCGGAGCGCCTGGAGAGGACTGAGGTTGGCGGCGTGAACACAGCCTGCAGGGCGTTAGTGCACCGCGGCTGGCCGGGAGAGAGTCCGGGGAGAAGTCTGGAACTGCCGAAGAGGCAAGAGACTTTTACGTCCCTCTTTGTTTCCTGGTGCACGAGGAGAGGGGATTAAGAACGCTGCTTGAGAGAGCTCCAGGGACGGGCGCGAGCCGCGGCTAAAAGTGCGGAGCCCAGAGACAGACATGAGACGCTAGGGCCGCTGCTGCCGCCACCGGGAGGCCTGTGTGCGAACACAGGTCACTAGCCACACGCCCTTCCGGGGAGCCTGTGCAGCCCGCCACTGCCAGGGTCCCGGGATTCAGGGACAACTCCCCCGGGAGAACGCACAGGCGTGCCTCAGGCTGCAACGACTCGCCGGCCTCTGCCGCCGCAGGCCCGCCCCACACTCCGTGCCCCTCCCTACCCCCGGGCCTGAGTGAGCCAAAGCCTCCGAATCAGCGGCTCCTTTAACCCCGTCCTGTCTGAGCAAAGAACAGACGCCCTCCGGCGACCTACACGCACAGGCGGGGCTAAATCCAAAGCTGAGCCCCTGGGAACTGTGAGAACAAAGAAGAGAAAGGGAAATCTCTCCCAGCAGCCTCAGAAGCAGCAGATTAAAGCTCCACAATCAATTTGATATACCCTGCATCTGTGGAATACCTGAATAGACAACGAATCATCCCAAATTAAGGAGCCCTGTGGATGAAAGGCTCTTGGTGCTGCAGCCAGGAGTCAGTGCTGTGCCTCTGAGGTGGGAGAGCCAACTTCAGGACACTGATCCACAAGAGACCTCCCAGCTGCACATAATATCAAACAGCAAAAATTTCCGAGAGATCTCCTTCTCAACGCCAGCACCCAGCTTCACTCAACGACCAGCAAGCTACAGTGCTGGACATCCTATGCCAAACAACTAGCAAGACAGGAACACAACCCCACCCATTAGCAGAGAGGCAGCCCAAAATCATAATAAGTCTACAGACACCCCAAAACACACCACCAGACGTGGACCTGCCCACCAGAAAGAAAAGATCTAGCCTCATCCACCAGAACACAGGCACTAGTACCCTCCACCAGGAAGCCTACACAACCCACTGAACCAACCTTAGCCACTGGGGACAGACACAAAAAACAACAGGAACTACGAACCTTCAGCCTGCAAAAAAGGAGACCCCAAACACAGTAAGATAAGCAAAATGAAAAGACAGAAAAACACACCGCAGATGAAGGAGCAAGATAAAAACCCATCAGACCTAACAAATGAAGAGGAAATAGGCAGTCTACCTGAAAAAGAATTCAGAATAATGATAGTAAGGTTGATCCGAAATCTTGGAGATAGAATGGACAATAGAATGGACAAAATGCAAGAATCAGTTAACAAGGACCTAGAAGAACTAAAGATGAAACAAGCAACGATGAACAACACAATAAATGAAATTAAAAGTACTCTAGATGGGATCAATAGCAGAATAACTGAGGCAGAAGAACGGATAAGTGACCTGGAAGATAAAATAGTGGAAATAACTACTGCAGAGCAGAATAAAGAAAAAAGAATGAAAAGAACTGAGGACAGTCTCAGAGACCTCTGGGACAACATTAAACGTACCAACATTCGAATTATAGGGGTTCCAGAAGAAGAAGAGAAAAAGAAAGGGACTGAGAAAATATTTGAAGAGATTATAGTTGAAAACTTCCCTAATATGGGAAAGGAAATAGTTAATCAAGTCCAGGAAGCACAGAGAGTCCCATACAGGATAAATCCAAGGAGAAATACGCCAAGACACATATTAATCAAACTGTCAAAAATTAAATACAAAGAAAACATATTAAAAGCAGCAAGGGAAAAACAACAAATAACACACAAGGGAATCCCCATAAGGTTAACAGCTGATCTTTCAGCAGAAACTCTGCAAGCCAGAAGGGAGTGGCAGGACATATTGAAAGTGTTGAAGGAGAAGAACCTGCAACCAAGATTACTCTACCCAGCAAGGATCTCATTCAGATTTGATGGAGAAATTAAAACCTTTAGAGACAAGCAAAAGCTGAGAGAGTTCAGCACCACCAAACCAGCTCTACAACAACTGCTAAAGGAACTTCTCTAGGCAAGAAACACAAAAGAAGGAAAAGACCTACAATAACAAACCCAAAACAATTAAGAAAATGGGAACGGGAACACACATATCGATAATTACCTTAAATGTAAATGGACTAAATGCTCCCACCAAAAGACACAGATTGGCTGAATGGATACAAAAACAAGACCCATATATTTGCTGTCTACAAGAGACCCACTTCAGACCTAGAGACACATACAGACTGAAAGTAAGGGGATGGAAAAAGGTATTTCATGCAAATGGAAACCAAAAGAAAGCTGGAGTAGCAATTCTCATATCAGACAAAATAGACTTTAAAACAAAGACTATTAGAAGAGACAAAGAAGGACACTACATAATGATCAAGGGATCGATCCAAGAGGAAGATATAACAATTGTAAATATTTATGCACCCAACATAGGTGCACCTCAATACATAAGGCAAATACTGACAACCATAAAAGGGGAAATCGACAGTAACACATTCATAGTAGGGGACTTTAACACCCCACTTTCACCAATGGACAGATCATCCAAAATGAAAATAAATAAGGAAACACAAGCTTTAAAAGATACATTAAATGAGATGGAGTTAATTGATATTTATAGGACATTCCATCCAAAAACAACAGAATACACATTTTTCTCAAGTGCTCATGGAACATTCTCCAGGATAGATCATATCGTGGGTCACAAATCAAGCCTTGGTAAATTTAAGAAAATTGAAATTGTATCAAGTATCTTTTCCGACCACAATGCTATGAGACTCGATATCAATCACAGGAGAAGATCTGTAAAAAATACAAACACATGGAGGCTAAACAATACACTACTTAATAACGAAGTGATCACTGAAGAAATCAAAGGGGAAATCAAAAAATACCTAGAAACAAATGACAATGGAGACACGACGACTCAAAATCTATGGGATGCAGCAAAAGCATTTCTAAGAGGGAAGTTTATAGCAATACAATCTTACCTTAAGAAACAGGAAACATCTCGAATAAACAACCTAACCTTGCACCTAAAGCAATTAGAGAAAGAAGAACAAAAAACCCCCAAAGTTAGCAGGAGGAAAGAAATCATAAAAATCAGATCAGAAATAAATGAAAAAGAAATGAAGGAAACGATAGCAAAGATCAATAAAACTAAAAGCTGGTTCTTTGAAAGGATAAACAAAATTGATAAACCATTAGCCAGACTCATCAAGAAAAAAAGGGAGAAGACTCAAATCAATAGAATTAGAAATGAAAAAAGAGAAGTAACGACTGACACTGCAGAAATACAAAAGATCATGAGAGATTACTACAAGCAACTTTATGCCAATAAAATGGACAACCTGGAAGAAATGGACAAATTCTTAGAAAGGCACAACCTGCCAAGACTGAATCAGGAAGAAATAGAAAATATGAACAGACCAATCACAAGCACTGAAATTGAAACTGTGATTAAAAATCTTCCAACAAGCAAAAGCCCAGGACCAGATGGCTTCACAGGCGAATTCTATCAAACATTTAGAGAAGAGCTATCACCTATCCTTCTCAGACTCTTCCAAAATATAGCAGAGGGAGGAACACTCCCCAACTCATTCTACGAGGCCACCATCACCCTGATACCAAAACCAGACAAGGATGTCACAAAGAAAGAAAACTACAGGCCAATATCACTGATGAACATAGATGCAAAGATCCTCAACAAAATACTAGCAAACAGAATCCAACAGCACATTAAACGGATCATACACCATGATCAAGTGGGGTTTATTCCAGGAATGCAAGGATTCTTCAATATACGCAAATCAATCAACGTGATACACCATATTAACAAATTGAAGGAGAAAAACCATATGATCATCTCAATAGATGCAGAGAAAGCTTTTGACAAAATTCAACACCCATTTATGATAAAAACCCTGCAGAAAGTAGGCATAGAGGGAACTTTCCTCAACATAATAAAGGCCATATATGACAAACCCACAGCCAACATCGTCCTCAATGGTGAAAAACTGAAAGCATTTCCACTAAGATCAGGAACAAGACAAGGTTGCCCACTCTCACCACTCTTATTCAACATAGTTTTGGAAGTTTTAGCCACAGCAATCAGAGAAGAAAAGGAAATAAAAGGAATCCAAATCGGAAAAGAAGAAGTAAAGCTGTCACTGTTTGCAGATGACATGATACTATACATAGAGAATCCTAAAGATGCTACCAGAAAACTACTAGAGCTAATCAATGAATTTGGTAAAGTAGCAGGATACAAAATTAATGCACAGAAATCTCTGGCATTCCTATACACTAAGGATGAAAAATCTGAAAGTGAAATCAAGAAAACACTCCCATTTACCATTGCAACAAAAAGAATAAAATACCTAGGAATAAACCTACCTAAGGAGACAAAAGACCTGTATGCAGAAAATTATAAGACACTGATGAAAGAAATTAAAAATGATACAAATAGATGGAGAGATATACCATGTTCTTGGATTGGAAGAATCAACATTGTGAAAATGACTCTACTACCCAAAGCAATCTACAGATTCAATGCAATCCCTATGAAACTACCACTGGCATTTTTCACAGAACTAGAACAAAAAATCTCACAATTTGTATGGAAACACAAAAGACCCCGAATAGCCAAAGCAATCTTGAGAACGAAAAATGGAGCTGGAGGAATCAGGCTTCCTGACTTCAGACTATACTACAAAGCTTCAGTAATCAAGACAGTATGGTACTGGCACAAAAACAGAAATATAGATCAATGGAACAGGATAGAAAGCCCAGAGATAAACCCACGCACATATGGTCACCTTATCTTTGACAAAGGAGGCAGAAATGTACAGTGGAGAAAGGACAGCCTATTCAATAAGTGGTGCTGGGAAAACTGGACAGCTACATGTAAAAGTATGAGATTAGATCACTCCCTAACACCATACACAAAAATAAGCTCAAAATGGATTAAAGACCTAAATGTAAGGCCAGAAACTATCAAACTCTTAGAGGAAAACATAGGCAGAACACTCTATGACATAAATCACAGCAAGATCCTTTTTGACCCACCTCCTAGAGAAATGGAAATAAAAACAAAAGTAAACAAATGGGACCTAATGAAACTTAAAAGCTTTTGCGCAGCAAAGGAAACCATAAAGAAGACCAAAAGACAACCCTCAGAATGGGAGAAAATATTTGCAAATGAAGCAACTGACAAAGGATTGATCTCCAAAATTTATAAGCAGCTCATGCAGCTTAATAACAAAAGAACAAACAACCCAATCCAAAAATGGGCAGAAGACCTAAATAGACATTTCTCCAAAGAAGATATACAGAGTGCCAACAAACACATGAAAGAATGCTCAACATCACTAATCATTAGAGAAATGCAAATCAAAACTACAATGAGATATCATCTCATACCAGTCAGAATGGCCATCATCAAAAAATCTAGAAACAATAAATGCTGGAGAGGGTGTGGAGAAAAGGGAACCCTCTTACACTGTTGGTGGGAATGTAAATTGATACAGCCACTGTGGAGAACAGTATGGAGGTTCCTTAAAAAGCTACAAATAGAACTACCATATGACCCAGCAATCCCACTACTGGGCATATACCCTGAGAAAACCATAATTCAAAAAGAGTCATGTACCAAACTGTTCATTGCAGCTCTATTTACAATAGCCCGGAGATGGAAACAACCTAAGTGTCCATCATCGGATGAATGGATAAAGAAGATGTGGCACATATATACAATGGAATATTACTCAGCCATAAAAAGAGACGAAATTGAGCTATTTGTAATGAGGTGGATAGACCTAGAGTCTGTCATACAGAGTGAAGTAAGTCAGAAAGAGAGAGACAAATACCGTATGCTAACACATATATATGGAATTTAAGAAAAAAAAATGTCATGAAAAACCTAGGGGTGAAACAGGAATAAAGACACAGACTTACTAGAGAATGGACTTGAGGCTATGGGGAGGGGGAAGGGTAAACGGTGACAAAGCAATAAAGAGGCATGGACATGTATACACTACCAAACGTAAGGTAGATAGCTAGTGGGAAGCAGCCGCATAGCACAGGGAGATCAGCTCGGTGCTTTGTGACCGCCTGGAGGGGTGGGATAGGGAGGGTGGGAGGGAGGGTGACGCAAGCGGGAAGAGATATGGGAACATATGTATATATATAACTGATTCATTTTGTTGTGAAGCTGAAACTAACATACCATTGTAAAGCAATTATGCTCCAATAAAGATGTTTAAAAAAAAAAAAAAACGTGTACACAAGTCTAATATACAGACCTCCACACTCACACAAAATAGAGTGGCTGTGAGTGGTAGAGAACGTTTTGGAGACGGTGCTAAAGAATGCCACACTGTCTGCCACCCAGGGCACGGGTGCCATTCACAACGATTGGCTTGACCAGCAGGTACTAGTGAGCTTGCAGAAAAAGAAAAGAACATGGACGCTCTTAAATCATATAAATAAATGATCTCAGTTAATAATTTAGCTAATATGTAGATTTTTCTCTATGGCAGGATTGACCTCTATTCTCTTTGGTTCTCACATATATAATCACCAAGGTTATTAAGACCCATTCAAGCCTGTCTTTCTGACATAGCGTCAGTCACAGATAAAAGCTACGGGAGCACAATAAATAGTGACAGGGTCTATATTTTTGGTCCCTTTATGGTCTGGAACAGCTTTGCCGCCAACTATAGCCCAAGCTTCAGTTCCCTGTTCATGTGAGGCACAAGGGCACCAGGAAACCGCTGAAGTGACCTGTCCTTCTTGTAGTCCCCAAATTCCAGTCAACTACAAAAGCATTCTAGAACAAGACAATTATTTGGGTCTTCTCTTTTCCTAGAATCTGAAGTCAGGCAAGGTCCTTAGAATACAGAATGTCAGGGATGGACGGCACCTAAACAAAGATGTGCCAGATGCAAAGTCTGAGGGTCAGAGGATTAAAGCAATTTGTTCATTCACACAGCAATAGGGGTAGATCATTACACCGTCAAAATCCCAGGCATCAGGTCCAAAAGACCCAGTGTTGTTTTTTTAAGGTAAGGGTTCAAAGTACATATACACTGAGCCTCAGGCCAGTCATGGGGCTCTGTGAAGTTGAACTCTCTCCCCTTCTAAAGCTGATGTAGTCAAGGTCATCTGAAAACTTGTTTTTAGCTCAAAAGAGTAATATGCCAACACACCATCCCTCTCAAACTATGGCTTCAGGCTGGCTAGGGAGCTTTCTGACATAATAACCCTTACAGCTAACAAAGATTGAAAACATGAGCATCAAAGGGTTTTTTTCCTTGACAATTAAAAATTCTTGCTTTTGAACAAACCCCATCATTTTTAATGGGGCTTAGTTTTTCATTTTTGCATCGAAGGGATGTGACCTTACAGATGTAAGGTTATACTATGCAGCGAAGTTTGTGAGTTTGCTGGGCTAAAGTATATATACCTTCAAACAGTTATAGAAAACACAAACGATGGGGGAAAACAGACATATACGTATAGAGATCAGTCACTCCCCATGTTGATGATGAAATAGTAAAACTAATTATTTAATACAACAAAAGACCAAATATGCCTTGCTCCTCTACAGAAGCAACACTGAATGTAACCTCTAAAGCCTGATCTGGCAGCACCACAAAGACAGCTAAGAACTTAGGTGCCTTGGGACATTTCTGATACACAACACTACTCTTCCTCAACTTTGGACAGTAGACTAAAACAACATCAAGAGAGTGCTGGCTTATGATTTTATTGTGGTGAAGGTAAACTGGTAAGAAGTGTATAAGGCTAACAAATATAATTGTAAATATAAATCTTAATACATACCAAAAGAGAGGAGAGAAGAGAGAGAAAGAAAGAGAAAGAGAGGTGAGGGAAGGAGGAAGGAAGGGGGGGAGGGGGCATGCATGGGCTAGCAGAGAGAACATGGACCCTAAGGCATCTGAAATCTGGCTTCATCACTCACCCATCAGCTATGATTTTGGTCAGGCTACATCTTAGTTTCCTTGGGTCTCAGTTTCTTAATCTGCAAAATTATGATATTGATGATTAAAGAATTTACTTGTCAAGAGGATTAAAAGAGATAAGGTGTGGAAAATACTATAATATCTAGCAGAGAGAACAAGCCAAGTGTTGTTATGTACCTTTCCTCTTCTCAGGTATGGGCAACAAAGTTAATTGCCTTCTCTTTTCTGGAAGCTTCTTCAGAAGTGTACTTAATTCACCTATTGGGTGAATTATAGGGGTAGGTCATAGTGGGATACGTTTTTATCCAGATGTCAGCAAAGCAAATTTTCATGGAAATTAATAGCCCTTCTTTCATCTAAAAAAGACTTGATTTCATAATATGGCCCTGCACTTTGCATTTTGATTATGTTGGACAGATTGAAATGCAACCTGGAAGTATTTACATTATGTGCACAGTTAACTCAAGCAGTGTAGTAGACTTTTGACATGAAATATTTAGTACTCTTAGAATCCACATTTTGCAACCAACCTCAAAAGTCCATGGCACTTAGTAATTTTAACAGATATGGACCATGCAGGCCGTGCAGATAAAGATTCATGAAGCTAGTGGGTGAGCCCAATAGCAGTACCAAAAAGCAGCTTGGATGATCTACTCCACTAGGTGGGACAGGAATTCTTCTGCAGTAATATGTGCTATTCCCCGGGATGTGTGCAGCAAGTAGTCTTCTCTGAAATGTGATTTGAGAGATATGGAACTCAATCCCTGTACAACAAGAACCACAGAAACAGCTAACATTTTCCAGCAATTACTTTGGGATCAGGCACTGTACTAAATACTTACATGAAGGATCAGACATTAGGCTACATGTACCTCTTGGACAAGAGCTTTGGGGCAGTGGTTGACAGTTTGGTCTCTGGAGTTTGGGACACTTGGGTTTGTGTGTGAATTCTGCCTCCTTATATTTGTGTGACATTGGGCAATAAATTGTGATATTTAACTTCTTGAAATCTCAGTTTCTCATCTATAAAATGGAGTCAAAAGCATTAAAAAAGGTAATAAAGAGCTTATAAAGAACCCTAGCCCTATATTCAAATAGTTATTAACAGCCTAGGGTAAATCCTTGAACTTTTCTGAAAGCTTTATTGCATGTTATAGGAAAAATTACAAAATACGGTAGAGTTTAGGAATTAGGGAATTTGGGGAGGAGGGCTATTACAACATATACTTCTTAAAGGATAGAAAAGAAACTTACAAGTTTAACATGCGCTTGATCTGAACAATATAGCTCTTCATAAAGTATTATGATTTACAGATTTGTTATGACTCGATTACTTGAGAAATTCCAACAATTCATTTCCAGTTCAAATATGTTAACTGGATTGGGGAGGCAGCATTGAGAAAAAGATGAGAATGTTCAGTTTTTACTTTAAAAAAAAAAAGTATGGAGATCCAGGTCCATCCATATAGTTTTGTTTTTTTGTTTCTTGTTTTATTTTTTATTTTATATTGGAGTATAGTTGATTAACAATGTTGTGTTAGTTTCAGGTGTACAGCAAAGTGATTCAGTTATTCATATAAGTGTATCTATTCTTTTTCAGATTCTTTCCCCATTTAGGTTATTACAGAATATTGAGCAGAATTCCCTGTGCTATACAGTAGGTCCTTCTTGGTTATTGATTTTAAATATAGCAGTGTGTACATGTCAATCTCAAACTCCCAATCTATCCCTCCCCCTACCCTTCCCCCCAGTAACCATAAATTCATTCTCTAAGTCTGTGAGTCTGTTTCTGCTTTGTAAATAAGTTCATTTGTAGCATTTTTTAAAGATTCCGCATATAAGCGATATCATATGATATTTGTCTTTCTCTGTCTGACTTCACTTAGTATGATAATCTCCAGGTCCATCTATGTTGCTGCAAATGGCATTATTTCCTTCTTTTTAATGGCTGAGTAATTTTTGATGCAGCTTTTCTAGATGTTCTTTTTAGTGCATGATTTGAATCAAGACCCTGGAATTGACAAAGTTCTATTATATTTATTTCAACCCAAGACATTTGTGTAAGGTTTACAGGATTGCATCTAACGAACAGCTGCAGCTAGAGCCAATCAAGAAACAGTCTCAGAGAGAAGGTTGTGTTTTTTAAGAGTTCCAAGTGATTTCACCACTGGAGCAGGTAAAGAGAGAGCCATCCCAGACTTTTCTCTGTTTTATATCCTAACATCCAATATGTTGGCCCCCAAATCCAGCCACTTCCTCCCATTCCACTGTCTCTATTCTGGTAATAGTACTAATCCCTTGCTGGACCACTGCAACATCCTTTTACCTATTCTCCTGTCTTCTCCTTTTGTCACTCCATGGTATATTTTCCATATAGCTGCAGAGTGACTCTTTCAAAATGGAAGTCTGATCATATCGTGCCTTTGCTCAAGGCCTTCCATCCATTCAAACATCAGAGTAAAATATAAAATCTCTGCACCCAGTCCTCAATTTCATCTCTGGAATTTTTCCTCTCACTCTTGGCTGCAGTCACACTGGTCTGCAGTGTGGTCTCTTTGTTCTTTATCAAACACGCCAAGCACATTGCTGCCTTGGGGGTCTCTTCCCTTTCTGGTCCACAATCTGGAACGTTCTTCACTTCCTTTAGGTCACTGCTTAATAGTGGTCTTCGGAGACGAGGCTTTTCCAACCACACATGTCCTCCGTCATTCTCTATCTCCCTCTATCTCTACGATGCTTTAATTTGCTCTACAGCACAGAGTCCCACCTTACATATTATACATTTATCTCACTATTTGTCTTTCCCAACAGAATGTACTCCCCATGAGAGCAGGAAGTGTATCTGATTGGTTCACAGTTATATTGCCAACAACTGTCAGCACATGGTAACTACCCAGTAAACATTTGTGGCTGAATTAATCTTCTGTGCGAGTAGAGGGGCTGATTGAAAAAAGCAATTTACTCAAGGCTGAAACTAAGGCAGTCTGTGTTCCACTGATGATCGCATTCGTGATTTTGAATATGAGGGTTTGTCCCTTACTTCCAAACCTTGCATTTTCTAACAGACGCAGCTTCCTACCCTGCATGCGGCACTGCTACCAGAAGTAACCAAGTCAACAGGATGAAGCAGAGAATCGAGATTCCCTTGTGTAGCTCATCACTGTTATGGCCTCAGTGACATACTTCAGTTTGGCAGAGAGAACCAGCTCCCTCTCTCACATCCTCTGTAACCAAGAATAAGGACAACTGCACACTTATGAGGCAGATGCAGGGACAAAATGACAGCAAAGTTAGAGGAATTAACTCAGGAGCATCCTGACAGAGTTAGTTCAGTGTTCAGTCTCCACACAGCAAGGCTTTTCTACTCAGGAGAAATGGAAGTTCTCCACTTTAGTTCTTTTCAGACTCACAATTCCTCCTGGGTAGTACATTAGGGAATTAAATAAGCACAATGACTGTTTATTGATCCAAGAGGTACCTGTTTAGGGTCTTGCAGCTGTGTTGGTAATATCCCTGGCTGCACTTGTTACTTCATTCATTCTTTAGGCAGCATCTGTTTATCGAATACCTGCTCTATACTAGGCACTCAGTTATCTGCTGGGGTAGTTAGGAATCAATTAGACATGGTCCTTTTCCTAAAGAAATTGATAATCTAGTGGGAGAAACAGCATGCAGACATAGGGCTGGTTGTGTGCAAACCAAAAGTAAATAGGGTTCTCATCACAAGAAAAAAATTTGGTTTTCTGTTTCTTTACTTGTGTATCTATATGAGATGATCGATGTTCACTTAACTTATTGTGATAATCACTTCAGGAAGTATGTATATTAAATCATTATGCTGTGCACCTTAAGCTTATACAGCACTGTATGTCAATTATATCTGAATAAAACAGGAAGAAAAAAACCAAAAACATGTACACAGTGCTGTATGTAAATTATATCTCAACAAAGCTGGGAAAAAGATTTTTTAAAACTTTGAGATAATAAATATTTGTTCTTGTTGTTTTTTGAAGTAAATAGGGTTCCATGAGAGTGAAAACACAAGGAACTAAACCCACTTAGGGATGTGATGTTTTCACTGAAGGCTGAACAATTAGAAATAAGAGGAAGGGGTGCAATGAGGAGCCTGTCAGGAAAGGGACAGCATAAGTATAAGCCCAGGGTGGAGGGGGCATATCACTTTCAACAAACAGAAGGTGGCCTGAGTGGCCAATGCTGTGTAGGAAGTGGGAGAGGACAGGAAGATGAGCCTGGAGGCTAAAGAGGGGGCCAGATCGTGCAGGCCTTGCAGACTTCCTTGAAATGTTGGTCTTTAACCTGAGAACAAGAGGAAATCACTGAATCGTCTCAGGTAGGGAAATTGCACAGTCTGATTTGCATTTTCAGAAGTTCACTCTGGCTGCTGTGTGCAGAAGGGATGAAGGAGGACCAGGCAGAGGAGAGTGTCCTGTTGGGAGGGCATTGCATTTCCCCAGCTGACAGAGTATGCATCTTGCACTGGGGCTTTTATGGTAGAGATGGGGGAGTAGAAAGAAGAGTAGGCAGATTGACTGAGAGCAAAGCAATGGAAGAAATGTTCATATCTGGAGGTTCTGAAAATAGCTGTATTGATTTTGCATCTCATTTTCCAGATTCACTTTTACTTCTTTGCTGCAATGCAAATTTTGCCCCCACTTTACATCCACTCCACCCCTACTGAGACCATGTTACTTTGGTACTGAGTTGCCATAATTTGCATTGCATTTCTCCAGAAGGCTTGGGCATGAGGTACAGCAGGTGTGCTCTGATCAGCTCCGCACACCCTTAGAGTCGGCCCCACCCTGAAGCCCTGAGCTTACCCTCAGAGGAGATGAGTTACCTGCATTCTGGAGATGAGGAAAAATGACTAAAATTTTTTAAAATTTAGTTCTACTGGTGGTATTTCCTATAGTGGCTGATACTATAGTTCACAAAGCATCATTGTTGACCTGTTAAATTCTCTTAATCAACAAACTCTGGTGCAAATTTACCTAGTCTTTATTAAATGTTACAAACACTGTGGGGAAAAAAACCTTAAAATTTCACTTGTTAAGGCAATTATGAAACTTTACATTATTTTTTCCCATTCATGTTTTGCAAATATTTTCTTTTCACTTAAACTATCTTGGTTGAAGATTTTCTAAAAACTATAACATTATACAATAGGCTTGATACCTTCCATTTACTTTATCGCATTAATCTGTGAATAGCAAATACCAAACTGGTAGAAAAATAGGTGGAACACTGAACATAAAATAATGAAACTCTATAGTCAAAGGACCAAAACTGCCAACATTAATTTATAGATTGATAATTCCATGTATTCATGCACTCTTCATTCAAAATTATCTGATATATAATTCCTATATGATTTACATTAATGGCAATTTATAGATCCATTAGAGGTTCCCAAACGGGGATCAAACGTGTTCTGGAAGGATTGTGAGGTTGTGTTTGGTGGAAGCAGACCCTTGAAGTAAAGGAACTGTAGGAAGTGGGCAAGGCACAGAGATTTCAATTTAGTCAGAACTGGTTGTATTGATTATATATTTATTTGAGGTATGGTATTCTATTGAATAAAGAAATCGCTGACTAAAAATATTAACAACAACCAAAAACACCCCACAAATTTATCTAAACCAGCTCTCTCGGGGATTTCCACTTCCAGCCATGAAGGAGAAGCCAGTAAGAGACCCACTTTCCTGCTGAGAACAACTAGAAATGCAGAATAAAAATAATTCCCTTGAAAGTATGGGACAGCAGCCAAAGGAGTTAAAACTTAGACTAGATCAAAAAGAGATGCTTGTTGAGAGGGACCCAATTTTCTGCATTTCACTTTTCCTCCCAGGGATTTGCTAATTCTTAGTATGGAAAGAGAAACTGAGATGCCAGGTAGAAGGTAGTTGCTGAGAGGAAGATAATTCTTTAGAGTTTTCAGCAATCTCATAGGGCCAAGGAGGCAAAAACTGGAGTCCAGGACAGCCAAGGGAGCAAAGGCTAGGAGCTAAAGTCCCATAGGAGAAGGGAGACTCAAAGACTGGCCCTTTACTGCAAGTTTTCTTCCACAGTTTTTGCCTATTGTTACAATAGCAACAGTCAAAAAGCACACTGAAGGCATACTAAAAGCAAATCATGATGATGGGAAAACAAAAATTGGAGTAAATGCTTCACAGATGAGGCAGGATACTAAATAATACATCTGATTCTCTGTTGGCATCTGGGAAGACAATTCCATAGGACTAGGGAAAATGAAAGGCAGACTAGACCTCAGAAAGAGTATAGACTATCTTCAATCCACTTCACTTGACTGAATTGAGATGGTTTGCCTCTCTGCTGCCCTTCAGATGACAGGATGAATTCTCTCTGGATAGAGAAAACATTATCTAGACTGCTATGGTCTGAATGTTTGTGTCCCCCCAGTATTCATGCATTGAAATCCTAATGCCCGGTGTGATGGTATTAGGAGGTGATGTCTTGAGAGCTTTGTAGGTCATGAAAGTGGAATCTTTATGAATGAGATTACTGTTCTTAATTTTTAACTTTTTATTTTATATTGGAGTATAGCCGATTAACAACGTTGTGACAGTTTCAAGTGCACAGCAAAGCGACCCTGACATACATATATACGTATCCACTCTCCCCCAAACTCCCCTCCCACCCAGGCTGCTACATAACATTGAGCAGAGGTCCCTGTGTTATACAGTAAGTCCTTGGTGGTTATCCATTTTAAATATAGCAGTGTGTATATGTCAATCCCAAACTCTCTAACTATCCCTTCCCCCTACCCTTCCCCACTGGTAATCATAAGTTCGTTCTCTAAGTCTGTGAGTCTGTTTCTGTTTTGTAAATAAGTTCATTTGTATCATTTCTTTTTAGATTCTGCATGTAAGCGATATCATACAATATTTCTCTTTCTCTGTCTGACTTACTTCACTCAGTATGACAATCTCCATTGTCCATTTCACTCTTTTTAATGGCTGAGTAATATTCCATTATATATATATGTACCACATCTTCTTTATCTATTCATCTGTCAATGGACATTTAGGTTGTTTCCATGTCTTGGCTACTGTAAACAGTGTTGCAATGAACATTGAGGTACATGTATCCTTTCAGACCATGTTTTTCTCCAGATAGTGTATAAAAGGGACCCCACAGAGATCCCTCTCCCCTTCCACCATGTGAGAACACAGTGAGAAGTTGCCAGCTATGAACGAGG
Source organism: Orcinus orca (assembly GCF_937001465.1). Taxonomy (NCBI): domain Eukaryota; kingdom Metazoa; phylum Chordata; class Mammalia; order Artiodactyla; family Delphinidae; genus Orcinus; species Orcinus orca. The sequence goes on from NC_064571.1 coordinate 19,300,611, forward strand.
AAGAGGGCCTTCACCAAAACACATCTATTCTGGGGGCTTGATCTTGGACTTCCCAGCCCCCAGAACTGTGAGAAATATATTTCTGGTTTTACAGGCCATTGAGTTTGTGGTACTCTATTACAGCAGCCTGAATAGATGAAGACACAGACCCTCTATATTTTTTCATAAGCATGTTTACCATTCAATCAAAAATTACCCAGTGTACTAAAAATAAATAATAATAATAATCAAGATAAAATCAAATAATAAAAACAGTCACCATAATAAAGTCTCCATTTTGAAAGCCTTAAAAGGCTCCATAATCACTTATTTAAACAAGTACAAATTCAATTAAATGAAACATGGCACATTCCAGTCACCAGGCAAACATCAGAGGTGAATTATAAAGAGTCTTAACTCCATTTTGAATATTTGACTGCTGACAGTGTTTAAGTCTCACTCTTCTCCCTTTTCCTCTTGCTCCACAACTGGGCAAACTGATAGGAAAACCCACCTTTTTTGGATGCCAGTAGGGAAATTTGAAGAAACATTCAAGATCCAGCCCCTCCGTGGAAATCTTGACTCCAGCCCCACAGCTTGATAAAGACCAAAAGCACCTGTTCATCTCTTTGCTGAAGCCACTGTGGACTGGCTTGGGCACCTGCTCTGCTCTCTCTAGAAAGTCCCACTATGTGAGTAAAAGAGCTGTTCATACCCTCTTGGTGGCTGCTGTTGTGTCATCAGTCTTGAAATCCAAGCTGATTTCAGGGGGCAGGGAAAGTTGCCCTCTGTGGGGCAACCACAAAACGGAAACAAAATTGATCCAAATATTGGAGTTCTTTGACTTGGATTTTTAAAATAACTCTGATTAATGTTTTTGTTTGTTTGTTTGTTTGTTTGTTTTTGCGGTACACAGGCCTCTCACTGTTGTGGCCTCTCCCGTTGCGGAGCACAGGCTCCGGACGCGCAGGCTCAGCGGCCATGGCTCATGGGCCTAGCCGCTCTGTGGCATGTGGGATCTTCCCCGACCGGAGCACGAACCTGTCTCCCTGCATCGGCAGGTGGACTCTCAACCACTGCGCCACCAGGGAAACCCTTGATTAATGTATTTTTTAAAGGAGATGACCTGATAATGAATTATACCAGAGAACTGGAATCATTTAAAAAAAAAATGAATCAACTAGAAATTCTTAAATAAAAATTGAATTCAGTAGATCAGTTTTAAGCATATTGAACACAGATGAGTGAGCTTAAAATTAGGTCAGTAGAAAATAACCAGATGTAAGTATAGCTTAGGAAGAAACTTATAGCCTTAAATGCACATATTTTTAAAATAAGAAGGGTTAAAAATCAATGATATAATTATTCATCTCAAAAAGTTAGAAAAAGAACAGTAAGTTATACCAGAAGAAAGCAGAAAAAAGAAATACAAAGATTGGAGCATAAATAAAATTTAAAGAAAAACAAAATCTACAAAGCTGAAAGCTGTGTTTTAGAAAAGATTATTAAATTGATCAAACTCTTACAAAACTAATCAATTTAAAAAAAGAGAAGACACCAATTAGCCATATGAGGAATGAATAAGAAAGAAAGAAAGAAAGAGTAGTACAAATTCTCACACATTAAAAAAAATTAGAAGACATGGGCAATTTTATGCTGAAAACTTACAAAATTAAATTTAAATAAATTCCTAGAATACAACTTACCAAAGCTGACCCAAAAGGAAATAGAAAATTTAAATAGTCTTAGGTTTTAAAAAAAAGAACCTGTACTTTAAAAAATCTCCCTCAAATAAATACCCAGGCTCAGATTGCTATATCAGTGAATTCCTCCAAATATTTAAAAAAATATATAATGCCAGTCTTACACATTCATTCACTCCCAGAAAACAGAAAGATGGAATAATTTCTTACTCATTTTTTGAGGGAAAGCATAATTTTGATACCTCTGAAGGAGAATAAAGGAGACAAAAATCATACAACTGTCTCAAAATGTGCAGAAATTTTGTTTGGTATAATTTTATACATATTCATGATTTTTTAAAATCTTAGTGAAGGAATAACAGAAGACAACTAAATTAATCTACTAAAAGTATCTGCAAGAAATCTAGAACAATCAATATAATTAGTGGTAAAATATTTAAATTTTATCACTGTGATCTAAAAGTAACAGAAATATCTATTACCACAATATCGATCTGAACATCTGGCTAGTGCAATAATGCAAGGAATAAACAAGATACAAGGACTGGAAAAAAAGAAATACAACTGTCATAATTTTCAGACAGCATGATTGTGTATACAGAAAATCCTAAAGGCTACAGTCAAAATTTGGCATTAGTAAGTGAATTTATCAAGTTAATGGATATGAAAATCAATATATCAACCAAATTTTTCATATTATAGACACAAAAACTAAGGCCCAGAAAAGTGCCCAAGTCCATACAGACACTTTCAAAATGGAAAAATGGTGACTCTCAGCCCAGCACTCAAGTTTTCTTACATGTATGCATCAGCAATGAAGCACTTGTTTGAAGTACATAAGCTACAGAAATGTTTTCAATTCCTGTTCACCTCTAATCAAACACAGGCTAGTGCATACCCTAGCCATGGCACCTCCCGGGTATCAAGAAATTCTAAAATGCTGCTGCAGTGACCACACAGCGGGAAGGAAAGGAACAACTAAGGGAAGCAAATCAGCAACGGTCTGAAATGTGGAGTCTGAAAGACATGAAGCTGCTGCTTCTGGCACAAGTTGTGGATCAAGGATCACCCAGAGTGGCTGGATTCCCCTTCAGTGAAACCTACAGATGGGATGAAGGGAAATGGTGGGTGTGTCCAGGTCTATCACAGGAGAAGGGAGAAAGAGTAGACGAGTGGGCTACTTGGTCCTGGCCTCACATTTACACAGGGAATCAAGCTTGAACTTCAAACATCATCTACAAATGAGGTTACACACAGAATTACAGAAAGACACTGACAGGACTGAAAGTAGGAGATGTTTATCATATAACTTTGAAGTCATGTCCTTTGCTTCATCCTTAATGCCTACGACACTATGAATTAACATTCTCTATAAATTCTGCAGTTATCATGTAAATACTGTGATTATATGTATGGGATGATGTATCTGTAGGTTAATATTATTATTTATTACATACAAATATTTTAAACTTTCGTAGCACTCATTCAGCATTCTTTCTTTCCTCCTCTTCCTCTCTGTGTCCTTCTACCCCTTTTTCTCCTTCTTTACCTGCTCTTTCTCAAAATAACAGAAAGGGCCAGAACTTCCAAGGCAACCTTGGAAAGACTCTGGATTCTTCAATGGCCAGTTTGGAGCTCGGAATTTCTGTGTAGAATGTGAAGACTAATAGGGTGCTTGCCCCATCCGTGGGGACAGAGCCAGAAAGACTGTCTTGATATTATAAGTATGACCCTATCTTTAGCTCTAGTCTGGTGTCACCTCAAGACACTGGAGCTATGGTAGGAAGTTCAAGGGTTTTATTTTAGTAGTTTCAGCTTTTGCATGTTCAGCTTGCCAACTGCTGTCATGGGTGATATCTCAGCCTGTGTCCTAGAGGACCAGGGGCCTCCTCGAGGCTTGATGTAGGACTTCCTGCAGGCTGAGTGTTCAGCCCCAGAAGCGACAGCAGTGCTGGATTAACCAAAGAGTGAACCAAGCACATGCTTAGGGCACAATTAAATTGGAGCACAACCCCATCACTCACTGCAAGAAAAATGGAGAGGATTTCATATCTGATGAACTTATTCAGAATTTAATTTTGCCATCCAAAGAAAATAAAAAGTAATTTATTTAATTTTTAGCTTGCATTTAAGTTGTCTACAGTTTTGAGTAATTTTATTTTATTTTTGAGTTACAGTGGGGCTATACCAGAGTTTTTGTTGCTGTTTTTGCTGTTGTTTCTAAGTACTCAGACCCTGAAAAAGTTTTAACCTGGCTCTGATAACCATTCCCTTAATTTGCCAGGACCCTTGCCCTCCTTGACTCTTTTTCTCTATCACACACATTTCCTGTTCAGCATCTCTCTTTTCTATGTAGCCCCACATCACTCAATCCAACCTTTGCCAAGCTGTTGGTTTTCAACTCTTAGATTTAGGCAGTCTGATTAACATTTCACTTTTATTTTGTTTCCCCTGAACAATATTTTTTCTCAAAATCACACAGCACAATTTTGCATTTATAAAGCAACTCCCACAGATGTCTCTAACACAGAGAATATACTTAGGACCTGAACTTACACTCCTACTACTGCCCCAAGATCCTTCACCAGGAGTTCAGACATCTCTTATAGGGAGGGGGGATTGATTTTTACATGTTCATAATGTGGCCAGCTAATCCAGGCTTAGGTGAGTGGAGTGGAGATGGGGACGAAAAGGGAACAGTGTTTAAATCTCCTTTTGGCAATTTTAATTCTATTCCCTCTAATCAAACCTGGTCTTCAGAACTTTGGAGGGTCCTTTCTATTGCTCCTGTTTCAGCCTCTGCTTATTGTTCAGGAAAATTTGCAGACATGTTTCAGAACACGTTTAGAATTGTCTAATACAGAGAGGAGAGATTACTGAAAACCTGTTTCCTTTGCAAGGGATGGAGTCAACAGAAAATAAAAGAAAGATCCAGGAAAACCATAGAAGGATGGCCTGTTGAAATTCCAAGAGACATGTAGAGATTAAACCCACTGATAAATTCTAGTCTTGGGCCTCTCTTGACTTACCTCCACCAGCTTGTTGGCATGCTCGCGGAAAACCTGGGCATATTCCTTCACTTCTTTCTCATTCCCACTTTTTGCAGCCTCAATGAGAACTAGCAAAGGGACGTTGGTTTCCAAGAAGGAATCAGATATGTGATCCATCACTGCTTTCCGAAGCTACAGTGAAAACAAAAACAGAGACACACACAATTATGGAACAGAGGAATTGTCTATTTGAGCGTATTACTCATTTAGCCATATGAATTATATCACTGCCTGGAAATAGTTTTTCTAAAGTCCCAGTTCTCATGGTCCACAGGCATAACGTTCCAACTCTCTTTTTAATCTTGCTGGTGCTTATCACATCAAAGGAATGCAAAGAGATATGACTGATGAATGATTCTGAATTAACTGTATTGTAGGTCAACTTGAAAGTTGACCTACGCATGGCCTGTAGCTCATTACATTATAGGCTCTCCTTATCAAAGTTCTGCTCTCATCCTTCATTGGCCAAATGTCTCCCTTCAGGTTTTGAATCTTGATTCAGCTCAAAAACTTGCGCTCTTTAGAAAAAGGAGAAATCTAGGCATCATTCAACAGGTGGGGAGAACTTTAGGTGAACTGGGCCTTGAAGCCACCCTAAAACCTTACCGCTCTGCAGTCTCCTACCCTTTATAGATCCACTGTTTGTATTTAATGGAGGTGGAAACATGAAACATCTAACGATATCAAAAATGTGTCTGCCCAGGTGCCATGATGATATAGTTGCTGTGCTCCAGAAAGAAGTACTGACAATTATTCTTCAGGGTAAGTTAGAATAAACATACCCAAATTTCTAACAGTGCATAATTACACATCATTCCCACATTGTTAAAATGGGAAGCAGGGCAGCTGCATGAAAATGAAATGAAAGTGTACTGAACAATTACCTTAGTGCTGCTTTGTTCATAACTGTCAGAATGTATACAGGGAAAAAACACCCCAAATACAAGTAAATACGAGAGAAGATGATAAACAATGTGTATATTTTCCAAACAAATATTCCTATTCAGGAGTATTCAGGCAAATCTTTTGATAAGGTGATACACATACATATTTATCATTGGTCAGAGGAGAATTTTGCACAAATCTCGGTTCCTTTTTGCACTAATTACCATAAAGTATGCATGTGTGTATGTGTAGCTTAGTTTTGGTTCAACTCTGGATTGAGTTGGACATTTCACCATATAAAATATAACAAAGCCTATGGAAAATTAACATTAATTAGTTACTCATTTAGCAAGGTGTGTTAAATTTCTGCTTGAGAATAATGTTTTTATTGGTGAGCTCATATATTCTGGGTATATATGATGTGTCAGACAACTAAGGTTAACCAAGATCTTTACATATTACATTACTTAATCCTCACAACAATACTATGAGATAGGGACTAGTCTTATGCCAGTTTTTCAAATGAAGAAAGTGGGACTTGGAAAAGTTAAATAACTTGCCTGCCATCGTAAGGTGGCAAGTAGCAGAAGCCACTATGAAAAACTCTGAAAGGGACAGTGCAGTGGACACTTGAAACTGACCTGGCTTGGCTCTCTTCCAGGACAGAGACCCTCATGAAGGAGAAACTACTGGGAGTGAAATCAAAATTGAACTGGATGGGGACAACAGAGATAAAAGAAAGGGAAAGTCCAGGTAAAGTGGGGACAATTGTCAGAGCCAGGCTAGCTATCTCACCAGTCAAGCCACTGTGTTGTTTTTTTTAATCTTAAAATTTTTATTTTGGTAGAATATATATAGCATAAAGTTTTCCATTTTAACCATTTTTAAGTGTACAATTCGGTGTCATTAATTAGCTTCACAATGTTGTACAACCAACACCATCATATAGTTCCAAAATATTTCCATCACCCCAAATAGAATTGTATAAACATTAAGCAAAAATTCCCCATGCTTCCCTCCTCCCAGCCCCTGATAAATCTACTCTCTGTCTCTATGAATTTGCCTATTCTAGAACATTCATATAAGTGAAATCATACAGTATTTGTCATTTTGTGTCTAAGCCACTGTACTTTTAAATGTTACACAAAAGTAACAGGAGTGAGAGCTCTGTGAAGCTAGAAGACCCATCTGCTCTTCTAGCCTCTGTCTAAACCTTCAGGAAGATTGAGTTCACATAAAAATGAGCAACTTGAAATCATCAAGGTCAAAACTCACATAAAATTATTATAAGAAAAATATATCATCTCTACACAAACTAAAAGCATGCCAGAAAAATATGCCTGTAAAACAAATTAAAACTGTAATCTACTATTTCAAACATATTAAAATACACTAAAAATTGATGCAAGATATGAAAGAACATAAATTAGAAAAAGAAGAAATTATAGGATGAGGTCATGAAACTCAGAAAAGAATTATAAATAAAAGAAAAATCATTTGAAGACTAAACAAGAATGAATAAACACAATTGCAAATGCCTCAAGAGAAATAAAAAGAGAAAACAAGGAAAAATTTTTACCCAAAATAAATTTTTGGAAAAGAGATTTAAAAAATTTGAGTAAAGGTGACAAATATTGGAGATAGGCAAAGAAAATTCAATTTATGGCTACTAGAGGTCCCTAAAGAAGAAAATCAAAGCAAGAAAACAGAAAGAATACTAAGAACTCTAATTCATGAAAGTTTTCCTCAATATATATATATAAAATTTTCAATTAAAGTGTTATTATATAAATATAATCACTTACATATTTATTTTATATAATTATTTTAAAATATATAAATTATATTCTTTATACATTCAATGTAGAAATATATATTCTATATAGAAATATATATTATATATATATAAACTATTTTCTGAAAAAGCGTATCATGTACTTGAGAAGAGTGACCTATACTATCAACCAAGAAAACTGGATTCTAAAGAAAAAAGGGGCAAATCCTTATGTACTTAGGCAAATAGAGCATGTGACTTATAAAGGAAAGAAAATCAGATGATGACCAGACTTTTCAACAGCAAAGCTTTTGCCAGAAGAAAATGAAATACCATATTTAAGATACTCAAGGGAAGAAAATATGAGCTAAGAATTTTATAACCAGCAAAACTGACTTTCAAGGATATAAGCCACAGACCAAATTTGATCAACATGCAAGAACTCAGAAAATATTGTTGCTATGAGACTTATGGAATCTGTTAGAGAACGAACTTTACCTGGCAAAATAACTAGAAAAACATCAACATAATATCTAGAAAAACATAACATAAGTACTGGCAGTGAGCATTCAATATATACATGTTTATAGAACTAAGAATATAGGATAGTCAAATGGGAGAGAGTATAATATAAAATGGAAGTATGCTCTGGCAATGAAGAGGTAAAAATGAAAAGAGAAAGGGAATAGGATATTTTTTGTGAAAAGATTTTAACTATCTTATGTAATTTTAATTATAATGGTAGTATGAAGATTGCTATTCTAACACTATTGTGTTTCAAGGTAAAATAAAGCAAACAGTTATGAAAGTTTATTTCTCATCTCCTGTGTTCTTGCTAACCAGAAGTGTTGGTGTGGAAGAAAGACGATGTAATATAGAAGAGGTTAAGGAAAAACCCTGTAATCCTAGATCTGAAGTAGAAATATCAGTATGAACACATGAGATTTTAAAGTGAAAACACATACACACACACACACACACACACACACATACACACACATACAATTTCCAAGTTCTGTCCAATGAAAAGGTCTAAGAACAATGGCCAGCCCAGTAGCAATGAACATCTTGAAATACAATTTTCCCCTAAACCAAACTAGGACTTCTTAGAGAAATGGTTGATTCCAATTTCTTTGGGGCTAGAAATATACAAATAGCCTGAAATATTATACCAGACAGCAAAGAGAGATCAAAGACTACTAGGGTCATGTAAAAATAACTCAGGAGGCTCCCACTTGGCCAAAGACTAGACAATTTAAACGTCACAAAGAATAAAAATTCCAGTGTCTTGAAACCCATCAAATATGTTTAAATGAGTTTATAATGACTAAAAAATAATAATAATTAATTGGTCACCTTCAGAGGATGACAAAGAACCAATTCATTTATCTTGGAAGAATCAAGAATACATCTTGCCTTTCCTACATGAACTGAAATTCTTTGTAACGAGGAAAATGTCTGTCTATAAATTTAGTCCACTTAATAACTGAAGGCAAAATGATAGAATATCACCATTTTGCAACCTTTAATGAATTAAGACATCAGACAATGAACAATAGTGGTTGAAAACATCACAAAAAAGATACAACAATTTAAGAATTGTGAATCACTATATTGTACACCTGTAACTTATATAATATTATATATCAACTATACTTCAATTTAAAAAAAGAGAGCGAGAACCAGACATTATGTGCCTTCTGATGAAACAGCACAATCTCAAGTATGGTGATGCCAAAGGGATCAAACTTGAACATGGTAGAAGCTCTGGATCCCCTTGGTGGTTTACACAAAATATAGAAGACAGAATAACATATGGGACTGCATCACACATATCTATTCAGCTAAATGCAAACTCCAGAAACCTTACAGTACAAACCATCCGGGTTCCTCAACAGATAGATTATAAGCAAAAGAAAGGGATGGAAGGGGATGCAACAGATTAAGAGACTAAAAAATAAATCCCCAAACGTGGGCAAACCTAAACTATATCATCTGAAGATGAATATCAGAGTGATAAAACCACAAAGGAAAGGAAGTGAGCATTCTCAAAGTCAGGATAATGTTGCTTTTTGAGGGAGGCAGGAAATATAAAAGGCGTTTCTACGGAGGCTGGCAAAGTCTATTTCTTGACCTGGGTAGTGGTTACAAGAGTGTTTGCATAATGATAATGCTTATTGTGTGTGAATTTCTGTATCTATGCTTTATTTTATAATTAAAAATTTCAAAAAAAAAGGAAACATTTCTCATGCACACTTTTCCAATTTTATCTAGATGGAATACAGACGTGACCCCAAGGTGACCTGGGAAGCCATGAATTGAAGATGGTGTACAACCCCTGTTCCCCCCAATCAACCTACACCTGAATACATGGAGGAGAGCTTCCCAGTGTTCTGTCACTGGCCCAGTATTGTTACATGATTAAGAATGCAATTCTATTTTGTTGGAGCTGTTGCACATTTTGAAGTTTATTAGTTATAGTAGTTGGTCTGTTCTAACTTAACTAGAACACGTTGAAACAGATCTCTTTTTTTTCCTGCCAATTCTGTCTTCTTTTAGGCTCCCTTTCCTTCCCTTGATTCTTCCTACTTAAAAGGTGGGCCCCAGGCCAGTATCATTGCCATTTCCTGGGAGTTTGTTACAAAATCAAGCCTCAGGCCCATCCCAGACTTCCATTTCAATCAGAATCTGCATTTTAATAAAAAGCCTAGGTGATTCCTATGCACAATAAAGTTTGAAGAGCAGCGCCCTAGAAGACTTATCATATCAGTTAACTTCTTAGTTGCAAGCATTAGAAACTGATTTTGGAAGGTTTAAGCAGAAAAGCTCTCCTGTTAGTTGAAAGAAAGAACAGAATACAAAAATGTTAGGACAGGGTTTCCCTGGTGGCGCAGTGGTTAAGAATCCACCTGCCAGTGCAGGGGACAAGGGTTCGAGCCCTGGTCTGGGAAGATCCCACATGTCACGGAGCAACTAGATCCATGCGCCACAACTACTGAGCCTGCACTCTAGAGACTGCAAGCCACAACTACTGAGCTCACGCGCCACAACTACTGAATTCCACGTGCCTAGAGCCCGTGTGCCACAACAAGAGAAGCCACCACAATGAGAAGTCCGCGCACCACAACGAAGAGTAGCCCCTGCTCGCCGCAACTAGAGAAAGCCCGCATGCAGCAACAAAGACCCAACACAGCCAAAAATAAAATTAAAAAATAAATAAATTTATAAAAATACTGTTAGGACACTGTGTCTTTATGTCATTAGCTTCTGATGCAAAGTCTTAGGCAAATGAAACTGATTTTTATCTGAGTGAAATACAGACCCAAACTCTGGGTCATGTGTAAACATCTAGTTGCAAGGGTGAAGGAGGAAGGTGTTGGGAGGAAAGCACTTTGTAAAAACAAGTGTTCTGGCCATTTTAGCTTCTTATATACCAAAATTTACATAATGAGGAATTCCCCAAACATAGGAAAGGAATTCAGATGCTGACTCAAAACCAAAAAATGGCCAGTAAAGAATAGATCTGGTAGAATAATAATTCAGGTACTCAAGCATGGGTGGAAGGTGGAAAAAATAATATATTTGTAGGAAAAAATTAAAGGTGAAGGGTTGTCTGTAAGGAACAATATCAGAAACTATGGTCTGGGACAGGAATGGCAAGTATACTGCCACATTTCCTTGCTATGCCTACACCAGACATGACTAATCAATCAGTGTTCTTTTATTCTGAGCTCAAATACCATTTCATAATCCTTCTTAGGACAGTGTTCCAGATACCTAATGCCAATAAATCCTATTTCTTCTGCAGAAGGAAAGCTTTCTTTCTTTGCTGAATCTTACCTGCAATTTAAGTGTTTTTGCATGCAAACCTTTAGGTGGAATTGTCTCCAAGCATCTGACAATCCAGTGCCATCTTGATTTTTCAGAAATAAGAGTTAACACCCAAATCTAGGCTGGGCTCATGATATTTCAGAAGTGGCTGATTGTTTTAACATGTCTTGTCATTTAGACAGATGTTTAGAAAAATCTTGTTAAGAATAATAGTATTCACTTCACTGCAATGATGTAAGATACACCAATCAAGGTCAAATTCAGGGTAGATCGTGATTTTAAATGGGCTCAAAACTTTGAACCTTAAATCTTTCCATGGATACAGCTGCTCTGGGCTCTTCACAATCACTGACACATTTTACCATATTTCCTTAAGCTTTGGGGTGTAATTGTTATTAAAAATGAAATATCAAAACAACAAAGTGTCTGGGCCAGGAGCCATCTAGCCTAGGGGCTTGACAAGAATTAAGCCTCATTAAGTCAGGCAAATTTTAGCCAGTCTGAAGGTCAATTAAGGTAATCAGTCAGTGCAGTAATCCACCCAAAACCACTTTAATAAGCTAAGGTGCTGCCAATGCACACAGTGCACTGGTAATGACAGCACTGCTCACAGTTTGGGATGGGGGTGGGGGCAGCTGTGGGGGGAGCAGAGGCATATCTATGAAGCTTGTGCAAGAGCGCTCAGAGAATAATCACTTTTTTTCCCCTTTATTTTATTTTCTTTATGAGAAACACATAAAATCCTTTGGTCATTCTATTCATTATCCTGATGGCACTATCTTCTGTGAAGCAAAATCATTTTAATTGGGATACCAGCTTCTTTCCTTAATGAAACCAATTACTCCTCTAAAAAAAGGGAAAAAAAGAAGAAGAACAGTTCATCAGGCTTCATGCTTTTCTCCATATACCCCTCTCCCCAGTTCAGGCCCTAGTGAATCAATTCAAAGCACAACTGTCATCATTAGAAACACCAATGTGCATGGCCCTAAATAACAAACACATGATGGTTTAGTTTAGTCAGATAAACAGTCCATGCCCTCTAGATTTCTCCTCTAGGAGTGCTGATGCAGTCAAGATAACAGTTGATACATATCTTGCTGATGGATTAAAAAGCACTGAGTAGATAACTGTAGTAGATTTGTTATATGAATGGCCCCATTCTTCACCCTCCTCTACTCAAGCCCATTGCCATGTAACTCTGTATTGTCTGCCTTCTCTGGCTCTGAGCTGGGCCATGTGGCATGCTTAGGGTCAATGGATGTTGACCATTATGATGCATGCAGGGGTGACTTTGCTTGGTCCAGTGGACTTGCTTGGTTTAGTTAGTCTGCCATTCTCATGAGTAGGACATGCCTAGGCTAGACTGCTTGTCCCAGGAGGAGGGAGACAAACATGTGGAATAGAACTAAGTCACCTCAGTCATTCCCATCAAGACCATCTTAGGTCAGTGAAGAGCAACTGAACCCATACACGTGAAAAGGCTTGACTAAGGTGACCATCTTCGACTACTGAGCAACAAATGCTATTTCTGCATGCCATTGAGATATTATACTGCACTACTGTGACAAGAGATGACTGATAATATACATATTAAACTAGAATAAGTTTTTGTGGTCACTGAACCATTTTTGGGGGGAGACACCATCAAAATAAATTTCTGATCAATCAGTTGACTGGTTGGTGTCATTCTAACTCAGTTCTTTGGCCAAAAGTGCTGGATTAACAGTACATGTACAATTATAAGCTCTGGGCTATGTTTAAAAACATCACAGCTGCAATTTCTTATTTGTATAGATTTAACAAATTATTTAGTTTGAAATTGTACTGAAAACACAAGTCTTGGGGACTAGGACAGGGAAGGGTTGGTCAGGGATCATCCTGAAGAATAGCAGCAGGTACTTGGCTCCTTCTGCTGGCTCCACTTTCTGTCCCAGTATGCACAGCACCATACCAAAGTCCCCTTCTTACTCCACAGTAGGCAAGGGCAATTCCTTTCATGGGGAGAATGAAATACTGCCTTAGGATCCCAGGCAGTCCTGGGTCATCATGGATCTCCAGATGGCCTCAATCCAGCATGTACAGCAGCTTTCCTTAGTGCTGGTAAAAATGTTAGCAGAACATGGAGCCCATAATCACTTGAGGCAATACAAGGAAGCAAAAGAGAGATTGGTGGAATGGAGGGTAAATGCAGAAGGCAGAAGTGGATTGCAGCAGTGGGCCATGGAGAAAAGGTGGCAAAAAGGGGAGCAGGAAAGGATTGGGGAAAATTAGTATGTCATATTAGCAGACTTTAATGCTTATTTTGTATCAGACACTGTTCTAAATGCTTGGAATAACTCAGTTATTTCTCTGACAAGACCTGGGTACTATTTTCTCCATTTTATAGGTGAGGAAACTGAGGCAATTGAATGTTACTTGTCCATATTCACATGGCTGATAAGTGGCAGTGGCAGGATTTGAACCCAGGCTGGCCCCAGAGTTCACGCTCTGAACTAGTAGTATATGCAACCGCTCCTTTGTCTAAATTTTTCCAGCTTTGCATACATTATTGACTGAAAGCAAAGGTATATAGATACTGATGGTGCATCAAATTCCAGGAACATACGTGATCCAGCTTTCTGGATGATGAGTGAAGTGCATGAAGAATTCTAGAAGACTCCCCCAGGATAATAAAAGAAAAAAAAAAAAAAGAAAACCCCAGTAGAGAGGATGGGAAACAGACCCAGGGGCAGATGGATATCCCAAGAGGGAGTAAGTTGTCCCTCCAGAGGAAGAAGTGATGCTGAGTCCTAATGAATCCCCATTCCAGGAGCTGAAAGGGACCTCCTGTATACTCACTATGAGACTCTGTGACTTCCTGGGGCTTTATGAGTCTGTAAAGAAAAAAAAAAAAAATGGAGGACCCATGGGTCAAGATATGTCTACTGCAAAAACATGTCCATGGGTCATACTTGCTTTTATGTAACTATCTTATTAAAACTTTTTGGTCAAAGTGCTTTTTTCTTTTTTTTTGCGGTATGCTGGCCTCTCACTGCTGTGGCCTCTCCCGTTGCAGAGCACAGGCTCCGGACGCGCAGGCTCAGAGGCCATGGCTCACTGGCCCAGCTGCTCCACGGCATGGGGCATCTTCCCGGACTGGGGCACGAACCCGTGTCCCCTGCATTGGCAGGCGGACTCTCAACCACTGCGGCACCAGGGAAGCCCTGTTGAAGTGTTTTAAAACAGTAAATTGTCAGATTCTCAACAAAGGCTCAAGTCAACAGAAGTGAGAGTCCTCCCAGAAATGATTGGGATCCACTTCCCCTGCTTTCAGATGGTAATTATGGTATGTATGAAAATCTATAAGCCAGGTGGTGACAGAGGTTAGAATGGATTTGCATTATTATAGAGATATCTTTGAAAGGTGCAGATGAAGGTTAGTACTGTGACAATCTAGCATTCTAGTTTTTTTCTCATTCTTAAGAGTTTTAGGATCAAATCATATTCATCCTAAATATATCTATCTATTACATAGTCCATGAGCAAAGGCACATCCAAAATTGAGAGCCAGAGTCCTAAGCAGCCAGGACCAGGGACACCTTGAACTTGGTATCATCCAGCAAGTGCAGGGACTCATAAATACTGCCTTCATTAGCTCATGAGCCCTGTGATTTGTGTCTCTGATGAATAGGGGCACAATTTTTTGACCCCTCCAGTAAACAGGCAATGTAATTCCTCTGTAAATTGACTATTAGAATGGTTTAAATGCCCTTGCCTACAAGCTGAAAGGCATAGTTAACACTTTTTACATAAGCTAGAAGACCAAAATTTAGCTATCAATCAACCAGGGCAGAAAGGAATGACTTGACAAAATCATTCGTTAAGTCTGACAGGAGTCAAGAACACAAGGCTTTCTTCCAACTATTTAAATGTATGTGTGGCAAGGGAATATTAATTGCCTAAGACAAGACACTTAAAGGTATTAGCTCAGCACTACCAGTCTATTTTACCCAATTAGTGCTATTCATCAATGTAAACAACTACATTTTCTTCAGCAAACCAAAAGAAATACAGTTGATGGATCACAACTATTCTAACAATTCACCTTCTTATTTCATAAGAGGGCAGAGTGATTAAAGGATAGAGTTTAACTCACAAACTCAAGAAGAAGAATAAACTGTCTCAAAAATGACCAAAATGGTCTGCCAATGGGGTGGGACATGAGGAAGGTATGATGTGTATTGAGCCACTTTCAAATAGATACTGCAAAAGTGTTTTGCACAAAGTTTAAAAATCTGCAACCATTTGATGAATATGAAACAGTTCTCTGAAAAAGACAGTTCAAGAAAAAAATGGCTCTCCCCAGACAACAAGAATCAGAGAAGCTTAAACTTGGATGAGATTTTGAAGGCTGTATGCCCAATTTTAATCTAACCAATGAAAGGACATCTCTGCAAATCTTTTTAATGGGTAGACATTCATTCTTTCTCTAATTTCAGTTTTATTGAGATAAAATTGAGATTAAAATAAAATTGTAAGATATTTAAAGACTACATCGTGGTGATTTGATATACATATACATTGTGAAAAGATTCCTCCCATCTAGTTAATTAACATATCCATCACCTCGCATACCTTTTTTTTGGTCAGAAATTTAAGTTCTACTCTCTTAGAAAATTTCAATTTTACAGTACAGTGTTATTAACTATAGTCACTTTATTATTTACATGAGACTCTCAGACCTTATTCATCTCACAGGTTAAACTTTGTACCTGTTTACCAACCTCTCCCCATTCTCCCATCCTCCAGCCCCTTGCAGCCACTTTTCTATTTTCCACATTTACGAGTTTGACTTTTTTCTTTAAGATTCCACATATAAGTGATACCATGCAGTATTTGTCTTTCTCAGTTTGGCTTATGTCACTTAGCATAATGCCCTCAAGGCTCATCTATATTGTCACAAATGGCAAAATTTCCTACTTTCTCATGGCTGAGTAATATTCCATTTTGTGTGTGTGTCTGTGTGTGTGTGTGTGTGTGTGTGTGTGAGTTTTATATATATCTCACACCTTCTTTATCCATTCATCTGTTGATGGACACTTAGATTGTTTCCATATCTTGACTATTGTCGATAACGTTGCATGGACATGGGAGTTCAGATATTTCTTTGATATTCTGTTCTCATTTCTTTTGGATATATATCCAGAAGTAGAGGAGCAGATCATATGGTAGTTCTATTTTTACCTTTTTGAGGAATCTCCATACTGTTTTCCACAGTGGTTGCACCAGCTTATACTCCCACCACCTCACCAACACTTGTTATCTCTGGCCATCATAACAGGTATGAGATGATATCTCATTGTGGTTTCGATTTGCATTCCCCTGATGATTAGCTATGTTGAGCATGTACCTGTTGGCCATTTGTATGTCTCTTTGGAGAAATGACTACTTGGGTTCTCTGTCCATTTTTAATGGGATTGTTTCTTTTCCTGCTGTTGAGTTGTATGAGTTCTTTGGATATTTTGGATATTAACCCCTTAACACATATATGATTTGCAAATATTTTCTCCCATTCCATAAGTTTCCTTTTCATTTTGTTGATGGTTTCCTTTGCTGTACAGAATGTTTTAGTTTGATGTAGTCCATTTGTTTCTGATTATTTGTTTGTTTGTTTTTGCTTCTGTTGCCTTTGCTTTTGGTGTCAAATACAAAAACTCATTGCAAAGACCACTTCCAAGGAGCTTATCCCCTATGTTTTCTTCTAGGAATTTTATGGTTTCAGGTCTTATGTTCAAGTCTTTAATCAATTTTGAGTTGATTTTTGTATATCGTGTAAGACAGGAGTCCCATTTTATTCTTCTGTATGTGGATATCCAGTTTTCCTAACTATTTATTGAAGAAACTACCCTTTCCCCATCATACATTCTTGATTCTAGTTGTTCATTCTTGTAAAGGTAAATAAAGGCCCCTTAATAATCTGTCTTCAGTTGTGCATTTCAACATCTTTTTCTGATCTCACAGGGGGAAAAAAAGGATCCATAAAGAAAAATCTGCACAAATGCCGCATTAGTATTAAAGAGATTTAAATGTTAGACCAAAGAAAACAAATAAGAGTAAATGCACAAAAATAAAATGGGGTAGGTAGTAATGCAATTAGCTCAAAGGAGGCAGGGACCTTATTATAAGAGTAGTAAGAAATTCACAGAGAGGAAAAAATATGCTTTATCTCTTTCTTTATTCCACTGCCTCTACTCAGTAATTGGTGTTCACTCATTCATTCCTTCTACTAGCATTTGAAGAGTTCTGGGTGTACCAAGCACTATGTTTGACCAGGGACACAAAGAAAAATAAGACAATTCATCTACTCTCACTCATTGCTAAAAATTCCTCTGTTACCTCAATTCCCAATTACTAATAAAGCTACAGTGATCAACTTAACCACATATACTTGACTGGCCTCATAAGTGCTGCTTAGAGGCAAGCATGAGTTCCTCCTATTCAGTGTATTGGAGGCTGGCCTAGGGAACACCCTAAAAGAGTCCAAATTTGTTAATTTCCTTCACATCATATTACTAAAGACTTTTTCTCACTTAGAAATGTTCTCCCAGGATTCCTCCACCTCTCCATCAGAACAGACATACTTTCAAATATGCAGTTTGTTAGCCTGGAAGGTTTGGTATTTCAAAAGGGTGGAATTTTAGGTAGCATAGGTGAAGGTGGAAGAGATATTTCTAGTATAACACCTTGTTCAGAGCCCTTAACCCACACTGAAAAGCAGACCGATTATTCTGTGTATTTGGAAGTTCTACTCAGTTTCCGGCTGCTTATTGCCCTTAATATTAATCCTGTGCATGCTCACTTTTATAGCTTGCAGAGAAATTTCCTAGACATTATTTCATTTGACCTTATTTACAATGTCATGGTAAGGGTGACAGATGTGGTTCGCAGGGCGAGCATCATTTTCTTTGCTATATCCTGATAGACGAGGAAAGGAAGGGTCCACTAGTTACACATAGAAAATACCAGTCAGGTCTTCTGGTTCCAAGAACAGTGCTATTTTACTTAAGGTCTATGTGTTTATGAATCTGGCTGTTCAAATTCACAAACCCCAATTGGACAAAGATGATCTTTTTTTCCATCCTTCACTCCTACACCTAGTCAACCCTTTACCCCCAGCACTATATCCCCTCAGGCATTGCTTACCACAAAGGAGGATCTAAGTTTAGATAGCTGGATATTTCATGCTGAGTATTTATTATCTGCCATTGATTAACTGGTATTGAATGGGCATAAGCTGCTTGAATCCAATGTGAGAGAGTCAAGAGTTGTATCAGATAAGTTAACTCTAGCAAGGACTCTTAGGAATTTTATGAAATATTGCTCAAAGAAAGATTTGATGCCCCCCACACCACCGACATTGGCAATTGAGAGAGATAATCATTGAATGGATGGTTTTATAGAAGGCTAACAATAGAAGCCTATAAAAAGTATATTAAGAGCAAGATACAGAGGAGAGCAACTCTTAAAACCCTATTTCTTTCTAGTGGGGTCAGTTCTATACACCTGCCACAGTGTGGCAGAATTTGTACCAGATAGAATCATCTGGCCCCATACTTCCATATTTCTGGCCATTCCACATTACAACACTAGTCCCGTGGGTCTCAGAAGAATCCTCAATGTAAATACAAGAGGCTCTGGGAGGATCCCACCCAAAACTTACCAGTTCCCACTCCAGGTATCAGATGAGTGACACTTCAGTTCACTTGAGCAGGATGGGAATCTTGGGGGGATAAGATGCTGTTGGGTAAGGGAGGATGGATGATGGGCACTTACTGTTGGTACATATGTCACTTGTTAATGAACCTCTAAAACTTCTGACCATTTGTGGTCATCAAAGAGCCCATCACAGTTTCTAAAAGAGAAAGCCTTTCACCCATGCTCCCCTGCTCTAATCCAGTTATAGATAATCGTGTACCTCTGAGCTAACTTCTCTATCCAGAGCTCTGCCACCGTACGCTATACTTCTTCACTTCCTGTCTTTAACTATTGCACAGCGTTTTCAACAGCTGCTCTGCTGAATTTTTCCCTAGAGGAGCTTCATTTCAGACAGAGCCCTAATGATTACTCCACATTTCTAAGTTTGCGGAAATCCTATAACATGACTGATGCTATCACTGTTTAAGGGAAAGGCAGGAGACAGTCAGACTTCAGGTCTTTCAGTTTTTCAGGAGATCTGGACTCTTACACCATATCTGTTTCATCTCAAGCAGACTCTTACTTCTAGAGCATGGGTTGCCCTACTTTTCCTATAAAAGGCCAGACAATATATAATTTAGTCTTTGCAGCCAGTTGGTCTCTACCACAACTACTCAACTCTGCCATTATAGAACAAAAACTGACAATACAACTTCTTTACCTAAACAGGCAGAAGACCAGATTTGGGCCACAGGTTTGCAGGCACCTGTTTTATGTGGTTTCATCCATGGATTTTAAGTCTTGCAACCTTATCACTCTGTCCATGTCACTCTGTTGCTTCACTAGTACTGCAAACCCCTGGCTATTTCAAGCTCCATTCACCCACTCTTTACTTAGAACTGAGCATCTGCAGTATCCAGCAGTTACCTGCTTAAGAAGAGAAATAAGGAGGCTAGAAATGGCCTCAAGAGTCCCCAAGGGGCCAGTCTGACTGCTTTACTTGACTTTTATTCTCTTTGCCTCACTCTCTGCTAGAACACATAGGTGATTTCAATGGTGTCTAAGCAATTCCGTTTCTAGCAGACACTTTGAGGCAAAGAACAGAGGAATGGTTAGCTGTAAAAGCAGGAGTTGTTGACTTTTCCTAAAAATTCTGTGAACTAGGAGCGTATCTGGTTGGGTTGCCCAGCCTGCTCATTACCTCAGTAGGTGTTCTGACCTGGACTGGACTCCAAATCCTGATATTGCCTCCTAATTTGGCAAACATATTGAGAGTACTTCCACAGACTGGACAAATACACAGAGAATGCACCCAAAGAGCAACAGACAAGCTGGTTGCTATGGTAATTTACAGACACAATGAAGGTCACAAGTGATCTACTTTCACCTGGTTATTATGGCATCTATGGCTACAACCTCAGGGTCACATTGATCTAAGCCTTCAGATTTCAAAGGAGGGGCTGAGGGAAATCTGCTCAGTCGTCATGGTTCACTAGTGCTGCCTTCCTCCTGCCCCTGTGACTCTGAGCCCTCCCTCGCCCATGTTAGCCTGCATGGACCTCCCAGCTCGCCTTGACCAAAGGTGCTCTTCAACTTCTCTGTCACCCCCTTCATGCAGCTGCAATTCCGACTGCAGCTACTTAAAGGCAGCTTGATCTTCACTGAAATTGAAGGAATCAAATAAAGGTATAGACGTACTGCCCTTAAGAGTTAACAGGATTGATGTACTCATGAAAAACCAAGAAATTGCAGAATGAGAGAGGAGGTACTGAGACTGGTTATTCACCCAAACTTCTGACAAGCACTTATGGTTGGATCAGATGGAAAATCTCCTCTTATCACCAGAGCCCTCAAGACAAATCGTTCCTCTCTAACCCTAGAACACTGGGGTACTACCCATTCATCTCCTTCTTACTGAATATACCAGGCAGGTCAGCTAGTCTCTCGATTTGCATTTAATCAGCTATCCCGCACCCCAGCTAAAATGAAAGTCCTTTACTTTTCTCCCCTGTGATTAATTAGGAAAATAATTTTCAAAATCTCATTCATGGTGCAGTGTCTTGCACAGGGCTAGCCACAGGTATGGATGATTTAAGGAAGAAAAAAAATGATGATATTAAAGAGGAAAGCTATTATTTTGATTATTATTGAGGATCTCAAGACATTATTAATTGATATTTACCTTATAGCCTTCCCATTAATGGAATTTTAATAAAAACTATAAATTAAGATCAAAGTGTATCAATTTTAACAACTACAGTCATTAAAAGGACAGGCTTCAGAATCCTCCCACTTGGGTTCACTAACTTACCAGCTTTATATCAGTAATAAATGTAACTTCACTGTCACAGCTTCAAAATGCAACTCTGTAAAAATAAAATCTTTTGATAATAATAGACTGTAGAATCAGATTGTAGATAACGTGTCAAGGAGAGAATAGACACTTGTTAAGCAAATGTCCAACAGTTTCAGTGGGTTTCAGCTTTGCTTTTTTGACCTTCATACATAACCAGATACAAATAGAAACAATGGATCAGATGATTAAGAGAGTTGGCTATTTCAGCTTTCAATGACAAGACAGCAGCAGCTGCTCGGTTCCTAAGCCTAACCACTCTTAGCATTCAGAGTTATGGAAAGGCAAGCCAAGTGGTTGTGAAGCCATGAATTCATATGCAGTAATAATCACTATTTGTAGGTCTTTGAAACTCTAAATAGAGTTCTTTACTGAAGCTTTTATCTGGGCCTTAAACTTAGACAAAGTAGGGAAAAAAATCAGTTTTGCAGCACAAAACCAACATCAATGGTTGATAATTACAAAATCACTGATCTTAACTCAATTTCCTTGCTACTAAAATTGCCCAGTAATGGTACCAGATGCTGGGTAAAGGGATAAGCTCCCATATCTAAAGCAGAGGCTGTTTCAGGTGGTATTAAGGATGCTGAAGAAAGACCTTTTGCCCTGAGAAAAGACCTTAGAGGTCCCTTCTACTTCTAAGAGTTTATGAGTCCATGACCACTGAATCCATCTCTCTTTTTTCAAAGCTGGTTGAGAAATAAGCTCAGAAGATATTATTCCTTTCTTTTCCTACCTCTCCTTTTCCCCCACTCCTATCCCCCCTCTGATTTTAGGGGTAACTGCAAATCTTTATACACATATAATCATTATTCAGCTTTTAAAATCAGCATTTAAACAGACTGTATCCATCGTATATTAACGCATATATGTGGAATCTGAAAAAATTGGTATAGACGACCTTATTTACAAAGCAGAAATAGAGACATAGACGTAGAGAACAAACATATGGATACCAAGGGGGAAAGGGGGGTGCGGGATGAATTGGGAGACTGGGATTGACATATATACACAATTGATACCGTGTATAAAATAGGTAAGTAATGAGAAGCTACTGTATAGCACAGAGAACTCTTCTCAAAGATCTGTGGTGACCTAAATGAGAAAGAAGTCCAAACACAAGGGGATATATGTATACATATAGCTGATTCACTTTGCCGTACAGTATAAACTAATACAATATTGTAAAGCAACTATATACTCCAATAAAAAAAAATGAGAGACTGTATCCTTCTTTCTGAAGTTAAAGATGGGTGTGATTTTTCTCCCTCTCGTTGGAGGACATTCTTTGCTGAAATGATTAAATTTCTTACCTTTTTTTTCTGTATCTGAAGGAAATTTTCCATGCTCCAGCCTGACAAAAATACCTGTTCTGGGTACAGTTTCCTGAAATGTGGCACCATATGTGCATCAGTAAACATTATGTGTAGAGTAAATTAAGCCAAGCCTTATAATGAGGCAGTAAGGAAATTACTGTAGACCTGAAAGAGTAAATCAGCAGTATTAAAATGCTCTCCATTTTCTCTGAAGCACTTCAGAGTGCCATAAAAAAGCTCTTACCACTGTGATAAACAAAGAAATGCATTTGTAGCAAGACAACCTAAAAGACACCACAATTCAAATAGGTCTTCAAATCTGGAGTCCAAGGTGTCATCTCATCACAAAATTCAAAAGTTAGCCCTTTTGCCACTAATGTAGGAGAAAAAAGAAAACTGCGTGACATTGAGACTTTGGGGGCAAACTCTCTCATATAGCAGGTGCAGTAAAGACATTAAGAAATAGAAGCTCTGGAGCAGAGCCAAGACTAAGCAGAGTCACCATCATAAACAAAATAGCAACGCTGTAAATAAAAACAGGATCAGTATTGCTGGTTTTTTCTTTTGCTTCAGGCTTCAGTATAGCTCAGCACTGCCTTGCTACTGATCCTGTCTTTATTTACAATGTTGATAAGATGCTCATCATGAATTTTTTTGCATTAATTTCTATTTTCTAAAATACTGCAGAAAATATTATTTATCTTGATTACTCAGTTTTTTGGCTCCCTCTAAAATTATGTGCTGTAGGCTACTGCCTCATTCCCCTTCACCTCCACTTGGCCCTGCTCCAGAAAGCACAGATCTTGCCAAGCCCTTCAACACAGCACAGTGAACAATTAGACCATCCATTTCTAATCTTGGCCCATGGGGAGAAGAGGCTCAAGCTTGGATTCTCCCTCCCTCAAAACAAGTATTGTATCTGTGAAGTGGTGAGGTCTAGAAGATGCCAAATGGATTGGAGAGAACTTGGAGGACTTCCGGAATCCTCAAGTAAATCCTCCAAAGGACTGTAATGAGATCTAAAAGCTCCCACCATCAGAAACAAAGGCAGTGGAATTCAAACCTGCCAGAACATCACAATTACGTAGAAAGCTTATCGTGATACAGAGTTTAAGTTACCACCGTCTGTACCTGAAATCAGAAATCTCTCAAGATGGAGCCATATACAGGTTTCTCCCACTATCTGAAAGTACAGCATTCCTATGAAACCTTTTGTAAGCCGAAATGCTGTAAACCGAAGAAGCAACTACCTTATGATGCATATTGCCAATGGATTCACAAAATAAATCAAGATAAAACACAGATGCTTATAAACACAGTTCAAAGCTATGGCAGCTGAATGCTGAGTGTAGTTCCCGGAGAAGGGACTTGGTGGCGCCACTCTTGCTACTCGCGGTGTCCACGGCCTGTATAAGAGCTGGCTTCAAAATACTGGACAGAGTTTTGCGTTTCACCTTTTTTTTTTTTTTTTTTTCTTTTGTAAAAGCAAAAATCCTCCAGATTTCTTTCAGTTAGCAAAAACAAGAACTAATGTAGGTATTTCATAAAAGCAAAATGGCATAAAATGGACTTTCAGAAAGTGGGGGATACCTGTATCTGCATTTTGACAGGTTCTTGAGCTGACTTTTCTAAAGCCAGCCCAGCAGCAGGAGACATCTGGGTTAAAGCATAGAAGCTCTCTCTTAAGATGGAAAAAGTTGTTATTATCACAGTAAAAATGGACTTTTTAAGCTAACAAATCTTGTTCTTAAAACAACAGAAGCAAAGACATGAGAGCTTAGAACAGAGGGAAGTTGATGATTGGGATATTTTGGGGTAGGATAGCTACATACAGAGGATTCTTCATCCTTTCAACACGTGTGTGGTAGCAGCTTACTTTATTTGGGGCACTAAGATATGCCTTGAGGAAACAAAGAATATCAGGACACAGGCACAAGCAAAAGCACATAAACAACTTAAATTGACTGCAAAGAGTGTCATAATAAAGCTATTTTAAAATGCTTTAGGAGCCTACTGAATAAACCCTGTTTTTTTTTTTAACATATTTATTGGGGTATAATTGCTTTACAATGGTGTGTTAGTTTCTGCTTTACAACAAAGTGAATCAGCCATACATATACACATGTTCCCATATCTCCTCCCTCTTACGTCTCCCTCCCTCCCACCCTCCCCATCCCACCCCTCCAGGAGGTCACAAAGCATGGAGCTGATATCCCTATGCTATGCGGCTGCTTCCCACTAGCTATCTACCTTACGTTTGGTAGTGTATATATGTCCATGCCTCTCTCTCGCTTTGTCACAGCTTACCCTTCCCCCTCCCCATATCCTCAAGTCCGTTCTCCAGTAGGTCTGTGTCTTTATTCCTGTCTTACCCCTAGGTTCTTCATGACATTTTTTTTCTTAAATTCCATATATATGTGTTAGCATATGGTATTTGTCTTTCTCTTTCTGACTTACTTCACTCTGTATGACAGACTCTAGGTCTATCTACCTCATTACAAATAGCTCAATTTCATTTCTTTTTATGGCTGAGTAATATTCCATTGTATATATGTGCCACATCTTCTTTATCCATTCATCCAATGATGGGCACTTAGATTGTTTCCATCTCCGGGCTATTGTAAATAGAGCTGCAATGAACATTTTGGTAGATGACTCTTTTTGAATTTTGGTTTTCTCAGGGTATATGCCGAGTAGTGGGATTGCCTGTTTATAAAAATTGGATAAAGTTGTGATGATAAGGTGACATTTAAGCTAAGCCTTGTAGGAAAAATTGTGAATTTTCCTAAAAGGAAAAAAAAAAAAGAGGGAGGGAGGGCATTTGGAAAAATTGTTAATTTTCCTGGAAGAAAAAAATTAAAAGGAGTGGAAGGGGTCATTCCAGGTAGAAGTAACATCAAGTGCAAAGTCATGAAGATGTGCTAATACTGGTCTAAGAGACTGCTGGAGCTATAGTGCACTGAAGGCAGGGAGCCTGGGATCAAGGCACTGGTTATGAGGCTGTGACCATCATTTTTGTGAAAAGCAATTAAGCAGTGCCAATGGCAGTGGAGAGGAAGGAATGCACTCGAAACACAGATAGGAGGTGGAATCAGCTGAACTAAATGACTGCACTTTGGATGGATGTTCTGAAATGTTTGGGTAAGCTGAAAGGACATTCAAAAAAAAAAAATCCTTGCTGTTTGAATCATCACCTTTGAAAATCTTCCAAATTTTCCTGCTTAGGAGTTTCATCCTGGAAAATATGATAGAATTTTTTTATAATCCTATATTGGATCTTCCAGTGTCAGGATCAAGATTCTACGTGGCATTCTCATTGCCTAGGACAGGAGGTGTCAGAGACAGGACCAAAAGCAGACATTCTCTTGAATGTCTCAGACATTCTCTTGAGACTCAGACGTTGCTATGTATCCTTCCCCATCCCACTTTTCCTTAACTTCTGGGGCTGGCGGTTTCCTGTTCATACCTGTGTTACAGAGCCCTCTGCTCAGTACGGCGTGTTATTTGATTAATCAATATTGATCAAGCTACTGGACTCCTTCTGTGATCTAGACTCACTAGTGAGAGAGAGGTCAAGCTTGGCATCCTCCACAAGCTTGTGTTCATGTGTGAACCATCGACCACATGCTGGCTCACAGGAATCAATTAAACTACGCCATGATTTGAATAGTGTCTTTGTAAGGAAAGAGCTTGGAAAGGAAAGAGTGATATTTTAAGAACTATTGGCAAGGATAAAATCATGTCCCTTGAATTTGGCCTAATGAGTGTTTTCCAGGAGATAAATAAGTATGTGGTGGTCTGACGTTCAGGACTGCTGTAACAGAAATTTCCTAAGGTAGAGGTAGCTTGAATATACAACCGTGATCAGGGGGCTTGTCCAAAGATTGCCTTTCAGAGTGCTCTTGAGCTCTCTTCTACCTCTGCTCCTCTTCTTCTGGCCTTTTTGATTCTGATTTTGGTGTTTCTGATGACATTTGTGTTCAGCTGTCCCAGAGTTGCTTATGGTCTCTATTTTGAACCCCAATTGCTGTATGATCATTTTCTGGTCTCTACATTTCTACAGCAGCACGGCAATCTGACCTAGGGGTAATCTGACCAGGGATTGTTAGCTCTGACATAGGTTTTCAATGTGAAGAACACAAACCTTAACATTTGGAGGAAATCAATGTTTTATTTCATAATTTTTAAATTGTAGCCATATAGAGAGCTTCATATCCTTATGAGGAAACCAGCTTCAAGTCTGGAAATAAATGATTTAAAAATGTTTTCTTACAATGAATCTAAAAATAATTGGCCCCATCAGCAGATGTGAGAAAAAGAATTGAATGCTTTAAAATTCCCTTTTTTCTGTAAATGTTTTGGAAAGTCTATAATTCATGCTTTGAGAAGCCAGCTACCTAAACATAATAGCACTTGTTAAAAAAAGGTTCCAGTAGACCATAACAGCGGGAGGCCTGAGAGATGATATCCTACCATAAACAAGAACCCTATTTTTGACATGCACCACAGACGTTTTTTCTGTCTGAAGTACATACATGTCACCCATCCCCAACCCCATGGTGGTAAGGTGCTGTTGAAAACCACAAAGCACCTCTATATATTACATGAACCCTCCTTCTTCCCCAACTGCCTCCCCCAAAGGAGATTAGTATATGGGTGACCCAACTGTATCCATTGGGTCTATGGATTGGCAGGGTGGGGAATGATTATGAGCCAAGACCCCACAGCCGGACTGCCTGGACTGGGACCTCCATGAATCCATACTTTGCATGGCCGTGGGTGCATTACTTGGCTTCATGTCCCCATCTGTAAAATGGACATAGTAACAATATTTTCTATCTCACAGAGCTGGCATGAGGATTAAATGGGGTCCATTTATAGAGAGAACTTAGAACAGTGCCTGGCACATTGTAAGGACTCAATATATGTCAGCTATTTTTTAGTTTACATTTTGTGGACAGTGATTTGACAAGGTCTCGCTGATGACTACCCACCTTTAGCCACAGTTCTTATATACGGAATTGGGTCACAAAGGGGACAGCTGAGGAATCTTCAGCTGTAATTATTTCTTACTAATCTTGGAAGCTTTTTCTGTAGTCCTATCTGGAGGCAGGATCTTGGTAAATCAACCTTTTATGTGCCACCCAGTGGCATGTTTTGCTTATTTGTTTGTAATCCTTTGTTATATAATCCATTCTATTAAGTATGCATCCCAATGTAAAAGCATTCTATACATGGTTTTGTTGTCTTTTGAAAATGTTTTGACTGTGATAGCAAAATTGACACTTTTGTCAAGTTGACACACTGAATCTCATTGCTGGAATTATTATGATGGCTATTAAGGGTGAAGGAATAAGAATTAGTCCATTGATTGGTTTGGGGAATGAGAGAGAGTTGCTAAGTTTAGCAACACACTAACATGTTATGATTACTATTTATTAGCTTCTCATAGGAAAACATCTGGGTCCCGATTTGCTTATCAACTTGGGGGAAAAAAAAGACTAATACTGGACTTCCCTGGTGGCGCAGTGGTTGAGAGTCCGCCTGCCGATGCAGGGGACATGGGTTCGTGCCCCGGTCCGGGAAGATCCCACATGCCACGGAGCGGCTGGGCCCGTGGGCCATGGCCACTGAGCCTGCGCGTCCGGAGCCTGTGCTCCGCAACGGGAGAGGAAAAAAGACTAATACAAGGACCAAAATAATAATCAGGATAAACCAGCGTCACTGTAAGCTTAAGGAAAATCGAGACCATGCCTAGAATAGTTCACAGGTGGTACATAGAAGGAGGACATCAAGGAACAGCTGGCAGACACCAACTGGGCCCTCTCTAAGGGATGGATAGACTGCGTGGGCTACTAGGTGCTCAGGCAGAGACTCGGCCAAAAGCTTTTTTTCTTATAATGGGCTGATTCCAGAATCACAGCAGTGACAGTAGCTCAGACATGGGGCATACTGTGCCCACAGCTCTAAAATTAAAACATAATGCTTAAAGCTGGCAGTGATGTTCCCCTAAATCCATTTTTAATTCCAAACAAAATACTCTTAAAAGGATTCTGTTCTACCACTGCCCACTCTCATGGGTTTAATTGGCAAGATGGATCCATGCCAATCAGTTGAAATAACGCCCTTGGGTTCCTGCAAACTTTTTCACAATTTATGACTCCCCAGTTCCTTGGGACATACTGCCTGAAAAAAATGGACTTCTACTTGGTTCAAAATTCTACTTAAACAGAAATCCTTTTTATTCAATTACTTGATTTTTTTTCACGTGTTTACAAATTTAACTCCACTTTCATTAGGCAAGTTCAAAATAATAATCATAATTGACTTTATTTTTTAATTTGGTGACTACAGCTTTGCAAGACTCCAGGGTCACCTTCTGAAGAACACTGCCCAACCTTAGGGCTATGAGGAAGAGGGAGGAAGTGGAAAGAGTGGGAACTTATGAAAGTCACCAGAAATATTTTTCTTTGATTTCGGCTTTTTTCCCTATGTGACTTAATTTCTCTAAATATTGTATAAAGAAGTATAGGTGTACGGGGAAGTGGAGCCAGATAGCTGAGGGTTTTCATTTTGAATGTTTTCTAACAAAGGCCTGTCTGTAATTGAAGGAACAGAAAGTGTTTCAGTTTTCATTTATTTGAACCACTAGCATTCACTGGGCCACCACATAACTGCTATCAGAAACTCAGATAAAACTTTTTTAATCCAATTAACTAGCTACCTAACTCTAAACTGAAGATTCACCTGAGCCAAGCTAATCAGACTCCTTGCATGTTCCATCTGCAGAAATGCTAGGTAGCTTCTTTTTAGCTCAGAGAAGCTTTTGTACCAGTACAGGTGTACATGGGGAAACAGAAGAAATGGGAAAAAACAGATTAAAATATTCCAACATATAGATAGGGATGGAACTGACAGACGAGGACCATCTTAGTTCTAGAAAGGCATACTGGGGAAGAGAAGGATGTTTGAACCAAATTCAGGGATGTGGTGTGAAATTATGCCATAACTGTTGGATCTGAATATCATAAAACAACTTTCTTTTACCCTTATTCCTCTCAATCTTTGGGAAAGGTGAGCAGAAAAAAAAAATCTTATACATGGAATGATTTGAGGGGATGACATATTCCTTCTACTGCCACCCTAAAAGAAACTCCCCAAGGATCTTGTCACCAAAGCTTTAAAATTCCACAATGAATCCACCTTCAAATTTCACCACTGTCTGCAGCTAAAAGAGTCGACACTTTATTGATAATTGTAACACCAAGGTGAAAACTACTTTATCCATTCCTTCCTAATGAGAGAAAAAAATTCCGATGATAGGTCCACGAGTGCAGAGAACTTAAGGGTATTGGCTCCAGAATGTAAAAGAATGGTCTCTACTAAGACCTAGAGGGGGAGGGAAGACTCGTTTCATGGATTTTGCCTCATTGACAATCTAGCCAAAGGCAAACCTTAGAGGAGATGCCTGATGCCCTCCCACTGCTTTTAAAACCAGCAGTTATCTGGCATTAGGACCTCTGGCAGAGAAGATAAATGGACTCATTCAAAGATAGCTTACAGACCCAGTTTGGCTTCTTACTTTTACAAATAGGAGAAGGAGACCAAGAGATGAAGGATCCACAGTCGTACAGCCAGTTTAGTGGCAGAGCTAGAAGTAAAACCCTGAGCTCCAGACACCTGAGTCACTGTTTTCCACCAACCCCAATCCCAATTCCTACTAGCAGTATCATTTCATATCATATGGGGGCTTTGTATGGAAACATTGTCTAAGAGGGCAAGGAGAAGCAGACCTAGCTGTACAGCCCTTTGGGTATTACCTAATAATGCCTAAGAATGCAATGTTTTATTCTCCCTTTTTCAAGGTAAAATAAAAAGAAAATGCTTTCCCCAAAAGGGCTTGTTAGCTGGGCAAACTAGAGACTTCATATCCCAGAACTAATTGTGGTATCTTCTAGAGGACATTAGCTCAAGTGTGTCTATACCTTCTGGTGACATCCTGAAGAGAGCTCAGAAGCTCCCCAGCAGTGATTTGAAGTGGTGTTTTCCTCTCATTCAAACATTTTTTTAAGATGCTCCTTGGCTATTCTTGCCCAGGCACCTTGCTAATCTTGTCTGTACTTGACAAACTGCAGGACTGAGTGCTAGACGATGCATCCCTGCCAGTCCAGCTTTTCCAGATGGAGAAAGTAAAGCAGGTGTTACCCCAGGGCTGTGGTTGGTTCCAGATGACCAACACAATCAACACTTAATGAGATGGATATATGCAAAAGCTACCAGCAGGAGACAGGATGCCTCTCAGGCAGAAATCATGAAGGAATTCTTTGGGAACTTAATGGATGGTATTGTCTCTTCTAGAGAAGAGAGAGAAGACAGTGAAGCTCACCACGGCAACATATAAAATAAGACTTACTGTCTTATAGACAACATGTACTAGTGTTCATGTAGCACTTTCAAGATGAAAAGGGGCCCTGACTAGAGATTTCTCACCCCTCTCCCAACATGGACCCTTCAGACAAATGATGCAATTAGCCATTTAAATCATCCAACTGCCTTTCCTTGCTTTGGTTCCCTGCTTCCCAAACAACCATCTGATAAGCAAATTTTCCCCTAGATTTATATCCTTGAGGAAATACACTGGGTCAGAGATCTTAATTAGCCCATCAGATTAAGAGTTGTGTTTCTCATTAACCATTGGCATTCTTGTTTATTCACTGATTGCCTTGGGAGTTTAAGACTCAGAAGAAATCAGAGGCTGGTTCTTTACACACCTGGGTCTGAAAAACTGAAAACCAGATGAAGAAGGCAGAGAGTGCATCACCTCTCCACCTGGGAAGACTGTGTCTGGCCAGTGAGAGGGCTCTCCCCCACCTTCCCTCACCTCAGGGATTATTTTCATCACCACACCCTTTGCACCTGTCACATCTCTCTGTTCAGCAGACTCTAAGTTGTTGATGAAAAGTTTCTGTGTATATGTAGATGTTATAAAGAATAGCGAGCTGAACATCAGCTCTAACACAGCACCCTGAAAAAGGACATTCTCAGTAAACCACCCCTAAGTACCATGAACCTAAAATAAAAACAAAAACAGTACCTGTCTCCTTAGATCCCTTGTTTTCTTGGTCATCTTATCAATTGCAATGTTTAGAGGATCTCCTTTTTCTTTTCTTCCAGTCTATTAAGAAAAGAGAAATAATTTCCGATTTAGAAAAATTCAATGTTAGTGACATTAAAGGTTAAAAAAATTCAGAAACACACTTGAGTCGTAGAGTTCAAGCCATTTTTTAAAAATGATTCTCTTCGGGCTTCCCTGGTGGCGCAGTGGTTGAGAGTCCGCCCGCCGATGTAGGGGACACGGGTTCGTGCCCCGGTCCTGGAAGATCCCACATGCCGCGGAAAGGCTGGGTCCGTGAGCCATGGCCGCTGAGCCTGCGCGTCCGGAGCCTGTGCTCCGCCACAATGGGAGAGGCCGCAACAGTGAGAGGCCCGCATACCACAAAAAAAAAAAAAAAAAAAAAAAGTTCTCTTCAATACACAGCGAATACAAATTGGTCTCTAAAGTTGATTTTCTCTGTAGTAAAAATTGATGAAATAAATACATTCTCAAGATGGTTACATGTATGTCCATATTCAACTCCATGCAGATCTATGTTTTCTTCCCTTCTCCAAACATTCAGCAATTAAGTAAACACAAGGATGTTTTGTTATTGCCTTCAAACACAAATGTTTTGTGTTTTTCTATTATGTAAGCACACTTCTGAATAGAATATGATTGAGATAAAAACTAAATTAGAAAAGAAAGTTAAGGTAAACGATCAGAATTCAGAATTTTATACCAATATATCACAAGCCGTTTTGTAACTTCTGTATCAAAATCAAAAGAGATGTTTTACTAGAAAACATAGTGTTTTAATCTTTGTTCTGCCATGCAGTGGAATGCTAAACACGATAATAAGGAACCCACAGCTTGAGGTCACGAGGAAAATTTCCCTTATGACTGTAACAAGCAGAGGCAAAGGCAAAAGATAATAATAGTAATAATCTTGATAAATTATTCAGTGGAAGTTTGGAAGTTTGACTAGTTTCTGTTTTCCCTTTTGTTTTTCTATTTTTTTCATCGCTGTAGTAACACAATTAAAACCAAACCAAACAGAACCTCCATTATCTTTTTAAAACCACAACAGCAAGATTCCCATGGATAAAAAGCTCTACATAACTTTATGGATGACATTATCTTCCTCTGAGGAGAAAATTGTTCTCAGAATCTTTGTCAAATCTATTAAATTATCTAAATGTTAGTCAAACACCCTACAGATCTATTTATTTATGGTCCTAGTGGCAGGCCAGTTCTTGTTCCATACTCAGACTCTGTAAAACCAAGTAGGTCTCTGCAGTAATTTGTGTATATGATGAAATGAGATCCCAGGTCATAAATTGTGCCTCATGGGATAATGTGTTTCGAGGATTCATAGAAATTAACATCGGACAGATTCCTAAATGTTCTCTTCCAATGGCAAAATCCTGGATGCATAAGGCTGATACACACACAACTGATTTACATATACCTAGATTTAAAGCAGTCACTCTTTTCTACAACTTGCTTAATTAATCAATTTCTTGAATGAATGGTCGATGTGTAATCCTATAGGATTTTTCATGAAAAAGCCAAAGCCAGGTCATATGTACATATTTTTAATCATTTAAAACCTACAAATCCCCATCACCATTTTTCCACTCCCTAAACTCAAATGCTGACCCGCTCAGATGTACACTCTGAAGTTTTGTAAGTAGAAAGAGCTTAAAATAAAGTGACCAACATTTACAACTTTGAAATATCAGCATACAATTAGCTAAAAGGAAACAAAAGTATATGGAGAAGAACGATGTGCTGCTTAATCTTCCGAGGACTGCTGTCACATAGCGAGTGGGACTTCAGCGCCCTGGCTCTCCATAGTCAGGTGTGACACCAGCTTAGCAGTCAGAGCTGTTTCTTTTCTCTTTGGTTTCCTCCTTGCAAATAGGACGTCTGCCTTCAGAATATGGGCACTTTTACGGGGGTCTAGACCACAATCATTCTGGAACCATAGATTTCTCAAGCCCTTTCCATATAGGAGAGTAATTAAAAACTTACCTTGAAAAATGAACAATTGTGAGTTTGTTTTAAAATGTGACTATGAGAGAAGCAGACTGGGTCACTGAACTTTCCAATGTAAAAAAAGTCAAGACAGTGTGAATACACAAAATAATTACTGAATAAATACTGTGTCAGACAGGGCTCATTGCATCCTGCCAGTGACATATCATTATCTCCATTTACAAAGGAGACCATGAGGATGACAGAAGACCTGGGACCAGGGTGAGAGGAGTGAGGCACTTGCCTCAGGTATAAAATGTAAGGGGTCATCAAAGAACTCAGGAATCAAGGTAAACAATAGTTTAATGCAATAGTTTGAAAACTCAAAATTAATGCCAAAAAATCCATGCTGAACAAGTATCAAAACTTTAAATAAAGCCAAGCTCTGACAGGGCCAGGATTAGGTGAGGCCAGTAAGGTGTGTCACGCAAGTACAGGTCAGATAACATTTTTAAATTTTAAACTTTAAAAAATTAGGGGATGGGGCTTCCCTGGTGGCGCAGTGGTTGGGGATCTGCCTGCTGGTGCGGGGGATACAGGTTCGTGCCCCGGTCCGGGAGGATCCCACGTGCCGTGGAGCAGCTGGGCCCATGGCCCATGGCTGCTGGGCCTGCGCGTCCGGAGCCTGTGCTCCTCACGGGAGAGGCCACAGTGGTGAGAGGCCTGCGTACCGCAAAATAAATAAATAAATAAATAAATAAATAAATAAGGGATATATTTATACTAAAAATAATACCATTGTTTACTTAAATTTCAAATTTAACTGGGTGTCCTATAATTTTATGTGCTAAATCCAGCAACCCTACCACCAGGGGTAATGGGGATGCTCAAAATTGTAAGTAGGGTGGTTACAGACACACATTCTGTGAATAGCTGGGCAACATGGGATTCTGTATCCCATCTGGCATCAATAACCAGCAACTGTATAGCACATGTCCCAGAGATGTGAGGCATCATGTTGGTCACCGGGGGGTGCAGGGGATGCACAAAAAGCGAGAGTCACATTCTCACTCTCGAGGAGCTCCTAATCCAGGGGGTGACCCCAATGGGAGAGCAACAAGACTAACAACTCCACAGAGGGACTAACTCCCTACAGGGCTAAATAAGATGCTCCAAAGAGGAAGAAGATGCTGCATTTGGGAAGTCAGTAATCTCACAGAGGGATGGGAAGATTTAGGTAGACCTTAAGTCCTGGGCAAAATTCGAATAGGAAAGAGGGAGGGCCAAAGTAGCATCAAGAGAAGAAAGAGCAAGGCAAGGTACTGGGAGGACAGTGAGTGGAATGGGGCAGCCTTTTCTCCACGATGTGAAGGGATTGGTTTGACTAGTTGTAGAGACATGTTATTTTTATAGGAGCTTCTTTATAGTATGATTACAGCCAACTATAGTTTCATCTGCAAGCTCAGAGCATCTCCGGTGACATTAGCATTCCAGGTCCCTGTGTTGTTGGGATTCTCTTTGTATAATATTTGTGATCTGGTGTCTTGAGCTTTCAAATCTTTGGCTGAAAGCAATTCAAATAACTGCAGTTGACTTGGGTGCCACCTTTTTTTCATGGTTTAGAGAGGTAAGGCTGGGACTAGAGCTTAGGAAACTGGGGTCACCAGCTGAAATCATCCATTCACTGGCCCTTTGTTAGCACTATTTTTTTTTAAATAAGGTAGGGGCACAGCAACCAGGCTAGTAACCCCTCCACGCTCAGATTTACGTAGTAAATGGGGACTAGCAGCCCATGACTCCATATTTTCCTGTGCTCTGGTATGACCCCAGGTAGAAATACTTTTAAATTAACAACTAAATTGGAGAGGAAGCTAATCATTGAGCGAGACCAAACAAAGAAAGACTCCTGCCACCTAGTGTCAGCCCTTCGTTATTAGGTTATGTGATCTTGGCCTAAAGATTTGCTCATTTTTTACGTCTGAGTTTTCTCATAAGCACAGTGGATAGCATAATATATGCCCTATCTTCCTCACCAGGTTAGCAGGACAATCAATCAAGGTGTCAATGTGCGGGAAACAATAAAAGGCATTAACAGTATTCAGGATAATTAGGAAAGTATTTCTACTGTGGAAAAAAATGAAAGTACTGCTTTGAAAACTACACAGAAACTATTTTTAGATCACCTGGACTTCGACTTTCTCCACTCAGGCAGATAATATATGAAAACCTTGCCAAAGACTAGAATTCCTAAAGAAGAGTTATTTCTGTTTAAGGAAGGAATATTCTGGGTGGTTCATTTTAAACGACTAGTCTGGGATATTCTAAGAGGTGCAATAAGGGTCAGAATGAATGTCTCCAGATGAATGTCTTTTACACAGTAGGTTGTTGGATGTATTTGTTAAATAACTAAAGATTTGATCATCTTGAGCAAATTCTAGTTCCCAGGGAATCAACCAGAAGCCTAACCTAAACTCTCCCTCCCTGACCCTCCAGGCTCTAAAACTAAAAGTTGTTTAACAAACTGAAGTGAAGAGAGATCTCCGTCTTCATTTTCACACCATCACCTAGTAAACAAAAGTGTGTGGTCTTTAGCCAGTCATCCCTTTATTCCCTGCCTTTGCTGAACAGAAGGAAATGAAAAGCAGTTATAAGCACTCTCTGCCAATAACTACCTAAGTGATTTGGCAACTTCTCTACACTCCAGACTTATCATCTGTCCAATGGAGGGGCCGGAGATGAGTGACAGACCCCAGGAAGTGGGGGAGCCCGAACATGTCACCACGCTTCCCTTGTAGGGAGGCTATCACGGCACTGCAGAATGGGCTAGAATTGGCTGTCAGTCGGGGTATTCTTATCTCTAAACTGTGGGTAAATGCTTGCTTTGGGGATTATTGTGAACATAAAAGAGATAGGATCTGGAGCATGTAGCACAGTACCTGACCCCGCAGAGGTAACTAAATCAATTTCTTCTCCTTCCTCACGCCCTCATTCCTCTCAAAGATGAAAAGAGCAAAACCCAGAAAGATAAAATCACTGATCACATGGCTCACTAGTGTCTGAGCAGGATCTCCGGACTTCCAGCCCAGGGCCATTTCCATTCCATGTCTAAACCGTCTCGCATCTCTAAAATCCTAGGATTCTGTGATTTTATAGAGTTTCATGTTTCTTTTCAAAGGCTATCCAAAAAAATCTCGGTTTGAGGCGTATCTGCCCTATCACATGTTGTCTGCAGACCCTGTGTGCCTTTCTCAGACTGCTCCCTACTTGACTTCTTTATCTTTACCTACAGAGAACGAGTCTGCAATAGAGATAGCCATTTAATAAATATCATTATTAAAAAAAAAAAGAAGACAGGTGCAAGCAATCTCTCACACTGCTTCAGGCAGCTTTCCTAGTTGCCATCTGTTGTGCTAGGGAGGTGCGTGTTTATTAAACTTTATTTGTTTTAGTCGCTGGGCTCTATTTTACAAAACACATTTGGGGTAGATACGCAGCTTGAATTGATGAGAGGGAAGGGAATGAATTTCCTGATTTGGCTTTTTATAGGGGGTCCTTTATTCTCCCAGCCTCTGGCTCTAAATTCAAGTCCAGTTTGCCAAAGTATTAGATGCGGTCAAGAAGACTTTCATATTTCCAGTTTAATCCTACACAAAAATGATTGAGGCCATTAATTGAAATTTTGATTTTTCACAATCATTCTCCAGGAAAAAGACAATATCTTAGTTCATTTTTTAAATAAAACTATCCTTTGTCCTTTTGCAAAATAAAAGCCCTTCTACTTATTAGAAGAGTGTCTTCATTTTTCTTCTTTCTCTCTCTCCCTTTTATTAAATATCCATCATCCCTTCTGAAACACTGAAGAAATATGCAGTATATTTAAATTGTATGCTGAATAGTTCACAACTCCCTAATTTATAAAACAAAAAAGTAAGGAATAGTAATTTTTAAATTTCTGAAATTGACTGTGTATTTGTTTAAAGGCTGTTCCCCATCCCAGACCCTCATTCCACATTAAACACACAATTCAGTACAAGGAGTCACTCATGGAGGCCCTGAGGATATAAATCTACTATCTCAGTGCTTCCATCAGATCTGTGGTTTCATGTTAGTTTCCGGGAACAATATTAATATGTGGGAAATGGCTGTAAGAAAGCAAATGTCTATCACTTTTTCCTTTCCCTCAACAGTACCTGCAAACTTGATTGAATGTATGAGAAATCTTCAAAATACTGTATAGCGATGACTCTACTATGTTGAATGCATGGGAAGCTAATCAAATGCCCAGTCTTCAAACTGTTGTCATTTGAAAGAGATGGAAGTGAAAATCATCAGAACAGCAGAAAGCAATAATGTGCCATGCACTCCATCTCCCACACATTTTCCTGTCATTTAAACCTATGATTTAGACAACAGAAGGGAGGAGAAAAAATTATCCATCGATCTAGCAGTCACCCTATCATATTTGGAGGGTTGACCATCTACCCTCAAACCCTGCATGTAGAAATCATATTCTTATTACAAATAGCACCAAAAATTTGAATGTTTCATAATACCTTTATATTCGGTGTCAATCACAGTCTGAGAATGTGAACCTTTCTAAATATTTCCTTTTCACTAGCTATGAACATTTCTCTTAGAAAATAAATGGGCAATATCTCTTTAGAATGGATAAAAGTTTAGCATCAGCCGCAAATCAAACCCACGATCAGGATACTTTGACCACGTAAAAACTCAGCTTTCCTGGACTCTGAGATAGGGGTGGGAGGATAAAAGTAGAAAGGGAAAAACTGATGAAAATGTGTCAAGGCAAACATGTGCCTGACATTTCTCTGCCAGGCCTCATCAATGCTCAAGGAAAGAATCGTCAATATAGAAGGATAAAACAGCAGGATGGCATTATTTGTGAAACTCCCAGACCATACCTACTAGCATAGCAATGTTAGTACACACATCAGGCGGTGCACAGAGAAGGTCTGACTCAGTGAGTTCAGGGCACATCACTATTTGTTTTCATTCTCCCAGCAACCTCATGTTTTTTTTGGTAAACCCTCTAATTTTTCCTTCTGACTCTCAACCAAGGAGTTCTGGCCCAGGGGTAAACTCAGGATAACATCCGAACCAGTGAGATTCAGCTATAAGGTGGTAGGAAAAATTATTAAGAAGGAGGCATATTTTTCTGCACTGGGATTGATAAACTGGCAGCAGATACACCTTGAGCTAGTTAGGGAGTCTTTCAAAATAGATGCCATAAAAAGAAAGCATAGCTGGGAGGTGGGGGGAGGGGAGGGAAGGAGAGAGAGAGAGAGATGAGAGATTAATTTGGGTCTGAAAAGAGATGAGATGCTAGGGAAAGGAAACAGAAGGAAAGGGGAAGGAAGGGAAGAGAAGGGGAAGGGAAGTCAGCTTTTGGAGTCAAAACAAACTGGTTCATAGTTTCCATTATATACTAAACTTGTAAAAATAAAGCTCCATGAGGGTACAGTCAGGGCTTTACCTATCATTATATCTGGCAGCCTGGAGCTTTGCCTGGCACATAATAGACACTTAACAAATTGTATTATATCAGTGAATGAAACACATGGGTTCCTGAATCCAGCTGTACCTAAATCCATTAGTATCTATCAATGGATTTCCTAGTGTCACAAGTTAACCAATTCCCCCACGTTTGTTGATGTTGGATTTCTGTCACTTACAACCAAAGAGGTCTGACTAAATCAGAGACCTTAAACTATGAGACCAAACTAATTTGAAGGTAGCATGGAAGACAGGGAAACCCCAGCAAGTACCCCATGTACACAGCTCAGAGAACCAAGGGAGCTCAGGCCTTGGTTTCACCTACAGAGTTTTTCCCTGCACTAATCACTGCCCAAGCTCTAAATCCTAATATAATATTTCTCCCCTAAATCTGATCATTCACTAAACTTGAGAATATGTCCATCAACAAGTCTCTAGGATTCCTGCTGTTCCTCAAATCCCTCCACTCATGACACCCAGCTACCCCAGTGTACATCTTCAACACCACACCAGCCTCCCTCATCATCCTCATTATGGCCTGTTGAGACCAAGCTTTCACTTCCTTGGCACAATATTCCTCTCAGTTCCCATTTAGTTCTTACTGCATCCCTCCTTCCTAGTAAACTTTTGAGCCTATATTTTAAGACTTCTTAATTTGACCTCCTTCTTGTAGTTGCCCACACCTCTAGTCAATTTGTTCCTTCTCAACAACTCACACACTTTCTGCCTCACGTTGGTGCCTTGTTGAAAGATGTCATTCTCCCTTCAACCATTTGTCTAAGCAGGATGTACCCATTCTTCAAGCAACAGCTTAAAATCCTCCTCCAGGGAGTGTTTCTAGACTGACCTGGCCCCTGAAGACCTTCCTCTCCTCTGACCATATCCTTCTATTAGGTACTGTGCCAAATAATGTGGATGTTAACAACAGACCATCCTGCATTGTTTTTCAAGTTTTCACGTTCCTGCAGAGTAGAACCCAAGCTTTTTGTGGATAGTGAATTTTATTTTCTCCTGGAGGACTCAGCATAAAACTTCTAAGAAGTGCTCCGGAAGGACTTCTATCCACTTGTTTGTGGAGAGAAGGATGGACGGTCCAAGTAGGCCCCTGGGGATAGGAGGTAGGTATGAAAGGGATGAATTATTTGGAAAATGTGGGGTCCTAAAAATAAATTTCACCCACTTCACAATTTGCTGATCAAAGCCATAGGAAGTGGTTGGCACCTGTGTAATGTTACAATTCTTGCTCCTTGATTTAGTTTATCCACACAGGTGTAGCCCTCAGTGATTATCTGTCAGGCAACACTGCCTAGAAGACAGTTTTCATCAGAGCTCCTCTTCCCCCAGCTGTCAAGCTTGGGTGACTGCTGAGAGCCATGGTTAATTAACCACACATGCCTTTGAAGCCAGTGAGAGACCATGGACTGAGCAAACTGCTAAAAAATGCCATTTTATCTTTACAGTTGAGATGAAAGTAGCCAAGACGAAGTGCAAATTTCCATGGATCTTATACACACACACAAACATGTATATACACACACTGATTAAACGATTTAAATTTCAATGAAATTTAAACTTCCACTTCATTTTTAAGTGCATATTCCCCAAACCACTCAGTTACAGTTAAAGCTATCAATAGCTAAAGGATCCCAGGAGTCTGGCATTTTCCACCATCTCAAAAAGAGGCCAATAACTGGGTCCATATTGCTGAGAGTTCACAGAAATCAGAAAACAGACAGAGGATTACCTTGGTTTATGGAACGTCTATCTGGGTGGAGAAACCAAGCTTTGGCCTTCCTGGGCTTCATCTGCCCATGGATCAGGAGACAGTTCATATTGTAATTCCTTCATCATACCTTCCTGTTCTCCCAGCTTACAGCAGCCCATCCTCTCCCGAGTGCCTACAGCCACCTATGTCATTTATTTCATTGCCAGTTTCCGTGCAGGCAACTACTGTGTATTGTGCAAATCTCTTGCATTGTTAATTGAATTTCAGATGTCACACTCTAAAGCTAAAATACAAATATATAAGATGGATCATTACAATCCTTTATTGTTCGGAAACTTGTCATGCCTATATGTCCCTTCTTCCCAATTAGAAGTACAGGCGTTTAAGGACAGTG
Source organism: Orcinus orca (assembly GCF_937001465.1). Lineage (NCBI taxonomy): Eukaryota > Metazoa > Chordata > Mammalia > Artiodactyla > Delphinidae > Orcinus > Orcinus orca. Next base: position 19,341,884 of record NC_064571.1, read on the forward strand.
TATTTGTCAGCTTGGGCTGACACAACAAAATACCTCAAACTGGGTGGCTTAAACAAGATAAATTTATTTTCTCACTATTCAGGAGGAAATATTATGGAAAGCCAAGATCAAGGTCTGGCAGGTTTTGTCTCTGATGAGAGATCTCTTCCTCGCTAACAGACATAACCAAGCTCTCTAGTGTCCCTCTTAAAAGGGCACTAATCCTATCATGAGGGCCCCACTCTAATAAATTATCTAAACCTAATTATCTCCAAGAGGCCCCATCTCCAAATATGATCACATTAGGGGTAGGGCTTCACTATATGAATTTTGGAGGGGCACAATTCAGTGCATAGCAGACAAGAAGATGTCAGCCAATCACACTTCCTTGAAACTGAAGTTTCTTGCACAGTCCTTACACAGACTAGATACCAAGCAAATTAGAAATATGTATCAATAGGTACATATGAATATATATTGAATAATAATAAATGCAATAATTAGTATTCTGGCTGTTTGACACAATGACATGATATGGATCTTTGGGGGCAAGGCTACTTGTGTGCAGAGGTGGAAATGGAGTAGCTGTATCTTCACCACAGGTAGAGTAATAGTATTGCCTACCCTCTTTGTATGCTCATTTTCTTCCTTGCCTGTTCCAAATCTCATGTGAGCAAAAAGAAGACAGAAATCAAAGCCTTTGATTGTATGCATAGGATTAAGATGCACATACCTGGGAAAAGAAACATACAAATTGTACATGATTTTGTCAAATTTTTCTTTCAAAATAGTGGGAGAAGGGAGTAGGTAAGCTTGAGGACACTAGATACCAAAAAGAAATGGGTTTGGTGAAATGACACTTCTAAGGGACAAAGAGGCCATCCCAGAGAGCATCTGGGAGGCTTCTGTTTGCCAACCTTACAGCAGAACAGAATGAAGAAGTTTCCTTGGTGACATTGGGAAAAGTAAATACACAGATTGTGAGTGCCAGGAACTTCCTGCATGCCCAGGGGACCCCCAAAGAGATTTCCTTGCACTCTTCAGGACCAAGGCTTTTTTCCTCCCCAAATCAAATCTGACCTTTCTTGGTCCTTGCAAAGCCTGTGAGGACCACCTCTCCCCATCCTCTCAGCATCACCACCCCCCATTCTATATCATGGCCCCTTCTTCTTCCTCTCACACTTCCCTCCAAAAGGTCAGCACTGTCTGGAAAGCCACCATACAGGTCTTGGCCACTTTACATCTTATCACTATGAGGAAACTAAGAGAGAATAATATTTTGTTTTTAATTATCTGGACAGTCAAAATAACTGAAGAAATATTTTAACTACTTAGACACTAGCAAGCCCCAATCAAGAGCTGCTAACCTCATTGTTAGCCCTTTTGCTTATCAAGACTTGGGCTCTTTCTCAACTTCCCAAACCACCCCTAAGCCAGAGTGCAAGGCCAGGCAGCTCCCCACCCCCAGCACCAATATCCCAAGACCACTGCTAAGTGACCAGGGTCCAAGCACAGGGCACTCCTCATGCTTAGGTGACTCAGGGACCTCTCTGAGGCCCTTCTCACTAAGAGTGCTTGGAATCTGACCCATGATGGAACCACCTCATGGGGCCTTTGCTCACACATGGAACTAATGAAAACTTTATGAGGCAAATAGCATTTTTTGCAGCATGACAATTAAAAACTAAACTAAATAGAGAGCAGGCCGAAACCCTGGAACACATGTCTCACATCGTCCCAAATATTCCTCACTATGTGGCTCCCATAAACACCATCTGCTGTGTTAATTTGTAAAGAATTACAAGGTTCTTAAAATTACACTTTGCTCTCTGTAGCATACACTGTGTCTATTAAGGGGGGGAGTTGAGAATGTGCATCACGACCAGCCAGACACTGAGATCTTTTTCCTTCCTATGCTGGGATCCTACTGAAAGTTCGCTAAGTCTGCAGGGAATTTTAAAAAGTGTATCGTATTCTCTCTAGACCAGCTGCAGGAAAAAAATTCAAAACAAAATATACACACAGCAAAATCTTTGCCCGGATTATAATCCTAGCATCTTATACATTTTCAAGTTGTGTGAGCATGCCCCTCTTCACTGAATCCTCATGACAATGCAAAGTCTTTGACTATAAGTTAAAGAGGGTAAATAGCCCAAATTGAGAGAATTTCTTGCGTGAGACTTAATCCTCCATCATGAAGTTCTGAACTCTATGGCCCCTCACAGCCCTTGAGTGTTAGCTGTTTCTCGATTGCTCATCCCTGTCTACTCACAGAGCCAGAAGAGCAGCATCTTGTGCCCAAGCACATGTCTCTGACAGTGCAGGGCTATGGTGACTGGCCACCAATGTAAGCTTTTAGGTGAATTAAGTCCCCAGGTTGTTGCTGGTTAAACGATGGTAAGTGGTGGCCAGAAATGAGAAGGTAGATAGGAGAGTCTTAGGTTCAATAACCCGAGGCTGGAAACTGTCGATATGAGATAATTGTTACAAATGAAGATCCCTGGGTTCCTCTACTAAGAGATTCCATTCCGTAGCTCTGGAGTAGTTTGGAAATCTGTATGTTTAATAAACTTTTAAAAAATTACAAACAAGTTCTGGAAATACACGGATTGTTTCAGTGGGTCCCAACCTGATGAATCATTTATTAAACAAAATATTTCCAATAAATACCCAGGACCCTGCATTTCAGATTGCCATGAAATTCTGTTGCTCAGCCTGATTTGGGGCCAATGAGTTTTACAATGATTTACTCCTAATAAGCCTGAAGTAGGACCAACGATCCACAATTAAGGCAAATCTGCTTAATTCCGAATGAATCAGTCACTGTATCTCCAAAATAAATTTCGTAACCAATCCACTTAATTCGAAAAGGAAAGCCATACTGCAGAGCAGACACAGCCTTCAACATCATTTCAGAAAAAGTCCCTGAAAGAAAGCTGAACAAGCTCCCCCAAATTTCTTGCCTGCCGTGGTCCCATCTACACGTAGACGTTAAAATAAGGTTGCTACATACAATGGACACAGAAATAAAGGAGGCTGCTGATCTTTCTAAAGCATAGAGAGCTTTACAAATTTGCAAGATTACATACACTCAAAAACAGGATCCTGATCTGGCAGTATTTCAGAGTTTCTGCTGGTAAACCCAAGTCTACACTCTGATGATTTCTCAACATTTTCTGAAAATTTACTCCCAAATTCTTCTCCCCATGGTCCCAATCTCTCTGCTCCCTTGTAAATACCTCCCAGTTCTCAGAGAAGTGTTTCTCTCAGCACCCCATATTAATCTCCCATATGCTAACTCTGCCTTTTTTCCCCATCCCAAAGCATCCTCTACAGCCCAGATCAAGCTCTCCCTGACCCCACAGCCAACCCAGAATTCTGCCTTCTCTGAACCACAGTAGCAATTGGTAGAGTCCTTTCTGATATTAGGCCATAGCATCCCCCTCAGACAAATCCCTGAACAGCCTTTGGGCAAGCTGGCTCTGAGTGGTCTCACCCTGCATCCCTCACAGAGATTTGGCTATAGCTGCCCCCTGACTTCCAAGATCTCATGAAAAAAGTGAGGAGTAAGGCTAAATGCTGTTGCTTGAATTTTCTCTGTTCACTGTCAGCTGAACTGCAGTCGAACCACAGTTGCTTCCAATTATATCATCAATCCTATGAAAAAGCAGGATTTAGGGGAAAAAAACTACTGAAACAGGTTGGCAGCAACACCCATATTGTTTGGTGATGTGACTGTCTGTTACGTATATAACACAGTAGCGTAAAATAAAAACGTTGTGCCAACTTCAAGGGTCATCTTAGTCTCCTGAGTGCTGTGACTCTAAGACTTGGGGCAAGTAGAGATGGATGCTTTGATAAAGAAATCAGTGTTACCTCATTCTTAGGTAAAATGACAATGCAAATGAAACTGCCAGTCCACAACTACCAAGCACCCTTCCTTCTTGCCTTCTCCCAAGCCTTCCCTTCCTTCAAACAATTTTTGAAGCAGACACAAACAGTATTAAGTTACATCTTGGCTCTGCTACCTAATAACTGTGTAATTCTTGGCAATTAAACTCGCTAAATCTCAGTCCTCAGCTGCAGAATAGTGAAAAGAATGCCTAGCTGTAGATTGGGGTGAGATAATGCATGCAAAATGTCTGTCTACAAGTCTAACATGAAAATCAGCAGGTTCCTGACCCTGACTTTTTGTCTTCTCTTGATAGTAAACCTCTTCAGGAGAGGCACAGTGCCCAGCATCTGAACCATGAATGGATGAATGATGGAGGGATTGACTGTCTAGGGAGAAAACATTGTTTTATAGATTGGATCTCGGTTTACACAGACTAACCATTTGAAAACCTTTTGACCTCTGAGTGATATTTAACACTCATGAAATTTTCACCATTTTAAAGTCTATTTATAACACAATTCAAATATAAGGCCATGAAAAAGGAGAACCAGACATGGATCCTGAAACTTTACTAATAAAGTAGTGAGAAACTCAAACCCGACAGCTGCGGTTTCCTATGCTAGTGAGAGATGGGGAACAAATGTTGGAGACTGATTCCTTCCTTCAGTCCCGTGCATGGGTAATGAAATCAGGAGTGAACACACCTTACTAATGATTTTAATCAAACTGAGCACCTAGAAGTAACTGCCAGGAGAGGGAGACCCCCCAAGTAGCACAAGTGGATTCTATTTCAGTCCCCCTTATTTGGCACGTCAAAGAAGGCATGGTCTGACTGAAATCAGGAAGCCAGATGCAGCAGACCTGTCATGTCTGCCCCATACTGATAGGGAGTCAGAGAGCGAAGCTGCTAATTACTTATACACACCTAGGTAAATGGGGCCTCCAGAGATGGATCTGAGCAGCCAAAACACACCTCTTTTCTAAGTATGCCTTCTACTAGGATGCAAAGTCTAGAGAGCTATCATTAGAGTTTTATTTTAATTCATTGATAATGACTCTAGAAGTTCCCTGGTAAAATACTAATAAAATTGAGAAAGACCTTAAGTATATAATCTGCTCACTGGTTGTTCATCTATTTCTCCCATTAGACACTTCATGGGATTAGTACACTTCATGGGATTAGTAACTTCATCCTTCTGGTTTACCTGTATGTGTATTTCACTAAATCCAGTAACAGGCATGCAAATTCTCGATGAAGCAGTGACGTAAAATGGTTGTCATTTTGGAAAATAGAAAGTTGATCTCTAAACAGGACAAAAGGTAGCATAGAAACCTTTATGGGGGTTTAGAAAAGGAAAGCTTAGAGAGTTGAAAGCAAACTCTGGTCCCATTAGGAAATCCATGGATCAGGGATTTTAGGATTAGAAATTAGATATATCCATGACACTAAACAAAAAACTGAGGGGAAAAAGATCAAATGATATGGAGAAGGCAAAAAAAAGAAAAGAAATAAAACAAGATATGTGTGGAGTTTAAGGCAAAGGATGACTGAGACCTTACCCTGGAGCTTAGTGACTCTAGCACTGAATTGGATCCAAAGTAGGAACCATTAAAGGAACAGAACAACAGGCCAGGGATCCAGTTACTATCATTTAGGTGGACGATACTAATAAATAGTCAAAATAGAAGTCAGAAACCAAGAACAAGAAGGGAGGTTCAAGTCTGGACTGAAATCAGCAGTAAGTCTATCTTAAGGGTGAATCACTGGGTTATGGGTTCAAGTCCTTTTATTCCCTGTGCAGAAGCCAGAATGGCTCTACGTTCAAAGTTGTCTGGGTAATCTGTCCCCCTCTCCCACCCACATGTAAACAAGCATGAAGCCAGGCTTACTACCACCCAGCTGTGTACCCAGGTGTCCCCTCTCCTCTTCCCTATTCAGAGAGCTCCCCAGAAACACTTGCCTCCTGGAAGGGCTTTCCCACCGGAACCCTTTCTCCAGGGCTATCCCAACCCTCTCTTTGCCTTCTTTCCCCTGTGATTAATCAAGACCTGCTAAGTGGAAAACAAAGAAATAAAGAGAAGAACTAACAAATCAATCAACATTACATACAATCTAATTATCCTCGTTTAGGCTTCTTAAACTCAGTTCTCCAGCAGCAGAACCATCCAGCACTGGACCAGCCTTCCATCTGTGGTGGCCTGAGCCAGGGTAGACTTTGTAAGCTGCATATCACAGCAGCCAGGCTGACCTTGGTCTCTATGTGCCCTGGGGTCAGCCACCACATCCTACTTCAAACAGTAGACCATTCTGTCAAAAAGCAGGTATTTCCTGAGCACCTATTTGATATTGAGCCCTGTAGAGGTGTGATATGAGCCGAATTATGCCTCCCTCCCTGCAAAAAGAAATTCATAGGTTGAGGTGCTAACCCCATAGTGCCACAGAATGTGACAGTATTTGGAGACAGAATCTTTAAAGAGATAATTAAGGTTAAATGAAGTCATTAGGGTGGGTCCTAATTCCGCATGAATAGTGTCTCTAAAGAAGAAGAGATTAGATATAGAAAAACACAGGAAAGATCATGAGAGAAGAAGCCTGTTTATTTACAGGCCTGAGAGAAAGGCCTCAGAACAAACCCACCCTGCAGACACCTTGATCTCAGACTTCTAGTCTCCAGAACTGTGAGAAAATAAATTTCCATTGTTAAAACCCCAGTCTGTGGTACTTTGTTATGGCAGCCCTAGAAAACTCATGCAAGGTGCAGCAGGAAATGATTTGTTGAGTTTTTGACTTCCTGTTAAATACATTACTGACTCAGGCTAACAAAAAGTCCAAGAGAACTGAGGTGAGGGCAGGGAGGGAAGATGTGACTGTCTCCAGAAATCTTAATTGCTTTCTCAGAAAGCTCTTCAGTTTTTCATAGCATGCGGCAAATATCAATCAGTTCGTCTGATTCTCATCCAATAATTAGAAAATGAGTATCCTAAGTCTCAGAGCAGAATTCTTGCTCTGAATGCCAGGATGGCTTCTACTGGGTTTTTTTTTGTTTGTTTTTTGTATTTTTTTTTTGTTTTTTTTTTGCAGTATGCGGGCCTCTCACTGTTGTGGCCTCTCCCATTGTGGAGCACAGGCTCCGGACGTGTAGGCTCAGCGGCCATGGCTCACGGGCCCAGACGCTCCACGGCACGTGGGATCTTCGCGGACCGGGGCACGAACCCGTGTCTCCTGCATCGGCAGGCGGACTCTCAACCACTGCGCCACCAGGGAAGCCCTGTTTTTTTTTTTTCCTAGCTCCTTAAAGAGTCCCACGGCTGTTATTAAAAACTGGAAGCTATCAGATAGATAGATAGATAGAGATAAACCACTTAAAGCAATCTTCTTCATACATCCTCACACATTTCCATTTCACAAAACAGCCAAAGACAGTTTAGTCTATATTTTCTCACAATTTAATTCAGGTAAAAATGTAATATTTTGTCCTCTAAATGAAAGCTTGCAGGTGCTTTTGATTAAGGAGCCTAAATGAGGTACTGAAGTAGCTATATGATGCCTATTCCCTTATTGGTAACTTTTTTTCTTGGTGTGCCTCTCAGAGTTCCAGTTTAACATACCTAGTACTTCACGCAGGTAGCTGATAGCTATGTACTTGAGATGTCTTAGCAGCAACCCACATGTTGACTAAAGGGAGTGATGAAATCCCTATGACGTCATGGCTAAACTTTCAGTCCCAATTCATTCACTTCACCATTTAACATAAAGAATCATATAATGACCACAGTGCTAGACACTGGAGACATAGCAAACTGTCATGGTTGTTACTGAAACTGAGTAGGACACTGTGGGGCTCCTGGGCATGGAAGCCTTTCTGTGTCCCACATTTCTTGTTTCTGGGACTAGGCTTCAGCCTCTATGACCTTCCCTGAGTTCCAAAAGGCAGGTTCAAACAGTTGTTAATCAGGGAAGGCAGGGGATGCAGAAACAAGGAAAGAGCAGTCAAGAAACAATAGTGCAGCCTTGGGGCAGGGTCCTGGTTCCACCTCAAGGGATGCGCATAACAATATCTTTGAGCTCTTCTGCAGAACTAAAACTCCCAACAAATGGAAGATGTTAACTGCTTGATGAAGCATTCTTCACTCCAGAGAGAAGGTCATAGTTTGATAACCTCAAGAACCACAGAAGCTCATCAGGAGATCACCTGAGGCCAGATTAAACGAATGCAGGCCCTGCACACACCCTGATCCTTATCAGCAACCCGGCCCTTGAACCATTGCTATAAAACTCCTCACCAGGGCTTCCCTGGTGGCACAGCGGTTGAGGGTCCGCCTGCCGATGCAGGGGACACAGGTTCGTGCCCCGGTCCGGAAAGATCCCACATGCCGCAGAGCAGCTGGGCCTGTGAGCCATGGCCACTGAGCCTGTGCATCCGGAGCCTGTGCTCCACAATGGGAGAAGCCACAACAGTGAGAGGCCCATGTACCACAAATAAAAACAACTCCTCACCATATTTCCCCAGGTTGGGACATACAGTTTTTGAGGGCATGAGCCTGCTGTGTCCCCCTTTGCCTTGCAATGCAATAAAGCTATTCTTCTTCAGCCAAAACTCTGTCTCCAAGATTTGATTTGGCACCAGTGCACAGAGGCCGAGTTTTCTGCATCACGACCTGCAGAGTTAGAGTCCAAGGCATGGTTTCCTACCTGAAGCACTACTGACATCTAGGGCTAGTATATGCTTTGCTGTGGAGGCTGCCCTATGCTTTGTAGGGTATTTAGCAGCATCCCTGGTCTCTACCAACTGGATGCCAGTAGCACTGCTTTCTCCAGTTGTGGCAACCAAAAACATCTCCAGACATTGGCACCCTGGAGATGGAGGTGCAAAATAGCACCCACTTGAGAATTCTTGGCCTAATGAGTAAGAAAGATAATTTTTAAAGCAATTATAATGCAAAAAGATAAGTGCTACAGTACAGATACAGTGCACATGAAGGGAACCAAGTAAACTGAGGGGTGGTGGTAAAAACAAAAAAGCAAAACTGCTTTCTCAATGAAGAGATGTAAAATAAAGACACACAATAGTTACTTATTTGGTTTCTACCATGTGTTAAACATTAAATTTTGCTTGCTTGTTTAATCTCTACAAAATGTCCTTATGTTAACCACTTTACAGATGTGCTCAAAGACACAAATAAGCTTATTCAGCATTCAAAGACTGAGAGATAGACCCAGGATCTAACCTGGGTTGTAAACTCAAGTCTGACAAATTCTTTAGGAATGAAGAAATTTTAAGAAAATATTTTGCTACATGAGAGCTAAAGTACTCACATATTAAAACAACAACAAAACACTTCTCTAAACATGGGGCTTGCATAGCATTTTGAGACACTAAGTAAATGTATCATTGAAATAAGTTAAATTGAAAATTGGTTTATAGCAACGGGAAGAGGGTCTACTGGAGAGGTTCTGGGATTCTACAGCATCCATCCTATATTTATAAGTGAATGGATTGGCCTGGCCACCAGGGGTTCCCAAAACCTACCTGCCAACTAAGTACCATCCACAGAACAAGTCATCTCATAGGAACCATGATGATACCTTCCAATTTGCTTCCATTGTCCCAGCATAATTAATAAAAATGCATTCTTTTACTCTCAAAAGTGCCCAATTTGGATGACATGTTTTATGATCCCATTATTATTAGTCTAATTAACTCTTGAGCTGAAAAATTATTAGGCCAGCTAACTTATGTCACTTTACATCATCAGATTCACTGTGTGAAAACCCAACCCATTATTTGATTGCTATATTTAATAATACACATATGTTACTTCCTAAAATCTTATAATGTTAATCTAACACCTTTAAGATAATGTCCAAGAAGGTTCTGGCCAATTTGACCTCAGTGTGGCTTTCCAATCTTATCTTCTACCTGCAACACAACCTCATGTGTTAGTCAATATCCCTGGAACAGATTATGCTTTCATGCCTTTAGGTTTACCACATGGCATTCTCAATGCCCATATTTCCTCCAACATTTTGTTCAATGTCATTGATCACTGCAATAGACCCTGCAGCATCCTCCCCTTCACTCCTCACCTGCCTATTGACGATCCCCTTCAAATGCCATCTCCTCTAAAGAATCCCTGATTTCTTCAGACATCAGTTGCTCCCTCACTGCATGTGCCTGCATTATACTTCATCCATCCTTCTATTATGGTTCTTTTCATCTTTTCAGGTTCATGTGTCTGTGCCATTCATACTACTAGAAAGTCATCCTTATCTTTGTATCACAAACGTCTTGCACTACCTGGTATTCAGTGACATTTGATGGGTATTTGCTGATTAATGACTACCACTCATGACTGTTGAAATCAGAATTGGCCACATTTTGGACAATCAGTAGGAATTTGCTGAGTGCCTACCATGTGGCAGGTGTGTGGCTTGTGCTTTGTGAGGTTATAGTGAGAAGCCAGAATATCTGTGTCTTATTTCCCATTTTGTTTCTCTGTCTTTCTGTGAGGCGAGACAAGTCACTGAACTCTATTAGATCTCAGCTTTCTTATCTCTAAAGCAAGATGTTAGAACTAAACAATTTCCAAGTTTTTTTTTCCCCTCAACTATATGTCATCCTTTGTCAAGGTAACATACCAAAGCCTTCTGAGTAGTCCTTAGTGAATTAGCATTGACTTAACCTTATTATGGATATTTTTTTTCTCAGTATTTTTACAGTTTTAAAAATTACAAGATAATGTATGTTAGTTAAATATCTTGAATAATACTCATGTAAATAAAGTAAAATATGAAATCCTCCCCTATGCACACAAACGTAGCCCCTTCTGCAGAGAAACTATTGGTAATAATATTTTGCCAGTTCTCCTACTATCACTTCCCTTTCTAGAGTTGATATATCAATATCTATCTATCTATCTATCTATTTACCTACCTCTCTATCTATGTCCTCCCCTCTCCCCAGATCTGCCAAACCTGTCAGCCAGTCATAAATTCAAAACAGGCTGCTAAGGAGAGTTAGTGAAATTTGGAATATGCCCTTAAATGTGGAGCTTGGTTTCACAAAAGATGAATCTGACATTTCCCAAACTATCTGTGTCATGTAAGTGCCTTAAGAACAAATTCATGCATAAAATAGGCCATCAGGCTAACTGATACTTTCAAAAGCTTTTTTGTTTACATTTACTTTTTACACCCAAATTAGCCTGCTTTCTAAATTGAAACAACATTGTTAAAAAGAAGTAGAATCTGTGTATAGTTTTGTAAATTCTCCAATTTTAGCACATTCATATGAAAATTTATAGAAAGAAGATTATTGGTGGGGATTAGCATTACAGTGTGAGAATGCTTCTGTCCTCTAAATATACCCTATTACTCGTAATAATTTAAATCATACTAACAAAACAGTGCACAGCATTTCACAGTTTATGAAATACTTTTCTATTCATTATTTCATGTGAATTATCAGAAAACCCCATAACTTTGATAGTAGTTATAATCTCTATTTATAGATGCTAAAGGTCCAAAAGGGTAAAGATCATACAGACAGGATGTAGGAAATTCAGGATTTAGATGCAAATATATTCCAAGACAGCCTGTGACATTGATGCGGCCTCTGAGGGTCAATCAAACTCTAAAGTGATATCTGCCCACAGAAACATAGCTTTCTACGGATGTGTCAAATCTTTAGAAGTCAATTTTGCATGCATTTATTTGGTAACATGGATTTCAAGTTATGATGATAATCTGAGCAAACTGATAAACTGCTAAAAGTTTATCAACTCAACTGCTAAAAGTCACATTTAAACACAACCTCATCTCAAATTAACAAGTCAGTGGGAAACTCAGTAGAGTAGACGCTACAATTTCCCATATCCTACTCAGTTAAATAACGAAAAAACTCAGAGTAGAAGAGAACATAATTCCTATTATTGAAGGAGTGGATTGACATTGAATATTTACCTCTTTTTAAAAGATTATATCATTCCAACACCCTAAAACCTTTTTCACACTATCCCAAGTGTGATATGAAAGTGAAAAATATCCCATTAATCATAATGCTTGTTCTTACCAAGCATAAAGCTATTTGTAAACAGCTGAATGCTCAACCAACTTTTTCAATTTGCATCTAGATATTGGTCATAGTGTAGCTGCTGGCAAAGAAAATCTAATAAAGTTTTTAAAATCTTAAAATAATAATACTGCTACTAATAAATGTGTGTCTGCTACGGTCCAGGGGACTCACATAGGTTATCTCTTGCCTCCATAATAACCCTGAACCAAGGTACTTTGTATCTCCTTTGTATTGATGCATAAATGGAGATTCGGAGGCTGTATGAAAATTTCCTATGATGTTCATAAGGCTCATCAGTGGAAGGTTCTAAACCCAGGTGAACCTGTGCACTCCCCGGTTCACCAGGGCAGCATGCTCTAGTGCAGCAGTGCTCAGAACGAAAGGAAGAACAATGTGACGGTGGAGTGGTTCTCTACCTTTTGATTTTTCCTGCCACATACCAGAGGGATTCGATACATGCCAACAGCAGTAGTGGAGGTGTTACCCAAATACTGGATTTGCCTTTTGGTGGGTATAGAGCCAAAAGACACAATGAAGCCAAAGATTGGGAGAAGGAAGAATTTATTATTTGCAGCAAGTAAGGAGAACACTGGGGATCTTTCCCAAAGCAGTGTCTCCCTGAACTGGGAAAGTTTTAAGTTAAGCGTATAGGCATATTCATGAAGGGGCTTGGGCAGTCATCAGAGTCCAAGCTTTAGTTGATTGAAGTGAAGAGGGTCAGAAAAGGTCAACATCATCATCCCTTGGGTTCTAGTTGATCTGGTGGTTGAGCACTTCAGGCTAATCAGGCCATTGGAACAGAACTGGGAGTGTTTACAACTGATATGTTATCTTTGCTATTGTTACTTCCTTTGCCTGATAAAAAATTGTTTGCTCTTTTGTTCCTTTAAGATCATTAATTACTGAGACCTGTTCAAGGGCAAGTACTGTGGCCAGGCTCAGATCACAAAATGGCTCAGGACAAAAATGGCTTCTCTCATGTCAAGAAAGCCATGCCTGATTCTCTTTCTCCAGGGACCCCTAAACTATCTGCTTACAGAGGGGCAATGAAGGAGATTTGAAGAGGTTTTAAAGAAAGGCTGATCCATCATTAGATGTATCCACCATCAATATGACTGGGGTTGAGAGCCCTATCACCAAATAACCACATGATGGTCCTCACTGGCTAGATCTACAAATCTCAAAAGTGGCCATAGTATACTATGTCTTGAATTCACCTCCAAAAACTTCTCTTATATGTTTGTGAAATACTTCATATCATTCCCCCATACACATCCACCACACCACACCTTTTTTTTTTTTTTTAATTTACAATGCAAGTATGAGGCCAATGACAGAGCTAAAAGAAACCTGTTCAACTTGATTTAACCCTACTTTTCCAATATCTACTGAGCTGCAAAAATAGTTTCCCCCTGTCATGCCCATAAAATCTCCAGGAACAGCTGTTCAGAGGAGGACACTGGGAACCCATCCATGAACAAGATATTCTCTGTAACCTTTCTAACTCAGGTATCCCACTGCCCTAGAGGTGGAGCCAGAACACAGAAATCTTTGAGCCTTCCCTGTGGTGCTAAGAGTCTTCCCTGCAATGGGGTATTTGTTTGGGATGTTAAGTGCTCTGTGCAAGAAATGCCACACTCTAACCCTGTCACCTTTCAGATCAACGAGGTAAGTGACAGCAATTCAAGTTCCCTGTCAGCTTAATTAAAGGAAGTGAAACACAATTACAGGGCATCAGTGCAAGGCTGGCGCAGAGCAGCAGAGGGCCCTGAGGGGGAGGCCATAACAGCAGACCACAGGGAAAAGCACACTCCTCTCCTCCAACAATTTCACTGAAAGTCTTAATTAGAATGCTACTGTACGGGGAAAATTGTTTTATAAATGCCATTACAAACACAGTCTGATTGCAGAAATCTTTTCATCTAAAAACTAATTAAACCATTATTTCCTCTCAGATTACAGTGGTAAAGTGTCAATTTTTCATTTATGAAAACAGTTATACAATCTTATGTTCCTTATATTTAGAGAGCATCTTTTTTTTAAAGTATGTACAGGCCAAAATGATCTTAGAAATTAGGAATGCTATGAAGAAGATAATAAATTAGAGATTTTTAAAAAACAGAGTATCATGATTCAGACAAAAGATTCAATGAAATGTTTTAGCTAAAATGTGAAGTAGGGAGCTTATGTATATCAACTCAATCATTTTGATGATCACACTTTAAAAACATTATATTAAAAAATCATTTAAAAAACCCCTACTGCCAGATCTGACAAAACATGATTATTTTGCAGCCACTAAAATGTAAGCTTTAGGAGGGCAAGGGGTGCTGCTCCGTTCACAGATGTGTTGGCAGCACGTGAACAAAAGGTGCCTCCCATCTTATTTGTTGACAGTGAAACCCAGCAGTATCCTGTGGGGCTCCTGGGCACAAAAGCCTTTCTCAGTCCCCTGTTTCTTCTTTGTAGGGAATAGTCTTCAGCCTCCATAACCTTCCCTGAGTTCCGAAGGGCAGATTCGAACAGTTGATAATCAGGGAAGGTAGGGGACGCAGAGACAAGGGAGGAGCAGTCAAGAAACAATAGTGCAGCCTTGGGACAGGGTCCTGGTTACACCTCAAGGGATACACAGAACAATATCTTTGAGCTCTTCTTCAGAACTAAAACCCTCAACAAATGGAAGATGTTAGCATTCTTCATTCCAGAGAGAAGGTCATGGTCTGATAGCCTCGAGAAGCAGAGAAACTCATAAGGAGACCACCTGAGGCCAGATTAAAGAAGTGCAGGCCCTGTCCGCATTCTGATCCTTATCAGTAACCCTGCCATTGAACCATTGCTATAAAACTCCTCACTAAATCCTCCCGGGCTGGGACACAGTTTTTCAGGGCATGAGCCCACTCTGTCCCTTTTTGCCTGACACAGCAATAAAGCTATTCTTTTCCATTTTACCCAAAACTCTGTCTCTGAGATTCGATTTGGCACCCGTGCACAGAGGATGAGTTTTTGGCATCAATAGAAAGAAAGCTGCTCTCTAACTGGCTTTAAAGTTGTCCCTTAAATTGCATATGTTAGAAACAATGGACTGGTTGAGTCTATTGAAATTTCATAGGTTTTCTTTGAACTATTTCATGTATGTAGATAGAACAGAATATTAATTCTTGAATAGAAATGATAAAGATGAAAACAACAACCCCAAATGGATGTCATTTCCAAATACAGGGGAAATTAAAGAGACAAAAGGCCATGTATGCAGTTAAAAGGGAAGAAGTGGTACTACAAAGAGGCTAAAACCTACAAATGATTTGGGATGATGGTGTGTTGGAGCAAGTTCAAGCCAATGCCTTGAAATCAAACAATGACTATTGCACTTAACCCCATCAACTAATCATAAACCCTAGTTCTTCCTTGCTCTTACTTCTGGAGCCCACCTTTACTTCAAGAGGATCTTTCACTCTCTTCAAAAAGATAAAACACTTCCTTCTGTAAGAAAAAGCTGATAGACTAAAATCTGTTCAGGTAAAGCAGAGGTGATTATAAAAGCATGATTTGCTTAACAAAAGGATTCTCTGCAGGTTTATTTTAAATTGTGAGCTCCTTAAATGGCCTTTAAGTGTTTATGTACAGATCACCAATTATGTTGGGGGTGGGGAGGATAGGATGTGTGGGGAAAGTGAGGGAGAAGATACTTAAACAACTAAATGATTAGGTGCCACTGACAAATGAGGATCAATCTGATAAGAAAATGTCTTTTCTCCCAAAGAATTACATAGAAGTCCAAGGAGAACTTAATTTTCAAATACAAATACTGAATTTACTTCCATATTGCCTTCCAAACAAGGAAAAAAGTGTATTATGTTTAATATTTGCAGAATTCACCATCTCCATTTTTATAAAATAGAAAGAAGAGAAAGAACAGTCCTGTCACAGAAGCTTTAATTAAAAAATTAAATTGACCCTCCCTCTTGAACTCAAAGTGATCAGGTAGATACAATTTATAAAACGTGCCATTAAAAGTCGATTTTCGAAAGCCTTTTCTCCCATCGAGTCATAGGTAAAACAGAAAGACAAGAACAGTTATTTTTAGTCATCTCAGTGGTACAGCTTTCTCCCGAGGCAAAACTTAAATCAGATAAGGGTCTCCGAGGACCTGAAAGGAAGGAAATCACCCACTTAGTGTATGCAGCTCAATCCTCCCCACACAAACTCAATTTTAAAAACAGAACTAGAAAACAAGTTATGGAATACTTAAGGATGACACACTGCAGTAAGCGCTAGAAACCACATTTCAACAACTGTTAGAGGCTATTACCACTCCCGGTCCACGCAAGAAAATTAACCGTAATTGGGTAAGCAACACAAGCACAGCACAGGAATGGGAATTGAGCAGACACTTAATTAATGGTGTTGGGAGAAGGGAAATGGGATTAATGAATGGTTGATATAAATTCCATTTTGTTATTGGGTTAATCACTGGTCTCATGAAAATTTATTTCCTGGCTAAGATTTATAACAGGGTTTTTAAATATTTTATTCCATTCTGAATAATTTCTAACTTGCATTGTAATTTCTAGAACCATACTAGCCACATAATTTATTGGTGTGTATACCTACCCGTTTTCCTGCACCCTCATAAAAATGTGGCAGGACCCATTTCTTAGTACAGAGCCCCTCATGTAAGTGGGAGAAGATAACTGGGATTTGACATATTGTTTATATAATTTTGGTCTCACCAATGATTTAATAACCAGGTGATGAGTTTGGTGTCAAAAGAACAAAGCCCCATCTCAGTGCTGTGTTTCACTCAGTGGAGCATTTCCCTAGCCTGGCTTCTCTTCCAGCGCACTAGCAAAAGGATACGACATGCTTGAGATTCTTTAACTATTCAATTTAATTCTTAGCATTATCATGGAGCTACTCTTAGTCATTTTTGCTTTGCTTATATTTTATCCCATGATATGTCAAATATGTCAAATTGAAGTAACTCTAGATTCAAGTAATGGCACCAGTGTTTGTTTGTTTCCCTGTTTAATGTTTTTTTAAAAGTACTTACCAGGAAATAAAATATTTCTTTGCCTGTTTTTCATCATATCTAAACTATTTTCTTGTACTTACACTGATTTTTGTATTGAAAGGTATCTTGCTCTATTTTTAAACCAAAATAATTATTGAGAATATGTATTTTAAAAAATATATTTTCTTAAAAATATAAGTTTATCTTGTGTTTTAAAAATACATTTTCTTAAAAATATAAGTTTATCTTGATGCTTAACTTAATAGAGGTTAAACTAGCTTTGAATTTACCAAGATATTTATTTTTAACCATAAAGTGGACTTGAACACACTGATAACAGGAAAACTGGTGGACAAATTTATGAAAACCGGTTTATGGGTAAGACACAAAGAGAGAGATTAAATGTTCAAATCGAACACATAAATGTGGAGCTGACCTATTTTTGTTTTAAAAGTATTCTTGGCCTTAAAGAGACTCTTAAAAATGTAAGTCCCCATTAAATATTAGATTAACTGCTTGCATGTAAATCTAATACCAGTAAAGATCTGTAATTACTACTAATTTCATCCTTTAAAATGACAAGTTTTTCATGGTTCCTTTGTTTAAGCCCTCTGTGAAGAGACATATATAATTGTTATTGGTGTTATTACTCCCTTCTTCCAGATAAAGAACCAGAACTTCAGGGAGGTTGAGTGACTTCCTAAAGTATGTAAAGGTAAATACAATTTGCAAAAGAAAAAAACAAATCTCCCTGTTGAAAATAAGGAAAGAGACCCCCTCCTCCAACCCCTACTCTTTTTCTTAGAGCATTTACTTTGGGTGGGGAGGGGGGGGAGGGGGAGGACTTGTCTTTTTCTGCCTCTTTGAAATGTATATAAATCTTAAAAGCTAAATAAGCCTCTTTTCACCTTTACAACCCAGGAGTGTCTTTCTCAAGGACCTGGGCATCATCTCTTTGTATTGCAAACATCAAGGAAGATACAGTTTCTGTGGTAGGGTGGGGGCCTAACTTAAGCCAGGTCCTCTCTCCAAGGTGTTCAACTGTCTCATGTCATAAAGATATGAGTTTATGTTTTCCTCGGAAAAAGCCAACTTTAGCTAACTTAGATGGTCATCCTGATTACCAGGTAGATCTAGGATGAACTGTGTGTGACAAAGTGTGTTGTACAGTCCTCCTACTTGAGCACTGGTATTGTTTATCCTGAGAACATGTATGGGGTAGGTGGTATCTTAGTCTATTGCCTGTGATATACAACATACATTCCTGTTTAATGCTTATTCAACAATAAAACAATTTTCTTTCTCTTCTACCTTTGTGGAGAGGTTTTCTGATTTGGGAGGAGATTTTATTTTTAATTATATTCCCCGAACAGGTGACACATAGAATAAATAATAGAGTTGGGAATCCATCTGTTGTGTCTCCCTATACATCACAGTTATTTATCCTGGGTATCTTTCTGGTTGTGCCCATGTCACATCATTATTTTGAAAATGTCTTTCTTTGGGAACTGGCACTATTGTTTCAACTGAATGAATGTTGAACTATTCAAAACTACAATGAGGTATCACCTTACTTCTGTCAGAATGGCCATCATCAAAAAGTCTACAAATAACAAATGCTGGAGAGGGTGTGGAGAAAAAGAAACCCTCCTACACTGTTGGTGGGAATATAGATCGGAGAACGGTATGGAGGTTCCTCAAAATAATAAGGTTACCATATGATGCAGTAATCCCACTCCTGGGCATATATCCACAGAAAACTGTAATTCGAAAAGATACATGCACCCCAGTGCTCACTGCAGCACTATTTACAATGGCCAAGACACATAAACAACCTAAATGTTCATTGATAGATGAATAGATGAAGAAGTGGTACACACACACACACACACACACACACACACACAATAGAATACTACTCAGCCATAAAAAAGAATGAAATAATGCCATTTGCAGCAACATGGATGGACCTAGAGATTATCACACTAAGTGAAGTAAGTCAGATGGAGAAAGACAAATATCATATGTGGAATATCACTTATATGTGGAATCTAAAAAAAAAAAGATACAGATGGATTTATTTACAAAACAGAAATAGACTCACAGACATAGAAAACAAACTAATGGTTACCAAAGGGGAATGGGGGGAGGGATAAATTAGGAGTTTGGGATTAATGTATACATACTACCATAAGTAAAATAGATAACCAACAAGGACCTACTATATAGCACAGGGAACTACACTCAATATTTTATAACAATCTGTAAGGGAAAGGAATCTGAAAAAGAGTGTGTGTGTGTGTGTGTGTGTGTGTGTATATATATACATATATATACACATATATATGTATATATATATATATACACACATATATACATATATATATTTGAATCACTCTGCTGTACACCTGAAACTAACACAGCATTGTACATCAACTATACTTCAATAAAAAAAGTATATGAGGGCTTCCCTGGTGGCACAGTGGTTGAGAGTCTGCCTGCCGATGCAGGGGACACGGGTTCATGCCCCGGTCTGGGAAGATCCCACATGCCACGGAGCGGCTGGGCCCGTGAGCCATGGCTGCTGAGCCTGCGTGTCCAGAGCCTGTGCTCTGCAATGGGAGAGGCCACAACAGTGAGAGGCCCGCGTACCACAAAAAAAAAAAAAAGAAAAAATTGAAAAAAAAATTGAACTATTAAGGTGTGGTCTTAGGAATAAGAGTAAACCTAGTCAGAAATTGCATTTGGTTTAGGAACATTTGCTTTAACCATATTCCTCAAGACCACCTTTTATGAAACAAGAATCGCTCCACTTGTAAATCCATATTCAGAACCAAGTAAGCCACAATCCTTTGTGTACCCACATTAAGATGCATGATAATGAAGTGGCCCAAATTAGGAACAAGTGGAAATATAATTCTTGCTATTGTGCTTTTTAACCACTTATTACTATTAAGAAATGCATTTATATTTCTTCATAGAGACTCAGATAATTCCCGTGAGTTATTGGGAAGGCCTGAATACTTGCCCCATGTTGGTTAATAAACACTCAGTATTTCTTCTTCTATCTGCTAGAAAATCAATTTGGAATATATACAAATTAGTATTGCACAGTTCCTAACAGGGGTACAAAATAAAGGGCTTTGATGCAGTGAAGGCCAGCTGGGGTACAGAAGGTGAGGGCCTAATTCACAGGATATCCATGTGTATCATCCACTCCCAGGGTATAATCAAGTTTTGGCAGCTCAACTATAAAAAATCATTACAATAAATTCAATAATTAGTAACTAATAATAGATGCTAATTAATAATAATCAATGGCAATTATCAATGGAACATTAATAAGTACTAGTAGCATATTCAAATTAGTGATCCACTTAGACCCATATAGATCCCTGTGACATGAGAAATCACATCAGAAAACAAATAAGCAACAATGCCATTATTATAGATGAACTCTTAACTTCACTTTTTCAAGCAAAACTTTTTAAAGTTTTGGAAACATCAGCACTTTAATTCCCTTGCACTTTAATCCTAGAGGAGAGGTTTTCAAGCGGGGACAAGAATATCTACCTTTAAGAATATGAAAAGCTGATCATTAAAGGAACAATTTCTGGATACTTAAACTCCATATATATTCTTACCTAAACTTAGTCTGTTTAAGATACTCCCATCGTTGAAGTTCACCTTTTTCTCTTTCATTTTCACTCTTACCATTCTCCCATTTTACAAAAGTAAGGCACAATTCTCACCCATTCTGCACTTACTAAAGTATATTAATGTGAGGTATAAAAATTCCTGGTGTGCTATCAAGACAGTTATTTTAATCGAACTATCATAATTGCCACCTCTGTCTCTCTATAATATATATTTTCAAAAAATATACTTTCAAAATATATTTTCAAAAATATACTTTGTTTCTGGGACTTCCCTGGTGGCTCAGTGGTTAAGAATCCGCCTGCCAATGCAGGGCACACAGGTTCAATCCCTGGTACAGGAAGATCCCACAAGCCGCAGAGCAACTAAGCCCATGCGCTACAACTGAGCCTGCATTCTAGGACCCACGAGCCACAACTACTGAACTCGTGTGCCACAACTACTGAAGCCCGCATGCCTAGAGCCTGTGCTCTGCAACCAGAGAAGCCACCACAATGAGAAACCTGTGCACCACAATGAAGAGTAACCCCCGCTCCACACAACTACAGAGAGCCTGCACGCAGCAACGAAGACCCAATGCAACCAAAAATAAATAAATATTTTTAAAAAATATATATATACTTTGTTTCATAATTATTCATCAAAAAATTATGTTATTTGTTGCTTTGATAAATTATGTGTTAATAATTGTTGTAATAATAGCAATTCCAGGGTAAATATTTTAGTATATAACCTTATCAAGAAAAAAATTATCAATTTAAATATTTTGTTCCACTATCCTCTCCAACAGCTTCAAAAAGATCACATACATACCTAGGAATAAATTTAATGAAAGACATTTAAGACCACTACATTAAAAACTACAAAACTTGAAGAGATGTATGATGTTTGTAGACAAGAAGGTTCAAACTTGTTAAGACATCAGTTCTCCCCAAATTTATCTATAGATTGAATGCAACCCCAGTCAAAATCACAGCAATTTGTTGTTGTTGTTTTGATAGAAATTGATAATCTGATTCTAAATTTATATGCCAATACAAAGAAATAGAAGAGCCAAGATTATTTTAAAGAATAAATTTGAAAGACTTACTCTATACGATTTCAAAACTTACTGTAAAACTATAGTAATTAAGATAGTGTGGCACTGGCATAAATATAGATGGAAAAATTAACAGAACCAAGTAAGTGTGCAGAAATTGACTTACACATATATGGTCACTTTATCTTTAGTAATAACATCAAAGCAATTCAATACAGAAAGAGAGTTCTTTTCAATAAGTGGTCCTAGAGTAACTCGGGGGTTAAAAATTTCAAGCCTAAAAAGAAATTGTTAGATTCTGTGATAGGATAGAATAGGAATGCTAATGCAAAGAGAAAAAGAAATGATGTAACATGTGAAAATGTTGTAAAAATCACCTATTCATATTTTTTAATGAATGATGGTGATAGTTTGGTTTCATTAGATGTATTTAAAAGAGTGATGCCAAGAGTTTATTTTAAAACATCAACATACACAGAACACTAGAAATTTCATCCTTTGTGGTAACTGATTAGACTTAGGATAAACATTTTAGATATCTACTTAAAGACATAGAAGGAAACAAATATGTTTCTGAAAATGCTTGAAGGGATCACAAGCTAAGCAAAAAAGTGGAGGACTATTGATGAAGTCCTATGCATATATTCATTTAACAAAAATATTTTGTGTACCTATTATGTGCCAGACAGAGTGTAACTCTAATATAATAGCAACCAATAGTTAATGTTCATTGAATGCTTACTACATGCCAGGTACCATCCTAGGTGTTTTATAAGCATTAACAGAATTAATTCTCTTCTCCCCTCTGTGGAATAGGTACCCATAGTGTCTGCGTTTCATGGATGATAAAAGTAAGGCAGAAAAGGTTAAGGCCATTTCCTCAGTTTGTACAGCTAAGGAATGAACAAGGACACAGTCTCTGCCCTCACAGAGCCTTCATCCAGGAAGATGAGGGATTAGGCAGTGCCATTTCCCTTTATCTATTTATGGGTGTCATACGCAACGATAAGTTTCACTTCTGCTCTCCCATGTCCTAAGAGTACCCTGTATTACAGCGAGTCAATAAGAAAATGAACTTTAGAGATGGCTTCTCCTAGCAGAGTCCTGGGTCACGCAGTAGCTGCCCACATTCTGTGAAGGTAAGTGCTTGATGGCATGACCTGTATGAATCTAACAGATTATGAATTTGTCCAAGGCTTGGAGCCAGGACAAAGCCCTGCCTTTTATTCTCAATGCTTGAGTGCAAAATGGGTGGATTTGACTAGAAGAATCACACTAGCTCTTCTGTCTTCAGTATGCAAGTATTGAGAAATAAGAAGACCCTGAGATTCTCCTTTTTCTTATATGCTTGCCACCACACCTTCTGGTGCTACTTGGAGTCAGGGAGGAAGGAAGAGGCATGGTCTCCATTCATCTATCAATTCAGTCCTGTTTATGTAGGCATCTGCTTTGTGCCCAACTCTAGCCTAGGTACTGTGAGAGATAAAGGTAGAAGTAAGACTTCCTGCCCTCTGAGGACTCACAAAGAGAGGGGGCAATCTGAACATGAATACCAAATACAGATAAGCTTTGAGGTTGCTGAAATCTACCTACAGAACATCATGCTACCTTCTTCCATCCCTTTTCTTCCCCTTGCTCACTCTCTTCCTTCCTTCCTTGCAAAACTGAGTTACTCCAAATGCCTCCTTGCAAGGCAACTTTAAAGTGCTCTGTGGAGATAACTGCATGTTGTGGATGAAGTAAATGAAAACGACTGTGCTTTAAGATCACCATTAACTAACCTTTCACTTGGCCACAATTTGTACTCTCGAGGAGTACACGTGACGTCTGGGTCATGCAGATACTAAAAGCCAGGTAAGTGGGTCTAGCCTCACATTGGTGCAAAGGTGACTTCTGCACAGGAAGGGTTGTTATGGGTGGTCAGCCTGTGTAAAGTTAAGACTCCTAGCTGACCTTCCAGTGATCTCAGCTCATTCCATAAATAGTTTGTGACTTCTTGCTATGCCTTCTAGCCTTTTGCGGAGATCCAAAGCCCTTGCCTGGTTTATTTACTACTTAATACCTAAAAGTATTTTGATGCAGCTACACAGAAGTACCTGATCTCTAAGTGTTTTCAACCTAGCTGAGAAGACAAGAAAAATGCTCAGAAAGAATTTACTAACACAGGTGACTGATTACAGCGCTGAAAATGATGCCAACTGCAATGTTTTAGGATTCCCTGGAAGGTGAGACCAGTGATGACTGCAGTGGTCCAAGAAGGCTTCATTGACGATGTGAAATCTAGGCACATTTTAGCTCATGCTTCCATTTCCCCCCTCTATCCCTATCTTTTCCCCTCATGACTGTCTTCCTTCTGTTCTCTACCATTCTCTGGACTCTTAAACTTTGGTGCTTTCTTCTCTCTGTATTGTTCCCTGAGGGATCTCCAACACTAGGACAATGCCTGGCCCATCACTGGTACATGAAAAATGTTTATTGAATGAGAATATCTCAGGATGCCTGAGCTGGAAGAAATCTTGGAGACCACTCCTTTTCATGAATGAGGTCCAGAGAGGCTAAGAGATTGACCCAGGACCGTACCACTTGAAGGATTAGCATGTGGAATCAGCAGGCTGGAGGCCGTGACTCTGGGTATAGTGATGCCTGCACTATGTCCTACTGTCCCCCTCCTATGCAGAAGTCACCTTTGCACCAATGTGAGGCTAGACCCACTTACCTGGCTTTTAGCTTCTGCAGTGAACCAACTGCTTTTATCACTATCCAGTGGTCAAAGCTATTTTGGAGAAGAAAATCAGGCCCAGCAGGCATGTTTCCTATTTTATTGCTCTGCAGGCTGCTTTGCACAGAAAAAAAGAAGCAAAGTGAAACAGAAGACAGAAAGGGCCAAACTATTACATAATTGACATAAGAGAGTTACTAAGGATAAAGAGTGCTCCAGTGGGGGACAGTGATTATTTTGAAGACTGAAATGGATGGACTAAGAAATGGAATCGTTTTGGGGAAAGAAAAGGGAACAATGTGACTGTACTATTTACCTAGTATTATAGACCTTGGAAGACAAACATTCACTTGTTTTTAGATGCCATTTATTTGTTCTGCCTAATTAGAAATGTCAGTTTAATGTTCATTGAAAGACTTCAAAAAATCATATGGAGTTCAAAAAAGAAAGGAAAAAATGTGCAATGCAAAAAGTAAAATAGAAAGTCCATTGTCATATGTAGAGGAGAATCTTTGCTGATGATAACTTGTATGTTGAGTTGCTGAAACTCAAGTGACTGGGGCATGACGATTGCTAGAATATTAGTCAGGATATGTTTAGCATCATGCAGAGGAAACCCACCAAAAAGCAACATACAAAGTCTGAGGTTTATACTTCTCACATAGCAAGAAATTGTTTAGGAGACTGTTCAGGGCTAGTACAGCAACTCAAGGAAGTCAAAGTCTCTATAATCTTCAGAATGTAGCTCTAGTCCTCACCATCACAAGAGAGCTGCTGAACCTCCAGACACTGTGTCTACTTTCCAGGCAAGAAGGGGACAGAGGAAGAGCAAAAACAGCATGCTGGCTTTTTATCAGAAAAACAACATCTCTCCAAGAGGGCTTCTGTTTACATCTTATTGGCCAGAAGTATGTCATGAGGCCCCTCCTAGTGGCACGGAAGTCTAAGTCAACTTACCTTGAGCTGAGCATACAAACCACCTGGATAGTGTTATCAGTAAGGACAAAAGAGGGAATGGACTTGTAGGATATTGGAGTGTGTGCTACAATTAGGAGGTGCTATTGCAAAATGGCCCATAGCTAATATATAGAAACTAGAATGTCCCAAACCAAATAGCACATGGCCTTTCTCACATGTTAAATGAGTGCTTACTCTGTCCACATCAGTGCCCTGGTCACTTGGAGATAAACAAATAAACAACATCAACCTTCCCACAAAATGTACTTTTTGTGTTCTGAGGAAAATGTAAAGCCACCACCAACAGGGGACCTGCTGAGGATTTAGGCAATATAAAGAGGGGTCAACAAATCAATATACACTGAGGCCCAGCATATTAGAGTTAGGGTTAGAGCTGAAAGAAACATCTGAGCCTCCTTGTCCAACTTCCCATTCAGTGCAGCAATCCCTGACTCTCACCCCTGGCAGCTGAACCTCTTGCATAGAACTGAAGTTCTTCCATGAGTGACAAGGGCTAGCTAGACCCTCACCACCCAGAGTATGGTCCCACACCAGCAGTATCAGTGCCTGAGTTTGAGAAACACTGATCTACACTTTACCACTTCCATAGAACAGCTCTGTTTACTAGAAAATATCTTCCACGTCCTGTCTTGGAAATATATTTCCATGAGATCCTACCCATGCCCAAGGCATGAGTTCAAATATTTGAACTATAGAAATTCTATCCTCCTTAAGACTCCATTTTTAAAATTCCCCCCAAATACTCCTTAGCCCATTTACCTTCACAGCCCTCACAACACCGGTGATTGTTTATGTTTGTCGTATTGTTGTCCCCTTAAAAAATTCTGTCCTAGAAATCCACATGTCACCAGAGAGGCATCTATTTGCAACAGTGAATGGGAGAGTTGTGAGACTCATGTACTCTTCTAGTTTGCACCCAGTGGATGTGGTTTGGTCATGATGACATTGGACAAAAGGGCTTTTCAAGTCAAGCACCATGATTAGAACTTATCTGCTCCCCTTCTCTGTAATGTACTCCTATCCTTACCCACCCCTCCCTCCTCCATACACCCTTCATTCTAGAATTCTATCCTCTATATCCTCTAGTCATGGCATTTTTATTCCTGATTCTTTCACTAAAGTGTTTTGGTGGCAATGCTCTTTGAGGGAGGCTGCCGTAAACTGAAGAGGTGGGCAGGACTCCTTTGTCCAAAGTGATAAAGAGGAAACCCCACAAGTGGTTCAGGGGTGAGTGGTTAACTGTCATAACAGAAACCGCTCCTCTCACTTACTCCCATCTACCTGCCCACCACCTCCCTCCTTTCCTGGTCTGGAGCACAGAGAGACTGTCAGGAAGCAAACACTTTGTGTGGAATGAAATTCTTTCACATTTAAGAAATTTCCTAAATTAGGGTCTTTGAGAAACTGTATTGATTCAATCCATTAAGATATTATTTAGTACCTTGCTGCTCCAGGACACTAAATAATGTCACATTTTCAAAGCATAATGCCATTAGAGTTTATAAAGCATTTTCATGGAGGTTATTTCATCGGATCTTGGCAACCACTCACTGCACCAGGTGAAGCTGGTGCATAATCATTGTTTTGCTATGATATGGATGCCCCTGATCTGAGGTCACCTGATAACTATGTGAGAGGCAGAGATACACCAGGAACATCTGCCTCCTAGGCACTTATTCAGAATCTTTTCCACTGTGACCTGAAAAAATAGTTTCAACACATATTTTTATGCTATAGATAGATATTTTCATTTGAATCTATTCAAAGCAACTGGGCATACTGGAACCCAAAGCAGTATTAAACTATCCCAGAAAGGAGAGAACAGTTAGCAAGATTCTAACCAGAGTGGGATGTCAAATATATGAAAAAGGAAGACAAATGTATCTTTATCACACCTATGGCAAACTACCACATAACTCCATTAAGATAGAAAACAGTAATATCCGCTGGGATGTTTGTCTGGTCCTAGATTTTCATGGCTGAATTTTGTTCCTTACTACTTAAAAATTAAACCACTACCCCTGACTGCTTATTTTGCTCTTTATCAGAGACTTGAGAATCTAAATGGAGAATGAGTGGAAATGGTAATGATTGATGAGGAGGATAATGCTGGCCATGATAAAGATAGTTAGGACCTTGCTGGAACAAGATTAACTAGATTCCATTGGGGAAGACATAATATTTAAACCTCTTGAACACACATTTAGTAGATTTTATCTTCCCAAGCACTGATACATATACTGTCCTAATAGAAGTAGTGAACTTATTTCCCCAAAGGGAACACATTTGTTGAAATCTAAAAAAAAAAAGAAAACAAAAAACAGCTCTAGGGTTTCCTTGGTGGCACAATGGTTGAGAGTCCACCTGCCGATGCAGGGGACATGGGTTCGTGCCCCAGTCCAGGAAGATCCCACGTGCCGCGGAGCGGCTGCGCCATGGCTGCTGAGCCTGCGCGTCCGGAGCCTGTGCTCCGCAATGGGAGAGGCCACAACAGTGTGAGGCCCGTGTACCACAAAAAAAAAAAAAAAAAAAAAATCAGCTCTAGATCTGATATCACTTATGGAAAATTACAGTAGGATAACATATATGGTTGAAGGAAGTTAAAAATACCCCATTGCCTGGTATTCCATGCAATAACATCCACTGAAGATACATTTGTCTTATAATAAACTCAAAATAACTTAATTAGGTAAAGCACATAGTTCTCCTGAGATTCTTTACAGTACTGATTGACTATCATTTCAAAAAATGGCACACAGAAACGAAGACCCAACACAGCAAAGACAAATTAATTAATTAATAAACTCCTACCCCCAACAACAACAAAAAAAATGGCATATTTCCATAACCTATTAAATAATAACTCATGAGAGCATCCACTAAACATGCAAAGTGATAAACTAAGAGAGGTTCTTTGAAGGGGTGGAGTCAAGATGGCAGACAAGGAGGATGTGGAATTCGCGTCTCTGCACAACTAGGGCACCTACCAGCAACTGGTGAGGGACCACCAAAACCTAAGGGGACAGGAGGAACCCCTAGCGATGGGATCCTAAGCAGAGGCCATGCCCCATGCTCAAACATCACACCTCCACTGGAGGTCACACCCCACCCTAAACCCCACTCCTGCCTAAGCTCCACCCCCACCTAAACTCTGCCCCCATAGCCAAGGCTTTCTTTCTTATTTTTTCCTCTTTTAGATTGGGTTCTCTTTTACCTTGTTGATGCATTGTTGTTGATTCATTTGTATTTTTATTTTTTCTAATAAATCTTATATTTCTAATTTTATTTTATTATTTATAATTTCTTATTGTTCTCTCCTTTTGGCTTGTTCCCCCTTTCATTTTTTCTTTTTTCCATTGTGGTTTTATTTTACCTTGTTGCAGTTGTTTTCAATTATATTTTTATTTTTCCTAATATATATTTGTATCTTTCTAATTTTATCTTGCTATTTTGTTCTCTGATATTGTACTAATCCTTATTTTCTTTCTTTCTTTTTTTTTTTTTTCTTTTTGTTGCCATGCCATGTAGCTTGCAGGATCTTGGTTCCCAGGCCAGAGGTCAGACCCGAGCTCTTGTGGTGGGAGCTCTGAGTTCAAACCGCTGGACTAACAGAGAACCTCAGACACCAGGGAAAATTAATTGGAGTGAAGCCTCCTGGTAATTTGAGGTCTTCATGTCAACACCTGTCCAACTGCCTGCTCTGTCCAACTGCCTGCAAACTCCAGTGCTGGACGCCTCAGGCATAACAACCAGTAAAACAGGAAAACGGTCACACCCATCAAAAAAGCAAAAAAATGAAACAACAAAAAATTATGTTACAGACGAAGGAGCAAGGTAAAAACCTACAAGACCAAATAAATGAAGATGATATAGGCAATCTACCTGAAAAATAATTTAGAGTAATGATAGTAAAGATGATCCAAAATCTTGGAAACAGACTGGAGAAAATACAATAAACATTTAACAAGGATCAAGAAGAACTAAAGAGCAAACAAACAGTGAAGAACAACACAATAACTGAAATTAAAAATAATCTAGAAGGAATTAATAGCAGAATAACTGGGGCAGAAGAATGAATAGGTGAGCTGGAAGATAAAATAGTGGAAATAACTGAAAGGGAGCAGAATAAAGGAAAAAGAATGAAGAGAATTGAGGACAATCTCAGAGACTTCAGGGACAACATTAAATGCACCAACATTCAAATTATAGGAGTCCCAGAAGAAAAAGAAAAAAGAAAGAGATTCAGAAAATATTTGAAGAGATTATAGATGAAAATTCCCTAACATGTGAAAGGAAATAGTCAAGTCCAGGAAGCAAGGAGACTCCCATGCAGGATAAACCCAAAGAGAAACACGCCAAGACACATATTAATCAAACTACCAAAAATTAAATACAAAGAAAAAATATTATAAGCAGCAAGGGAAAAGCAACAAATAACATACAAGGGAATCCACGTAGAGTTAACAGCTGATCTTTCAGCAGAAACTCTGCAAGCCAGAAGGGAGTGGCAGGACATATTTAAAGTGATGAAAGGGAAAAACCTACAACCAAGATTACTCTACCCAGCAAGGATCTCGTTCAGATTTCACGGAGAAATTAAAACCTTTACAAACAGGCAATAGCTAAGAGAATTCAGCTTTACAACAAATGCTAAAGGAACTTCTCTAGGCAGAAAACACAAGAGAAGGAAAAGACCTACAAAAACAAACCCAAAACAATCAAGAAAACGGTAATAGGAACATGCATATCAATAATCACCTTAAATATAAATGGATTAAATGCTCCCACCAAAAGGCACAGACTGGCTGAATGGATACAAAAACAAGACCCGTATATATGCTGTGTACAAGAGACCAACGTCAGACCTTGGGGCAAATACAGACTGAAAGTGAGGGGATGGGAAAAGATATTCCATGCCAATGGAAATCAAAAGAAAGCTGGAGTAGCAATTCTTATATCAGAAAAAACAGAATTTAAAATGAAGACTACTACAAGAGACAAAGAAAGACACTACATAATGATCAAGGGATCAATCCAAGAAGAAGATATAACAGTTGTAAATATTTATGCACCCAACATAGGAGCACCTCAATACACAAGGCAAATGCTAAGAGCCATAAAAGGGGAAATTGACACTAACACAATAATAGTAGGGGACTTTTACACCCCATTTTCACTAATGGACAGATCATCCAAAATGAAAATAAATAAGAAAACACAAGCTTTAAATGACACATTGAACAAGATGGACTTAATTGATATTTATAGGACATTCCATCCAAAAACAACACAATAAACTTTCTTCTCAAGTGCTCATGGAACATTCTCCAGGATAGATCATATCTTAGGTCACAAATCAAGCCTTGGTAAATTAAAGAAAATTGAAATTGTTTCAAGTATCTTTTCTGACTACAATGCTATGAGACGAGATATCAATCACAGGAAACAAACTGTAAAAAATACAAACACAGGGAGGCTAAACTATACACTACTAAACAACCAAGAGATCACTGAAGAAATCAAACAGAAATCAAAATATACCTAGAAACAAATGAAAATGAAAACACGACAACCCAAAACCTATGGGGTGCAGCAAAAGCAGTTCTAAGAGGGAAGCTTATAGTAATAAAATACTACCTCAAGAAACAAGAAACAAGAAACATCTCAAATAAACAAC
Source organism: Orcinus orca (assembly GCF_937001465.1). Classification (NCBI taxonomy): domain Eukaryota; kingdom Metazoa; phylum Chordata; class Mammalia; order Artiodactyla; family Delphinidae; genus Orcinus; species Orcinus orca. The sequence goes on from NC_064571.1 coordinate 19,372,914, forward strand.
ATAACCTTAAAACTAAAGCAATTAGAGAAAGAAGAACAACAACAACAAAAAAACCCCCAAAGTTAGCAGGAGGAAAGAGATCATAAAGATCAGATCAGAAATAAATTAAAAAAGAAATGAAGGAAACAATAGCAAAGATCAATAAAACTAAAAGCTGGTTCTTTGTGAAGATAAACAAAATTGATAAAACATTAGCCAGACTCATCAAGAAAAAAGGGGAAAAGACCCAAATCAACAGAATTAGAAATGAAAAAAAGAAGTAACAACTGTGACTGCAGAAATACAAACAATCATGAGAGATTACTACAAGCAACTATATGCCAATAAAATGGACAACCTGGAAAACGGACAAATTCTTAAAAAAGCACAACCTTCTGAGACTGAACCAGGAAGAAATAGAAAATATAAACAGACCAATCACAAGAATTAAATTGAAACTGTGATAAAAATCTTCCAACAAATAAAAGGTCAGGACCAGATGGCTTCACAGGCGAATTCTATCAAACATTTAGAGAAGAGCTAATACCTATCCTTCTCAAACTCTTCCAAAAAATAGCACAGGTAGGTATACTCCCAAACTCATTCTGCGAGGCCACCATCACCCTGATACCAAAACCAGACAAAGTTGTCACAACGAATGAAAACTACCGGCCAATATCACTGATGAACATACATGCAAAAATCCTCAACAAAATATTAGCAAACAGAATCCAACAGCACATTAAAAAGGATCATACACCATGATCAAGTGGGGATTATCCCAGAATACAAGGATTCTTCAACATACACAAATCAATCAATATGCCATATTAAAAAATTGAAGGATAAAAACCATATTATAATCTCAATAGATGCAGAAAAGCTTTCGACAAAATTCAACATCAATTTATGATAAAAACCCTCCAGACCGTAGGCATAGAGGGAACTTACCTCAACATAATAAAGGTCATATGTGACAAACCCATAGCCAACATCATTCTCATGGGGAAAAACTGAAACCATTTCCTCTAAGATCCATAACAAGACAAGGTTTCTCACTCTATCACTGTTATTAAACATAGTTTTGGAAGTTTTAGCCACAGCAATCATCAAAGAAAAAGAAATAAATGGCATCCAAATTGGAAAAGAAGAAATAAAACTGTCTCTGTTTGCAGATGACATGATACTATACATAGAGGATGGTACCAGAAACTACTAGAGCTAATCAATGAATTTGGTAGAGTAGCAGGATACATAATGAATGCACAGAAATCTTTTGCATTCCTATACACTAATGATGAAAAATCTGAAAGAGAAATTAAGGAAACACCCCCATTAACCATTGCAACAAAAAGAAAATACCTAGGAATAAACCGACCTAAGGAGACAAAAGACCTGTATGCAGAAAACTATAAGACACTGATGAAAGAAATTAAAGATGATACAAACAGATGGAGAGATATACCATGTTCTTGATTGGAAGAATCAACATTGTGAAAATGACTATACTACCCAAAGCAATCTACAGATTCAATGCAATCCCTATCAAACTACCAATGGCATTTTTCACACAGCTAGAACAAAAAGTTTCACAATTTCCATGGAAACACAAAAAACCCCAAAGAGCCAAAGCAATCTTGAGAAAGAGCAATGGAGCTGGATGAATCAGGCTCCCTGAATTCAGACTATACTACAAAGCTATGGTAATCAAGACAGTGTGGTACTGGCACAAAAACAGAAATATAGAGCAATGGAACAGGATAGAAAGCCCAGAGATAAACCCATGCACATATGATTACCTTATCTTTGATAAAGGAGGCAAGAGTGTACAATGGAGAAATGACAGCCTCTTCAATAAGTGGTGCTGGGAAAACTGGACAGCTACATGTAAAAGAATGAAATTAGAACATTCCCTAACACCATACACAAAAATAAACTCAAAACAGATTAAAGATCTAAATGTAAGGCCAGACACTATAAAACTCTTAGAAGAAAATAGAGGCAGAACACTCTATGACATAAAACACAGCAAGATCCTTTTTGACCCACCTACTAGAGAAATGGAAATAAAAGCAAAAATGAACAAATGGGACCTAATGAAACTTAAAAGCTTTTGCACAGGAAAGGAAACCTTAAACAGGATGAAAAGACAACACTCAGAATGGGAGAAAACATTTGCAAACGAAACAACAGACAAAGGATTAATCTCCAAAATATACAAGCAGCTCAATGCAGCTCAATATCAAAAAAAAAACAAACAACCCAATCCAAAATTGGGCAGAAGAACTAAATAGTTCTTTTCCAAAGAAGATATACAGATTGACAACAAATACATGAAAGGATGCTCAACATCACTAATCATTAGAGAAATGCAAATCAAAACTACAATGAGTTATCACCTAACAGTGGTCAGAATGACCATCATCCAAAAATTTGAAAACAATAAATGCTGGAGAGGGTGTGGAGAAAGGGAACCCTCTTGCAGTGTTGGTGGGAATGTAAATTGATACAGTTACTATGGAGAACAGTATGGAGGTTCCTTAAAAAACTAAAACTAGAACTACCATATGACCCAGCAATTCCACTACTGGATATATACCCTGAGAAAACCATAGTTCAAAACGAGTCATGTACCACAATGCTTATTGCAGCACTATTTACAATAGCCAGGACATGGAAGCAAGCTAAGTGTCCATTGACAGACGAACAGATAAAGAATACGTGGTACACATATACAATGGAATATTACTCAAGCAAAAAAGAAATGAAATTGAGTTATTTGTAGTGAGGTGGATGGACCTAGAGTCACATACAGAGTGAAGTAAGTCAGAAAGAGAAAAACAAATACAATATGCTAACAGATATATAAGGAAACCAAACCCAAACAAAACAAAAAATATATATATATGGTTCTGAAAAACCTAGGGGCAGGACAGGAATAAAAACACACGTAGAGAATGGACTTGAGGACATGGGGAGGGGGAAGGATAAGCTGGAACAAAGTGAGTGAGTAGCATTGACATATATACACTACTAAATGTAAAACAGATAGCTAGTGGGAAGCAGCTGCATAGCACAGGGAGATCAGCTCAGTGCTTTGTGACCACCTAGAGGGGTGGGATAAGGAGTGTGGGTGGGAGACTCAAGAGGGATGGGATATGGGGGTATATGTATACATATAGCTGATTCACTTTGATATACAGCAGAAACGAACATAACCGTGTAAAGCAATTATACTCCAATAAAGATGTTAAAAAAAATGAAGATAGGTTCTTTGGGGGGGCGGGGCAAAGCAAACATCCTTTTATAATTGTTATTAGAAACGTATCTACCAAAGATCCCTGCGAAGAAGTGGTTACTACTGAAGGAGTGGCCTATTAAAACATTAACCAGAAACACAAGTAGAATTTAATTCAAGTTTACAGAGCCCAGGAATTGCCAAACATCAGATCCACTGCATGAATCAATGGCCTCTACTAGTAGACCATGACTAAGTAGAGCTAGTTTACATCTAGATGTAAACTTGAAACAGTAGAGATTATTTGGGTACTTAACAGATTACTTGGCAGACCTCTGGCTTAGACATTTTTAGTATTCATTACATTTCACTAGCCTCAGGCATATCAAATGGCTCATTCATAGATCTTATCTCTCTGGGTAGGTTCAAGACATTGATTCCCTGGCAACACTTTATCGTTGTTGTTGTTATCAGCCTGCAAATTTTTGGCTTAGCTCAGCCTTAACTTATTCAATTCAAATAAGTAACTTTTAAGTGACGTGCCTTTGAGGACCAACTTAGTTTTTAAATCTGGATCCCTATACAGTAAAATATTTTAAATAGAGCCCTTGATCCCCAAATGCTCCCTTGCAGCTAGGCTAATTCAGTGTGGATCAGGGTTCCAATCAAGGGTAACGTGGGAGGCAGACATGAAAGGAAAAAGGGAGAAGCCGTGAGAAAGGAGTTATCCCTTGTACCCCTGAAAATATAGGAAATCAGGAAGGAAATGTCAGGAGATGTCAACTTTTCTCAGCTATAAAACTGGGATGCCAATTGTGCTGAATGTCGATTCAATGATCAATTAAATAAGTGCCTTGTACATGGTAAGTGCTCAATTAATATGAATGTCAAGGTGAGAAAGAAGGAGAATCATAGAGAAAAGAATAATTAGTCCTGACTAGTAGACTAAAGAACTGAGGTTTGGCTAGAACATCTTGCCTGTTTTGAAAAAAAGTGAAATGAAAGCAAACCTTACACCAATATTTTAGTTATTTCCAAAGTAATACAGCAACTCTCCAACGTGAAATTAACACCCCTATGCTTACTCCCCATGCATGTTAAAGCAGATTAAATTTCATGCGGAATCTCCCAGGCAGTCAGTGAACAGCAATCTCTAGGATTCAAGCTGATTGCTCTAAAAACACAATTCACCAACTGGGCAGCATTGGTATCAAACACGGTCCTCTTTAATAATTTCTCTGACATCTTGTTTTCCCAGAAATGTGGTCACTGTGAACTGTAGGTTGACTCATCTCATGACAGTGAGGGGTTTTATTCCCATCTGCAACCCAGGCACAGCAGGGAATCATAAACTGACAGGTGAGGTCATGGATTTCCTCCCCAGGCTATAGGCAAGCATCACATTTAGGCTTTATTCATCTGACAACAAAATCTTCAACAAACCTGACAACAAAATCATCTACATGGGGAAATAAATCACTTTTGGCCTCCATTTTTATCAAATTTAACTACTGTTGCATCTGGGTTGTGTTTGTATGTGTGTATGTGTGCGTGTGTTTCATTTTTAACCTGAAACCACTTGCTATAGTAGGAATCAACTTCCTTTTATTTTTTTAAACTCTTCTCAATGAGTTCTAACAAAATGAATAAAAATAACTGTTGGAGTTCATTACAAGAAAAGATAATGATCAGACTCATCTTTTTTTCCTTCAGTTTAGGCTTCAGGTCATCTGAAGTGTTAGTTTGAATCCTGCATTATGCCTTATTTGGAGATGTTTCCAGAAGCATCGCTATATGAGAGTTTTGACTAAACTTAAGTCCCCTATATTGAAATGCAAAAGTGTTACATTCAAATATCTAGAAGAACTTTGTCGTGCTTGAGGCCAACATTAATGTTCACAGAGGGTCTCAAATTCTTAGATGCAAAAATGTCATCATTGAGACGTGGTTGCTGGGGTTCTGCGGATGGGGTCACCAGTTATCTTCCAGATATCATCAAGACATTGCCAGTGTTCAAACTGGCTTCAAGTACTTTAACATATTCACTTATTAATTTTCATGAAAACTCTAAGGTGGAAAAAATTCTTTGCATTATAAGTTACTACAGGGTATGAACCTTTGGGCTTACTTGGATGGTTCAAGGAAAGAATGGGAGGATAGCATCTATGTAATCAAGACAAGTTCTTTCGCTTTTGAGTAGAATGATGAGATGTTTTATGGGCCATTTCCTGAAGCAACAGCCTGGTACTTGATCTTCCATATAGAATGTTTGTATATACATATAATTATTTTACAGTAACCTTAAGACATCTGAATGAATAATGAGTATCTATCTAAATGATGGCATAGTTTTAAAGAACTTAATGAATAAGAATGTTACAATATAATAAGCCTTAGTGTTTCATTTGGAAATCTGTGTGAATGCCCTTGGTTGCCAAAGGACTCCGTTGACACTACTGGCATTTAGTGGGCAGGGCCAAGGATTCCACAGTTCCTGCAAAGCCCCAGTCATATTTATTTACCCACTGAAGCTGACAAAAGCACACTCCCACTCCCAAAGCACTGCTGATTTAAGGAGTACCCTCCTCTTACTCTGCAGTTATATTTATATGTAAGTGATGCTTCCATAGAAGATCCATTCATACTCTGTTGTACTTTAAATATCCTCCTAGAATTTATTGTTGTTGTTAAGTATCTTAACAAATCTTTTATAAATATAGACCATATAAAAATAAACTTCAACTTAGCTCCTGGCCTAATCATCACAGTTTTGAATAAATGAAGTTGAAAGAAAACTTCTTAATCAGAAAAGATAATGGAGAAAAGTCGTACTTCAAAGTGGGGGGGAGGTGAGGGAGGAGAAAATGAACAGGAGAGAGTCCAGTCTCTAGGGATTTAATCAACATGGCCAGTGAAGATAAAGTGAGAAGCAATGGAAGCTAGAGAAATCAGGAAAAATTGAAGGGGGACTTGGGAAGCAAGAGGAAGTGTGGAGGTGGGGAGATATCTGCTTCTACAGATTGCTGGTAACCATGGTGAGTGAGAGGAGAAACAGTGATCAGAATGTGGGGCAAGAGCGCACCTACTAGGATCATTTTTTTTTCTTTCCTAGGATTCTGGTATAATGTTTAGAATCTAACATGATGCCAGAGACACTTATTCCCAATAAAGAAATGAATCAACAATGCTGCCTATCTGCTAACAATCTCCCAGTGTGATGCTGTGGAAATATGTGAAATCATTGAGAGCAAAACTGTTTTGAAGCCAAGCTCCCTCTCAGATGTATACAAATCCCATTTCTGAAAAGAATTCAAAAGAATAAGAAAAACAGCGAGAATGAAAGAAACTGTGTTTTTAGGCAGAGCAATTCCAGATTCCATCAGGCAATAAGAACAGGAAGGGACCGCAGAAGGCATGTTCTGGAAGCTATCATCTAACAAACTCGATGCTTTCCCAATTGATCCAAGTGCCTTTTACGCTTGGCTATAAAGTGGACACCAAAGATCCCAGCAAGTTCATCTCTTTGTCCTTCACATTGTGCCTCTGAGGCTCTGTATAAACTGAAAGAATTTTTAGTATTTTCTATAGCAGCCCTTTCCCTTTCTTTTCTTAAAGCTTGTCTTTCCTCTGTTCCTTCCCTCCATCTGACCAGTGCAGAAGCTTTCAGTGAAATATCTGCTTCTTGGAAAATCTTCCAGGTACCTAACAAACATCTCAAAACCCTGTGCTAGTCAACCACCCTCAATTTCCCACCTTGTTTGTTTGTTTGCTCGTTTATTACCATTTTAAATCAGAACCACAGGGCGTACCCTACCTCTACTCAGTCATAGTTAGTGGCATGGCTTACATGAAATTTTAAAATCTACATATAAAAAAGGCTACACAAAAATAATATGAATCCCAATTGCTTTTCTTAAAGTTGCTATTAATCATACACAGCCAAGTTTTTTGAAACAAGCAGGAAACAAGCTGGTAAAGTAGAAAAGTACGGGCTTTAAGAATTAGACAAAGCCTATTCAAAGCCAAATACAAAACCGTGGCTTTTCCAGTGTCCAGCTGTCCAATTTGGAACTTAAAAATCTCAGTTTTTACTTCTTTGAGAGAGATAGGGGCTTCCCTGGTGGCGCAGTGGTTGAGAATCTGCCTGCTAATGCAGGGGACACGGGTTCGAGCCCTGGTCTGGGAGGATCCCACATGCCGTGGAACAACTAGGCCTGTGAGCCACAACTACTGAGCCTGCGCGTCTGGAGCCTGTGCTCCGCAACAAGAGAGGCCGCGATAGTGAGAGGCCAGCGCGTGGTGATAAGAGTGGCCCCTGCTTGCCACAACTAGAGAAAGCCCTCGCACAGAAACAAAGACCCAAAACAGCAAAAATAAATTAATTAATTAATAAACTCCTACCCCCAGCAAAAAAAAAAAAAAAAAAAGAGAGAGATAGGAACAACTACTGCATAGCATTGGTGGAAACCTCAGATGACAATCTTTAGACTATACCCTTCCTCCTAAAAAGCATATTAGAAAATGAGATTCAAATTAAACAAATCATTTGACTATCTAGAAAAACCATATAAAGCAAAATGAATCTGTCCATTTTCAAATGAGTAGATAAGATAGATAAAGTGGCAAACTGAAGAGATTATAACTTTTCTATGGTGATTCAGAAGATAACTAATACCATATAAATAGACAAAATTCAAACAGAAACTTGTGGCTGGTAGGATGCCAGGTAACTAACTGAGAGTGTTGTAAATATCATCAACTCTTTTTCTATTTTTGTCGTTGAATTTTTATTTTTTTTAACATCTTTATTGGAGTATAATTGTTTTACAATGTTGTGTTAGTTTCTGCTATATAACAAAGTGAATCAGCTATATGTATACATATATCCCCATAAGCCATCCCTCTTGCACCTCCCTCCCTCTAACCCTCCCAATCCCACCACTCTAGGTGGTCACAAAGCACGGAGCAGATCTCCCTGTGCTATGCAGCTGCTTCCCACTAACTATCTATTTTACATTTTGTAGTGTATATATGTCAGTACCACGCTCTCACTTCGTGCCAGCTTACCCTTCCACCTCCCTGTGTCCTCAATTCCATTCTCTTTGTCTGCATCGTTATTCCTGGCCTGCCCCAAGGTTCTTCAGAACCATTTTTTTTTTTTTTTTAGATTCCATATATATGTGTTAGCATACGGTATTTATTTTTCTCTTTCTGTACTTCACGTACTTCACTCTGTATGTCAGACTCTAGGTCCATCCACCTCACTACAAATAACTCAATTTTGTTACTTTTTATGGCTGAGTAATATTACATTGTATATATGTTCTACATCTTCTTTATCCATTCATCTGTCAATGGACACTTAGGTTGCTTCCATGTCCTAGCTATTGTAAATAGTGCTGCAATAAACATTGTGGTACATGACTCGTTTTGAACTATGGTTTTCTCAGGGTATATGTCCAGTAGTGGAATTGCTGGGTCATATGGTAGTTCTATTTTTAGTTTTTTAAGGAACCTCCATACTGTTCTCCATAGTGGCTGTATCAATTTACATCCCCACCAACAATGCAAGAGGGTTCCCTTTGCTCCACACCCTCTCCAGCATTTATTGTTTGTAGATTTTTTGATGATGGCCATTCTGACTGATGTGAGGTGATACCTCACTGTAGTTTTGATTTGCATTTCTCTAATGATTAGTGATGTTGAGCATCTTATCATGTGTTTGTTGGCAATCTATATATCTTCTTTGGAGAAATGTCTATTTAGGTCTTCTGCCCATTTTTGGATGGGGTTGTTTGGTTTTTTGATATTGAGCTGTATGAGCTGCTTGTATATTATGGAGATTGATCCTGTGTCAGTTGCTTCATTTGCAAATGTTTTCTCCCATTCTGAGTGTTGTCTTTTCGTGTTGTTTATGGTTTCCTTTGCTTTGCAAAAGCTCCTAAGTTTCATTAGGTCCCATTTGTTTATTTTTGCTTTATTTCCATTTCCCTAGGAGGTGGGTCAAAAAGGATCTTGCTGTGATTTATGTCATAGGGTGTTCTGCCTATGTTTTCTCTTAAGAGTTTTATAGTGTCCAGCCTTACAATTAGGTCTTTAATTCATTTTTAGTTTATTTTTTTGTATGGTGTTAGGGAGTGTTCTAATTTCATTCTTTTATATGTAGCTGTCCAGTTTTCCCAGCACCACTTATTCAAGAGGCAGTCTTTTTTCCATTGTACATTCTTGTCTCCTTTATCAAAGGTAAGGTGACCATATGTTCATGGGCTTATTTCTGGGCTTTCTATCCTGTTTCATTGATCTATATTTCTGTTTTTGTGCCAGTACCATACTGTCTTGATTACTGTAGCTTTGTAGTATAGTCTGAAGTCAGGGAACATGATTCCTCAAGCTCCATTGTTCTTTCTCAAGATTGCTTTGGCACTTTAGGGTCTTTTGTGTTTCCATACAAATTGTGAAATATTTTGTTCTAGTTGTGAGAAAAATGTCATTGGCAGTTTGATAGGGATTGCATTGAATCTGTAGACTGCTTTGGGTAGTATAGTCATTTTCACAATGTTGATTCTTCCAATCCAACAACGTGGTATATCTCTCCATCTGTTTGTATCATCTTTAATTTCTTTCATCAGTGTCTTATAGTTTTCTGCATACAGGCCTTTTGTCTCCTTAGGTAAGTTTATTCCCAGGTATTTTATTCTTTTTGTTGCAATGGTAAATGGGAGTGTTTCCTTAGGTAGGTTTATTCCTAGGTATTTTATTCTTTTTGTTGCAGTGGTAAATGGGAGTGTTTCCTTAATTTCTCTTTCAGATTTTTCATCATTACTGTATAGGAATGCAAGAGATTTCTGTGCATTCATTTTGTATCCTTCTACTTTACAAAATTCATTGATTAGCTCTAGTAGTTTTCTGGTAGAGTCTTTAGGATTCTCTATGTATAGTATCATGCCATCTGCAAACAGTGACCGTTTTACTTCTTTTCCGATTTGGATTCCTTTTATTTCTTTGATGATTACTGTCGAAAAAACTTCCAAAACTATGTTGAATGATAGTGGTGAGAATGGGCAACCTTGTCTTGTTTCTGAGCTTAGAGGAAATGGTTTCAGTTTTTCACCATTGAGAATGATGTTGGCTGTTGGTTTGTCATATACGGCCTTTATTATGTTGAGGAAAATTCCCTCTACGCCTACTGTCTGGAGGCTTTTTATCATAAATTGGTGTTGAATATTGTTGAAGAATTTTCCTGAATCTATTGAGATTATCATATGGTTTTTATCCTTCAATATTTTAATATGGTATATCACAGTGATTGATTTGTGTATATTGAAGAATCCTTCCATTCCTGTGATAAATCCCACTTGATCATGGTGTATGATCCTTTATTTTTTTGGTAGTATGCGGGCCTCTCACTGCTGTCACCTCTCCCATTGCAGATCACAGGCTCCAGATGCGCAGGCCCAACGGCCATGGCTCATGGGCCCAGCCGCTCCGCAGCATGCGGGATCCTCCTGGAGCGGGACATGAACCCACGTCCCCTGCATAGGCAGGCGGACTCCCAACCACTGTGCCACCAGGGAAGCCCCATGTATGATCCTTTTAATGTGCTGTTGGATTCTGTTTGCTAGTATTTTCTTGAGGATTTTTGCATCTATGTTCATCAGTGATATTGGCCTGTAGATTGCGTTCGTTGGGAAAACTTTGTCTGGTTTTGGTATCAGGGTGATGGTGGCCTAGCAGAATGAGTTTGGGAGTGTTCCTTCCTTTGCTATATTTTGGAAAAGTTTGAGAAGGATAGGTGCTAACTCTTCTCTAAATGTTTGATAGAATTTGCCTGTGAAGCCATCTGGTCCTGGGATTTTGTTTGTTGGAAGATTTTTAATCACAGTTTCCATTTCAGTGCTTGTGATTGGTCTCTTTATATTTTCTATTTCTTCCTGGTTCAGTTTCAGAAGCTTGTGCTTTTTTTAAGAATTTGTCCGTTTCTTCCAGGTTGTCCATTTTATTGGCATATAGTTGTTTGCAGTAATCTCTCATGATCTTTGTATTTCTGCAGTGTCAGTTGTTACCTCTCCTTTTTCATTTCTAATTCTGTTGATTTGAGTCTTTTTCCCTTTTTTCTTGATGAGTCTGACTAATGGTTTATCAATTTTGTTTATCTTCTCAAAGAACGAGCTTTTAGTGTTATTGATCTTTGCTGTTGTTTTCTTCATTTCTTTTTTTATTTATTTCTGTTCTGATCTTTATGGTTTCTTTCCTTTTGGTAACTTTGGGGTGTTTTTGTTCTTCTTTCTTTAATTGCTTTAGGTGTAAGCTAAGGTTGTTTTAGATGTTTCTTGTTTCTTGAGGTAGGATTTTATTGCTATAAACTTCCCTCTTAGAACTGCTTTTGCTGCATCCCATAGGTTTTGGGTCATCCTGTTTTCATTGTCATTTGTTTCTAGGTATTTTTTGATTTCTTCTGACTTCTTCAGTGATCTCTTGGTTATTTAGTAGTGTATTGTTTAGCCCCCAGGTGTTTGTGTTTTTTTCCCTGTAATTGATATCTAGTCTCATAGGGTTGTGGTCAGAAAAGATACTTGATACGATTTCAATTTTTGAAAATTTACCAAGCCTTGATTTGTGACCTAAGATATGATCTATCCTGGAGAATGTTCCATGAGCACTTGAGAAGAAAGTGTATTCTGTTGTTTTTCAATGGAATGTCCTATAAATATCAATTAAGTCCATCTTGTTTAATGTGTCATTTAAAGTTTGTGTTTCCTTATTTATTTTCACTTTGGATTATCTATCCATTGGTGAAAGTGGGGTGTTAAAGTCCCCTACTATGATTGTGTTACTGTTGATTTCCCTTTTTATGGTTGTTAGCATTTGCCTTATGTTACGAAGTGCTCGAATGTTGGGTTCATAAATATTTAAAATTGTTATATCTTCTTCTTGGATTGATCCCTTGATCATTATGTAATGTCCTTGTCTCTTATAATAGTCTTTATTTTGAAGTCTATTTTGTCTGATGTGAGAGTTGGTACTCCAACTCTATTTTGATTTCCATTTGTATGGAGTATCTTTTTCCATCCCCTCACTGTCAGTCTGTGTGTGTCCCTAGGTCTGATGTGGATCTCTTGTAGACAGCATATATATGGGTCTTGTTTTTGTATCCATTCAGCCAGTCTGTGTCTTTTGGTGGCAGCATTTAATCCATTTACATTTAAGGTAATTAGTGATATATATGTTTCTATTACCATTTTCTTAATTGGTTTGTTTTGTTTTTGTAGGTCTTTTCCTTCTCTTTTTTTTCCTGCCTAGAGAAGTTCCTTTAGCATTTCTTGTAAAGCTGGTTTGGTGGTGCTGAATTCTCTTAGCTTTTGCCTGTTTGTAAATGTTTTAATTTCTCTGTCAAAGCTGAATGAGATCCTTACTGGCTAGAGTAATCTTGGTTGTAGGTTTTCCCCTTTCATCACTTTAAATATGTCCTGCCACTCCCTTCTGGCTTGCAGAGTTTCTGCTGAAAGATCAACTGTTAACCCTATGTAGATTCCCTTGTATGTTATTTGTTGCCCTTTCCTTGCTGATTTTAGTAGTTTTTCTTTGTATTTAATTTTTGATAGTTTGATTAATATGTGTCTTGGTGTGTTTCTCCTTGGATTTATCTTGTATGGGACTCTCTGCTCTTCCTGGAGTTGGTTGACTATTTCTTTTCCCATGTTAGGGAAGTTTTCAACTATAATCTCTTCAAATATTTTCTCAGTCCTTTTCTTTTTCTCTTCTTCTGGGACCCCTATAATTCGAATGTTGGTTCGTTTAATATTGTCCCAGAGGTCTCTGAGATTGTCCTCAATTCTTTTCATTCTTTTTCTTTATTCTGCTCTGTGGTAGTTAATTCCACTATTTTATCTTCCAGGTCACTTATCCATTCTTCTGCCTTGTTCATCATTGTTTGTTTGCTCTTTAGTTCTTTTAGGTCCTTGTTAAACGTTTCTTGTATTTTCTCCATTCTACTTCCAAGATTTTGGATCATCTTTACTATCATTACTCTGAATTCTTTTTCAGGTAGACTTCTTATTTCATCTTCATTTGTTTGGTCTGATGGGTTTTTACTTTCCTCCTTCATCTGATTCATATTTCTCTGTCTTCTCATTTTGCTTAACTTACTGTGTTTGAGGTCTCCTTTTCACAGGCTGCAGGTTTGTAGTTCCCGTTGTTTGTGGTGTCTGCCCCCAGTGGGTAAGTTTCATTCAGTAGGTTGTGTAGGCTTCCTGGTGGAGGGGACTGGTGCCTGCCTTCTGGTGGATGAGGCTGGATCTGGTCTTTCTGGTGGGCAGGACCATGTCCCATGGTGTGCTTTGGGGTGTCTTTTAACTTAGTATGATTTTAGGTAGCCTCTCTGCTTATGAGTGGGGTTGTGTTCCTATCTTGCTAGTTGTTTGGCACAGGGTGTCCAGCACTGGAGCTCACTGGTCGTTGCGTGTAGCTGGGTCTTAGTGTTCAGACGGAGATCCCTTGGAGAGCTCTCGCTGATTGATATTACATGGGGCTGGGAAGTCTCTGGTAGTCCAATGTCCTGGACTTGGCTCTCCCACCTCAGAGGCTCAGACCTGACATCCGACCAGAGCTCTAAGACCCTTTAGCGAAGTCTGATGTCTTCTGCCAGTGTTCAGTAGGTGTTCTGTAGGAGTTTTTCCACATGTAGATGTATTTTTGATGTATTTGTGTGGAGGAAGATGATCTCCATGTTGTACTCCTCCACCATCTTGAAGGTCTTCCTCATCAACTCTTATTATCCACATGTGCTGGAGATGAATTCTGGTTCTGCTCTAAACCAGGTGCTTTCAAACTATTGTGCATTACAAATACATGGGGTATTTTGTAAGTCAACCATGACCAAACTGAACTCCCTATGAATAAAATCAGGTTCTCTGACAGTAGGACCCAGGTATCAATCCATCTTTTTAAAGCTTCCCAGGTGATTCCAATGCACAGTCATGTTTGGAAACCAGGGCTTTAACCAACCCTTCCAAAAAACAATAATGTATAAATGAACACCTGAAGATCTTGTTAAACTGTAGATCCTGAGGGATTATGTGTTGAGCAAGACTCCAGAATCCACCTTCCAAAATGCTCCCAGGGAATGCTAATACTCTAGGACCACACTTTGAGTAGCAAGCTCTAAATTGAAACAATACTGACTGCTCGATATCTTTATGGATTGTAAGACACAGCTTGTTACTTATTTCCCTTATCCGATAAGACCTCAAAGAACATATTTGTCTTACTATTAACCTTCCCACTCCCCCAAATTTACCATTAAAAATAAGCAAGAATCTGAGATGCATGATGAATTTCAAAGTCAAATATAAATGGATTAAGTTGGATTATTCCTGTGCCTTCCCCTCTCCTGTGGTGCTGACATTTGCACGTACATACATGGCAATCAAACACTCTCTCTGCCAGGGCAGCCCCAGGCAAGTTTTCTAAGAAATCTGTACACTTCTCCAGGGTTTTAACTGGATTTCCAGATGAATGACATCAGGGAGGGCTCAAAGAAATAAAACCATAGATGTTTGTTTTACACTGTAAGGTGGGGAAAGTGATCAGCTGTTTACACGAAGGAATTAATAAACCTTAGATTCAACTCATCCCCATGTCCTGCATCTCTGAAGTTAACAACATTTATGATTTTGAGGGCATTTCCAACGGAAGGAAATGTGCCCAGCACAGTAGAGGGCAGAGTGCTGAATCAGCCACTGCAGTGCTTACTGACTGCTTTATAGCACAAGGCTTGGTTTATCTCTAGCAGGAAATATGAGTTCCACTGATAGCAAAGACTACTTACTGTATCAGCTTCTTTGCAGCCTTTAATCAAGCTGGGATCCCAGCATGTAAGTCCAGATCTTCAAATCCTTCCAACAGAAACATGGGCACCCATAAATCCTTAATTCACAAAGGCCGTTTCCTTTGGGAAGTGCTGAGGGCAATATTCTGCTATTATAGAACTTCTCAGTAACAAATAAATGCACCATTTTATTCCATCCATGAGGACACCTAGTTAGGAGATGAACACAGAGCTTTAAATGGGAAAAGCAGGAATTAAAATGATATCACTTTTGGCCTTTTACATAAGCCTCCTACCAATTATGATCTTCTAGTCATTTCCTCTTTAAGGTTTATGAAGGTTAGTGAAATACCTTGGCAAGAGAGAAGAGAAAGCAAAACGAGAGAACTCAGGGTGTGGGAGAGTATGGGCAAAAAGCTACAAAGGTTTCTCCAAAATGTGACTTTCACCTTTTCAAAACTATACTGGCCCAAGTATAAATGAGGCCCCAACAGCAAAATGAACAAAGAAAACTCATGTAGCAAGAGTAGCAGTCATCAGTAGTAGAGTTGGTTTTGCTTTTTGCCCCTTTTTTCTAGGCCAGAGATGATTAACCCGGAGTTCTTGGGCAGGCAAAGAAGCCCTAGAGGGATTTCAGCCCTGGATGGATTTCAGGGGATATATTAACCTCAGAATTTAGGTACCAAATTATGTGTGTATAGCATCTTTTTTTCTGGGAAAAGTTTCCATAGGCTTCATCAAATCTTAAAATAGTTCATGAATCTATGAACTAGAAAAGTTTAAGAACTATGCAGTCATTCATTCCAAAAATTTTTACTCAGCCCCTACTATGTGTCAGGCACTGAGGATACAGCAGTGAACAAAACAGACAAATATCTCTACAGAAGAAAATAAAGCAGAGAAGACGAACAATGAAAACCAGTGTTTTAGAGTTATAATTTAAAATCATATTGGCAGGGTAGGCCTTACCTAGTGGGTACCAGTTGAGCAAAGACTAGAGGGGTCAGGAGAGCAAGACGTGAACATATCTGGGGAAAGAACCTTCCAGACAGAGGTAATTGCAGATATAAAAGACCCTGAGACGGGAGAGGCCACAACAGTGAGAGGCCCTCATACCCTCAAAACAAAAACAAAAAAACAAACAAAAAGACCCTGAGGCAGGAGCATACCTGACAAGTTCGAAGAGTGGTAAGGAGGCCAGTGTGCATGCCTGGAGCTGAAAGCAGAAGACAAAGAGTGGAAAATATTATCTCAGAGAGATAAGGGGGAGGGGGCCTCATGTGCAGCAGCTGTAGGCCACTGTGATGATTTTGGCTTTTACTATAGATAAATGGAAACCACTGGAGGGTTTTGAGAAGGCAGTGATTCACTCTTACAGTTTTTTCAGGCTCACCCTGGCTATTGTGATGAGATTAGAATTGGAGAAAGGATGGCAAAGGCAGAAGCAGAAAGAGCCATTAGGGAGTCTTTGTAAAAATTCAGATGAGACATGATGGAAACTTAATAGTGATGGGAGATGGTGAAAAGCAGTTACTTCCTAGATATATTTTTAGTGTACAGCCAACAGGATTTGCTAATGGATCATATATAGAATGTGAGAGAAAGAAAACTTCAAGATTTTCAAAATAAAGCACTAGCACAGAGTTGCCTTTGATGGATGTTGAAAAATTAGGAAGGGGGGTTGACTAAGATTTCAGTTTTGAAATGGTAAGTTCAGGAAGCCAATGAAATATTCAAGTGTTGACGTTCAGTAAGTAGCTGGGCATAGAAGAATGAAGGTCAAGGGGAAGGTTTGAGCTCAAGATATAAATCTGGGAATCAACAAGTATACAGATGATATTTAAGTCCTATTAAATATGTTGCTCTTATCCTGGATAAGATCACTAAGGAAGTGGGTGTAGATGTAAGAAAAGGTCCAAACACTGAGGCCTGGAGCACTTCAGAGTTAAAAGATCAGGGAGATGAACATGAACTAATAATATAAGCAGAAAAAAAAATAAAATTTGAATAAAATGTATCACTATATCTTGGCTGTTAATTTCAGGATCACTCTGACCAACCGCTTGCTCCCTGGCAAAGCCAATTTTGGCAATGCTTTCAATTAGCTCTTACAGCAGCAGTCTTGTTTATTAACAAGGAGAGCTAACTCCAAGTGCCAGTTCACCATGTTCATTAGAGGGCAAAAGAGAATCACAGTGCTTGGAGACTTAATTTTAGATATACCTATCTACTGTCCTAAGGGCCAAACTCTAGGACGCAGCCATTTGTTGTTGTTTTTTTTAACATTTTTATAGAGATGTAATTCACATACCATAAAATTCACCCAAACTGTATAATTCAATAGTTTTTAGTACAGTCACAGAGTTGTGTAACCATAAGCACAATTTAAGTTTAGAACACTTTTATCACCTCCAAAAGATATTCCTTTCAAAAGCAGTCACTCCCCATTTCTCCCCTTGCCCCAGCTATAGGCAACTGCTAATCTACTTTCTGTCTCTAGATGTGCCTCTTTTGGATGTTTCATTTTAGTGGAAGCATACAATATGTGGTCATTTTTGACTAGTATTTTTTTCATTTAGCATAATATTTTTAAGGTTCATCCATGCTGTAGCATGCATCAGTATTATTGACAAATAATATTCCATTGTATGGATATACCACATTTGTTTATCTATTCATCAGCATACGGACATTTACACTCTTTACAATTTTTGGTGATTGTTAAAAATGCTGTTACAGGGCTTCCCTGGTGCCGCAGTGGTTGAGAGTCCGCCTGCCGATGCAGGGGACACAGGTTCGTGCCCTGGTCCGGGAAGATCCCACATGCCGCGGAGCGGCTGGGCCCGTGAGCCATGGCTGCTGAGCCTTAGCGTCCGGAGCCTGTGCTCCGCAACGGGAGAGGCCACAACAGTGAGAGGCCCGTGTACCGCAAAACAAAAAAAACAAAAAAAAATGCTGTTACAAATATCCATCTACAAGTTTTTTCTGCAGACATATATTTTCATTTCTCTTGGCTTATATGTAGGAGTCAAACTAAAGGCTCATATGCAAACTATATTTATAAATTTGAGGAACTACCAAACTATTTTCCAAAGTAGCTGCACCATTTTACAGTCTCAACATCAATGAATGAGGGTTCCAATTTGTTCATATCCTCTCCAACACTTATTATTATCCATCTTTTTAATTATTGCCATCCTAGTGGGTTTTGATTTGCATTTCCCTAGTGGCTAGTGATGCTGGGCATCTTTTCAGGTACTTATACACCACTTGCAAGTCTTCTTGTACAAAGGTCTACTCAAATTTGTGGTATTAAAATAAAAGTTTAATTTTATTAGTCTCTAGTTCTTAGCAGATAGCTACTAAATCCCTTGGAATCTCCACAGTGATGAGGATCTTTGTAGGCTAATGAGGTGACTGCAGGCTAGGAGCCCCTCAATAGCTTCAGGATGGGGGCTAACCCTAAGAAAACACCAAAGCATGATTAGAAAGTTGAAAATTTCAGCCCTACTCCTGACCTCCTGGGAGGGGAGAGGGACTGAAGGTTGAGTTCCCAGTGATTTAATGAATCATGCCTATGTCATGTAACCTCCATAAAAAGCCCATTAACAATGAGGTTCAGAGAACTTCTGAGTTGGTGAACACAACCATGTGCCAGGAGGGTAGTGTACCCCAACTCCACAGAAGGATAGAAGCTCTTGTGTTCAGGACCCTTTGGGATCTTTTCCCATGATCCTCTTCAACTGGCTGTGTACCTGCATCCTTTATAACAAACTGGTAAATGTAAGTAAAGTATCTTCCCAAGTTCTATGAGCCATTCGAGCAAATTATCAAATTTGAGGAGGGGGTTGTGGGAATCCCCAGTTTATGGGTGATTGGCCAGGTGATTGGCTCAGGACTTGTGATTAGTGTCTGAAGTGGGGACATTTCGTGGGACTGGATCCTCAACTTGTGGGATCTGGTGCTAACTCCCTGTAGGTAGTGACAGAATTGAGTTGAATTGTTGGACACCCAGTTGGTATCAGAGAGTTGGAGAATTGGTTATGTGTGTTGGAAAATATCCCACAAAGTTTTTGCTCATTTTATAATTGCATTATTTGTCTTTTCATGATTGAGTTTGTACAGTTCTTTATATATTCTAGATACAAGTCTATTATCAGATACATGATATACAAACGTCTTCTCCCATTGTGTGAATTGTCTTCACTTTCTGGATGGCATCATTTGAAGCATAAAAGTTTCTAATTTTGATTCAGTCCATTCATCTATTTATTTCTTTTGTCACTGTTGTGTAGTGGTTTGATATGATTTCAAATCCACTTGTTTTTGACAAAAAGAAATTGTTTTTAAGGCTAAAGTTGTTTCTAAGAATGAAGTTTTTGATTTGATATAAAAGTGAAATTGAGTGTCAGGAGGTCATCATCCACTTCTACGGTTGCTTATAAGAACTTAGCAGCACAGCTGTTATGGGGAACCACTGGGGGCTTATTAATAAGAACATAGGAAGGAGCAACTTTGGAGAGGGGACATTTAGACTATAAACCCTGAGTCTGTGAGCACTATCCCAGAGTGTTTAATTTGGGCAAGGCTACCCTTTGCTGACTTAAATAGCTCTCTGAAGAAATTGGGGCACTAGTTTCTGCTGAGGTAAAGGCAACTCTTTTACCAGTAGTGGTGAAAGCCATGCAGATGTCCCTCAAGAAGATCATCTTGCCCACCAACACCAGCACATTTGTTCCCTAGCAACTTGCTCTAGCAACAAGGGACTTTTGTTTTTGTAGGCAGCTGGATGTCAGCTCTTGGTTGGTTAAGCTGCTTCTCCAGAGAAGTAACTCAACTAAATTTGGACTTTCTTTCTTTCACCTCCCCTTCCCTGGAACAATAGTGTGATTAATCTATCATTGATTTGGAGTATGTCATTTTTTTATTGACTTATTAAAAGACATTATCCTGGATGCTATTGGTTTGTGAAAGTATTATAATTCCTGCAGTGAACCTGTGTTAAACAAAACATTGGCAAAGGCAATCAGTTTCTGAGAATAATTTCTCTCGAAACAAAAAAGCCACATATGCTTTTGGTATGTCTAAGAAACCAATCCCTAAACCAAAGTCACAAAGGTTTACGCCTATGTTTTTTTTTTTCTACAAGTTTTACAGTTTTAACTCCTACACTTAGGTCTATGATCCATTTTGAGTTAACTTTGCATGTGGTGTAAGGGAAGGGGTGTCTATTGACCATTTTTAAGATATTCCATTTATCTTAATCATTGCTAACCAAAAAAGTGAAACATTTGCAACTTGGTTCCCAAATCCTGTATCTAGTCTTCAGCAAGAGCAATCAACTAAGTCCAGTTACATGTCCTACAACAGAGATAGAATGAGAATCTAAGTTTGAGGTCAGGAAACTGGGATGTGATCACCATTGCATGGGTTGTAATGTAAAGGGTTGTATATCACCTTGGTACCTTCAACTATTCTTGTTGGTTCTCTTTCATGAAAGGCAAAATGAGAAAAGATCCAATTCTCCTCCTTCCAGTGAAGATCAAAGAAAATTATGAATATGAAAAGCCTTTGAAAAGTGAACCATTGTAAAAGTGTATTTACAATAATCAGAATTTTGCCAAAGCCTTTCTCTTAAAACCATAAAGCTGCAGACAGCAAAAGGCCACAGGAGACCTCACTGAAAGTTATCTTGACTGATCCTTCTCTACACAGTTCACACAGATGAGCAGGTTCAAGGAGTTCCTTCCCTGGGAGATGCTGATGCAGAACCAGGCTTGAGAATCATAGGTTGTCCTGACCTAACCACAGGACTTCTCTGAGGATTATAGTTATTATCCATGTCCGTAAAGAATCTAGCAAATACTGACAGGTGCAGCCTGACCTTAAATGATAAAGATTGCATGAAAGAGATTAACCTTGTCAGTCAAAAGAAGAAGAAAAAGAACAACAAAAAAAAAGTATTCATTTTCTCTTAAATTACCTGTGTGTTTGATGAAAAAACAACATATACTCTGTAAGCACAATGACTGACATTGACAAGAAGCTACATTAATAACTTGGTGGAGCCCCAATGTCTAAAAGTATCATCCTTAATTAACAATGTTTAGAAACCAGCTTCCCAAAGATACAAAATAGTCCCTGAAGATCATGCTGATAGAAAACATCAAGGTCAAACATCTTAGAGCTGCTCCCACACAAATAACCTCCCCAGCTCAAATCCATACTGTGTCTGATTCTTGATTCTTACTGAAATGGTTTGTTTCTTACACTTTCCTCTCATGTCCTTATTAAGACTGTCAACTCTTTGAAGACAGAATCTAGACTTTCTCTTCTCTTGCAACTCTGGTAGCATCTTGCCCATGATAGGCATTTGATCAGTAGAAGCCAACTAGTTGAAGAAGCAGGTGGAAATCTAGCTCATAGAACATCACGATAAGGTATAAAGGGAAATATGCAACTTCTTTTTGGAGAAAATTGTGACTTCTAAATGCATATTGGAACAGATAATTCTATTGCTATAGAGTGGGAGTAAAATTTGTCAAGGTAGTCACTTCACCTTATGCAGAATACTTTTGTGGAGCTGGTTTATGGTATTTTATTTTTTCTTCTACGGTTGAGTCAAAGATACCCCCTTCCCCACCCAAACCCATCTCCAATAAAAATCAAGTATTCTGTCCGTTAAAACCTGTGACCCAGGTCTCATTAACACTCACTCTAGCTCAGTGCCACAGCCCATCTAGTTGCACCTCAGAGTTCCTAATCATGGTTTGGGGATGACTGTCTGACCATAAAATAGTTTGTTCCTTGCATTTGGAAAACAGATTTGATTAGTGAAACTCAGTTGATTGGATGATGCACATGTGTGTGTGCACTCATTCACATATACAGGCATATACGTACATTATTAATAGAAGTGACATTTAAAAATTTTTAATTTTATTTTATTCAAAAATCTTTTAAAATTTCCATACAATTTTTAAAGGTTACTTACAATGTATGGTTATTACAAAATATTGGCTATATTCCCTGTGTTGTAAAATACATCCTTGAGCCTATCTTACACCCAGTAGTTTGTGCCTCCCACTCCCCCACCCTTATATTGATTTGTTTTTTGTAAATGAGAAAAAAAATCTACCATATGTCAGCCCTACCTCTTCCTGAACACACACTTCCATGGAGACTTATCTCTTCAGCTACTGGCTGAAATAAAGTACAGCGAAGTAGACCTGTCAGAAATACAGTAATAAAAAAAAGAAAGAAAGAAAGAAATACACTAATAATAGCTAGCTCTGATTGTAATCAGGGAGAGAATGTGCATTCCTGTTCATGTTAAGTTTCCTTTGTTGTTCTCAGGCCTTTGGACCCTGATCTACCCCAAACTATGGAGTCTCCCTGTCCTGCCTGGCAATTTGAATTCTAACCACAAGCTTAGCTCTCTCAGATCATTAGGCAAACCACCAAGACTGAGGCAAATTGGCACCACTTACTGTCTTCTGTTTGTTGATCATTTAGAGTTTTTTATTAGGGCATTTGGCTTTCTTCAGAAAAAAAGAATCTCACTTGCACATGAGCCTGTGGCGAATGCCCATCTCTGGAGCTGACGGGGCTCAGAAGCCAAGCGAGAGGACTAAATGTGGGCTCCTGAAATGCAGGGTCGGCACTGATGGACCCCACTGAACACAGCCACCACCACCTCTGTATGTCGCCGCCGTGGCCAGCAACTGCTGCTCCCCATTCCTCATTTTGGACCATCTGCCTTGGCTGAAGGCCCAGGTATTTCTGAGATGTTCTGGGTTTTTTCTAAAATGGTTTTCTGGATCTCCCACAGAAAGACTTCCAGAACATTCCTTCTCCATTCTTTCCCCCTCCCCTCTCTGCTTTAGAAGCAGGCTATAATGCCTTTCCAATTTTACTGCTGTCCATAAATTCTGCTCCATGAAGCTGGGGAGCAAGCCTTTGGCTCCCTTGGGTTTGCTACTGCCATTTGTTCTGACCCACAGACCTCACACGGTGGGATGAATTTGATTACTGGAAGGGGCTGCACCATGTCCTTCAATGATTTATCTCTACCTTTTGAAGTGAGGGGTTGGCAGTTAAAATGCTTCAAGTTTCTCCCAGCTGCTGGTACCCAGTCCCCATCATGCCTGGGGACATTACTGAACCATTAGCTACCCACAGTTTCAGCCTTTAAATGTGTCCTAATCATCCTTTGTTTCTTTGGTACAACCAGTAGGATGTGTGTGTGTGTGTGTGTGTATGTGTGTGTGCATGAGCAGGAACGCCTCACACACCCTGCAGGATGTGGGAAGGGAGCCAGGAAGAGGGTGTAGAGTATCATTCTTTAGCATCTGTCCCTCAAAACTGCTCTAGTTTTTTCTGATTTGTTCCCATAGGAGCAAAAAAGGAAAAAAATAATGTAGTCAAATAGAGCATTCCTGCAACAGAAGCAAAAGAACTTGTGACATTTCTTTGTCTCTTTTCTTATTCCCACTTCCCACCCAGTTGGAAATTTCCAGGTAATGTGCCTTTTTGAGATTCAGATTCTGTGGATGGGGGTGGAGTGTGCACAAGTATGTATTGAGTTGGGAACAATGCTAATTTTTTTTTTTTTTGGCCACACTGCATGGCTTGTGGGATTTTACTTCCCCGACCCGGGCCCTCGGCAGTGAAAGCGTGGAGTCCTAACCAGTGGACTGCCAGGGAATTCCCAGGAATAATGCTAAATTTTCTATAAAGCTCTGTAACTCTCAAGTATTCAGTGTGAATATCTCCATTCCTCTCCCACTCCAGTGCATTTTCTTGACTTCAAGGCTTCATCTCTTGTGAATTAAAAGGTGCATAGAGGGACTTCCCTGGTGGCACAGTGGTTAAGAATCCGCCTGCCAATGCAGGGGACACGGGTTTAAGCCCTGGTCTGGGAAGATCCCACATGCCACAGAGCAACTAAGCCCGTGTGCCACAGCTACTGAGCCTGCACTCTAGAGCCCGCAAGCCACAACTGCTGAGCCCGCGTGCCACAACTATTGAAGCCTGCGTGCCTAGAGCCTGTGCTGTGCAACGAGAGAAGCCACTGCAATGGGAAGCCCATGCGCCACAGTGAAGCGTAGCCCCCACTCGTCACAACGAGAGAAAGCCCACGTGCAGCAACGAAGACCCAACGCATCCAAAAATAAATAAATAAATAATAAATATATATTTAAATGTGCATAGAGTTGCCTCTTAGCAACTACTTGAACACAGCACCTTATAAATCCTCATTTTAAAACTATAGCTTGATGATGTGATAAAACACAAATATATTTCCTATAAAAATGTTTTCTAAATAAGCAAGTACATCTTCTGGAGCAAATTAATTAAAAATGATTATTTAAGCAAAATATAACATGTTTTCAAATCTTTGAAATGGAAAAAGCAGAGCTCTATAGGGGTTGGGGATACACAGGTGCAGGCATTTGTTAAAACATGTTCATTTCACTGTGTATAAATTTTACATAAAAATAATGGTAAACAAATATCAAACGCTAGATAATGATTTGCATGCTGAGATAGTCAAGGGTGAAGTCTACTGATATCTGTAACTTACTCTGCAAAGCTTCAAAACACAGGATGAGTAGATACATGATACAGCAAAGATAGAAAAATGATTGTAAAATTGAGGTGGTGGGTATAGGGATGCTCACCTTACAACTTCTTCAACTTTTCTGTATGTCAATATGTCAAAAAGTTTTCATAATAAAATGCAGATGTGGGAGCAGGCAGGCACAGGACTTAGAATTGGGAGATTTGGGTCCAAGTCCCAGTGTGGCATGAATGAGCTATAAAACATGGCCAAGCCTTTAAACTTCAATGGATTTTGGTTTCCCCATTGATAAAATGAGAATCTCAAATGTGTTTTTTTGTGTCTGATAATCTATTATTTTATGAAACCAACATGGATCCAATGGTCAGAAGGCTTCAATTCATAGGAATCTTGGGCTCTCATTTATTGAATTTATGTAGTCCAAAGGAAACATTGAAAATCATATTATCCAACATTTCACCAGTTGGAAAGGTCTAATGTGCCTTTTTGATCATTTCATTTCTCCCAGTGCAAACTTCTCATCTGGTGCCAAGAGCAGATGCCAGAAACACAGAGGGTAGAAATAACCTCTCCAAAGTTGGAGAGGCTAGTAAAAATTGGTCTGGATAACTTGAGAGAACACAATTAGACTGCTGTCCCATGGTGTTCTACCCAAACTATTTTGATGTGATTGTACACCTCATTGCCCTTTCAGAGCTCTCAGCCCTGGAATCCCACATCTGAGCAGAGCAGGTAGCCAGCTATGGGGTGAGTATTTGAGGCCACCTGAAAGTGGGCCTTCCTTCTTATTCTTCTTTTTACCCCAAACCACATCCCCCATTCCCAGGTCAAAATATCTGCCTTATGAGTTAATCATTTGATTGAAGGCTATGTTTCTTATTAAAAATGCAACTACTCCTGGTGGGAAATACATCCAACTATAGTAGCCATTCACACCACACTGTTAATGACTATCTTAGTCTGTTTGGGCTGCTATAACAGAGTAACTTAGATGGGGTGGCTGATAAAGAACAGAAATTTATTTCTCATAGTCCTGGAGACTGGAAATCCTGATCAAATCACTGGAAGATTCACTGTCTAATGAGACCCGATTCCTGGTTCATAGATGGCCATGTTTTCCCTGTGCCCTTACATTTTGGAAGAGATAGGAGAGTTTTCTGGGGGTACACAAACATTTATTCACAGCGATGACCTTCAAACCCTTTCCAGATATCACTTAGTAGTGGAAAGAGAAGAACTATTGTGAGAGTTTTCTCCCCTCCCACAATACTCTTCTCCTAACTTCACACTGCAGTTAAAACTCACCCTTTGGCCTGAAATGGAACCTACAAAGCATCCTTACTAAACCCATCTGAAAGCCATTTCTCTTCTCTTTCATTTTATTCCTTTCTTCCTTAATTCACTCAACCAACTAAAGTTTATTAAGCATCCATAACTTATAGGGAACTATACTAGGTGCAGAGGATACAGTGCAGAATAAGAGCAATATGGTCCTTGCCATTGAGGGAATGATATTCTCACCTGGTGATCTGGGACTTTCCTGGCTTTAGCATTGAAAATCTCATGTCCCGGGACTCCTTCAATCCTGGGCACACCAAGACAGTGGGTCACCTTAGTCTGATGCATAAATGATAATATCTAAGTTATGATGCAATTATAGTTGTCTGAGGATTGTAGAGGTGCTCTGAGGATGTAAAACGAGAGAACCCCATCTGTGAAATCACAGAAGGCTCCTCTGAATTTGTGGGCTTGTGAGCTGAGATTTAAACGATGAGACTGTGAGGGAATTCCAGGGAAAGAAAAATCACATTCAAAGGCTCTGAGGTGAGAAACACTGTGGCAGATCTGAGAAATTTAGGATGATCTTATGTCTTATTTTGCCTGGAAGTGTCCTGGTTATAGCCTATTGCCCTGGCCTAATTAATCATGACCCCTTTCACTCTCACAAGTGTCTTGGTTTGAAAAATGACATACATGTTCACCCCAGAGAAACTTTAAGATGTCCCTGTGGCTGGTACAGAGGGACCCAAGAGGTGCAAATGAGGCTGCTGAGGTGTCAGAAAACCAACTTTTCATGGTCTTGAGGAAAATTCCAAAAATTTGGGATATTACGTGTCTATCCCTAAGAAATACGTGTACACCTGAAACTAATATAATATTGTAAATCAACAATACTTCAATATTTTAAAAAAAGAAATATGGGAACAGTGAGAAGAGTCATACACAGAGAAATATCACGATTACATGTAAAGGTTAAACACAGTCAATGCAAGAGTGGATGTGAGAGTTCCATTTAGCAGAGCTTTTATTGTGATCCAGGCCAGCGATGACAGTGGCCTAGATTAGGGTGGAAGCATCAGCAATGGAGCTAAGTAGATAACTCATAAGATATTCAGGAGGAATAATTGATAGAACTCAGTATGATAGCTGAAGGGTCAAGGGAGTGGGAGAGTCAGGGCTGACACAATTGGCCACCCGGGCTGAACAGAACTGGAGGGTGTCTGCGTGGAAGATCATGAAGGCTGCATTGAAATTTGAGCCTTCTCGGCAGAGGCAGAGGAGAGGGAGAGTCAAGGATGATGGCCAGCTTTCTGGTATGAGCCACTGGCTGGACAATGGTGAAATTTAGGACAGGGAATCTGAAGGAGATTCAGAATCTCATGTCATCATTTCTGAAATACTCTTATAACATGCAGCAATCCTTACCATTAATTTTGTCAGGCTTATCTCTTAGTTATGAGCATGTTTTATCTTGCTCTTTCCCTGACACACCCTAAGCAGACTATAAATCCTCATGAGCATAGACCAGGCTGGATTCATCTCTCTGACCACCACAGAGCCTAGCACAAGATCTGTCATGAGGTAGCATATGCAAACTCTTAGAAGAAGGTGGACAAATGGGCAGGTAGGTAAGGGCATTAGCTTCTGCAAAGACTAGACATATAAGAGTGAGACTGGTGACAAGGCTGTATAAACTAATTCCCAGTCGGTGTGACTGCATACACCAATAAAAAGTCCATAGTAAACATTTTAGGTTTTGAGGGTCATACGCCATCTCCTGTCACTTCTCTTTTCTGCCGTTTTGATGAATGAGCAGCCCCAGACAACGTGTAAACATATGGATCCTGAAATTTAAATTTCATTTAATTTTCGCATCACCTAATATTACTAGCCTTCTTTTGATTTTTTCCAATCATTTAAAAACGTAAAACCATTCGCAGCTTGCAGGTAGCATGTCGAACCGCGGACCAATACCTCCATTTCCCTAAGTGGAGGATAGTGCAGATTCGCATCAGATTCTCGTGAAGAATGATGGACACGCTCACGCCAAACACCTTCCCTTTCTCCTTGTCTCAAAAACAAGGAAGATATTTACAAACCCATTGTGTCTAAGCTCTACCTCATCTTTTAAAAATGACTGATTTCTTAAACGATTTCTTTTTCTTCAAACTTCTTTGGGGGCCTTCTTTCTCTCTGCTTTCTCCACTTAACTTTCTTTTTTATTGTGCAAGTTTGTTCTCTCACTAATACATTTTACTTTTACTACCAGAAGCACTACTGGGTTTGACATTTTTAGTGAGGATGCTGAGATTTCCCCAGATTTTGTTTACCACTTGCCTTTTCATAACCACAGACAGCCTCAGCCCTTCCTAAATGAAGGATTGATGCCTACACAGCATGACCTACACCTGGAAATCTATTAACAATTAACAGCCAGTAAAAAAGACAACCCAAAGATCCAGACTGCCAGCTTCATGGGTGGGAGGAGGCAGATTAAAGTGCTAACGATGTGCACAGGATTTAATATTTTAACGTCTGTCCAGTGGCATGTGAAACTCTACACTGCTCATAAATACAATTTGTTTGTTTGTTTAAAGAGAAATACTGTTCCATATGCATGATCATTTCTAAAACTAAACTAAGCCATGCATGTGAGAAGGAGAGTGACAGTCATTCCTTCTTGTTTCATTATAGGTCAATTAGACCAAGCCTGGAGGTCCTCTCTTAAACACACCTCACCAAATGTGTTTCTGCAGAATTAACTTGTGCCCAGCAGTGACCGTACTCCTGTCTGGTGTATCTCTGTATGGGAACAGTACCTCAAATCAAGGATATGCACAGCTTAAAAAATGATATAAACTTTGACTCAATAAACAGAAGAATTGGAGTAGCATCAATGAAACCATTTTTTTCCAGATCTAGACTAGGTGTAACCCATGACTGCTTATACCAAGATTTTGGAGGGCAGCAGCTATGAATGCAATGGAGATAAAGAAGAAAAATGGGGAGTTTCACTCTTTTCTCAAGCCAGTCCATATTCAACCTGTCACAGGGTAGGGATATCTCTGTCCTTTTAGTCTTTGACACCAAAAAATAGTTGGTCACCATTGCTCTGGAATACAACCCTTTATGTGGGAGACAGCAGAAGTGGCAGGGGGAGTGGAGAGGGGATGGGAGCAATAGTGGACATCGTGCAAGATCCCTTCTCCCCCTTTTCCACCACAGAGAAGACCTGTGAAGATAACCAGCAGCTACCGTCCGCTAACCAACAATCTAGGACTTCTGGGAATCTCTACTATTGGAAAACTAGAGCTTGATGTATAGCCCTATATCTTAATAGACCCATCTCTGCAGTTGGCTTCTTTGGAATGTTGTGGGACCAGTTGGAGAGTATTTAAATCCACAAGTCTCAATCACATTAAAATGAGCCCTGGCAACCAAACTGAGACCCACGGATTTAGTTTTTATTTTTTAAAAATATTTATTTATTTATTTGGCTGTGCCGGGTCTTAGTTGCCGCACGCAGGATCTTCGTTGCCATGTGCGGGACTTTTAGTTGCGGCCTGTGAACTCTTAGTTGCAGCATGTAGGATCTAGTTCCCTGACCAAGGATCGAACACGGGCCCCCTGCATCGGGAGCATGGAGTCTTAGCCAGTGGACAACCAGGGAAGTACCAGCACGCAGATCTAAAAGGCAGCAAGCACAATCCTGCCCCACGAGCATGCCTGGTGGAGTCCTGATGCCCATGGTGAGGACGGAGGATGCATGCCTACTGTGTGATGCATCTGTGGCTGTGGCAGAGCATTTGATTCACCTCAGTTGTCACAGACGCAGGCTTGTTAGATAAAAGGGCCGCACTTCTTCCCACACCCTTCACTGGCCTGTAGAAATGGACCATTTTCTCAAACTGCTAATGCCAAAAGTCTTCAGTGGAGCCAAGGGAAGGAATAAAAAAAAAATTTTTAAAAAGAGGTTTAAAGGTATGCTCTGAATTTGCTAATAGGCATGCATGGTCCTTTTGGAACCAAAATAGAATTTTTGATGAATTACCTTGTAGCAAATTTGAAATATTATATTAGCCTGGGGGCCCCAACAAGCCATAATTCACTCCACTGGTGAGAACAAATCTCATTTCCACATTCATTCCTTTAAACTCATTATTGACCCGGGGGAAAATGCTAGCCGGGAGCAAGTTTTAATAAAGACACTGACGGAATCATTGCTATAGTACTAAATGCAATAATAAGCAACATGCCACTTGGTGGCAATGGCCCCCTAGACCTGCGGAGACCCTGGAAGGCAGCTTCTGAAGGGCTTAACTCTCCATCCAGAGCAGAACAGGACATCCAAGAAAAGATTTCATTATTTTATGTGATAATCTGTCATATAAGAATCACTCTGGCTGAAATGCTCTGATTGTCAGCTTGTCTTCAAATGAACCATTGCTGAAAATTGATTTTTTGATTAAAAAAACCCCGGCAGATGCAATAGAGGAATAAAAAAAATAAATAATGATAACTTTGGGGTCCGAAATACCTAGATTCAAATTTTAAATCCAGGACAAATTTTATTCCCTCCTTAAGACTCAATCTCTGCCACTAGAATTATGCTTTCAGCTAAACATAAGTTACTCGTGGGCAGGGTCCATGTCTTTGTTTGTTGCTACATCCTCACATGCCTTATCATATAATAGATGTTCATTAACTACACATCAAATGGCTCTATCTTCAAGGACTGTTATAAAGATTAAGAGAGCTAAGATATGTAATCCTTTTGGCACCTTGCTTAACACGCGACAGTTCACAACATATTCAGAACAAATTAACTGCTGGTACAAGGCCACTGGTGGAAAGGCCACAAAAAGAGCTTTTAATGAAAAATCCAACCAAACTGAAGAGGTCTGCCAGCTGCTGTGGTTCTGGCAGGAAGGGGCCAGGTCCAGGGAAGTCAAGAAAGGGAGACAGGACACCTTGAAAATGCAAGGGGGACATTTAAAAAGAGCCAGTAATGCCAGTTACGGAGCTGTGTTTGCTAAAAAAATCTTCAGCCTTAATCAGCGGATTGGAAGGTTTCTCTGGGGTTCCAGAGTATATCTATGTCTAGGCAGGTAAAGTCAAATAAAAAATTAAATCACGTCTCTGGAGAATCCACGTAATCAGCTGGTAGGAGGGAAGCACACATGTGCCTGGAAAGGCAACCTGTCCTAACTTGTTTCTCCTCAGCCCTCACTGCCCTGACCAGCCCTTCCACTTCAGGCTGGCCAGTTGGTGCCCAACATTCTCTGTGACCACATGATGACTTTCTCATTCCCCTGTGCTTGCTCTTTGAGATTGTCCCTGCCAATCTAATTTCTACATAGTCTTTAATCCTGAAATAATCTATGCAACATTCCCATTCGTTGTATGAGAGGGAGAGAGAGAATCCTAGTACAACAGGGTTATTCTCATCTCTTCTCAATCTTTATCACACCCTGTCATTTGCTTCTATACTGCGAAGATTTCTCTCATTGTTTACAACGTATATATCTTGTTTCCTGAAAGGAAACGTTACTTCTCCAAACCAGGAACATCTCCCTGGCGTATATCCTCCACCGTCTGGTTGCTCACCCATATGACCCAACAAACACCCATGCAATAAACGGTAAAAGGAAGTCAGCAGGTACCTGGTTCACAGTGTATTGACAGGAACGAATGACCTTTGTGTGATTCTCTAACTTTCCACAAACTTTTAGAGAAATGGCAATATGCAAGGCATTCAGAAGGAATGTCACAGAAAGAATGTCAACAGCATCTATGCATATACACATAAGCCTATACATTAAATACACACACACATGCACACACACAATGAGGTTATATCTCCACCTAGTCATTCCCAGAGGCAGGATTCCTAAGCAGGATCTGATTTCGATTCTGACTACAATCAACTCCTGTGAGCCAGGGCTGCCCATACCAGCAAAGCACCTTGGGAAAGAGCCCTGAGCCTCTGTAGTAGGACCAAGGCTGTCCCACGCCCCACCCCCTAGCCTCTGGTGCTGATTCTCTGGGCTAAGTGCTTCTCCAGTTGACTGCTCCCAACCTTTTCCCCTCTACTCCGTTCGTCCTGCTCAGTGGGTCTTTGAGTTTGGCCCCTCCAGCCCTGCCATCCCCCCATAGATAGGGATGTCCCTGCAGTACGCAAACATGCATCTCCCTTTAACCTCACACACTCTGAAATCAACACATTCAAGTTTCCATCGTTGTTGCCTCCTCATTCAGGAGAGAGAAAAGACCAAATGGTTACGGGTGCTTTAATAAGGAACTGAGGGCTTCCCTGGTGGCACAGTGGTTGAGAGGCCGCCTGCTGATGCCTGGGACATGGGTTTGTGCCCCGGTCCGGGAAGATCCCACATGCCGCGGAGCGGCTGGGCCCGTGAGCCATGGCTGCTGAGCCTGCGCGTCCGGAGCCTGTGCTCCGCAACGGGAGAGGCCACAACAGTGAGAGGCCCGCGTACTGCAAAAAACAAACAAAACAAACAAACAAACAAAAAAAGAAATAAGGAACTGATCATCATTCCCTGAGAAATGAGGAGAATGACAAAAAACCAAAAAAGCAATCCATCTGCTTTCTGATTGCCGGAATGGAAATATGGGTGAGCCAGGGGACAGAGACAGCTAAGTTTGTTGCCACAAAGAGCAAAACGGAGAGTTCAGAGAGTTCCCCTCTTCACTCCAGAATTACCTACTGGTCATTTCCCCCGTCATATTAACTGTGAAATGCATCCAGCACTGGACGCCAGATAAGGAATCCATATCAGCAAGGAAACATTTCCAGACATCAGAATTGAGAGGAAACAGAGGGAGTAACAAAAGAATAGAACCTTATATACATGCAAAAGGGAGGGTGACTTCTAGCACTGATGGTTGCCAACATGGAGCACGTGGATAAGTGATTATCACAAAGTTGAAAGAAGCAAGTCTAGGGCATATGTTATAGCTAAAGTCCAACAGGGGTGCAGATAAGATATCAGGACAGACGATTAGGGAATTAATTAATTAAGACTCTGTTTATACTTCTATTGTCAGTGCTAATTATTTGTTGGTTTGAGTAAGCTCCTCCGTCTTCCTTAGAGGCTGTCAGCGAATGATAACGTACTTGGATTTCCACAAGTATCTCTTGTTGTTTCCAAGGATTGTACTTGCAGCATTAGCTCATATATTCACATAATGACAGTAATAATCAAGGAACACATACTCGCTGAAGCTAAAAATGCTTTTTTTCAACAAAAGTATGTTACTGTTCTTCCTTGAGACTTTGGCTTCTGTCTGGTTTTTGGTACATCGGGGTAAACAGAGAAGACAAAATGGTTAGGTTCTTTGGAAGAGGATGAGCTAGCAAGAGATCCCTCTGTGAAGAATGTGCAGACCATCAAATCCATTTTACAAATGACACCCCTCCTCTGTCCCTCTTCTGCCCCCACTCAGGCATTCATAATTCCAGTAGCACATCCTGGCGGGAGATCTGGTTTGGAAATCTTCCAATAAGGAAGCCTTCCAATGAGGAACCAGTGATAGAACTGGTATGATCATGCCTCTGATTAATTTCTACCTTTAACAAAAGAGTAGCTGCTAGTCTACTGTTGATTTCTTACAGCTGGCCTCAGACTTACAAGCAGAAGGCCGCATGTGTTTTAACTTCTGCAACCCTGTAAGAGTCATCAGGATCTATGCAGTAGGGGAAGGGGTGGGTGCAGAGACTGGAAAGAGATAAATCAAGGTCTGTATCAGCAATGCCTTAGGAACATTCCTGGAGAGAGAAACTGAACTTCTAAAATGGAAAGAAATAAGGAAGCTAGATTCAGCAGTTTTGATTACTGAATGAAAGGGTATGTGTAAATGGGAGGGGAAAATGAAAGAGACAAGACTGCTGGAGACCAAAAACATGCAGTCATGTGAAATTTGATCCAATTTCACTCTTGGGTGTTATTTTGGAGCTATTTATAACTTTTTAACCAATAAATAACAAAAGAAAATCTAATCAAAACTATCCTCCTTTAAAAGCTAGACCTGAAGAAATTGACATTTTTTTTTCCTTTTTAAGAAGTTACTTTGTTTCCTTAAATGGAAAGTTTTCTGTGGTACATCTTAGTTTAGAATCTCTAACTTTATCTTCTCTTTTTCCCTACCTAAAAAAATTTTTGAACTGTTGGTAATTTGTGAATTTTGTTATTTCTGGGCACATTAAGATTGGCCATTAGTGTCAAATGCTAAAGGTGGTGATTCCAAAGGAAAAGGAATGGAGTCGCATGTCCATATAACCCTTAGCAGCGCACAAAGATGAACTGAAGGAGAGGCAAGGGGGGGGGGGGCGTGGAGGAGGACAAAATCTGACTGTAGAAGCAGATAAAATGACAGGAAGACTAGAGTTGCCATCTGCTGGAGGATAGAAAGAATGACATTTGACACTCACTATTTGCAAGAGCAAAGCTAAACTCAGTCAAAATAATAAATCTCCAAATACTGTGTACTGCCATTTAAAGGATTAAAAAATTGGGAAGGGGGTGTTATTATTTCAGCATGGCAGTCTTTGAATAATGTAGAAAATATATGGGGGGAGTAAAACAATAGCATCCTCTTTTCTTAACTTGCACTCTGCATGCTCTTAAAAGGGATGATGAATACTGCTTTATATGCTTTCAAATGCCAGCATGTTCCTTCAACGTGTATTTCTCACTTTCACCACTGCGACTTTGAAAATAAAATTGATGATGGGGTTTCTTCTATAAGGATGCCTAGTCATTGCTTCCAGATTTTCTTTCTGCTTATGTAACATGGCCAAATGCATGAAGCTTACTCAAGTTCAATATAGAGAGCACTGGACTGGGAGTCAGGATGGACAGGTGGATAATCTCAGTTTGCCTACCAGCCACCAATGTAATTGTAAGCCAATCACTTTATTCCTCTGGGCCTAGGTAGTTTAAGCTGTAAAATTATAAATGATATGGAAGATGGGCTGCAGAGTTTAAAGGATCTCTGAGGCCCTTTTTAGCTCTCAAATTCTGTGAATCTATAAGCATTTCAAACTCATTCCAAACTCACTTATAACATGAATATTCAATCTAAATTCTCATCATTGCTTCTACGGAATGCAGCAAAACAGTATCTAATGGCTTGATCAATAAGCCAAAACCATCTTCCTTACCAATGAAGGGAAAGATGTTTTCCCCCTTTTCATATTGTAGAGAAAGAACCATTTATTTAAAGTTGCTATCTCTGACACTGTTCTTGTGGCAGCAAATGCCATAGAAAGTTCCTGAGGGGGGAGGGATAAATTAGGAGGCTCGACTTAACATACACACACTGCTATATATAAAATGGATAATCAACAAGGACCTACTGTATAGCACAGGGAACTCTACTTGATATTACATAATAACCTGTAAGGGAAAAGAATCTTAAAAAGAATATATATATGTATAGAATCCCTGCATCGCCACCCCGGAACTGCCCCAGGCAGCGGAGGTTTTCTCCCTCAGCATCACCCTAATTGCTTTCTCCACTTGAGTGCCCTGCCCTGAGGCTGGAGGCTCTGTACCATTAACCCTTTGAGGCCACATGGTCTGAAGATGGTGCAGAAATGGGGTGGGGGTGTTACTAATAATGCCACCTTCATTTAGCTCCTAGTGTAGGCCCTAAGAAGTGGAAGAGTCCAGTGTCAGGAACCCTGTGGGCATGCTGTGCATCCTTATATAGATATAGATATATAAATTGATATATATATATATATATATATATATATATATAAAACTTGAAGTATAGTTGACATGCTGTAAATCAACTATACTTCAGTTTAATTTTTTTTTTTAAAAAAGAAAGTTCCCTGATGAGGAAAAAGATCCATGAAAACAGCTTTAAGAACCACAGAGTTAGAATAGCAAGCAACCTAGTAGATCAGAAGTGGAAACTGAAGTTAAGGAACTCATCCATACTGGTTTGGGAACAAAATGGATTTAATCATTTAATTGGAAAATTCTTCCTTACCTGAAACAAACCCATCCTTCTTTCTGAAGCTCTAAATCCTGCATACCTACAGCATCCAAGTCAGGATACGCTTCCTCTCCAACCAATGCTTCTCCAGCCCAGAGTGAGTCCTCCCTCCTTTGGAAACACTGGTGTTTAATATTTAAATCCCTCACTTATCAATGAACATAGATGGCTTATTATTCATTTATTCATTTGACAAATATTTAATGAACACATTTTTGATGGCTTACATTCTTTTAGGTGGAACAGAAGAGTTAAACCCATTTTCACGAAGCTTATATTTTAATGGGAGATGGGGAGAAACATATATAAATAGGAAAATATCCAACAGTAGTATGTACCATGGCAGACCATTAAAACAGGGTGGTATGAAAATGATTTGATACCTGTTTTTAGATTGAGTGTCAAGGAAGACTTCTCTGAGTAAGTGCCCACTAAGTGGGGACTTGAGTGACAAGGAGATGGCTCTTTCTAAAATGGTACAGAATGGCATTTGGGGGAAAGAAATCAAAGGAAGAAATGAGGCTGGAATAAAATCAACAAGCGGGATAGTGAGGAAAGATGAGGTGAGGGAGGTAAGCAAGATGCAGATGATTGGGGGGTCTCAAGGTCACGCTGAGAAATGTAGATTTTACTCCAAGCATTCTGGGAAGCTAAGCAAAGAACTGAGTTCTCTTTTCATGTAAATCAGTCGTCCTGACCTCCAAGGGTTAACCTCCTACTTTTAAAATTATTTTTAGAAAATTTCTCACGACTCCTAGGAGGCCCAAACCTTTGTACATAGAAGGCTTTTTAATAAACTGCTGCTGATTGGCTGACCGGTTGGCTAGTAACATGAAATCTTTAAGTTAGATAATATTTTAAGTAGGAGCTTCACCTCGGGGCAGTCAGAGGTCAGGATGATTGCAGCCCTCAAACTCAAATCCACAGGAAGGCTGAAGAAATGAGCTCAGCGTGGAGGCAGCTGCCCTCAGACACAGCCTATGACTCGCAGCCCTGATGTGTGACAATGCCTCACGCTGCCCGTTAGGAATGAAGGGAGCATCTTTTGTCGCCTCCTCCCAGAGCAAAGCAAATCCTCCTACTTTGAAGAGAGGTTCTCACAGGGTCTTTGTACTCACGTGTCACACAGCTATAACTGAAACTTTGGAACAGGTATATCTGTAACAATTCATGGTGATCACGCTTAAAAAAGTATCTCTGTGTAAAACAGCAGCCTGAATAACAGGGAGGATTAATTCAGAGAGGTTATTCCATATTTTCTCTTTTAATACATGGCCCATATTTATATGTTTTTCTTTTGACTGGACAGCCATCTTTAACTGCAGCTTTAAGGGAAGCAAGTATAATAAAGAGATTGTTAAACATTATAAAAACTAGAATGCTTCTAATGTTAGCTGAGAGTAACCTGACTTATTTTTTACCCTGAGCTACAGAAAAAGCAAATCCCTTGTAATTAGAAAAAATTGGGGAGGGGTCATCGTCCTCCTTCTACCTGGCCCCTCGTGGTCTAAAGAAGTCCTCTAGGCTATGACGGGAGGAACATATGTCTTGGAAACCCAGGTAGATGCCAGCATTTTTAAAATCCTATGTGATACTGGGGGTGCTAAGAAGTACATATGGATTCACTAATAGAAGAGAAAAAGAAAGAAGAAAAGAAGGAAGGAAGGAAAGAAGGAGGGGAGGGAGGGAGGAAGGGACAGAGGAAAGAAAGAAAAGAAAGGAACTGGCAGGTATGGAACACTGCAAGAGAGAGATCACAGATGAGAGACCACCGGTGCTATTTGGAGTCAGAGACCATAACCTCCCAAGCACAGAGGACAGTGCCTGGTGCATGGTTGGGGGAGAGGGGGTAGTTGGGGGAGGGAAAAAGAGAAACGTGGGAGGGAGGGGTGGGGTAGAGACAGAGAGAGAGAGAGAGAGAGAGAGAGAGAGAGAGAGAGAGAAAGAGAGAAGCGTGGGTAGAGAAAAGAGGTGAATTTGAGAGACAGCAGGCAAGCCAGAAGGAAAGAGAAATAAGAAAAGCTAGAAATGAAGAGGAAACAAGAGAAAACATCTAGGCAATTATTCCCAAATTTGCATGATTATCAGAATTAACCCGAGGGGATCAGCCTCAAAATACCGATTTCCAGGCCCTATCCCAGATCTATTATTTCAGAAGCTGGGGGTGGAGTTGAATTGTAGCCCCGGGATCTAACAAAAGTCAAACCCCAAAGCTCTCCGCAGGTGATGCTGATGTGCAGGTAGATTTGGGAATATGCTAAGGAGAAGAGAGGAAAGATGTGACTGGAGGGCAGTAGCGGGGCTGGTGCCTGCACTGAGCCTAGAGGTGGCAACTGTGGCGCTGCCACAGGGCATCCACTTGTCTCCGAGCACATGGCTCATCTACAAGAACCAGAGTTCTTCTCCCGGTAGAAGTGGTACCCAACTTCTGTTCCCACATGACATGCCCTTCAGTGGCGTTTGGAACAGCACGTGGCTGACCACGAAGGGAACTACTTGGGAAGCGGAGTTCTCCTTTGCCCGTGCCCGGGGGCGGGGAAGCAGCTCTGACTGGCCAGCCAGCCCTGGGGTTGCCAGGGGGCCCAGGGTGGTTGTGGAGTTTGGCCCCCGATTAGCGCCGATTTGTGAGAGAATCTCTCCCACGTGCGGAGGAGCTAGCAAAAGTGACTTGGTCTCGGAAAACGACCAGGTGGCAATGGCAGCCGTCTAGCCTGACACGCATTTCCGATCGTCATGGTAACGCGCGCAGCGGCCGGGATGCGGCGGGGGAAGCGTGGTTGCGCTGGGACCTGGTGGGCACTTGGGGCCGCCACCCCCTCCGCTCGCGCCGCCCGGAGCCGCTGGAGCCCGGAGGCGGCAGAGCCATGCGGGGAGCGCTGCCGCCCAGGCAAGGGTACAATTGCCTCTCGGGATGCAGGCGACGTGGGCCCGGATTATGTGTTACTATGACAATGGTAAATAGGTTCACTGGCTTTCAGCGAAGTGGCTACGTGCAGTTTGAGCCGCGGAAGGCACAATCTCCCTCCAGTTCCAGAACACACGTACCCATTCATGGGTCTGTTTTCACATCGCAGAAAACGAGGGGCTTAGGAAAGCCACTGAAACACTTAGTTTTAGTCACTGGGCATTTTCCTTGCAGTGACCTATACTGAGTTTGATTCAGTGGCTCCAACTAATAATTTTTTTTTTTTTTTAAAGCCTGGTAGTAGAAAGAGGAGAATGAAGTATGCTTATCAGATGATAATTAATTTGCTCTCCAGAAAAAAAAGAAAAAAATGAGCTAAATGTCCTGATAAAATGGCTCTGTGAAATTCTATACATACCAGGAATGTCTCAAATATCATCTTTTAAAAAGACAACCACATATAAAATTGTGATTGGTTCTGCTGTTGCTTGCAGGAGGGATATCCACTCTTTTCTGAAGCCTGTTACACCTTTCAAAAAAGTAAACTAGAAAATGCAGAGCACCTTCAGAAGGGCTATAGCTTTTCCTAGAGTATATATTATCTACCATGTCAGAGCCAGCCTACAAAACATGTTAGCAGAAATAAGGTATTGATTAAATACAGTCATAGTAAACATGAAACTTACATTAATATTACCCACCACTGGTGATGCTAGCATTTCCTCATCCATCAGAGCCTACGAATGCATGTATACACACATCTATAAACAATAAACCCTGCCACAATTAACAGGATTTATATAGCCTTTTAAATATTAGAAAAGACAGGTTTTTTAAAGCCCACTATCATATACTTAAAAAAAAAGATATAGTAATTATCCTTGGTTGTGATTCATTTGCATAAATTTTATGAATTCATTATATACCACAAATTATTTTAAAATATGCTGTTCAATAAACAAACACACTCAAGAGAAATCACTGGTTGATTCTAACACACTTCTTTCACTTCATCCCTACATGCACTTTCCCCAGCATCTGTACTTTGTCCAATTAATACTCCCCTGGGTGTATTTCTGTTCCCACCAGTCAGACTTGGACCAGGACCTCCTCACTTCAAGTCATGCCTGGAGAACCATCATAATATGCTTTCCCTT
This sequence comes from Orcinus orca, assembly GCF_937001465.1. Lineage (NCBI taxonomy): Eukaryota > Metazoa > Chordata > Mammalia > Artiodactyla > Delphinidae > Orcinus > Orcinus orca. Next base: position 19,412,910 of record NC_064571.1, read on the forward strand.
GTGCCATCTCCCCCACTCCCCCACCACGTGGAATCACCAAACCCTCTCAATTCAAGTCACACTTTCTTGTTTGTCCAAGAGGCCTTTCCATTCTACTCTAACCGTGGTAAATATTTACTTGGTAGGTTTTGAGTTCTTCCATGTTATGTCAGTTATGGACTTTTCTTATATTGATTCTTTTGTTCATTTTTATATACGAGCATGTCAAAGAAACTACTATGCTGAATTTATCTTTATATCAGCTACAGTGGCTAGCACATTTAAAAAAAATACTTGAATGAATGAATGAATGAATGAATATTAATGTTCATAAGGCACACTGAGTCCATAAGGCACTGAAAGGGATGGGATCTTAGAACATTAATGAAAGGGATCTTAGAACATTAATTAGAACATTAGAACATTGATGAATATTAATGTTAGAACATTAATTAGAACATTAGAACATTAGAACATTAATGTTCTAATGAACATTAGAACATTAGAACATTAATGAATATTATTGTTCATAAGGCACACTGAGTCCATAAGGCACACTCTGATTGACTCAGCTGCTTAGAGGAATTCCTATGGTTATCCTCCTCCTCTGCCCCTTCAGAGACATCACCTCCCTAACGGAATGAAATGTGGAGATGTGGTTTGTATCCTGATTCAAATATACTTCAAAAAAAAAAAAATTGAGGGATAATGGGAGGTATCTGAATATGGACTGTGTATTAGTAATATTAAGGAATTATCATCTATTTGCTAAGGTGTGATAATGGTATTATGGTTATAAAAATGTTCTTTTTTTGAGATGTATATTAAAAATGTTTAGGAGTAAAATGTTACGAGATGCATGATTTACTTTAAAATACTCACAACTGATAATGAAATAGTGGCAAGACATTAATAATTGTTAAGTCTAATATTGATAATTAAGTCTAAGTCTAATGAAGTAATTTTTTAGTCACCTCTCTTCATACCATACTTGATAAGGAATAAAATAATAAGAAGAATGAAAATAAGTAAAGACTATACCTCCACATGGCAATTATCTGGAGGTGATTTCAAATATTCTGCCTGTTCCTTACGTAACCGCTCTGTGAGGCAAGCAGCTGACTGTATCACAGTTCACAGAAGATAAATCATAGTTCAGTCTTAGGGGCATGTACTAGGCCTGCTGGAGCCCAAGGAGATAAACAGCTAGTAAACTTTAGAACACTAAAGCTCTCTTCCCATCGACATCTCCCATTTTGTTGGGAAATGGCCTGTTGGCCAAAGAAGGGAATGACAATCCTAAATGCTAGAAAAATTACAATAATAATGAAAAAGTTTTAAAGTTGCATTCTACCTCCCAGGTGTAGAATGCAACTTTAAAACTAACAGTATATGTATCAGCAAGTTTATTTCGTTAAAGTTGTTCTATAAAGCAAGAACATTAATCCCATTTTATGGATGAAGAAACTTAGGTCCTGACAGTTAACATATACATTTATCCTTGAGTTGTTTAAAATTATTAAATGGATAAAATATAATTCCCAAGATTAAGACAGTAGGTAAATCTCAGAATCAAAGCAAAATTATTCCCCGACATTCTGATTATTACTTTAACATGCAATTCTTCCCTTATCTGCTCCTGAACAGTTGGGTGGAAAACATTGCCTCATTTCTTACCAGCAGGCTACAGGAAGAGATGCTCTCCCTGCTGCAGAAGAGACCCAGTTCATGAGTTGTTATTGTCTTTATACAGAACATCAAAAATTTCTGGAAGGCTTTTAAATGTTTCATTTTAACCCTCCTGACACCACTGCAGTTAGGTGGGTGGTAAATGCCATGTAGTTTACTGCAGTTAGGTGGGTGGTAAATGCCATTTACCAATCAAGAATGCTTATGACAGCTGGAATGATGTTCTAGCTGGCAATGGAAACAGAGTAGACAGAATCCTGGAACTGGAGACCCAGATACAGCCTTACTATAGCCACATCAACAAAGTCACACAGTATTGCTTTCCTTTTTCAGCTCTCAGGGTTTCTGAAAGAGCAAAACCATCAAAGTAAACAGTACTTTCCTTTCCACATTGGTTGAATAATATCCTGAGCGGTACACTTGGATCTCAAAAAGATTTCGGAAGCCTTTGCAATGTTCATAACAACTATAGGAGAGATGTACTATTCACCATATTATGTAATGAAACAAACTTTGGGCTCAAAGGGATGTGGCAAGTTTGGCAATATGCCTGTTGCATTTTGTGAAACAACTATTTCGTTGTTTGAAACAAAAACAACAATAATAAAATGGTTGGTATCCATCAGCCCTTGTTAGGCAATTGCACTGAAAGGAAGTGGTTGAATTCCATTAAAAACATTTCAAATTTGTAGGCATCCTTCAAACACCGATTATACTGAAATCAGGTAGATGAAATTAAATTCATTCAGAGAATGAGCTATCTTTAAAATAAGTAATTACCCATATAGGGTTATTACTATAAATATAGATATTTAAATATAGATATTTAACCCTCTAAGGAGGTTATCTTGTGTTCAACATTCCTCTTGTGTCTCCAATTCCATCACACAGGATCCAGCATGCTAGCTATTTCACACGTTCATGAACATAGGCTTGTTTTGGCCTTAGGGCCTTGGCTCTTGCTATTGCCTCTCCTTGGAGTTCACATCTCCTGGAGCTTTAATTGGCTCCCTCTTACTCATTATTCAGGTTTCAACTCAAATGTCACCTCCTCAAGGAGGCATTGCCTAACCTTAGATAAAGTAGGCCCCTTCCCTCAATTTCTCTCATCCACACGGCTCTATTTTAACTTTCCCTAGCTATTCGGTATCTAAAAATTACCTTATATGCCTGTTTGCTTACAAAGTTACTCAGTCTTATTCAGAGACTAGAATATGCCTGCACATGTTAAGTGCTCAACAGATATTTGTTAACTCCTAACTGGTGGGCTGATTGATTGACAAGAACAGGGCCCCAAAGCATATACATTGAAAACAGTATTAGTTATAGCTTCAAAGAATAAGTAATCCTCTTCTGAAAAGAGCAAATACCCAAATCAGACTTCATACAGAATGACAGCAGTAGGCTTTAGTGGAAAATTTCTCTCTCTCTCTCTCCTCTCTCTTTTTCTGTTCAGCCTTGAGGTGAAAGGCAAACTAAAGGAGAGTGTTGGTCATTGTAACCAGGTTCCTTCACTTAAAACAAAGTCAAAAGTTGAGAAAAGCTTTAGGTCCTTTAGATGCCCATGTCTGTCCTCAGCCTGGTGAAATAAACTTGTATCGTGGAAAGCTTAGCCTCTCCTGCATACTCCCCTGCCTCACTTCTGGGGTCCGAAATGAAGGGAATCCAACAAACTACAGTAATGCTGGACTTAGACCAGTGACTTGCACATGCTAGAAGCTTAATAAGTTCCATTGGTCTTATTACTTGTATAAAGGCCTAACAGTACCTAGGGACCTGTGCATTTCCTAGAGATATTTAACTTGTGGTCTTAAGATTGGAGCATCAATCTTTCAACCTTCAGAAAACCAAGATCCAGTTAAGCAACTGCTCAGGAATATAAAAGTTCAGTTTAAATAAGTGTGTGCCTAGCTGTTTCTACTTTAAAAATTGTTCTAACATCTAAATGGTTCTTCCCAGTTAAATACAATATTCTTTAATATTTATGTACGGTTATTTTAATTTTAAATTTCTATTTTTATAGGCAAAGGACAATTGAGCAGAAAAATGTTATACCCTCTCTCTCATGCTGTGAAGCAACCTGTTTTACTGTTTAAGCCTGTGTTTGTTCTGTTTCAATTGTACAGAGGAAACAGTTCTGGCACCTTTAAAAATCAAAGATCTATCACTCAACAGGAGAACATAGCAACCTAGGAAAGGGAATTATGAGGAACAGAGAAAAGATACAGTGCTTCTAAAACCTTACCGGGCTTATGAATCACCTAGGAATCTTGTAAAAATGTAGATTCTAATTCAAGTCTATCTTGGGTGGAGTCTGAGAGTCTGCATTTCTAACAAGCTCTAGGTGATGCTTGTTCCGCTGGTCCTTGTGTTTAAGGATGATGCTGTTTGGGTCACGTGGCTTGAGAAATAAAAATCACTTTAGAGCATTTAGTATTGTACTTAACAGTTATAGTAACATTAAGCCAGTACTATTTTATTTAACCTACAAAAATGACCCAAAATTCTTCCTCATCCATGCAGAGATGAAGCCTCTTTCTCCTTTCCTTGAGTCAGGATGACCACATGACTAGCTTTGGACAACAGACAATAGCAACCTGCTGGAGGCAAGAGCTGAAAAGTACTTGTGCACTGAGACTTGCAGTCTCTCGCTGCTCTTAGAATCCTTCAATCACCACACAGTTGCACCAGAGCTAGCCTTCTGGAGGATGAAAGACCGCATGGAAGAGAAGCAAGGTCCCCCTGCTAACAGCCTGCCAATCGCCATCCCTTTGAGTGAAGCCATCCTAGGTTATACAGTCTCCAGCTAATTCTCCAGTTAACCACAGTCAAGCTGGCTTATACAGAAGATCTGACCCAACACACAGGACCATGAGCTAAATAAAATGATTGTTGTTTTAACCACCAAGGTTTTTGTTTGTTGGCTTTGTTTTATTTTTTTCATGCAGCCTCTAAGATATGAACTGATACTTAAGAAGGAGCAATAAGAGTTTAAGTCAGAGGTGCATAACACCATTTGTGCTTATGATTCTTTTTCCTTCTCGTCTTCATTCTATGTGGTATAATTTTGGTCTCATATAATAGAAATGGATATCAGTAGTTACTGCAATAGAATTTGAACTATTTTTCTATATTATAATTAAATTTATTTTTACCTTGTATTTTACTATGTTGAATCCTCCTGTTTAGAAGTTAAGTCACGTGCCCAGGTCACACAGTTTGTAAATGGCAGAACACTGTTTTAGCCTAGCACAGAGTCAGAAATTTCAAAAGTTCCTTGCAGTAAGTTATTCAGTGTCTCAATTCTTCTGCTAAGATGCAAATACAGAATTACATTCTGAAGGACATGATCTCCAGCCCTCACCTGTTTCATGTTTGAGAAGGTAATGCTAGGCTCAATTACAAAGGAATGATCTTACACTGATATGAGATGCCAATGGCAAACCCTCTTGGGGGAAGGACTCAACATCAGCCAGTCTTTGACCCAGAGTCCTTAGACAGGCAGCACTGGTGTTGCACTGTTCCTTTGCAGGTTTACTCACTGTTGGGCAGCCTCTCCCAATGTTGATGGTCCTTGACCATCTGGGCTCATCTCAAAACCTGTCAATCTCCACCATATTTTTTCTTTTTCACAGCCATGTGAAATACCTATTACTCACAGTCTCATGGCCATGACTATATATTAAAAGCTGCTCACTACGGACTTGGGCAGTGTTCCTTACTTTGTGCCTCCTATTGAAGTGACCTCCACCTCCTCTGCTCCCTCCTATTCTTCCACGTTGAGAATCATCACGTTAAAAGAAGCTTTTCAAACTGGTATTCCACAAGCTGAATAACGCCTGCAGTGTCACTTGCTTATGAATAGCATAGGATTCTTAAAAATTAGAATTTGAAAGCCTTTAATCAAACCATGTACTTTGCAGATAGCACAGGCCATATACTCCCTATCACCCAGCTGCTTCCCACATCACAGCACCTTACCAGACTGCAAAGGCCTCTGATTGTACATCAGCTGTATTCTCATCTTTCTCGCTGAGGATTTGCATATACTGCGACCACTATAACTACCAAGCACGTTCCAGGGATTCCCTGATCTTTAGATCCAGATGTAACCTCTGTCCACATCTTTAACTGCTTACTCTTATTTTTTATTTATTCATTTGGCTGCACCTCACAGCTTGTGGCATCCTAGTTCCCCAACCAGGGATTGAACCCAGGCCCTCAGCAGTGAGAGCTCGGAGTCCTAACCACTGGACCGCCAGGGTTAACTGCTTACTCTTAGCTCTATAAGTTAGAGTTTTCTTTCACATCTTATTCTTCCTTTCCTCCCATCTACCCTAAATCAATCCATTCATTGAAATCATCTTAAATTGTTTCTTGGAAAAAGCACCATTTAAAAGATTGTCAATCCCATTGCAAAACTATTTTTGTACTTATCCTGTCATGTCCATCTCTCATGTTAATATAGTCAGCCTCACACAATATCTCACTTGGGCAGATATGGGAAGCTCCCAGCTGCTCTCCTTGATTTCAGTATCCTTTTCCCTGCCCTTCGTGTTCAAGACCATCATCAGGATTATATTCCTTGTACCCACATTTTGGAAATCATAATCCAGGTTGAAGGTCTTCCCAATCTGGCTCTGAGCTAACACTCCAGTCTCATCTCTCCACAATCCCCTCTCTTTCATTCCTGTGCTCCAGACACCATAAGCATCTCAGAAGCCCCTGTAGTTTTTTCACAGACTTTGCCTACTGACCGGAGTGGCCTCCCTCTGTCTATCTGGTCAACCCCTCCTCCTTTTCTCCCACCTTCTCTGACTGTCCTTGCTCAATTAGCTAGAGAAATCTCTCCAATCCCAGTTCTTGCTTACATCTCTGCCATAGCATGAATCATACTGCCTTGTTACCCATCACCTCCACTCCAGATCTAAGAATACCTAAGGCAGGCCCCACATTTTATCTAACTTTATCTCATCAGCTAAATCTCCATTTGACTCAAACTAACGAAAAAAAATAAGAACAGCAACAGACATTTATGCTAAATTATTAAAAGGTATTCTCAAGGTGCCTGTGAGAGATTAAGAAGTGGTTCCAGAGAATGGGAGATGATGGAATAAAGACATAAATGCATCCAACTGGTTAATTTACTACAGAAGGCTCACTGCTCATGGATGGTGGGGGATTTCCTATACAAACTAGATCTGTGGAATGAAGCCACATATAAATGGTATTAATGTGTGTGACTTCGAAAGTTTGCACCTTCCTGGGTTAATAATTTGTGCCTATACGTCAATGTAATATAAAGGCTTTTTATATTTAGCTCAGATTCCCCAGGCTATTGATTAGGCAAGAATTCAAACCAGTTAATAAAGTCGATTCAACAAGAATCTCTACAAAGCCAGCACTGTGCCAGACTGCACTAAGAGGAAAGGGGGCAGGTTTATCACTGTAATGTGGCAATTCCAATGCTCTTTGTATATGGTTTCTCATATATGATAGTCTTTCACATCTTTAGAGGTAGATATTAAAGGAGACTAAAAGCAGGAAAATAACAAGTCTTTCCTTAAGGAATTTCATTTTACCTGCAAAGACAAAATTAGCAACATCTGGAAAACAAGATAATTAAATGCCAAGATGTATCAGGGACAGAACTTACTACAGAATCAAATTGGTTCCATTACTTGTGGCTAGGATGAGGAGGTAAGACTTGCTAATACCAAGCAGAAGAACTATAGTTGTCTGGCTATCCCCATAAATTCTTGGGGCCTGACAGAGAACTGATTCTTGCACCAGCATCCTGTTACAGTGTTTGAGATCTAAACCTTAGAATCACTTCTTGGTATGGTGAGAGCCAAGTTAAAGTCAAATATACCTATGGGTTTACAATTAAATAAATGCTTCCTAAGCTGTTTTGGCACATTGGTTTGACGTTAACAGATGTCCCAAATAAGTGGGTGAAACCATGAAAAACAAGATTTCTCGTGATTGAGATAGTGTGTTGTGAATAGCAAAGAACAGAGTCTAGTGCATTTCACAAATATATTTAAACATTCTTACCTCCACAGAGTATTTTAAGTAACACGGCATTAAACTATTTTCAGACATTAACACCTTTGCAAAAATAATTTGGCTAGACAGCCACTTAATAAGATGTGGCAATGAAATGCTCGTGAGCTCCCAGAAGGAACACTGAAGACCCCAAAGCCCAAGCCTCCACCTGCCTCTTCAGGAAGGAGGGAGGAAATGGCAATGGGAAGGAAGGATGGTTCCAAGGCACCAAGAACAGATTCCGACAGGGATCTCAGTCGGTGCCCCAGCCAGATGAAGGAGAGGGAACCAAAAGATGTTTCTAGCTGTGTTGTAATGGAGTTTCTCAAGGAGAAGAAGAAAGCAGCAAAAGAGATATTGAGGGTGAAATATGTACAACCTTTCAGGAGGATAATCTGGCCTTATGTATTGAAAGTCTTTTAAAACTCCCCACTCTTTGAATACCAATACTACTTTTGGAATTAAAATTTAAAGACACAGTTGCCTAGTCTGTTCAGGCTGCTATAACAAACTACCATAGACTTGGTTGTTAAACAACAAACATTTCTTTCTCACAGTTCTGCAGGCTTGGAAGTCCAATGTCAAGGCACCTACAGATTCGGTATCTGGTGAGAGCCTGCCTCCTAGTTCATGGACATCCGTATTCTCACTGTGTCCTCACATGACAGAAAGGGCCTGCGAGCTCTCTGGGTCTCTTTTATAAGAGCACCAATCTCATTCATGAGGGCTCCAGTCTCGTGACCTAATAACCTCTGGCAGGCCCCACCTCCGAATACCATCACATTGGGGATTAGGTTTCAATCTATGAATTCTGGGGGGCACAAACATCCAGTCTATAGTAGTATATGTATGAGGAAGTTCATCCCAGTCATTTCATAAGAGCTAAAAACCATAATCAACATAATTGGTAAAAAAGGCAGATGGGTAAAATAAATAGAATGGTCTGTAGCCATTGAAGATGATCCTATCAATTCGTATTCTGGATATGGGAATATATCAACAATGAAAAAAAATAGTTACAAAGTAATATGTATAATGTTATCATATTTTTAGAAAATATAGATATATGTGAAATAGTAAAATTCTAAAAGAATATGTACCCAAAACTTAACAGTTTATCTCCAGGTGGTTGAATTTTAGGTGACAATCTTCATTTAAAATATTTTTTCTTGCTTTTTTCTCCCATTTTTCATTTTTCTATAATAAAAAGGTAACACTTAGACATCCATGAGAAATACATACAGATTGACAGTGATAAGAAAACTGAGGTGTAATATAAGCCAGGAACTGCCTAAGGCTAGCATATACAAGGGCTCTCTATACTTACTGCCTTACCAACAGTAAAACCAAACTTTATTAGGAGCCCTACTAAGTGCTAAGTACTGAGATAGACACAGACTTCGCATTCTACGTGTTTGAAATCTAATAGGACAGAGAACAAGATTCAGAAGACATGAGGTTTTTGTCCAAATTCTAGCACCCATCTTGGGCAATCACTTAACATTTCTGGCCCTTCAATTCCTGAATTATAAACTAGGAAATTAATGATACTTGAGTTACTTTTTCAGGATAGAATGTGTGAGTGCTCCAACAGAGTGCTTCTTAAAATTTAATTTTAACCTGGAACTAATGGTAAAATGCAGATTTGATTCAATGGGTCTAGGAAGACACCCTAAACTTCTGCCTTTCTAACATGCTCCAGGCCTGCTAGTCCTATGCTTATATTTTCAAGTTGCAAAATTCGAATATACATGATATCATTGAATTTTCCCCAAGAATCCTTTAAGATAGCCATCCTTGGTCCTATTTCACTGATAATGGAGTGACCTGTGTAGGATCAAACTGAGAGAAAATGGAAAAGCAAGGAACCCCAGCTGAAGTCTTTTTATTCCTAATCTCCAAGATGTTAAGGTCCCATTCAGTTCTAAAATACTATAATTAGAAATGGCTGCCACACTCATATAAAGTGAACCACACCAGGAGCAGTATTGGTAAAGGTAAGCTGCTAATATAGTTCAGAAGAATAAGAGATCACTTTACATGGGAATCAGTTAAGAAGTCATAGAAGGGAACTTCCCTGTCACTCCAGTGGTTAAGACTCTGTGCTTCCACTGCAGGGGACATGGGTTCGATCCCTGGTCAGGGAACTAGGATCCTACATGCCGCGTGGCGTGGGCAAGAAAAAAAAAAAACGTCATAGAGGATATTTGACATCAGCCTTGAAGGATGGCTAGAATGAAGGTAAGCAAAGATGGAGAGAGTATATACAGCAGTTAGGTATAATATGGCATGATCAGAGCACATGGCAGTGCAGAGGAAGCTTGTAGAGAGGGGCCCAGGACAGCAGAACAGGCCTCAGGAACTAACCCAGGTATTTATTACAGAAGTCAAAGATAACCCTAAGGTGTTCAGTCTTAGAGGCTAGAAGAATACAGCAAACTAAAATTTTCAGTATAGCATTGGAAGCCCTTTTAAAAAAAATTTACAGTTCATTTAATGGCAAATGGTAATCATCCAATTAACAATGGTTATCTTCAAAAGTTATTACACTAGCTGTGCTGTCATTTCTCAAGGTTGGTCACATACCTAAAGTCACACACACTTCCCACATAAGATGTATCATACAAAGCAGACTTGGTTTATCACCAGTATTTATAAAACCAGGCCTAGGGAAAGAACTAGGTCTGGGGACCAATGGATGGTCTTAATATAGCAAATGTTTGGAAGCCCTTTACCAACTTCCTTCCTCTCCCAACACAGATTCCATTTGTCCCTGTATATCTTCTTCCCCTGGAGAACTAGGGAATTAATCCACTCATCATGATATATGCATTTCAGTTCCCCATCGTAGGTATGCCTTCACGATGACCATCTCTCCAGTCAGTGAGCCTTGAGTCCTTAAACTACTTCATACACTTTACTTCCTTCACTGGTCCCATTTGACCTGTCAGCTCTTCACATTTGTATGTTCTAGAGACATTTACTCTCAAGCACTGGGCCATATATAATTATTACCGGCTAAGTCTCTCAGTGTCTGCTGCTCTTCCCTACCTAAAGCTCCAGGAGGAAAGCACTAAGTAATTGCATTTCTTTGGTTTACTCCCATGACTTAATATCAATGCAAGATGTTAGGTGTTGCCTTAGTGCTATCCATATCACTACCTTGTTTTAAGAGGAGGATAAGTTGGATAAGAAAAATGACCTTTTTTTAATGTGTTCCTCCTAAGTGGATCTCCCGAGAGAAACCTTACAACCCTCACCCTTTGGCCCCATATACATCTTCAGAGGTGCTCTGTAAAAGGCCAGTTATATGCTGTGTGCCCACAGGAACAACAGAGTTAATTCTCTCCTTTTGAAATTGTGACTCCCACCCTCCTCCCCTACATCTAAACGTTTCCTTTTAAAGAAAAGCCAGTGCTCACTGCTGAAAAGTAAAGACAACCACATAAAGACCAAGGTCCAGGCTGGAGCAAGCAATGACAGAACATTAAAATTACCACTTGAATTTGTCTTTCCTTGAACACTGCCAAAGATGACTATTGGAAGGCCAATCCTCAGAATGCATGCTCATTTCAGACTTCTGTCACTTGCACCTCTATGTTCACAAACTATTTTGACTCAAATAAACGAATTGGAGGTGGCCTTCAGTTGAGATGAAATGGGAGAGGTACAACATTTCAAGAAAAAAAAAAAACAACTGTATGTGACCACCCCCCTAGCACCCCATCACAACATAAAGTACCAAGAAGAAGCAAGGAGGGTTTATTACGCAAAGGTTAATGTATCAGTATAAGGTTTAGAAGAGGAGGAATTAATTACCTCTCCCTCCTCCAAACTATACTTCTGGCCTCTCCAGCTGCATCGAGCTTGCTCTTCCACCTCTTAGTTCCAGATTGTGTTTTGGCAGTCAGATCCATACTTCACGTACCCCTGAGTTCCTTCCCATTTGCTGAGTCCACGTTTTCAAGATTCTTATCCTTTCTTATCCCACTCCCCAATCACATGTTGGCCTAATGGCTTGAGGTGCCTTTCTTGCTCAGCTACTATGGCAGTTCAGCAAGACATGCTAAATATCTTTCCCCATACAAACACGGAAAATAACAAGGGTGTTTTTAAAGTGTGTAAAAGATCTCTCATCATCATCCGACGCTGAAGGAGAAGACATTTACCAACAGAAACCTGTGCTTAGCCCAGAAAAACAGATTGATCATGTATATACACAATCATCACATTACAGCCTGATGCATTAGATGTTCTCACAAGAGAGGTAAAGAGTTATGAGAGATCAAACATGAGGAAAGAAAGAAGTTTATGTGAGCACTTTCCTTTTTTTTTTTACTTTTTAGTGTGTTGGACCCTAAGAGGCATGACATTAAAACTCATGAAAACCAGCTATATCAGCCTGCTCTGGTGACTCAAAAGTTGTCGTTTCTCGACTCAACTTTGCTGAAACACTTGATTCATGTTGTTCTTATTTAACCTAATTTGCATTGATTTAATCAGGGCTGGTATGCTTTAAATACATAATAAATTGGGATTCTGCAACTTAGATGACTTAGAATAGCTAAATTTCAATAAAGCTCATTTCAATCTGTTAATGTATACGGTTCTGCCAAGGGGTTTAAAACCGTAGAAAAGATGCAAACTTGCCACATTAGAAGTGGGAAAGATTTAAAGATACCATCCAGATGAAATGATTTGCAGGATAATAATGTAAAAAGCAATATATATATGTACATATGTATTTTTTAATTACAGCCTAGACATATCTTCTACATTTTGAGTATCATACTTAGAAGAAAGCTCACATATAAATGCAGTGAATTTAATTTTATTTTCCTTCCTTCTTGCCAACACTCAACTCTTTTCTGCCTCTGTACCAGCTCTACAAATCAAGTGACATCCAAAGTGGGACCTCTTCTTGCCCATTTGGCAGGCTCTAGCACCACTTTGCAAGCTGCCTGCATTAGGAGAATTTTCTTCCTAGCAGCCATGGGGATTGGGTGGCTTGTACTCACAATACTTGCTGAATGGTTGGCCAATGTTTACCCCTGCCTGCCCCAGCTCCCCAACCCTTTAGAGTTTATGGCTCAATCAGCCGGCTTGCTGTGAGGAATAATTATCTTGGCAAGAGGTGAAAACACTTGATGGTGAAATTGTCTGTCTGTTAAAGTGTTCCGCAGCACCCTGGAGGTGCCAGTGCCCAGTCCAGAGTCAGGCAGGAGGCAAGAGGGCTGGAGAGCTGACCATCAAGAATGGGAAAGGAAGGCCACCACTTTGGTGCGAGACAGAAAATAACCTATCTGTGCCAGTAACAAGCTGTGAGACCTCGGATAATCACCCGATGTCTCTGTACCTCAGTTTCGTCATGTGCAAAATTCAGATTTTCTAATGTCTCTTTTAGCTCCTAAGACAGCATGTGATGTCTAGGACATTTCAGCTTTGTTTTCTTTCCAATTGAAGGATGCATCTCAGAGATGAATGACCAGGCCAGAGCTCAGAGGAATACGAAACGGAATGATTCATGCCCCTGTTCATAAAACTTTTCCTGAAAAGTACTACTAGTCTTTGGTGACTTTGATTCCACTGGTTAGTAGTGTCTTTAGCTTGAATGTAAGGAGCAACTTAGTTATTTGTCCAAAGCCAGTCCAACCCTGGAGCTTTGGTAATCCACCTCATTCTTATCAATGAGAGCACAACTATAGATAATGCCCACTTATTTTCAGTTCCTAAGAGTCAGATATGATGGGAATTAGAAGTGAGGAGCTGGAAATTCACATTGGATTCTCCCTATTGCCTCCTTGGGCATATTTGTCAAGAAGGTAGGCTTATCCACTCACTTCCAGCCGGGTTTCTCTCTTTTTTTTTTTTAAACAGATGACCAACAGGTCCCTGACAACAGCAATGCAGACCCTCTCCAGACCAGTTGGAACAAGACAGAGCTCAACATAAGAAGCTTAAGGAGCCCATCCATAAGTGAGTGTTAATGGAAATAATCAGGCTAAGACCTCTTCATGCTCAGATGATACAATTTAGTAACAGTCTCAAAGATTAAGTACTGGGTGTATATATAGAAAGGGGTAGGCTTCATGAGGGTTTAAACTACCCCTTCTCTCATCCTCTCGCACATTCTCCTGGAGCGGAGTGTACTGCAGGGTTCTGTAATCACCATGAGTAGCACATCAGGGTCAGCCCTCCCGGTATCAGACATTAGAATCTTTCTTTAATCCACCCGGGACCCCACAGACATCTATGGAGACTGGTGAAGCCCCAGAGGGATCTCGGGCAAGAAAAACTCCCTGTACACAGACATAGGTTTCTGCCACTCTAGGTCTACCGCCAGGACCAGGATGGCTTTCCAAATCCGCTGAGTTTGGAAAGCATTCCCCCACCCACCACCTAAAATTGCTGGCTGACTGCAGAACTCCAGTGCCCGCAAGGGAAAAAAGAAAAATCTCAGCCAAATCCCCACAATCATTGCTTTCCTCTAGCTTCTCTCAAGTTGCTTTTCTAAAGCAAAGGACCAAATGTTGATTTCTCTACAGATTCCTACGTATCTCTTACACGTAGACAGCTTTAAAGGGGGAGGGGGGAACGTTCCCTGAAGGGAAGGGGAGGGCGGAACAGAATATTTCAGTCTCCCACTTGGAAATCTCTTGTCGTTGATGATGCTTTTCCAAACCTCCATCCCCCCTCCTTTTTTTTTTTTTTTTTCTTTTTGGAAATATGGACCAAAAAGCTGAAAGTTATTTCCATTTCATCAAAGAACATATATTACTTTAGTGGCTCTGGAGAATGTTGGTTTTCTGCCCACCCCTTTTCAATCTGCCCATGTCTGAGGTGCTCCGGGAAGACGCACAATCGTGAGCAGCTTACGACACTCAGTGAGCAGTAGGTGCCGGTGCAAGCTCGCGCCTCACACTGCCTGGCGGAGGGAAGGAGCCCGGGCGCCGGGCGCCGCTCCCCGCTCCCAGCGTCGCCACCCGAGCCGCCCGCCGCCCGCACCTCCCCGCCGCCCGCAAAGCATGAGCGAGCCCGCTCTCCGCAGCCGCCCCGGGCGCGAATGGCAGGCTGTCTCCGCGGAGCAAAAGGTGGCGCCGGTCAGTGGTCCTTTCCAATGACGGACATTAACCAGACTGTCAAATCCTGGGGAGTCGCGAGCCCCGAGTTTGGAGGTTTTTTTTCCCCACAACGTCACAGTCCGAACTGCAGAGGGAAAGGACAGCGGCAGGAAGGCGAAGCCCCGGCTCCCGCACGCAGTTGGGAAACTTGCGGGTCCTAGAAGTCGCCTCCCCGCCTCGCCGGCCGCCCTTGCAGCCCCGAGCGGAGCAGCAAAGTGAGACATTGTGCGCCTGCCAGATCCGCCGGCCGCGGACCGGGGCTGCCTCGGAAACACAGAGGGGTCTTCTCTCGCCCTGCATATAATTAGCCTGCACACAAAGGGAGCAGCTGAATGGAGGTTGTCACTCTCTGGAAAAGGGTGGGTAAGACACTTTTTAATTAAATTCTTTCCCGAAGATTTTTTTTTTTCCTCCCTTTGCTGCAGCATCTAACATGGACCAAATCACCATCTCTTTGATCTTTACGTGGCTGTGAACTTTCTATGCTGCCCAGCTTTCTGCATGCTTAGAGGTGAACGTGTGGCTTTGGGGAGGGGGGGTCCTGCTTTATTTCAATGTATTTATTTGATTTTTGCCCTTTTCTCCCCCTCCCCCGCTCCCCCTCCCTCGGAATAAAATATGATGTAGATTTCTGACCGAGCGCTTCCAATGGACATTCTCCAGCCTCTCTGGAAAGATTCTCGCTAATGGATTTCCTGCTGCTCGGTCTCTGTCTATACTGGCTGCTGAGGAGGCCCTCGGGGGTGGTCTTGTGTTTGCTGGGGGCCTGCTTTCAGATGCTGCCCG
This sequence comes from Orcinus orca, assembly GCF_937001465.1. Taxonomy (NCBI): domain Eukaryota; kingdom Metazoa; phylum Chordata; class Mammalia; order Artiodactyla; family Delphinidae; genus Orcinus; species Orcinus orca. Next base: position 19,428,533 of record NC_064571.1, read on the forward strand.
CCGCCCCCAGCGGGTGCCCGCAGCTGTGCCGGTGCGAGGGGCGGCTGCTGTACTGCGAGGCGCTCAACCTCACCGAGGCGCCCCACAACCTGTCCGGCCTGCTGGGCTTGTCCCTGCGCTACAACAGCCTCTCGGAGCTGCGCGCCGGCCAGTTCACGGGGTTAATGCAGCTCACGTGGCTCTATCTGGATCACAATCACATCTGCTCGGTGCAGGGGGACGCCTTTCAGAAACTGCGCCGAGTTAAGGAACTCACACTGAGTTCCAACCAGATCACCCAACTGGCCAACACCACCTTCCGGCCCATGCCCAACCTGCGCAGCGTGGACCTCTCGTACAACAAGCTGCAGGCGCTCGCGCCCGATCTCTTCCACGGGCTGCGGAAGCTCACCACGCTGCACATGCGGGCCAACGCCATCCAGTTCGTGCCCGTGCGCATCTTCCAGGACTGCCGCAGCCTCAAGTTTCTCGACATCGGATACAATCAGCTCAAGAGTCTGGCGCGCAACTCTTTCGCCGGCTTGTTCAAGCTCACCGAGCTGCACCTGGAGCACAACGACTTGGTCAAGGTGAACTTTGCCCACTTCCCCCGCCTCATCTCCCTGCACTCGCTCTGCCTGAGGAGGAACAAGGTGGCCATTGTGGTCAGCTCGCTGGACTGGGTATGGAACCTGGAGAAAATGGACCTGTCGGGCAACGAGATCGAGTACATGGAGCCCCATGTGTTCGAGACCGTGCCACACCTCCAGTCCCTGCAGCTGGACTCCAACCGTCTCACCTACATCGAGCCCCGTATCCTCAACTCCTGGAAGTCGCTGACGAGCGTCACCCTGGCCGGGAACCTCTGGGACTGTGGGCGCAACGTGTGCGCCCTGGCTTCGTGGCTCAGCAACTTTCAGGGGCGCTACGATGGCAACTTGCAGTGCGCCAGCCCCGAGTACGCACAGGGCGAGGACGTCCTGGACGCAGTGTACGCTTTCCACCTGTGTGAGGAGGGGGCCGAGCCCACCAGCGGCCACCTGCTCTCCGCCGTCACCAACCGCAGCGACCTGGGATCCCCCGCCGGCCCGGCCACCACTCTCGCTGACGGCAGGGAGGGGCAGCCCGACAGCACGCCTGAGCTGGCTACCGTGGCCCTCCCCGGCGGCGAACACGCCGAGAACGCTGTGCAGATTCACAAGGTGGTCACCGGTACCATGGCCCTCATTTTCTCCTTCCTCATCGTGGTCCTGGTGCTCTATGTCTCTTGGAAGTGCTTCCCAGCCAGTCTCAGGCAGCTCAGACAGTGCTTTGTGACGCAGCGCAGGAAGCAAAAGCAGAAACAGACCATGCATCAGATGGCTGCCATGTCTGCCCAGGAATACTACGTTGATTACAAACCGAACCACATTGAGGGAGCCCTGGTCATCATCAACGAGTATGGCTCGTGTACCTGCCACCAGCAGCCCGCCAGGGAATGCGAGGTGTGATTGTCCCAGTGGCTCCCAACCCGTGCGCTACCAAATATGCCTGGACAGCCGGGGCGGGCCGGCAAGCACCAGGCTGGGGTCTCCTGTCCGTGCTCTGATATGCTCCTTGACTGAAACCGCAAGGGGATCTCTCCCAGAGACTTGACATTTTAGCTTTATTGTGTCTTAAAAACAAAAACGAGATAAAACACAACAAAACCCCACCCCACAACCTTCAGGACAGTCTATCTTAAATTTCATATGAGAACTCCTTCCTCCCTTTGAAGATCTGTCCATATTCAGGAATCTGAGAGTGTAAAAAGGTACCAATCATTGATTTTTTTTTGTAAACTTAAAATGTTTAAAATAAAATAGCATTTACAGTTTTTACAGACTGGTGTAACCTAAATGAATTGTTACCTGGTTAAGAGTGAAGCAACAGTTAGAATTTCCTCCCCCCACCGTGTGTGTATGTGTGTGTGTGTGTGTGTGTGTGTGTGTGTGTGTGTGTGTGTAGGGGTGATCTAGTGGCCACAGGGAAAATCCAGAAATTCAGAAGTAGCCAGGCTCATTTTGAAACATTAAGAAGGACAAACAGCTTATCAGGTGGATGTACCCCACATGATTAAGGACTGAAAAAAACAAGACCCTTTATATTATATTTGGGGGTGGGGGGTGCAGTGCAATCTAGCCACTTCAAAGCAATTGAAAGGCAGACTGAGGACTGAGCATCCTTGCTCAGCCTTTAAGGCAGAGATCATTGCAAATGCTTTTTAAAAGGCAGTGCCACACAGTTTTTCTTATGAGCAGGAAACATTTTTGCACTTAATACAAGCATCTTTCAAATCGATTCAAAATCTCACCCCCAAATGCCACTGGTTCACTATTCTCCTACGCCTTTGATTCACCAGACTTAGTAGCATTTGTTCCCTTTTCCATACTCTCTCAAGTGAAAGACCCTCATCTCCTGCTCTCTGTGGTCTGACTCAGGGAAATAAGGCGGAATACAAATGTTCGGTGATGAAAACTGTGCTTTCTGGAGCATATTGGTAAGACTGCAGCAAGCTGAGGCTCTCAGCAGTGACAGCACATTCCTAGTTGCTCTGGGGAACAGTGGGAAAATCCTACCCTGGGCTGAACTCCTCCCTGGGTGCTGCTTGTAGCAGGAGACTTTAGGGGCAGACGGGATACAGAAGTGATGGGGGTGCGGTGGGATGGGGAAAATGAGCTTTTGATCCTATGTTCCAATGTTACTGAAACAGGAATAATTTGTTAACCCAGGACAGAAAAGCTGCCTCCCTTCAGATTGCCCTGTTGTGTGATGCCTGCTTTCCTGTGTTGTCTTAGTTTTTTTCTGTGTTGGGGTCAGTGATTTCCCCTTCCCAACCTCATAGGTTTCCAGGTCCACAGAGGTGTGGGTTGTTTATTGAACTAAATTCAAGAGTGGTAGCAGGTGGCGATGTGGGGAAGGGACAGGGGAGGAGTATGTGTGATGGTCTTTCACTAGCTAGCAATTTAAGCAAATGTGTGATTGAAATAAACTGTCATGAGTGACAGCTGGTGAGCTAATGTTGTCCATGTCCAGAAGTTTTTCTCAAACTCAGGTGCTCACCCCTCTGAATGATCTTACAGACTGGCATCTTTCTTTTTTCCTTTTCTTTTGGGAGGGAGAGCCAAGTCTGAATAACAGGAAGAGGGATGGCGGGAGAAAACATACACCACCCTCTCCCAAAATGCAAATGCCTCCGGCCACCTACCTAAAAAGGCACAATCAGTTGTTTGAAATGCAGAATGGCATCACCAGGAGGTTTACTTAATCTGAGGGTTGTTAGTAGATTTCTCTTCTACCAATGGAGAACCCAGTATGCCTAAAAATACTGCTTCTAAGAGGTTCTTTCAAGAGAAATATTTTGCAAATGTCTCTAAGATGTTAAGCCTTGGTGGAGAGCTTCTTACACACGCACAGACGCGTGGGTGCGCGTGGGCGTGCGTGCGCGCGCGTGCGCACCACCCCCCCCATAATCTCATTTTCTCTGACCAGGAAACTTCATCTTATTTTGTTTATAATTAAAACATGACTTTATGACACATACCATGCACGCAACACCCATTTAAACTAGTAATGTTCTAGAAGAGAGACGCTTTGATAACTTTGAGGGGGTTTTGGATTTAGTCTAAGAATGATCATTTGGGAATGCCATTGTAAACAGCATCTCACTTGGAGGGCAGGGACTGCAGGAACATCTATAATGAAACCTCAATAAAGAGACCTCCTCTAGGAGACAAAAGACCTTTTCTGGAAAAAAAGAAAAAATCCCCCAATTGTGCAACTGAAGGATTCAATTCAATCCTTGGATTCCATGGATTTGATGTGCTCCTAGGAAGGTTCCTGAAATCCAGTGCCAAAAGCTGCTCTGGCTTGGTGCATTAAGGGCGGTGTTGGTGTGCTTACAGGGAAAGCTTCCAGAAGCAAAACCTTATTGGCAAACATCAGAAGCACAGATCCACCCTACCCCCTAGAAATATGGATATTGGAAACTGGAGAATTTCTCTCCTATCTCTAAGACTTTTTCCCTCTTTATTCTTCTTTTGTAAATGTGGCCATGAGAAAAAGCTAGAGAATAATCATGCTTTGGTATTTGCTGCTGCCACCCCTACCCACCGTATGACTAAAAACCACATATGTAGAAGATCTGAAGTCCGAGTAAATCTAATGAAATACTATTGTAAACAGGACTCTGTAACCTGAGACCTGGAGAACAAATGATGGTCATGAATACTGTGTTCTTAATTTGTTTGTGTGTGTGTGTGTGTGTGTGTGTGTCTGACTGTCTCTGTGCTGTGTGCCTTTATAGGCAAGGAAATATGTTTCCTACACAAACAGAAATTTAGCTCACATCATTTCATGCTCCTGCACCTCTTGCTTTGGAGAATGGCAGCAGGTGGGGGAAGGCAAGAATGAGGGAAATTGGTAGATTTAAGTAAGGTTTTATGACACTTGAAATCTTTTCTTTCTTAAATTAATTGATCTTTAAGCTTCAAGAAACTTGTTCTGTCTGACCCCCTCTAAGGAAACTACTGAGCATTTAAAAGACAATCTGATTTTTTAAAGGTGTAGCACCCTTTTTGTTGTTGTTCTTCCCTCAGAGGGTGCTGATCTCCTTGTCCTGTGCTGTCTGGAAGGAATTTAAGACCTGGGCATTGTCTCTTCCTGGGCATTGTGATGGATTCACCCTCCATTTGCAGTACCTTCCCAGCTGATTAAAGTTCAGCCCTAGTATAGCGGTTTCTCAAATATTTATATAGAAAAAAAAGTCCTTTCAAATGACACTCTCAGACCAGTCTTAGCCCCAATAGTTTTTTTTTTTTTTTTAGGTGGTACCAGAGTGAGCAGGTTAAATGAAACCCATCCTTTGGCCTTCACTCTGAGGAAACGCAGCCCCTGGGGCTCAGACTCCAGCCCTGATAGTTGAGACCACCAGCCAGCCCAGGCTCTCAAGACTGCAAAGTTGCCGTCATAAAGAAAAGGTTATTCCAGTAAAAGGAAACTTTTAAAATTCATGTTTAATATTCTCTCAAGCTCTTCAAAGTCTAAGAGTGCCTTACCTTTTTTCCCCTGCCTTCAGGAAGGAGACATTTGGTATGACTTAGCATCAACCACACATTTATGAGTACGTGTAAGTCATTAGAGGGGCAGACACTACCTGTTATTTCTCTCAAGTTTCCTGAGCAACTGCACACAGATCACTGGAGGGCTTAGGGGCCTCCTGTGTTGCTGGGTTACATTAATCGACTTGTCAGCAAGTTCGGCACTTATTCTGTCTGGTGCAGCCGTGTAGAAGGAAGCACTGGTGGATCACACATCCTGGGATCATGAAAGGCATCAGATACCCTTCTCACAGAGAACATTATCAAGAGGCCAGAATTTTTATGCTTTGGAGAATGGGTATTATAAGGTTTCAGGGTAGTCAAAATAAGCATCAATTATATCCTCTAGATAGGTGGTCATGTTGGTTGATTTGGGCTTGCCATGGATGGAATATCGAATAGCAAGGAGTTAATTGGAATATGACTATTAGGCTCCTGAAATATATTTTGGGAGAAGTTTAGGGATATACACATACATACATATACGTAAATGACATAAAATGACACGTAATAGTCACACATACTACATTGTCATGTATGTATGTATATATATATATATAACCACACGTATAACAACATACACATGATCATATTATATAACTAATCCCTCCAGCATTAATTATCCTCCTGCTTTCTTCTTCCATGATCAAACTTTTACTCACAAAAGGATCTGATAAAATCAATCACAAGGTGTAAAGGACTGAGGTGGCTGATGGTATTTTCAGGCATTAGTTGATGAGTGGTAGAGGCTCTGCAGGCTGGGGATCTTCTGAGCTCCTCATTCCATAGAAGGGTGTATGCCTGCTACCTAGTGGTAAGAGCCAGCAAAGCATTCTTTACAGAGCATGCACCTAACTAAGGAGTTCCACCTCAGGGTTACAAAACATTTCTCCATTAAAAATTGCTCTACTCAAATTTTTTTCCAGGGATCCTGCAGGCAGAATTCTTCCTCCTGTGACTGGGCCCCATCTCCTGGCCTTCCTCAGCTGGACACAGTTTACAGTTTTTTGCTCAAAGCAAAAGCCTGGCTATTACGTCCTTAAGGCTTAGTCAGGGTTGTAAATGAGATGGAGAAAATACATTTATTGAATGGTTACTTGGTATGTGAGCCTTTATCTAGACCTTATCTTTACATGAGGAACCTGAGGCTTAGAGAGGTTGAGTGTTTTTGTACAGCTAGTAATTGGAAGCACAGGGCATTCAGTCTGGTGTCCTTTTAACTATACCCTGTTTCTAATTTCCTTGAATGGTTGCCTCCTCCACTGCTCTAACCAGCAAAGACCCTAGGACTAGCCTGGGCTAAGGGTACATGCTCACCATATTCTTGGTGGGTGACATGGGTGCAATGCTTGAATCCAGGAATTTTCATCATGACTTTGTTTGCTCTGGCCTCTGGTAATCGGGTCATGCAGGACTCTGCCAACAGAGGAGACCTCTCACAGGCTTCCAGGGGCTCAAAGTTCGGTTAATCATCCAGTCCAACCACTAACCAGAGGATTTTGGACTCAGAGAGACTAAGGTCTTCCAGGTATTCATATATTACTGTTGAGGATTTATTTAATGACCCCTCTTGGTCATTAAATGGGCTATGTCTCTATGGTGGTGGGTCTCAACCAGGGGCAAATCTGCTACCCAATCAATGTAATGTCCAGAAACATTTGTGATTTTCATGCTTGGGGGTGGGATGCTACCAGCATCCAGTGAGTAGAGGTCATGGATCCTGCTGAGCACCCCACAATGTACAGGAAGGCCCCCTCAACAAGGAATCATCTACCCTAAAATGTCAAGGGTGCCGAGTTTCAGAAACTCTGCTCCCTGGTATAGAGTAATGAGGCCATTGACACCAACAAGCTGCGTTCCAGCTTTGCTTGGATTCGTTCACCCAGCTCTGTTGCCTTCTAACCTTCCTCTCTTGCAAGAGAATTGGAAGTCTAAAGAAAACCCCTCAGGTTGGCTGCTAATCGGCGCGAGGACCTGTAGCTAGCACACGCTTCTCAAACAACATATGGCAAAACTTAAATTAACTGGGACAAAACCCGTCAGAGCCCTCCACTGACCCACTTTTTCTCTGGCAATACCTCATTTAGGAAACAGAAAAAAAAATTGAGTTAACAATGGATATTTAATTAACAAGAAGGAAAATGAGAAACTTGATATTCCTTTCAGTAGGTGTTCTGATGTCTGGGCTTTTCCCCTTCTCCAGCCAAGCCTGGAATGTCTCCAAGGTGGGAATGGGCTTTCATTTGAAAAATCAACGTGCTGGGACTTCCCTGGAGGTCCAGTGGTTAAGACTCCGCACTTCCAACTCAGGGGGCGTGGGTTTGATCCCTGGTTGGGGAACTAAGATCCCATAGACCATGTGGTGCAGCCAAAATAAAAATCAATCTGCTTAGTCTAGTGAGTGGTGGACATATTAATCAGGGCCATGATTTCAGACCTTAGCAGCAGGATGGTCTAGAGATGCAGGCATCACAAACTGAAAGGCATTTGGGGCCAGGCAGACCACATTGATGAGTGAAGTTTATGGGCCTATGACATTAGGAGAGAACTAGAGAGTTCACTTCAAAAATGCAACTTACTTTTGATCGGTCCTGGTTAATCAACAATTCTGCAGGCTATGTCGAGAGTGTGCTCTGAAAGAACCCCGGTCTTGAAGTCAGGAGAGATGGTCTTTAGACCTGGAGCTGGTACTCACAGGCCTTGGGTCCAACTGGTAGTCATCCTAACTGCAGACAGCCTCTCTCTCTTTGCCTTTGGGAGGGTTCATCCAGGTATTCCCTAAGGACCCTTCGGGTTCTAGGCTTCTATTTCATCATTTTCCCCGACAATAAAACAAAAGTGGTTTCAAGCTAGTGCCACTTAACCAGAAAATTAAAATTCCCCTGAATTCCCATTCCCCAAATATTCTGATTCATCAGGCTTGACTGCATGTGAACGTGTAATGGTAGATAAAAATTCACAAAGAGACCAGGGCTTCAGAGAGGGATGTGGGTATGCTGGAAAACAGATGAGAAAGCACGGGCAAGTGTGAATGGAAAATGGGGTTTTTAGAACGTGCAGGAAGATGAAAGGAAACCCTAGAGAGGACACACACTCACACTCACCCACACGTGAGATGGGGAGACACAGGGAACTGTCATGAAGCAGGACCAGTAAAAAGGCTGAAGAAGTCACTGCGGTGGAGGGTGGGGGCAGGGAAGAAGTACAGGCAAACGTTTGCACAGGACTCCTGAAATAACTTAGTAGATCTGAGTAAGTGGCTACAATGAAAACTAGGGGTTCAGAGCCCTTTAGTAAAATGAGAGCAAGGGGGAGGGATGGAGAAAGGGAGAGGTGGGAAAAGTAAAAGTCAAGGTTGGAAGGTGGGGGGAGAAGGGAAGAGAGAGGAAAAAAAGAGAGCAAGAGGGGAGAGAGTTTCAAGATTTGTGCTTTATATTGATCGAATAATCATCGGGAGCGGCTGTGATACACCAACTCTACTCCACAACCCTTTTTAATCGTTTCTTTCCTGACTCTGCTCTACCAGGTTGGCTATTGGCTTCTTATCAATGTCATGTTGGGAAGCCATTTTTCTCTCTGCTTTATGAGAAAAAAGATAATTTTCTAGTTGCATCCTTCTTTCTTTTGCTCAGCTAGGAAAATGCTTCTCCACCCTGGCTGCACATTGAAAGCACTTGGGAGCTTTAACAAATATTGATGCCTGGGTCCCTCCCACAGAGATGTGGATTTAATTGATCTGGAGCGTGGCTTTGGTGAGGTTATGTTTTAAAACTTCCCAGGTGATTGCAAAGTTCAGTCAAATTTGGGAAACACTGAGCTAGAGGGTCACAAGTATCGCCACATTTGTAGCTCAGCAATCTGTAAGATCCACAAGTCAGACTGCAGCTCTTTAAGAAAGCATGGTGGGCTGGTGGATGGGGGTCAGCGTTAAGTGAGGAGGCCCCAGCCTCACTGACTCCTCCAGGTGGGGCTGATTTTGTGAGAAAGATGTACAAGCATACATGGGCTTGTCATTTGTTTCTGAGTGTTCTATAGTTTACTAAGTATTCTTTACAATTATTTTATTTACTTTAATTCTCCCAACAATCACAAAAGGCAGACACAAACTTGTCCCATCTTTTAGACAAGAAGACTCAGATCAGAAGAGGTTAAGTAGCTTGCCGAAGGTCAAGGCCTAGCACCTGGAACTGCGTCTTCTAAATTCTGTGTCCTCCTCCGTCATTTCCCTTTCCTTCTCTGATTGGTTGCGATGAGACATGGCTGGCCTTGCTCAAAGTACAAACCTCAGTAAGTCTTCCAGCAGGAGTCCTGGAGAACACATTGCACTCATACTCCTATACCTTCTCCCTCACCAGCCAGAGTCTGGCAATGACAAAATTTGGCATCACAGTCTCACTACTGCCCATTTGGTGCCCCCCTCAAGCCCCCTCCCAAGCCTGATACTCTTCTCATTTCCACAGGAGCCTCCATGATGCCTCAGAGACTTCCAAATACATGCCAACGCTTCCCAAATAGCGAACATCAAAATGTTCCCTTTCCATTCAGCCTACTGCCATCAACTTCTTTACCAGCAACTCTTTAAAGGATGTGAAAACTAAATGCTAGTAGAAAATGGATGGATGGATCTTGATACCTATTTTGCCCAGAAATTCTTGCAGTTTAAAATAGATCTTTTGGGGGAATAACCTAAGGAAATTGTTCTAATGCTAGAATTGAAGGTACTGAAACACCTGGGTGATGTATATTTGGAGAGGAGATCCTTCCTTGTTCCTCTCAAATGAAACAACACAGGCAATTGCTCATATGTAAGCTCAGATCTGCCAACAGTTTATGGGACTTAAAATAAAGCCAGGATAAAGACTGAATCTTCCAGCATATTTTATCTCCTTAAACCAATGTCCTCTTTAGAAATCATGTATTACTAAATGTTCACCATCAGTGTGTTTATCTTCAGTTAAGAGTTCTCAATATTGCAAACTATGTGTGGCAGGGACCTCTATCTCAGAGATATTCTAGGCAGACTTGGATAAAAGTGAGATGGCTCAGTCAGTGGCAAGTGAGAGCTGGATTAGTCTGCCACAGAAAGGTCTGGAAAAGCCAAGCTACACACAATTAATGGAATAATGCAACAATCTGTCTTTGGCTGGCCAAGGCAATCTTGTCATTTGTCCCTCAGCTGCAGGACAACCACACACTCTGTGATTTTGTCTCACTGTCTGCTCCATAGTGATTGCATTTGCTGTGAAATCTATACTTCCCTGCAACTGTGTCTGTGTGTGTGTGCATGGGTTTTATTCTAAAAGTAATGGTCTTTCTTGGAATTCAGCCTCACTCTTTTGCCAGGTCATTTTTATCTCAATTTCTCTTATTTATCCTTTTTTGTACACTATTTCAAAAATCATAAAGGTGCAAAGAGAAAAGAACAAACATACCGTAAGGAAGAAGAGAAGGAATCATGTTATCACTGAACTGCAACTAAAGGTAAACACATCACTCAGGTTTTTTAGTTCTCATTGAATTCGTCAACTCATTCAATCAAAGTGACACAACATTTCTTGTTCAGGGATTAAGGAAATGTTTGTTGAGTGAACAATAGACCAATTTAACTTGAAGGTGAGGCATTAGCAAGAAGACTGTGGTAAGAGTCTAGGTCCACCAGACTCATCATGGGTGTGTGGAGGAGAGGCCTCCACTTCAACCTGATCCATTTACGAAAGGCAAACAACACCACCCCCGCCCTGCAATGGACATGTTTATTACACAGTGTATTTACAAGGTGCCTGGCAACCTGCTAAATCCTTAACACTTTCTCATTTAAACCCTGCAACAAACCTTTATCCTTCCTTGTCCAGAGGAGTATTAATATTCTCACTTTACAGACAGGTAAACTAAGGTTTAGAGAGGTTCAATGACTTGCCCAAGGTCACTTACCTTAGTGGTGGGGGGGGGTCAAACATTGATTCTGGAGACACAGTGCTTGGGTTTACTTCTGGCTGAGTGACTTTGGCAAGTTACTTAACCTTTCTGATACTCAATTCCTTCAACTATAATGGAGATAGGGTTATTAGGAGAATTAAATAAGTTATTATTGAGAATTAAATGAGATATTCTTTGTAAAGTGGGTGCCTGGTACATGGTAGGTACTAGATAAGTGGGGCTTTGGTTTGCTTTAATAAAAGATAATGAAAGATAAATAAAACAAGGTCACACAGCCGGCAGGGGTGCTGAGTCCAACAGGGCTGCAAAGCCATGTTACCCCCATTTTCTTCTGTGATAGGGTACTACCCAAAAATCTGAGATCCTGAAAGCACTGGGTCTGGAAGGAGAAGTTAAGGAGGTAGAGTGTGAAGTCTGAGGGTAGAGAGACACGTTTCTTCCTTTATAGCTTTGCAAGTGGCTCAGGCCTTAGCCTTGATACCCACGTTTGACATTTTTCTGGTTCTTAATTGAATTGGATTTGCCACTGAGATCAGACAGTCCTGGTGAATGTAGCCCATCACTGGAATATGCGTGTGTGTGTCTGACATCTATGTACCCATGCAGCTGTGGCCCCGCCTTCTACCTTCACACATACCAAAGCCTGGCGGCCAGCTCAAGGAAGCATCATTTGTGTGGGTCTTTGGCAATACAGCAAAACTCACTTTCACATCGGAGCTGTTTGCTCTCTGTAGTCAATTCCTGAAGGTGGAAAGAGACTACACAGCTTGCGATTGTTACCCAGCTCCCAAACTTTTATTTAATATCGGCAATATTAAATCACACTGGCCCCCGAGACACTAAGTATACATCTTCAGCTGTAACAGACTTGCTGGTGTTTATTTAAAGATGTTTTTTTCTCTGTGTACTAACAGCCGCAGTTTGATGCTGCTCAAGCAAGTGTAACAAAAGGAGAACACGTCTGAGGTGGACGCTCTTCTGGGAGAGGAGCTCATGTGTTATGAGGCAGAGTCCAAGTTCCAGCTTTGTCACTTGGCTGCTGGCCTTTGGGCAAGTCAGTGCCACCTGCCTGGCTTTTCCTTTCTCATCTGCAGTAGTAATTTTGGGCAGTTTTTTTAGTTCTCTGATCTGGTAGGCAGGGTGTGGAGGAAAGCAGGGGTGATTTCCAATATATTCTCCACTGCTGTTGCTTATCAATAGGTAAAGTTATGAATTCATTAGACGTGCCCCAAGGGAAGCTTCCACTCCTCCTTAGAGACCTGCCCAACACCACAAACAGAGATTATGTTTGGTCAGAGGAAATGCTCTATTTTGCTCCGAGGGAATTAGTTCCTGAAAGGTAATTCTGTTCCAAGCCCCAGCCTGTTCCTTGTTATTTGCTCACAGAATGACTAAAGAATGCTCTGCACCGGCTTTGGATGGGCATTTTGGAAAGACTTTGGCCACAATGAAACCCCAACACAAGCCTCTATACTACCAGGAAAAGCTGTAACTATTGGGAAATTGAGGACCACTTTCAGTTTAGTATTTTGTGTCTTTGCTAACTTGTTTTATTGTTTGTTGTTTGTTTTCTCTCTTCCTTCCCTTCCTTCCTTTCTTTCTTCTTTCCTCCTCCTTCTTTTAAAAAATTTTTTTTTTTTACTGAATTCATAGTTTTGAGCTATGGAATGCATTCTCAACAGGGGTAATACTGAACCCAAGGAGTAAAAATTGGCTCTTAAGGGGATGAACAAAATCTTACTAGTTTTATGTATAAAGTACACATATACATATGGTAGACAGTATATAAACAGATACACAATATATCTGTGGTATTAAAATTTCAAAGTGAGGGGACAATTGGGAAAAAAAGGTCCAAAAAAATCTCTTGGAGGGAGATAATGAAAAAAGAAGTTTGAGAAATGCTGAGATAGATAGTGATTAACATGGGGAAGAGACAAAAATCACAAAAAATTAAAGCATCATGGCAGGTCACCAACTGAGATTTTGAGAAGGTCAAAGGAGGTCTGGGTTCTTCGATATTGAAACCTGGAATTCAGAGGTTATTTGAACAGCCAAAGTTTCATTTGTGGAATTTGATCTTATCAGTCCGTCCTACACTCAGCATCTCCCAGAGCTGTTTTTACTTGGAAGTTTCATGATGTGTTAGAAAAAAAACTGTTGGGATGGAATTAATAGACTGAGCCCTGGTCCTGGCTCTGTCACTTACTGACAGATATATCACCTCCTCTGCAGACTTCAATTCCCTTATGTATGAAATTCAGAAACTAATCTCTGCTCAGCCTGTCTCACAAGGATCTGGTAAGGATCAAAGGAGAGAATGTAAGTGACAACTTTAGAAGCTACGTAGTATCATGCAAAGACTTACAGCAGTGGACGGAGGAGGGTGGTGACATATGGGTGGCCACCCACAGTGTGACTTTAGAGGGCCACATGCTTCAAACTCCCCTCCACAGGGAGTGGAATTCCTGCTATTAGTCACTGCTCTGAATTAAGTCCCTCATGAATCCTCTCGAGAGAGAGCATATGTAGCAGGGAAGCAACAACTAGACTGTTTGCTTCTTAAGGGAAGCACTCCCTTCACTTGACTTTGCCCCTCAACGTGGAGCAGAGTCTGACCCACTTGAGTCTAATGGCCTTTGGGCAGGTCATCATTTGAGCTTTAAGAACTGTGGCCTTCACATCTCTAAAATGGACACACTGATGGCTGCCTTGCAGGTTCTTGGGAAGATTATCAGGGATCACATATACTGAGTCAACCACAGTGCTAGCTGACAGTAAGGTCTCAAGTAATAGTAGTTCCCAGCCCGTGTCACCAAGGTATAGTTACACGTTGTATTTATACAAACAGACTAGAGGAGCATTGAAAGGCATTAGGAACAATTGGTTCTAGAAATGGATTCTAAGAAGTAGCTGTAAGAGGTTAATTTAAAGAGAACATTAAATATTAGGAATATAAAAACTATCTCCATGGAGGGAAAAGTTGGGGTTTAGCAGCTACAGTAAGTGGGAAGAAAGAGAGCACCATCTCTATTAGGCAAAGTCAGCTGGAATACTTAGTTAAGGAGGTTACCAAGCTCCCTTCACACAGGCGATTCAAGACTTGCCACAGGGGACTGCCTTTATTTTTCTCCCAATATAATGATTCTTTCCAGTTCTGTTAACAGATCCAGTCCCCAGTCCTCCTTCTCTGCACGCACCTCTCTCCAGACCTGCTAGATCTCCTAAGAATTTAAATTGAGATCTCAGGAAGAAGGGGGAACGGAAGTCCACCCTGGTTCAATTATAATCATGTATTGCATCATATCACTGCCATCAAACTCAAAAGTGCATGTGCTGCTGTTCTGAGTGTTCATGCACAGGCTCTGGCTGTGGTCCTGTATCTGTCGGCCGGTGAGACTCAGCATTCCTGGGTACCACAGCCAAACAGCCTTGAACTGCAGCAAAATCCAGCAACAGATTCGGCAGCCTGCAGCCTGCTGGGTTCCACTGGTTTACCCGGGGATACCAACCCCAAAGAACTGGGGTGAAAGCAGATGGGGAAGAGGGAAAGGGTCTGTTTGTGTTTTGATTTTTTACCAGGCTCAGCTCTTCGGGTAAAAGAAAAGAAGAATCGTGCTCTGAGCTGGTGTCCTGCCAAGCTGCCTACCCTCCCTTGCTAGTCCAAGCACTCCACCGTCTGTGCAGACTGCAAAACAGCAGTTTCTGGAAACACACTGAAAAGTCTGGGCCGGTCCAGAAGCAGTAGATTCTTGGTATCTGTGTGGTGGGGTTTTAGGGATTTTATTTTTCACCTTAATTCTTTTAAAAACTGCGAGCTCTTTGAAGCACATCTGTTATCCACACCTTCTGTTTGTAAAATGAGACTGAAGGTATCCTCTCTAGAGAAATTCCTGAATCTTCTCTGTAGTTCAATGCTTCCACTGACAGTTTGGCTCACAGAGTATGACTGTGGTAAATATTAAAGAATGTTAATAAAAATGAGATAGAACACCTAGGGATATTTTCTCTTTTCCGAATTTTGCTTTGCTCACTACTAAAGTTTATCTTGACAGAAAATTTACTTTCCTGATCCACATCATTTCCCAAAGCAATTTTCCAACAGCAAATATAAATTTGTGGTGATTGTGAAGAGGTTTTCAATCCCTGTGCTAAGGAGGCCACGGGGTTTCAACAGTTTGTCTCACCTTGAGGTAAATACCCCTCACTCAGGAAACTATCACTGAGGACCCTGGGCAGCAGCTGGGGGTGAAAGCCTGAAAATGAGCTCTTAGGTTTCCAAAATAAACAGGCTTGGTGGGGGAGATGGTTTGAGTTTTAAGATCAAATCGTGAGAAAGTAATTAAGTCATTAAGAAAATAATTGCATAAGTCCACATAGCTGTATTCTCAAACTGGATGAAGCACTAAGCAAACGAGATGCCTTTACATTGCACTGAACTTTGACCTGGTTAATACAGATTACATTTGTACCCTATCAGAGGTGTGAGTTTAAGCACATATCATGAGATAAAATTTGTGTTCTCGTTGTTGCGTTTGCTTTTAGTCCTCAGCCTTTAGGTCTCTAGAGGATGAAAAATGATTGGGCTTTGGAATAAAATACACCTAGATTTGAGTCCCAGCTCCACCATACACACAGTGAGTGATAAGGGGCAAGCAACTCAGCCTCTATTAGTATAGGGATGGTTTAAAATTTCTACCTTGATTGTTTGGGGAGGAGTAGTGTTAATGTACGTAAAACATTTTGCACATGCTGGGCACATAGAGAGTGCTTAATAAGTATGATTAGTATCACCAGTATCTTCTTCATATTATTTTCATTACTTTTGGTACCAGATGTATCTATTACCACTGAAGCAGTTTTGACTTTGTACACAGTGAATCTTCTTTCCAATGCTATTGGCAACAGAGTGGAATTCAGTCTATGAATATCACTAGACAGAATCACATAACATAATAAGCTGTGAGGTTTGATGAAAACATAAGCCACCAACAGGGGTTATTCCTGATGTGTCCAATCCAACCCACAGATGCTGAAGCCATTTCTCTCTTCCTCCCTATGCCCATGACTTCTCTATGTCCTCCTTTTCTTTCTAGTCATTCAAATTTTCATGATGATGAAACATCCAGTTCAGGTTCTAAAGATATCTAAGAAACCTTTCCCGATGTCTTCAGCTCACTATGGTTCTCCTTCTCGCCACCAGAAGGTGTTAGAACATTCACTGACCTTAGAAGCCATGTTTCCCAGTCTGGACTGCTCCAGGATATCTCCTTTTCATTGTCTCCATTATTAATTTACTTACTACCATGTACCATGCATATATGTTTTGTGTCCCATTATACACTATTCATGGTCAGGAGACAACTCATTTGCATTTAATTCCATTTAGTTTCTTTCTAGGCACCATGGAAGCAAAGAGAACAAGACATGGCTCTGCTCTCAAATGGTTTACAGTCCAACAGGACAGGTACAATGCCCACACATATGAGGACAACCAAAGATGGAAAAGGATATATACTACAACACAGGTGTATCAAAGTGTTCTGAGGACACAGCAAAAAGAGAGGAGTGTCCCAATTCAGGAAATGGGTGGGAGGTAGAAGAGTTCTGGGTCTAGGTAGGTGGGTGGGGATTTGACAGGCAGAATGGAAGGAAAGGGTCTCTCAAGAGAACAATCCACTATGTGCAATGGCATGGAGGCAGGCAAATGAAAGGGAGGTATGGGCCAAATGCACTGGCAAGGTGCCTACCTGCAATTCATGACTGGATTTGTTATAAGCAGATACTTAATCAGCAGAACAATCTAGAATCTAATTTTGTTCCATTTCAATAAGGAAATGTATCCTCTTTCTAACAGGATGAGTTAGGGAGAAAAGAACTAACCACTCTGATATCCTTCCCCTGTGCTCACTGTTAGAAGTAGAATAGAGTCCCGGGGAGTGTTTCCTAAGGCTTCCTGAAGGGAGGTTCTGCAGATGCATCTCAGAGATTATTAATCGAAAGGAAGTATTTGAAAAGGTCACTGTAACATCCAGGGCAGAGAGAGGTTTTAGAGAATGTCTTCTGAGATTGGAAGGGTGACATGGTTGCAACCAGCAGGGATCTGAGGAGGTGGCAGGATCTTACAGGGGAGCGGCTATGAGGGGGCTCCTAAGGAGACTGAGTCACAAGCACCATCCTCAGAAAAGACTCCAGTGACCAAGCATGGTATGAAACAGCAGATCTGACTGCCTTTGAGGAACCATGTGGACACGGACAATGATCAGGGAAGTGGAGATCATGTGACCTGAAGATCAGAGCACCATTCCTGAGAGTCTGGACCAATATAAGGCCTCCAGTGCCATCACATAATCAAGAGAGGTTGGTATGGTACAAGAATCCTTATAGTAATTGACAGTTAACTTCCCTGGTAAGAGAGAAAGCTTCAAGTAGATTAGATGCAATTTTACAAGAAAACAAAAAGCCAAGTGAAATATTTTCACTCTTGTTGTAAAGTAAATTTTATATCCATTACACTGACTTTTATCACACAAGACATGCCTGTATAACACCATGCAAACAGAGTGGCTGAAATATTACTGGCGTTCTTGATAGTCATGGTATTCAACAAAGTCATGTTTGGAGTCTCATCAGTCAGGAGACCATTTAATTCCACATCAGACTTTGAGTGTCTCATAAACTTCCCTGAGAAGACCCTAACTTGCATTCCCATTGGGAATCCTGCCTGGGTTGCCTGAGTTTTATCTATTTGTATGAGTACCCAGTGGGCCCACTGGGGCAAAATAAAGGAACATATCAGAACTGATGACTGGGTCCCTAGACTATGACTCTTGTACAAAGACCAAAAGCAAAAGTGACCATCAGTCTCTCCATGAATTCCCTGGACGAAACTAAAAATCACTGTGAGGTAAGAGAGTTGAGACACCTGGGCTTGACCTTGAGGCACTGGTTGACGGTCATGAAGAATGGATACTTCTGAGTATGACACTGGATGCCCTCCTCGGTGTCCCTAGACCCAGTCTGAGAATGAAAATTGTAAGAAGAGAGATACCAGCGTGGTAGATGCTGCTGGCAATCTATTCAACAGCCATTCCCCATCTTCTTTGTCCATGATGGCAGAGTCTGTCACCATGATAAAGGCCAAAAAAGTCATAGGCTGCTTTGGCCAGCTTCCTTGAAGCCAGGTTGTGGCTGACCAGCAGGACAGATGTCTGCTGGGGAACTTAGTAATATTTTATCCCTAGAAAAAAAGTGATATGTAGAAGAAAATGGCCCTCTTTTTTGGCTCATGGAGAGCCATTCTAAATCCTGCAATGAGCAAGCACAAGGACTAAGCGAGGTAACAGGGCTGAAGAATGGATGGAGACTGGGTCTCTGATGACACTACTGTGCCCCAGAGCCTAGCCTGGGGAATACACCTCTAGACGTATTGCTGTGTGAGATAATAAACAACCATTTTTCAAGTCATTGGAAAGTGAGTGCTTCTATGACTTGCAGCCATAAGCATCTTAACTGGTACAGCAAAATTCTAGATGGAATGGGGTATAGACCAGGAAGTTTGAAAAGCTAAAACCATAAGGCTAATCTCTTAAGGAGCCAGAGAAAACAATATCTTTCAGGGAGGGCAGGGCTGAATCCTCCTTTGCCTCTGTGAGTATTTTGAGGGATTCCCAGAGATGATGAGAAGAAGGTGATTGAAGATCAGAGATGATGGAACAGATGGTTTCACAACAGTGTAGAGAGAAACAGCCACCACTTCTGTGCTGTTCAGGCTCGATCGTGGGAGAGGAGAAGCTGGAGAAACTACTCTGGATAGGGCTTGGAGCTGAAAACTATTGCTAACACCCTTGCAATTGTTAACCTCATTCCTTGACTGCCCACCTTAGGACTGAATGAACTGTTGAAGTTGGGACCACTTTTACCTTAGGAGTAGAGGAGACCTGGCAGTATTGTACCATCTAGAATTAGGCCTCCTTAACTCCCCAAGAAGATACCTTGCTATTTTCATTCAGTTGTTAACTCTCCATGCTCTCCTTCTAACAAATAGAACTCTTTATTAAGATATTCAACTCATCCAATAAGAACTTGGGTAGTGAATTTGCAATGCCCCTTGCTGTAACTTCTGTTGAAGCAGAAAGGCAGAATCCCTTCCACTTGTGTGGCCATGGATAAGATTATTCCACTCACACTAATTGTGCCATGGTCAGGGAAATTGAGATAATGCAAGTGCAAATACCTGGCATGTAGCCTAGAATTCATCACTTAGTGATTATTAATGGCCAGCTCCCATTTTCTTTCCCTCCTCCTCTGCCTCTCCTCCCTTTCTCTTTCTTTCTTACTCCTTTCTTTCCTTTTCTTCCCCTCACCTTCCTCTCCCCTCCCTTCTATCCTTTCTTCTCATTAAGTGCTCAGCATATGCAGTGGCTGGAGAAATAACCTTCCTGCTGCATGACTTAGCTATCCCTCTGGCTCTAGGAGGGCACAAGGACACACTTCCCCACTGCCCCAGCTGCAGTGGGGCTAAAGGGAAGGCTTATACAATCTGTCATCATCTGTGGTGACTCATTAGACATCTTCCCATTGAAGTAATGCCATAAAGAGGGTACATCCCTAGCCTATCAAACTATACTCATTGAAAACAACTCAAACACTTGGAAGTTCCATCTCTGGGGTTGCATTTGTGAGGTTACTCCTTTTGGGCATAGGTCTCATGTGACAAGTTTATCTCATTACTTGCCCTTTGATTCTTTGTGCCTATAGACGCCAGTGTACACTTTTTAGAAAATAACTTCTTAAAACAACTTAATGACATACACCTGTGATTAGATCCCTTACTCTCAAGTCCTCCTGCTTAAAGTTAACTTGTATATTTCAGATTAAAACCACTTATAAGATTCTCATTCCCATCTCTCATCCTTCATATCCCCAAAGCCTGATTTGGAAGACCACATAGGCTTGATTTCCACAGATTCATAAGCTGCCCTTTTTATGAGCTCCAATGACTTCACCTCCAGAAGTGAATCACTTAACAGTCTTGCATGTAACATGCTGGATGGACTTAGTCTTTGAATTTCTGATGAGCTTGTAACTATGGCCTGGGTCTTGACAATGCACTGTCTTAACAATGCAGATCCTGAGTGAGCACTCAGGGACATTTCTGAATATATCTTGTGTATAATTATCTCTGGTCACCCTGGGGATCCCAAATCCCCTTGGATCAGTGGAGCCAAGAGGTTGCATTTCAGCTAATAGCCAATCGCATTTTATGGCTCTCTTGAGAAGGCAAAGAGAAATGATGGTGTTTCTGTGCAGCATTTCAAAAAGAAACCTTTCAAAGGAGGGAAATCAACTCACCAAAGGAAATAAACAACACTGTGTGTTCACCAAATGCCTTTCAGAAACACCTGAGAGTCCTTTGCCAGTGAAACTTTGCTCTCTGTTTCAAGAGGTGAAAAATAAGAGAGGGGGAAGGTCGGCACAAGATTAAAGAAGGGCCAAGGCTAGGTACTCCACTGGTATGCTAAGTGGATTGCACTGCAATATTTTATCTAAATGTACGCATCCCTATAGGGCTCAAATCGAGGGTATATGCCCTACTGCATTACTTAAGGCTCCAGAACTTAAGGTGACATGTATGGGCCCACTTATATGTTGACCTCCTCAGGGCAGTGAGTAGACAAGTGAGCAGAAAGTATCAGTGGGCAAAGCTCTAGACTGGAGGCAGACCTGGGTCCATCCCCAGAGCTGCCTCTAACATAGCTGGGTACCTCTGTGCACTGAAAACCTTCTGGTACTTCCCGGCTCCTGGAGGATGGACTGGTGCCAGTAATCATAATCCATTATCTGTGTTGTACTATAGAGTTACAAGTGCTGCAGCCAGCAAACCTGATCCCATTTGATCAGCTCTGCAAAGAGGTGAAGGGAGGAGAGGAAAACAAATATTGTTTGAAGTCAGACAAAGAGATAGGTCCTGACCTTGGCATTTATAGAATCTTATGTCATTTACTCCTTATAACATCAATACTTAGGTTGGTACTGTTCAACTGAGGAGAAAACTGAGATTCAGAGAGGGTAAGCAAATGCCCAGTATCCCATAGCTAATGCCATTCTTCCTATTCCAAATCTAACAAATGTCTCCATTATAAAACAGGTATAAGTAGAAAGGGAAGCTTATCCCTACCTTAAGTTGGGACAACTTCCTATTTTACCAAGCAAATCTCCCAGGAGACCAGGTCATGACACAGAAATCTCAGTGCATAGAACACTGTATCTTGCTTGGGCAAGGATAAGTACAAGGCTTTTATGTGACAAGATGTAAGGGACCATGAAAAGCCTCCTTCCACAGAAACTGACTCTATTGATCCAATTTATTTTGGTCAGTATTCCATTCTACCCATTGGTGGATGTCATCAAAGCAACAAGCTGGGAGCTAAAGAGTCAAGACAAAAGATGTGTAAATATTAAAAGGGAGAGGGGCTTCCCTGGTGGCACAGTGGTTAAGAATCCGCCTGCCAATGGAGGGGACACGGGTTCGAGCCCTGGTCCGGGAAGATCCCACATGCCGTGGAGCAGCTGGGCCCGTGCGCCACAACTACTGAGCCTGCGCTCTAGAGCCCTCGAGCCACAACTACTGAGCCCGCGTGCTGCAACTATTGAAGCCCGCATGCCTGGAGTCCATGCTCCACAACAAGAGAAGCCACCGCAATGAGAAGCCCGCACACCGCAACAAAGAGTAGCCCCCACTCACCGCAACTAGAGAAAGCCCGCGCGCAGCAATGAAGACCCAACGCAGCCAAATATAATAAATAAATTTAAAAAACAAAAAAAAGGGAGAAAAGAAATCGTATAGCATTGTAAAACTATATAGTATTACAGCTGGAAGATATCTTTAAAATCACTAAATCTAGTGCCTTCCTTAAATTGATAAGAAAGCTGAAGCTCATATAAGCTATGAACTTCTGGGAGTGTCTATGATCACAGGGAGAAAAAGTAGCAGTGCCAGCATTCAACGTCAGCTGCATTCAAACCAGTACTTATCCTGGAGATAGTACTCAACATATATTTGCAGCATGAAGAGACAAGTGAGATAAATCTAACTCTCTGGAATAAGTCTGGTACCCTTGATCTGCATTACATCACCAGCACATAGAAGGTAGTGGAGGTGGGCAGGCCCGAGCTGGAAGGCCTTCCTCTGTTCCTCTTGCCCAGGTGGGGCATGAGGCTACCAAGGCTGCTTGATTCAGTGATCTTTTTTCCAAGTTGGACATTTCAGTTGGCTGTAAGTTTTCCATCTCCTTCTTCTCTTCATCTTTGTCTCTCTCTCTTATGCACACAAGCACCCACCCACACACAGCCATCCACACACACATATACACACAGTAAAGTACAAAGTCACTAATGTGCCAAGAGATAACACAAATTCAGTCTCTGACAGAGTCATCTATCCTTCACTACTGCCTTTAAAATGCTTTTTTAGGAGGAGTTTAGTCTGGGGTAGATAATACGATTAGCCATAATTCTTTCTTCATCCATGACTTTGGTATTCCTTTTCCACACCAACTCTGGACTTCCTTGGGCCAATGGGACAGCAGCAAACATGACAAGTGGAGACATTTAAAAAGCACTTGCACAATAGGACATGTCCTTTTGCTGCTCCTGGGAACCCTGAGGCCCTCATCATGTGAACTAGACCAGGCTGGCCTGATGGATGACAAGAACATCTGGCCGGAACCTCAGCCTGCAGCCAGCCAACCACCAGACACATGAGTGAGACCTTCAATCAACAGCAGATGGCAATGAATAAACAACAAGGTCCTACCGTATAGCACAGAGAACTATATTCAACAGCCTATGATAATGGAAAAAAATGTTTAAAAAAAGAATGTATGTATATATATATATATACATATATATAACTGAATTACTTTGCTGTACAGCAGTAATTAACACAACACTGTAAATCAACTATACTTCAATAAACAACAACAACAACAAAAAAAAAACAGCAGATGGCCTACACCTGAGGGAGCCCACCCAAGAGTGCCAGAACTCTGAAGCTGAGCCCGGCCCAAGCTGCCAGCACACAAAATCATGAAATAATAAACTTCTTTCTTTTCAATTTCAAGTTATTACATTTAAGGATTTTTGTTTCTTTGTTTTTTTTTTACAGCCAATGTTAACAGATACAGTACCCTAGTAAAAGATCATGTAAATTGAATACTTACTACATTGGGGGCACTGTCTTATTTTGTATAATTTTCACCATCTCTGAAGAAGTTATCAATATCCCCACTTTACAGAGGAAGAAACTGAGATTCCAATAGATTAATTCACTTCCATATCTAGTGAATGGCAGGTAGCACTTCAAATCCCAATCTCTCTGATGTCACAACAGACTCTCTTAACCACCACCAAACTCCAACAGTTTCAGTGACAGAGGATCTCAGAACCATGCGGTCTGAAGACTGTGGGTAAGGATTGGGTTGGTTTACCCTGTGGAAAGCAGACTCTCAGGGCCAGGAGAGAAACTTTCACTCTTCTGGGGACTGTCCTATGGAGGGCAGAACTGAGAGCTCTGAGGACAAGATGTCAGGTTCAGCTGGTGGCAAGAAAGAATCTTGTACTAAAGGAGGGATGCAATATGGAACAGGTACATTCAAGGTAAGATGAGTTCCCTATAAGCAGAGTTATTCAAGGAAAGAAATTTAGTCCATCCATGAATATCTCAAACTTATTTCTGCCTCACATGTACTCACTTTGTTCTTCTCATCAGGAAGGCACCCTGCTTTCCCCTCTTGGGATCCATTTTCTACAAACTCTTCAAGGCCTTGTTGAAGTTCAACATTTTCTGCAAAGTCTCCCGACTCTCCCCACCCCCGCTGAGCTACCTTTCTCTGAACTTGTACTAACAACACCAATGCCCTTTTCCTCTCAATATGACTCAATTCCAGTATACATTATAATGTGGATTGATGGAAAATTATAGTCTTGGAATTGGACAGACCTGCACTTGAATCTAATGGTGTGTTTTTACTTACCTTTCTGGACTACTTTATGAGGCTGCTGTGAGGATATACAACGTGAACACAGATGCAAAGTGCTCAGCATGGGTAATTCTTAGTATTAGGGTGTTTCACTTGTTGAGCTGGTCTCCTGAAATAGACCTTAGGTAGGCACCATGCCTTATACTTCCGTGACCCCATCTCCTCCCAAGGCTGGTGATAAGCACATAGGAGATACCTAGAAAACATTACTGCAACTGATTTAATAACCATTCAAAAAGCCAAATCTGAGACATTTTTATAAAATAAGTCTGTGGTGTAATAAAAAACATATCTAGTCTTTGTCCCTGGTTTCTGGCTAAGGGCCTCACAAACCCTTGGACTTTCCTTAGTAATAGGAGTGTCTTTATTCTGTTAATGAGGCAACTCCTGGTGGGGCTCCCACATAGTTTCAGGATGGGAGCTGGTGATGAGAAAGACCAATCACATGATTAGAGGGTTGGAACTTTGCACCAGCTTGACCTCCAGGGAGAGAAGTGGGACTGGAGATTGAATTCAATCCCATAGCCAATGACTTAATCAATCATGTCTATGTAATAAAATCCCAATAAAAACTCTGGACACCAAGAGCTTCCTGGCTGGTGAACACATCAGTGTGCTGGGGGAGTGATGTGCCCCGATCCCACAAGGAGAGACATGAAAGCTCTGCGTCCCCACCCTTCCCAGGCCTTGTCCTATGCGTTTCCTCCATTTGGCTGTTCATGAGGTATATCCTTCATAATAAAACTGTAATCTTAAGTGTAGCACATTCAGTGAATACTGTGAGTTCTTCTAGGAAATTATTGCACCTGGGGAAGTTGTGGGAACACAGAATGTTTTGGCCACTTGGTCAGAAGTGCAGGTGGCCCTGAGACTTGCAGCTGGTGTCTGAGTGTAGATGGTCTTGTGAAGGAGTTTGCCCTCAACTTGGGGTCTGCGTTAATCCCAGGTAATGTCAGAATTGAATGGAACTGCAGAGTACTCTGTGTCAGAGAATTAGTGTCAGAACCAACAGCCAAATGACCAAGCATTTCTCATTATAAGATTATCTTTTTCCTGGATTAGAAAAACAAAAATTCCAATAAGCTATACTAAAAATGTACACACTTAGAATAGTTTTCCTTAAAAAAGAATCCCAATATTAATTGCCTAAATTTTTTTCCTCTATTACCAAGTTAGTATTCAGCATCCTGAAGGATGTTGCAGAAAAAAATCTCCTAATGAAATTCACAACGAAGAAAATATTATGACATACAACTTAAAGTATCCATTCTTAATTTTTTTAAAGAGGGAAAAATATATGCTATTAAATAAATTCTGATATTTCTACAACATGCCTTAATGTAGATGAAGACCATGTATTTTCTTTAACCAATTAGTTTTGCTTGAGTGCTACAGTACAATTTAGAATTTTTACTTTAAAAGCTTACATATCCCTATTCTCTCTCTCTCCCTCCCTCCCTCCCTCCCTCCCTCTCTCCCTCCCTCCCTCTCTCTCTCTCTCTCTCTGTCTCTCTCTCTGTCTCTCTCTCACTCTAGCTCTTGCTCTTGCTCTCTCTTTCAAGGAAAAATTTTGTAAAGAGTGACAGCCTAATATTCTCCATAATTTCCCAGGGTAGTGTTACTGGGGTAAATGAGGTGTCAGGTTCCATGCTAATTCATCACTTATTAATTAACAATATCAACAACTCCTTTTTCATTACCGATAACACATTTTACTGACTATCCTGACTACCAGAAGGATTTTTTATTACAAAACTTATCTCAAAGGCTCTTTCCTGTTATCTACAGCAATAATAAAAAAAAAATCATTCAGTCATCATTTTAATGATGGATCATTTTTCCCCTCACTAAAATTAAATCATAAAAGCCATTTAATTAAATTGAATGGTAATTGAATGACTTTAATCATGCAAAAAATTTAAATGAAGGATGCATTCTCTCAAAGCCTGACAACACATAATGACACGACTTGACCAATGTGGCACATCCTGAGAGGAAGCAGAGGTCGATGATTATCTTTCCTTGTGGTATGTAACATTAACAAAAGAGCTACCATTGGAAAAACCCTTTGCCCCTTCCAGCTCTGGGGCAGGTTTCAACCAACACATCTGTACATGAACAAGAGGTCATGGGGTTTGATTTGGGGGAGGTTCTTATGAAGGACCAAGAAAAGCAAAGCTAGCAGCTATAGAGAACAATATGCTCAGGAGTAAGACTAGGTTTCTCTGAAGTTTCCAAAGTAACTCATTTAATATGCACTTACCATACACCTTCTATATGCTATACTTGGTGGGAGAGACACAAAGGTGTGCCCCCCAGTCTGCTGGGGGAGATATACCAACAAAACATTCTAATATGGTAAGTGCTGTGCCAGAGGTCTGTGTAAGGAGCTATGAGATCCTAGAGGAAAAACTAATAAATGATTTCAGGAGAAATCTTAAAAATTCACTAAGCCAAGCTGCTTGAAAGTTGAGTTTTGAGAGCTGAGAAGTTCTTGAGGCAACGAAGGCCATTCTAGAGAGTGGTAAAGGGACATGCATACTGAGCAAAGGCTCAGGGTGGCTAGCTAGAGGAAGGACTGAAGAGAAACAAGGGTGGGGAGGCAGGGTGAGCTGGACCTCATCCCCAACGGGGAGAAAATGGCAGTCTAAAAGCTGGCCAGTGATATGGCTTGATTTGTTCTTTAAGAGGATCTTCCTGGAAGCAATGTTGTAAGAGGCCTGGGAATTGAGATTAGAGGAGCACAGAGGAGAAGACAAGAGGGAGAAGTAGTGTGGGAGAAAGACCCTCAGGGGACTGGTGGCCATGGGACAATGTGGAAATGATCCCCATATCCCAGAGAAGGTCAGACTTTTAATGATCTTATTGTCTTCTCGGATCCTTGGTGATGACAAAGGAGCCCCATAGTGGAGACTATTGATGCACAGTTATGAGACAAATGAATACTTCTGGAATCCAATAATGCAAAAGGACATTACTTGGTGAAATTGTAAAGTGTCCTTATTACTTCCTTAGGTATTCAAAGTCCTCATATTGATCTGCCTATCTACCTGCTCCCTTATTGTCTTGGTCTTTTCCATGTCCTGCCATGATGCCCTGGATATTCTGCAGAATATGACCCTGCCATCACAACATACCAGTCCTATATCTCATTCTCCCACGATTCTGCTATTTGCAGTTAGGTGTTTAATCCATATAGCAAATTTGTTAAAAACTGTTAATGGTTCATTCATTCATCAACAAATATTTAGGGAGCACTTTGCATATGGCAGGCACTATGCACTGGGATACAGCAATGACAAAAATAAACAAGAGCAACAACATAAAATTTAGAAGCTTCACGGAGCTTACGTTCTAGGGCAAAGAAATGCAATCACAAGATAAGCAAGGAAAGATAGAGTATAAGCAATGATGCATGCCATGAAGAAAAGAACAAAATAAGAAAGGGAGTGGGGAGGGTTGCAATTACTGTGAATGAAAATTTGAATGAAACCTTGAAGGAGCCAAGGGAGCAAACCATGCAGATACTTGCTGCAAGCAGAGAGGACAGAACTGTAAAGTCTCCTTGGCAGTGATGTGTCTG
Organism: Orcinus orca; assembly: GCF_937001465.1. Lineage (NCBI taxonomy): Eukaryota > Metazoa > Chordata > Mammalia > Artiodactyla > Delphinidae > Orcinus > Orcinus orca. The sequence goes on from NC_064571.1 coordinate 19,456,192, forward strand.
ATACAGTGGAAGACCAGTGTGGCAGGAAAAGGGTGATGGGAGGCATTGTAGGAGTTAAGCTCAGAGTGGTACAATGGAGTTCCGGGCTGTCCTACAGGCCACTGTTAGGACTTTACCTGGGTGAGATGGAAACCACTGAAGGGTTTGAAGTGACATCTCAGACTTAGGTTTCAACAAGAGGAATCAGGATGCTGTGTGCAGAGTAAACTGAAAAGAGCAATGGTCAAAGCTGAGAGAAACCAGGGAAGGAGGCTACTGCAATAATTCAAGTAAGAAATTATGGCATCCTGGACCAAATTGTTAGCAGTGGAGGTTGTAGGAAGTGGACAGTTTCTGGCTATATTTTGAAGATAGAGTTGACAACATTTACTGTTGGATTGGATCTGGAATATGAAAGAAATAGAGGAGTCAAGAACGATTCTATGGATTTTGACTTGAGACACTGAAAGGGTCAGTTGGCAAGTTAACTTTCTTCCCTCTCCACCCACACTGTTAATATTTATGATTAAAAATAGAAAATAAAGAATATTACTTAGTCATAAAAAAGAATGAAATAATGCCATTTGCAGCAACATGGAATGGACCTAGAGATTATCTTACTAAGTGACATAAGTCAGACAAAGACAAATATCATATGCTATCACTTATATGTGGAGTCTAAAAAAAATTACACAAATGAACTTATTTTAAAACAGAAACAGACTCACAGACATAGAAAACAAACTTATGGTTAACAAAGGGGAAAGGTGAGGGGAGGGATAAATTAGGAGATTGGGATTAACATATACACACTACCATATATAAAATAAATAATCAACAAGGACCTACTGCATAGCACAGGGAACTCTACTCAATGTTCTGTAATAACCTATATGGGAAAAGAATCTGAAAAAGAATGGATATTTGTATATGTATAACTAATTCACTTTACTGTACACCTGAAACTAACACAACATTGTAAATCAACTGTAATATAAAATAAAAATTAAATTAAAAATAGAAAATACAATAAAACACAACAGTTACTGGGGTTAATCTTATTTCCGTCCTTCCTTCCTCTTTCCCTCCACCAGGCTTGTGAGCGCAAGGAATCAATGCCACCTCTATGTTCTAAACTTAAGTACTACAAAAAGGCTTTCCCAACTGAAACATCTCTCTAACCATCTTTCAAATGTACCCAAAGTACCACCAAAAGAGGTTCATTTTTGGAGATCTTGAAGAGTTTTGTCTTAGGATTTCTCAATTAAAATAACTATGTCTTTAGAAAGAGTAACTATGATACTATTTTTCAAACAAATATCTTGACAGAACAGTTGTCTTGTAGGTTGAGTTGCCAGATTGAGTAAATATAAACACAGAACATCCAGTTAAATTTGAGTTTCAGATAAACAATAAATTATTTTTAGTGTAAGTATGTCTCAGGTATTGCATGGGACATACTTATACTAAGAAACACCTTTTGTTCACCTGAATTCAAATTTAACTGGGTGTCTGAGATTCTATGTGACAGTCTATTTGCAAGTGAAAACGTGGGGTTGTTCACAGCTAGTTCACGACAGAAGAAAGGGCAGAGAAAAGGTGGAGAGCAAAGGGAGCCCACGGTTTTTCCCATTTCCTGCTTTACCCTAATCCTAACCCTGGATCCCAACCCTTGTGTCCTTAACAGCCAATGGTTCTAAAACTGCAATTTGTAACCACCACTGATGTCCTTAAAGGAAATAAGCATGAAGAGATTTAAATAAAACTTCCAGCCTTTGTAAATCACATTTTGAAAATGTAACCAACTCTGTAATTAAGTTCCAAATTATTTGGTGCAGTCAGTTTGGCTAACAGATGGAATGGTATTTTTGTTCATCCTTCATCCCTGGAGTTAGTTTCCAGAAATCCTGAGTGGGGCATTTCAAGATTATTGCCTGAGTGACAGTTACATGTGTCTAATAACTTACTAGAATCAATGGATTTCTTTAAATGAATTCAGTGAACCGTTATTTACATAGATATGAATAATACATTTATAAGGGGAAAAGAAGCAGTTGGGGAATACTTTCTGAAATGATGTATTGCGGTAATGATAAGTAATTATACATCAACATGTTACTTGCTGATAAGACGTAACTGATGCTATTTCAAAAAGTCTTTTCCCCAGTGGTCCTCTGTGATTCATATTACAGTGGAATCCAATCTAAAAGGGGTAGCCTTCCATTTACAAGGCAGAGAGCATTCACAAAACAATTCTCTTATAGATCAGTCTGATACCAAACATTTGCCAGATGAGACCCTCCAAGGCTTTAAACCATTCCATTTTAAACTAATCCTTAGATGGAATTTTCTCAAAGATATTTATTTAGTGTTTACTGTATACCCCTGTGTTACTTACCACTCAAGACAACCCTCTGAAGTGGTTATTTCTCATATCTCCATTTTATGAAAAAGAAAAGTGACATTTTGAGGATAAAGAAACTTGCTCATTGTCTTATCTGTGAACAGAAGACCCTTCTCATCACTACTTTATATAATTGGATCTAACAAACTGAGGACATTTCCTAGTCTCAGTGTAAACATACACACATCCCATCACTACTGTCACCACTGCATACTCTACAAAGATATTCTCAATCTTACATGGATAAAGGGGGAATAGAGAGGCTCCCTTTCTTGCTGTTAGATATAAACTCATTTTCCTAGATTAATGATTTCTCATCATATTGAAACCTATGTCATTCTACTGATAACAAAATAGTCCATGTCTACTAGAGGGGCACCTCACATTACATGAAAGACTGGGTTGAGAACTTGCATGTAATTATGAGCTTGTATTTGTTGGGGGAGGGGATTTTATACTTTCAAATATAAATTTCCTTGGCAATAGTTTGCAAGCGCATTTCTTTTCCCTCCACTTACTCATTCCCTCCAATTCTCATAAACAATCATCTAAATATACCAGGGTAGCTGGCATTTAATTATTAAGTCCTTTGGTAAGCAGAAGCAACTATTGTCATGTCAATATTCCCTCCATACTTTGTTCGATTTTCTGTAAATTATATTTTCTTAAGGAAGCTCCCCTCTGAAAACCTGTTTACCTCGTAGGCTATATCGAGTTGTTGAAGGTTGTAATTATCTGGGTTGAAAAATATATTACTCAAGAAAATTGCAGTACTATTCCATTGTATATGTGTGCCACATCTTCTTCATCCATTCATCTGTTGATGGATACTTAGCTTGCTTCCCTCTCCTGGCTATTGCAAAGAGTGCTGCAATGAACATTGAGGTACATGACTCTTTTTGAATTATGGTTTTCTCAGGGTATATGCCCAGTAGTGGGATTGCTGGGTCATATGGTAGTTCTATTTGTACTTTTTAAGGAACCTCCATATTGTTCTCCATAGTGGCTGTATCAATTGACATTCCCACCAACAGTGCAGGAGGGTTCCCTTTTCTCAATACCCTCTCCAGCATTTACTGTTTGTAGATTTTTTTGGTGATGGCCATTCTGACTGGTGTGAGGTGATACCTCATTGTAGTTTTGATTTGCATTTCTCTAATGATTAATGATGTTGAGCATCCTTTCATGTGTTTGTTGGCAATCTGTATATCTTCTTTGGAGAAATTGCTATTTAGGTCTTCTGCCCATTTTGGATTGGATTCTTTGGGTTTTTTTTGTTATTGAGCTGCATGAGCTGCTTCTAAATTTTGGAGATTTATCCTTTGTCAGTTGCTTCATTTGCAAATATTTTCGCCCATTTTGAGGGTTGTCTTTTGGTCTTGTCTATGGTTTCCTTTGCTGTGCAAAAGCTTTGAAGTTTCATTAGGTCCCATTTGTTTATTTTTGTTTTTACTTCCATTTCTCTAGGAGGTGGGTCAAAAAGGATCTTGCTGTGATTTATGTCATAGAGTGTTCTGGCTTTGTTTTTCTCTAAGAGTTTCATAGTTTCTGGCCTTACATTTAGGTGTTTAATCCATTTTGAGCTTATTTTTGTGTATGGTGTTAGGGAGTGTTCTAATCTCATACTTTTACAAGATCCTGTCCAGTTTTCCCAGCACCACTAATTGAAGAGGTTGTCATTTCTCCACTGTACATTCCTGCCTCCTTTATCAAAGATAAGGTGGCCATATGTGCGTGGGTATATCTCTGGGCTTTCTATCCTGTTCCATTGATCTATATTTCTGTTTTTGTGCCAGTACCGTACTGTCTTGATTACTGTAGCTTTGTAGTATAGTCTGAAGTCAGGGAGCCTGATTCCTCCAGCTCTGTTTTTCGTTCTCAAGATTGCTTTGGCTATTCAGGGTCTTTTATTTTTTTGCGGTACGCGGGGCTCTCACCGCTGTGGCGTTTCCCATTGCAGAGCACAGGCTCCAGACACGCAGGCCCAGCGGCCACGGCCCATGGTCCCAGCCACTCCATGGCATGTGGGATCCTCCCGGACTGGAGCATGAACCTGCATCCCCTGCATCGGCAGGTGGACTCCCAACTACCACGCCACCAGGGAAGCCCTATTCAGGGTCTTTTGTGTTTCCATACAAATGGTGAAATTTTTTGTTCTAGTTCTGTGAAAAATGCCAGTCATAGTTTGATAGGGATTGCATTGAATCTGTAGATTGCTTTGGGTAGTAGAGTCATTTTCATAGTGTTGATTCTTCCAATCCAAGAACATGGTATATCTCTCCATCTACTTGCATCATCTTTAATTTCTTTCATCAGTTCTTATAATTTTCTGCATACAGGTCTTTTGTCTCCTTAGGTCGGTTTATTCCTAGATACTTTTTTTCTTTTTGTTGCAATGGTAAATGGGAGTGTTTTCTTGATTTCACTTTCAGATTTTTCATCATTAGTGTATAGGAATGCCAGAGATTTCTGTGCATTAATTGTGTATCCTGCTACTTTACCAAATTCATTGATTAGCCCTAGTAGTTTTCTGGTAGCATCTTTAGGATGCTCTATGTATAGTATCATGTCATCTGCAAACAGTGACAGCTTTATTTCTTCTTTTCCGATTTGGATTCCTTTTATTTCCCTTTCTATTCTGATTGCTGTGGCTAAAACTTCCAAAACTATGTTGAATAAGAGTGGTGAGAGTGGGCAATCTTGTCTTGTTCCTGATCTTAGTGGAAATGCTTTCAGTTTTTCACCATTGAGGACGATGTTGGCTGTGGGTTTGTCATATATGGCCTTTATTATTTTGAGGAAAGTTCCCTCTATGTCTACTTTCTGCAGGGTTTTTATCATAAATGGGTGTTGAATTTTGTCGAAAGCTTTCTCTGCATCTATTGAGATGATCATATGGTTTTTCTCCTTCAATTTGTTAATATGGTGTATCACATTGATTGATTTGCGTATATTGAAGAATCCTTGCATTCCTGGGATAAACCCCACTTGATCATGGTGTATGATCTTTTTAATGTGCTGTTGGATTCTGCTTGCTAATATTTTGTTGAGGATTTTTGCATGTATGTTCATCAGTGATATTGGCCTGTAGTTTTCCTTCTTTGTGACACCCTAGTCTGGTTTTGGTATCAGGGTGATGGTGGACTCATAGAATGAGTTTGGGAGTGTGCCTCCCTCTGCTATATTTTGGAAGAGTTTGAGAAGGATAGGTGTTAGCTCTTCTCTAAATGTTTGATAGAATTCTCCTGTGAAGCCATCTGGTCCTGAGCTTTTGTTTGTTGGAAGATTTTTAATCACAGTTTCAGTTTCAGTGCTTGTGATTGGTCTGCTCATATTTTCTATTTCTTCCTGATTCAGTCTTGGCAGTTGTGCATTTCTAAGAATTTGTCCATTTCTTCCAGGTTGTCCATTTTATTGGCATGGAGTTGCTTGTAGTTATCCCTCATGATCTTTTGTATTTCTGCAGTGCCAGTTGTTACTTTTCCTTTCTAATTCTATTGATTTGAGTCTTCTCCCCTTTTTTCTTGATGAGTCTGGCTAATGGTTTACCAATTTTGTTTATCTTCTCAAAGAACCAACTTTTAGTTTTATTTATCTTTGCTATCGTTTCCTTCATTTCTTTTTCATTTATTTCGGATCTGATCTTTATGATTTTGTTCCTTCTGCAAACTTTGGGTTTTTTCTGTTCTTCTTTCTCTAATTGCTTTAGGTGCAAGGTTAGGTTGTTTATTCAAGATGTTTCCTGTTTCTTAAGGTAGGATTGTATTGCTATAAACTTCCCTCTTAGAACTGCTTTTGCTGCATCCCATAGGTTTTGGGTTGTTGTGTCTCCATTGTCATTTGTTTCTAGGTATTTTTTGATTTCCTCTTTGATTTCTTCAGTGGTCACTCTGTTATTACGTAGTGTATTGTTTAGCCTCCATGTGTTTGTATTTTTTACAGATCTTTTCCTGTAATTGATATCTAGTCTCATAGTGTTGTGGTCAGAAAAGATGCTTGATACGATTTCAAATTTCTTAAATTTACCAAGGCTTGATTTGTGACCCAAGATATGATCTATCCTGGAGTATGTTCCATGAGCACTTGAGAAAAATGAATATTCTCTTGTTTTTGGAAGGAAACGTCCTATAAATACCAATTAAGCCCATCTTGTTTAATGTATCATTTAAAGCTTGTGTTTCCTTATTTATTTTCATTTTGGATGATCTGTCCACTGGTGAAAATGGGGTGTTAAATTCCCCTACTATGAATGTGTTACTGTCAATTTCCCCTTTTACGGCTGTTAGTATTTGCCTTATATATTGAGGTGCTCCTATGTTGGGTGCATAAATATTTACAATTGTTATATCTTCTTCTTGGATCAATCCCTTGATCATTATGTAGTGTCCTTTTTCTCTTCTAATAGTCTTTATTTTAAAGTCTATTTTGTCTGATATGAGAATTGCTACTCCAGCTTTCTTTTGGTTTCCATTTGCATGGAATATCTTTTTCCATCCCCTCACTTTCAGTCTTTATGTGTCTGTAGGTCTGAAGTGGGTCTCTTGTAGACAGCATATATATATGGGTCTTGTGTTTGTATCCATTCAGCTAGTCTGTGTCTTTTGGTGGGAGCATTTAATCCATTTACATTTAAGGTAATTATCCATATGTATGTTCCTATTCCCATTTTCTTAATTGTTTTGGGTTCGTTATTGTAGGTCCTTTCCTTCTTTTGTGTTTCTTGCCTAGAGAAGTTCCTTTAGCAGTTGTTGTAGAGCTGGTTTGGTGGTGCTGAACTCTCTCAGCTTTTGCTTGTCTGTAAAGGTTTTAATTTCTCCATCAAATCTGAATGAGATCCTTGCTGGGTAGAGTAATCTTGGTTGTAGGCTTTTCTCCATCAACACTTTAAATATGTCCTGCCAGTCCCTTCTGGCTTGCAGAGTTTCTGCTGAAAGATCAGCTGTTAACCTTATGGGGATTCCCTTGTGTGTTATTTGTTGTTTTTCCCTTGCTGCTTTTAATATGGTTTCTTTGTATTTAATCTTTGACAGTTTGATTAATATGTGTCTTGGCATGTTTCTCCTTGGATTTATCCTGTATGTGACTCTCTGTGCTTCCTGGACTTGATTAACTATTTCCTTTCCCATATTAGGGAAATTTGCAACTATAATCTCTTCAAATATTTTCTCAGTCCCTTTCTTTTTCTCTTCTTCTTCTGGAACCCCTATAATCCAAATGTTGTTGCGTTTAATGTTGTCCCAGATGTCTCTGAGATTGTTCTCAGTTCTTTTCATTCTTTTTTCTTTATCCTGTTCTGCAGTAGTTATTTCCACTATTTTATCTTCCAGGTCACTTATCCATTCCTCTGCCTCAGTTATTCTGCTATTGATCCCTTCTAGAGTATATTTAATGTCATTTATTGTGCTGTTCATTGTTGCTTGTTTCATCTTTAGTTTTTCTAGGTCCTTATTAAATGTTTCTTGCATTTTGTCTATTCTATTTCCAAGACTTTGTATCCTCTTTACTAGCATTATTCTGAATTCTTTTTCAGGTAGACTGCCTATTTCCTCTTCATTTGTTAGGTCTGGTGGGTTTTTATCTTACTCCTTCATCTGCTGCGTGTTTTTCTGTCTTCTCATTTTGCTTATCTTACTGTGTTTGGGGTCTCTTTTTGCAGGCTGCAGGTTCGTAGTTCCCGTTATTTTTGGTGTCTGTTCCCAGTGGCTAAAGTTGGTTCCATGGGTTGTGGAGGCTTCCTGGTGGAGGTGACTAGTGCCTGTGTTCTGGTGGATGAGGCTGGATCTTGTCTTTCTGGTGGGCAGGTCCACATCTGGTGGTGTGTTTTGGGGTGTCTGTGGACTTATTACGATTTTAGGCAGCCTCTCTGATAATGGGTGGGGTTGTGTTCCTGTCTTGTTAGTTGTTTGACATAGGGTGTCCAGCACTGTAGCTTGCTGGTCGTTGAGTGAAGCTGGGTGTTGGTGTTGAGATGGCGATCTCTGGGAGATTTTTGCCATTTGATATTACGTGGAGCTGGGAGGTCTCTTGTGGACTAGTGTCCTGAAGTTGGCTCTCTCATCTCAGATGCACAGCCCTGATGCCTTGCTGCAGCACCAAGAGACTTTCATCCTCATGGCTCAGAATAAAAGAGAGAAAAAATAGAAAGAAGAAAGAAAGAAAGAAAGGAAAGAAGGAAGGCAGGAAGAAAGGGGATAAAATAAAATAAAGTAATTAAAATAAATAATAATTATTAAGAAAAAATTTTTTTTAAAGTAAACAAACAAAAAAACAAACAAAAAAATGGACAGATAGAACCCTAGAACAAATTGTGAAAGCAAAGCTATACAGACAAAATCTCACACAGAAGCACACATACACACTCACAAAAAGAGGAAAAGGGGAAAAAATAATAAATCTTGCTCTCAAAGTCCACCTCCTCAATTTGGGATGATTCATTGTCTATTCAGGTATTCCACAGATGCAGGGTACATCCGGTTGATTGTGGAGGTTTAATCCGCTGCTCCTGAGGCTGCTGGGAGAGATTTCCCTTTCTCTTCTTTGTTCGCACAGTTCCCAGTTCTCCGCTTTGGATTTGGCCGTGCGTCTGTGTGTAGGTCGCTGGAGGGCATCTTTTCTTCGCTCATACTGGACAGGATTAAAGGAGCCGCTGATTCGGGGGCTCTGGCTCACTCAGGCCGGGGGGAGGGAGGGGCACGATGCAGGGCGAGCCTGCGGTGGCAGAGGCCGGCGTGACGTTGCACCAGCCTGAGGCGCGCCGTGCGTTCTCCTGGGGAAGTTGTCCCTGGATCCCGGGACCCTGGCAGTGGCAGGCTGCACAGGCTCCCTGGAAGGGAGGTGTGGATAGTGACCTGTGCTTGCACACTGGCTTCTTGCTGGCGGCAGCAGCAGCCTTAGCGTTCCCTGCCCGTCTCTGGGGTCCGTGCTGTTAGACGCGGCTCGCGCCTGTCTCTGGAGCTCCTTTAAGCAGCGCTCTTAATCCCCTCTCCTCGCGCACTTTTGGGAGGTCTGAGGTCTTCTGCCAGCGTTCAGTAGGTGTTGTGTAGGAGTTCCACGTGTAGATGTATTTCTGATGTATCTGTGGGGAGGAAGGTGATCTCCGCGTCTTACTCTTCCACCATCTTCCCTGTGATCCCGGTGTATGATTCTTTTAATGTGTTGTTGGATTCTGTTTGCTAGTATTTTGTTGAGGATTTTTGTATCCATATTAATCAGTGATATTGGTCTGTAAGTTTCTTTTTCTGTAGTATCTCTGTCTGGTTTTGGTATCAGGGTGATTGTGGCCTCCTAGAATGATTTTGGGATTGTCTTTCCTCTGCAACTTTTTGGAAGAGTTTGAGAAGGATGGGTATTAGCTCTTCTCTAAATGTTTGATAGAATTCACCTGTGAAGCCATCTGGTCCTGGATTTTTGTTTGTTGGAAGATTTTTAATCACAGTTTCAATTTCATTACTTGTGATTGGTCTGTTTATGTTTTCTTATCTCCTTCTGGTTCAGTCTTAGAAGGTTATACCTTTCTAAGAATTTGTCCATTTCTTCCAGGTTGTCCATTTTATTGTCATAAAGTTGCTTGTAGTAGTCTCTTAGGATGCTTTGTATTTCTGTGGTGTCCATTGTAACTTCTCCTTTTTCATTTCTAATTTTATTGATTTGAGTCCTCTCCCTCTTTTTCTTGATGAGTCTGGCTAAAGGTTTATCAATTTTGTAAAACTTAGGTATTCTTTTAATATAAAAATTCAAGTTCCAACAGCAAAAGGGATGATACAATCTCTTAAGCCTTTATTGTACGTTACAGCCATGAAAACTTGCTGTCTTTAGGAGACAGCTATTTCTCTCACTGCTCCATGGAAATACATAGATCTCTCACTTGTGTGCACTTTGCTACTTTAAAGATGGTCTAGAAAAGTCATAATTTTCAGTAAGGGATTGCAGACTAGTCAAGGAGCCCCTGGCATTTCCAACATCTGGACTGCTTCTGGGTGTGTTTATCAGTTTCTGGCATTGGACTAGTATAGTGATCAACAGTTTATACAAAAAAACTGAAAAACTGATTTTTTTCTTTTTATTGTGATATTCTAGCCTCCTAAGAGTTGTCATAAGTATCCCATACCAGTGATTCAGAGTCCAATAAAATACACTTAATGGGCCTGAACTAAATTAAATCTTTCTTCAATGATTTACAAGGCAGCATGGGATTATTCTTGAGAATATAAATTTTCATTATATAGGCACTGAGATGGTAGAGAACATGTAAGAAATTATACTAAACCTTGTCTTAGATTTGTCTTTCTGGATTTTCTGATTTCACTTTTCTTACCATTTTTTTTTTGAAATGGAAGGTTTTGATCCTAGAGGGTTAGTCCTGAATAAGAATCAATGAGGAAAACTGTGAAGAATATGGTCTGTGAAATTTGATAGGTCATTTAATTTCTCCATAACATGGTTCTGTCTCCTATAAAAGGGAGATGGTGTGTAGCTATCAAATGAAAATAAAATAGATGTAGAAAAGGTTTGCAAAGTTTAAAGCACTACAGAAAGAAGCAGAGATCTCTTTAGAATCGATAGCATGCTACACCCATCCATCCATTTTCCATTATTGGGTTGTAATTTTGCTTTAAAATTGTGCCAGTCCGTGGTTGCTTGTATTTGGGGTCCAGGGATATAAGTAAAACTGTCTGGCATGGGCACAATCTTCAGGGCAGCAGCTGCCACTCCAACTCACAGTGCGGTAGAATTTTCCAGAAAAGTAAGAGCTGGGCTCTGTGGGCTTACAGCTTTTGCACAGAAACTGGCTTACTGCCCGTTTTCCAGAGCAGACTGCCGCCACTTCAAAGCATAAACTCAAGTCCACATTTACCTGGGTTTGATGAGAAGTATTAAGACAGCCCCCTTCAGTAAATTCCTTCTGGAATTTTTATGAAAGGAAGCAAAGAATCAAGCAATCTTGCCCTCCCTCCTATCCTCTTTGACACTGGCTGAAAAATCCACTTACTCAGTCTCCTGTTCACTCCTCTGGGAATACTTCAACTGCCACCTTGGCCCTCAAGTCTAGTGCGTATCTACTCATCCTTCAAGTCTCTCCCCAAATGTACCTTCCTCAGGAAAGCTTTTCCATGCTCCCCAGACTAGCCCAGAGCCCCCTGTTTTATGCTTTCATAACAGCTAGTACCCTCCTTCTTAGCACATACTGTCATTGATAATGATGCATTTGGGTGGCAATTTGATGCAATCTGTTTCCCTACTCAACCCCAAGCCACGTGAGGGCAGGGGCAGTGTCTGTCTGCCTCAGCCTTATAGCCTCAGATGCCAGGCAAAATCCAACTAGGCTACCAGTTAGGAAGTGTGTCATGTATTGGGCCCAACATTTTGCTTTTTGACAGTCTTTGTTCTCGATTCTCCTTCTCAGTCCTTTCTTTTAGTTTTTCATCCCTCTTTCTACTCTCCACCCTGCTACACCTACCCTATTCTGGGAATGCTATTCAGAGAGTTTAAGATATTTATTAAAGGTCTCCCCCTCCCTGCATTGTACATCCTCTGAGAACTTGTGGGAAGATGGGGGTGGGGAGTGAAGATGTCGGGGGAGAGGATGCAGCCCACTTCAGCACTAATGGCTCCACAAACAGCTTCTTCCCATGAAGTACAGTCAGGAAGGCAAAACAGAGAAAAAATATTTTTTTAAATACTGAGCCTCAATGACTCTTTATCCATAGTGGTTAAGTAAGAGGGAGCTGGCTGTCAAGCTAGCATAGGAAAATTCCTACTAGCTCCCCATCAAGGAAGAGGGCACAGCAAAATTTTCTAATGAATCACCAAGCTTATAGCACACCTGAGGCGTGGCTCAGGAACCAAGGAGGATCCGTAGGCGAAAAGCTGGCAAGAGGCATGGGCACAGCTGATGCTGGCCCACAGGCTTCTGAAGAGAGCCCCCCACACACCTTCAGCCACCTACCACCATCTGTGCTCCACAGAGGCCTCTCGACCACGCTTGCCTGTGGGCGACGGCACCAGCCATTAGTTTTCTCCGGTTGTGTGCCCACGCAGCCCACAGGGAGAATCCCCAGGCAAGAGGACCTCTCCATGGAGTGTGACAGGGACCACTGGTATGAAGGACCGCAAGGTAATACAGTCAGGGAAAAGTAATACACACTCTACTCCCAGGATGAGGAATTAGTTATGACCCAGGAAGTAACCTCATCTAGGTAAACTCTGTGACTGATGGATGCAACCAACCTTAGCATCATCTACTTCAATACTGTAATTTCTCAAATGAGGAAATTTGAGACCCTGAAAGTTAAGTGACTTGACTGATACCACAGAGTCAGACAAGATTAAGGTCAGAATTAGAAACCCTGCCCATAGTTTAACAGAACAGGCTGGCCATCAGAATCATCTGAAAGTAAAAAAAACAAAAAAAATAAAAAACAAATACCTAGATCCCATCCTAGACCTAGTTCATCTGAAGCTCCATAGCTGGGATCAAAGAGCCTTTATTTCTCAAAAGCTCGAGGTGATTTTCAGATTTGGTAAACACTATCTCAGACTCCTTTCATCTCAATTGTTTCTTTGTCTGTAGAGGATGATAAAGGAAGGTATCCAAGGTTTCTGACTTCTAGAAGCTTAAATATTAGCTGAGGAGATGGGGCACAGGCAGGAGAAAAGGTAGGGATCAACATAGAATACCATGTACTTACTGGACTAAATTAGGGAGGTGGGAGCAGCAGTTAAGTCTAAGCATAATAAGAGAAGGGTGTTCTACATGCAAGTTTGGAAAGGTCTCAGGGACTGGACTCTGAATCATTTATATTAAAATAGCTGAAGGAGGGAAGGTTGGATAATTTCTAAATGTCTCCTGAATCCCTGTGCACTTTTTCATTTCCAATGCCACTGCCACCATCTTGTTCTGACATTTGAAATCTCTTACTTTGGTTTTACCAACAAGTGTCTAACTGGTATCCCTTCCTCAGGTACCGCTCATTTCCCATCTAGCCTTCATATTTTTGTTGGAGAAACCTTTCACATGTACGAAGCTTTTTCACATTGTTCCTCTGCTGAAAATTCTTGCAATGCCCTTCCTACTTGTAAAGTCCAAAAGCCTTATAAATGCAATCAGGGCCCTTCTTCTTCTGGCTTTAACTTATTTCTTTAATTGCATTTTCAGTGCTATCCTTTACATACCTTAAGTTTCACAAAAATCACTGTCCCCCAGAAAAACTACTATGTCTTTGCCCATGTTTTTTTTTTTTTTTTGATTTGGAATGCTCTTATCACACCTCTGTCCTCTCTTCCCAATTTCCACTTAGAAAATTGATACACATCCTTCAAGTCCTAGCTGAAATATCATCTTCTAGTAATAATATTACCCTACTCCAGAGATATTTTCATTTTAACAGGAAGAAAGTTTATTTAGCAGTGGAATTCCAGGCACCAACCAGTAATGAAGATAATGGTGGCCATTCAAGCCCCTGAAATCACAACTTATAGACAAATGTCTCTCTTGCCAATGGGTAAAGTCACAACCAAGTGGAAAAAGATGTGAATGTCAGGGCATGAAACAACTCTGATACCTGTTTACCTAGTACAAAGGCAAACATCTTCTTGTGTGGTTGGTGAAGATACAGACATTGGTACTGTTGGGCCTGATATCCAAATCCAGATTAAGTTTTTGTGCTAATTTATGGAAATAGGTAAGCTAAGAAATGCAATTACTATTTGTAAATCATTTTGCTATAACTTTCTCCTCCAATATCGTTAAATAGCGAAATGCAACTGATGCTCTTTTAGTTACAAGCAGAAGAAAATTAATCCTTGCGGCAACAAGCATCTGTCAAGGGATTTGATGTTCTCAAAAATACTCCTTGGTATTAAGCAAGCAATTTTTCACTTCTGAAGGGGATTCTCATTGATATGTATGAGCTAAGCACTCTATTATTTATGGTTAAGTGCAAATTGATATGTTTAAGAAGAATGCAAAATTAAGGGATGTGTATATTAAAAGACCTAAGGTGGTAATTGTGCATCCAGTGTGGGTAATTTAAACACAGTGGCATTACAATATGCTTTAATAATCCTAGGTATGGCTTTGGAATACAATAATGCATTGCTCTTGGAAGGTCTGCACACAAAGTTACAAGAAGCCAGGTTGCTCTGGAAGCATTCTCTGGCTGTGAAAAATATTGCATAGAGACTACAGTGGAACCGTGGAACCAGTATTAGATTGGAGGTTAAAAAGTAAAGCTGTCTAGTAGAATTTTCTGCAATAATAGAAATGTTCTACAACATTTCTTTAGCAATTTCTGTAACAATATGGTAGCCATTAACTACATGTGGTTATAAAACACTTATGAAGTGGTTACAATGACTAAGGAACTAAATTTTAAATTTCACTTAATTTAAATGTAGTCTACTGTGACTAGCGGATAGCATACTGAAGATCGTTTAAGCTCAATCCTTACCATGAAATTCACCACATGAGAGTCTCCTAACCTTTCCAGTTCTCAGTTTTTTTAATGCACAAAACAGTTTTAACAAAATAGGTGTAGATTTTAAACTCTCCTTGCCACCACTCCCACCCTATCAGGTGAGACAGAAAACAAATGAAAATCAATAAAGAGATTCTCCTGGGACCAAGAAACCAATTAAGCAATTATGCGCACACACACACACACATGCACACACACACACACACACACTCCCAGTCAAAAGAGTATTCTGAAATTAATTTCTAAGGAAATTCCTTTCTTAAGGGTCAGGTTAGATAATGCAAGTCTGGCTCACTGGAATTTTTGTTAGCTATTATTATGTTTGTTATTTTAAATATTTGTCAATATTGTTGTTGTGGACAGAATAGGCAGTCTTTTTGTTAGGATTTGAAAATTCCGTAGAGGATCCTAATTTTTAGTTCTTTAGAACCTTTTGCGGGCTTGAGCTAAGGACATGCTGATAATTAGTAAGAATAATACATAAACTAACCAACAAGATAGCAGGGATGGCACTGATATTTCTATCTGGTTGATTAAGACACAGTGAACTCTACCTAGCTAAACCTTCCAGAGCCCTTTCTCACAAATAATAAAGCAGCCCCAAGGCAATGGAATGCAAGATGAGTATGTGTAAATGGTGGAAGCAAAGGTAGAGAGAGGTCCAAAGGACTATACTGTAGATCCCAGCAACCTTGTACTGCACAGCCACAGAGGAAATCCTCAGACAAGGTCAGGGCTGAAAAGAGAAGCACCAGAGGCAAGCACTCTATCTAGCAACTCCATTTTAAAGACATTCCCATTAGGAAATACCACAAAACTTGTACAGAAAATAGGTACACAAAATTGTACATACACAAGCATTAGTACAATCATAAAAGCCAGGGACTATCCATATTCCTAACAATAAGGAACTGGTTAGTAGTTAATCTTTAGAACAGAACGCTCTGCAGCCCCCAAAATTTGTATTCAGAAAGAATACAAAATTGAAAATATTTCAAAATTTATTATATAATTAGTGTAAAATAAGTGAAAATAATATTGAAGAATGTGATCACTCTCTTTATATATATAATATAAAGTATATATTATATATATATATTTATATATAGTATATATTATATATATTCTAAAATTTAAAAACATATTTTAAAAAATTCATTCATTCATGTTCCTACCACCTGGAGAGAACTACTATTAACATTTTGGTACCTATTCACATATTAACATATATTTTTCAAAAGTACCATGTATTTATAATTTAAAGAACAATTATTCATCTTATTTTTAAAATCACCTTTTCAGAAGTTGAAGGTTCCAATGCACTAACAGAAGAGCAAGTAGTTAGCTTAGTAGATGTCACCAGATTATGTACAGTTCGTTAGTTAGGTGTAACAACAAGTCTTAGGGAATCACAAAAGGGTTAATATTCTTCCTAAAACACCCTATTTAGGCATAGGGAGAAAACTGAGTTTATTTGATGATAGATACATACTAATTAATGGCTATCAATATTCATCAACATCTATTACCTTTGGTTTTATGTAAACCATAAATATAATTTTCAAATGGCTATGAGCAATCACTACTTATTCTTCCTTAGAAAAAGCGATGACTAACACAGTGATCTTTTTATAGCACTGAAGTTGGCTACAGTATTCAAATTGTTACCCTAACTATATTACTAGCAAAGGTCCTCAACAACCTGGACACTACGAGGAGAAACCTGTTTCAGGGACATTTAAAAAAAATCTTGGCCATTTAAAGGAGCCAACCTGCCTCTCTGACTACACAGAAATAGCTCATGATAGCTACAAACTGGTGTTAAAAATATATTAGGAAGTGCTTAAGAGCATGCAAACTGCTCTGTAATGAAGTTATTAAACTGAGTGAAGCTAATTTCTGAGGTACATTCTAACCTACAACCTAAGCCAGCAAGCAGAAGTCAATAAACTTTTATGGGGTTCTGTAACCAAGCCATTCCTAGGAGTTAAATTACCAAAGCCCATTACAAGGTGTGTTTGACCAGCAAAACCTGAACTGACACTTGCAGCACATACACGAAAATAAAGTTAGCAAATGGGCATTTAAATCTTCTGCTAACTCTTATAGGTGCTTGTGTCATTTGTGGAGAGCTGTATTTATATGTGAACTGAGAAGGAAATGTTGCATCCTGCTTTGAACAATTAACATATAGCCGAGTAATTCAAGCAAGGCCTGGAAAGCAAACACTCCAGATGTTTAGAACAGTGTGGCTGTGGTGCCACCAGGCACTTGGCTGACTCACTAGACTGTCAGCACCATGAGAGCAGAGACTGGGTCTGCCCTTCAGCAGTTGGTCCCCAGGACCTGCACTGGGCCTGGTAGGTAACAAATCTCACCTAAATATTTTGGAAGAAATGCCCAGGTAGACATCGGGAAAAGGTGCAACCCAAAAAGTGAGGTGTATGTCTTTAAATCCTTAATTCAATTACCAATTATCAATTCAGACTTTTCCCCCACCCCTTGGGATTCCACTAAACAGAGAGAATGGAGCTTATCACATATGTGATGTAGGTGGGCTCTGCTCTATGCTGTCTTGCACACTTGAGTTATCATTCCTGCTCTGAGAACCTGATTACAATTCCCAACCTCTGGCCTCTCTCTGAGTCTTGGTTTCCTTGACTTATTCCATTGGTTTATGTTAGTGAGGTCACAGCTGTTACTTTAAAAGCCCCATTCTGAAACAGAACCAAACAAAGAAGTGAAGTTTCTTCAATTAGTGGAAACAAACAGATGTAGCCTCTGTTTTGTGAAAACACTTACCAGGAATCACAGGACTAGAAAAGACCTAACTATATCAGCCAATCCATTCCAGAGCCTCCAGGCAAAGACAGAGCCCTAGACACCAGTAAATGAGATCTATTCAGATTAAAGTCTTTGAGAAACAGTGCTATGGCTCCAGAACTATTTCTACAAAATGTACACTGATAGCGGACCCTCCATCATATCCCCTCATTGTCAGATTAACAGAACATTAATCTTTCAGGTAGTTTATTATTATTATTGTTAATTACTTCATTATTGAGAAATAGCATAGTGTGCTGCTCAAGAGTGCAGGCTCAGAAGTGGGCCAAGATTTGAAAACTGGCTCTCTCACAGAATTGGAAGACTAGGAAAAAAATTTAACTATTAGAAGTCTCTATAATAATGTGGGATAATAATAGAATGATAATAGCACGAAGTTCATTGGGTTACCATGAAAGTTAAAAGAGATAAGGTGTGAAGAGTAACTGGAACATAGTAAGGGCCCCAAAGTTAGCTGTTATTATTATTCTTATGGGCCACATGTTGATATTGTGGTCCAAGATTATAAAACATGCCTTTTAATTTTCAAGCTAGGTGCACAGCCATCATCTCATTTAATGCTCCTATCAGCTCTCTCATTTAGCCAGGAGAAATTTTAGTAAAGAGAAAGAATTAAATCCTTTGTCCATTGTTACAAATTAACTTAGTTGAGGTATGAAGCTTGAAACCTGCATATTCTACATCATAGCTTAATCCCTCTTTCTGCCACATGATGCTGAAAAGGAGTTTAAGAAGCCTATTATACATCTTGTTTGAGACAAAATTGTACCAAAGGAGATTCCTGGGTTTCAGTATGTCTCAGGAATATCCTGAGGGACCCACAGGGAATCTGATGAGTGCACTGCACCTCTGGTAGAGGGGCAGAATGGGGCACTTAGGACTGCACTGCACTTCTTGGTACAGGAGCCCATGGGAGAGGATGGAAGGCCATTGTGAAGAGGAGTGTAGAGTGGGTCAATACAAGAGGCAGCTCAGGGGCCCGGTGACCTGCTTCAGTACATCACCAGAGGCTGGGCAAGATCCAGGAAAGATCAAATTACCGCAGAAGGTTTGGTTTTGCAGATGTCCCAAGCCACAATTACTCAGTGCAATTCTGTCTGTCTCTCTTCCTGGTGCTGTGCTTGCATCTACTCAAAACCCTGACATTCAGTGAGCAGTGGAATAAATGGGGTCAATGTTAGGGATGATGTCTGAGTTGGAAAACACCCCAAAATGGGCCAGTCCAATCTGTATAGTGCTACCCAGTGTCTAGACACTGCCAGGCACAGAAATCAGGATTTAGGGATCTTGCCTGAATCGAGAAGGTCTAATTGGGCCGTGAGATAAGCACACCTGGAGCTGCTATAGAACATCCCAGAGCAACACAAAGGCAGAGATGGGGTTCAGAACCTGCATCTCACCCAGTTCTGGTACTGACACTCATAATGCTGCTGACTAGACATTAAAATGTTTCTCCTCCTTCACTGGGGTTCTCCTGCTCTGCAGCAATAGACTTAATTATGATGCTAATAACATTCACAATTACCACTAATTGTCCCTAGGTAACGAGGAGGCTACCGCAGAGTCCTTTCCACCGAGGCCCTGCCAGCCCTAATTTCACATGTGTCCTCTTGCCTGGTGGAGAAATCCAGGCTCTATCAGCAACTAACTGCCTCACCACCCACGGTTGAGGTTAACATGGAGAGTCCCTCTGCTTTCCCTTCAGGTTGTGGCTGTGATGCCTGTGAAAACGTGCCCTAAAGATGCTTCAATGGAAGCAGTCCTCAAATGTAGAATCACATGTTAAAGAGTTTCAGGTCCCCTCCTAAGAGCAGATGAGGTCTGGAAACTGGGGGATGGTCTATTTGCCACAGATGATTCAGTGAGACAGTCCCCTCCCTGCTCAAGCCTGTGTCAGTTCCTCTAGTGCAGACACCACCACCTCCTTCCCATTTGTGAAGTTGTAATAGGAAAGAACAAATCTGATTCCATATTAGATCTGTTTCTTTTACTTAAACCTTTGTACTTTGTTGCTTTTGCTTGGAGTTAAGAATGTTGCCTATAGCCTGAAATATATGGGAGAGCCCATTCTCAAGCCTCTGACCTTTAAGGGTGTAACACTTTCCCATTCATACAGAGATAAAAAGTTGCAGAAGAGAGAATAACATTTGTCTTGTTGGAGGTTTACAGGAACATTGTGACCTGACCTATGTGGACAGCTGTGAGAACAAAGGATTCCCACACCAAGAGGTTTGCAACAACCGACCACACCCCTCCCTCACCTTGCCTTTAAAAATGCTTTGCTGAAACCCTTCAGAGAGTTCAGGGTTTTAGGGGCATGAGCCACCCATTCTCCTTGCATGGCCCTGTAATAAACCTTTCTCTGCTCCAAAGTCTGACGTTTCAGTATTGTTTGGCCTCACTGTCCATCAGACATATGAACTTGCATTTGGTAACAAACTCTGCCATGCCATTCACAGACTCAGACACTCAATAAAGCCCTGAACTGCATTCTGCTTTGCACTGTTGTATGTCCGGGGACCCTGTCTTCTATTTCCCTTAGAACAGAGCTCTGTGAACACAGGTTGAACACATTAAACTGACTTTGCAGATACTGAATTTACTTTTATTTAGGAATAGCTGCAAGCTCCCCACGTGTAGAAATAACCTGAAGCTTTACCTTGGAAGATTTTTACAAGGAAGTTTTGCTCACTTCATTCAAAGAAGAATGGACTGCCACTCTGCCCAAGGTAGGAAGAGCTCACATACAAGGCTCACAAAAAGAGCAGTAAAACTCTTTAAAGCAAAAGAAATTTATTGGCTTCCCTGGTGGCGCAGTGGTTGAGAGTCCACCTGCCGATGCAGGGGACACAGGTTCATGCCCTGGTCCGGGAAGATCCCACATGCCGTGGAGCAGCTGGGCTCATGAGCCATGGCCACAGCCTGCGTGTCTGGAGCCTGTGCTCTGAAACGGGAGAGGCCACAACAGTGAGAGGCCCGCGTACCAGTAAAAAAGAAAAGAAATTTATTCTTTTAGCTGGCCCATACAGCACCTTACTTTACTTCCATCCATTAGAAACATGTTATAAAATGTTGGATTCCTAGAAAAAGACACTTTAGGAAAATTGTAATGGTAAGTACACAAATCTCTGATGTCTATGGTGTGCCTGATGCACCCTAACCTTGTGCAGTGTACAACCTACACAACATTGTATGTGACAATGCTAAGTTTTACCACAAAAGGATTAGAGCCTCTTGGGACTCTGGTCTTGCCTCCTGGATGCAAATAAAATTTAGAATGCAAATTGCAGTGTAACTGACTGTGTTGATGATTGCTACGATGTGGATTTCACTGCAAGCATGTCTATATTCATGGAACTGACCTTGTTCAATTATTGCTAATCCTTGATGGAATGCCAAAGGCAGAGTTATAACACACCCAAGAGAGTGAAGGCTGGAGGAGAAGATAGATCCATGTGACTCACTTAGGACTGAGTTGCATTGTACACAGTAACTCACTATCCAGAAACTGGCTGGCTGGGTCAGGGCAAGCCTGGCCTTCACACTAGGTCCTCTCCTACATACAAATCTGGGTACATTCGCTGACACCCAGATCCATGCATCACATATTCGTTGAAACTCCTCTTTGAAGATCTACTTTCGGCCTTCTCTCCCTACACCGCATTTATCAGGTGGCCACACCCAGGCCACAGAATGTGATGAATGGTCCTCTTTTCTAACTGCCCTCTCCTATAGCCAAAAGATAACCACTAACATTCACAAGCTTCTTTATATACTAAAAAGTCCTTTCATCATGTGTATCATCTCAAAATGTATTCCCTGTGGTGATGCTCTGAGGTGGGTCTCATTATTATTCTCACTTTAAAGATAAGTTAAGTGACTTTCTGGCAATAACATAACCAGTGCAAGATAGCTTTATGTCTAACAATTAAGATTCTGACTCCAAATTATCATACATATATATATTTATATATATGTATTTATGTATTCATACATACACATATATTTTATATGTTTTTTTCAATTACAGCCACCTATCTCAGAATTAAGAAGAGGTAGGAAATATGGGTAAGAAGGAAGTTGAAGCGTAGAGTGAAGACAAGGCTGCAACGAAGAATGAAATGGCCTCTTACTGGTATATCTGAGTCCTCAGAACTTTCCAGAGGACATAAACAAGCTGTCTTCCAACATGATATGTCCATTTTAACTAAAGAGGAAATACTGGGTCATAGCCATAGGTTCTATTGGAGTGAGGTCATCCTTGGCACAAAAAGCCTCAATAAAATGTTTGTTGAAGGAACCCTCCTTGAACAAACTGGGCATTCTAGACAGATGGACATCTTCTACTACGAGCCCAGGAGAGACCAGCCAACGGTGTTAGTAATTCAGAGGTTGTCTTCCTGCAGTTACTGTTGTTCAGCTTGTAGAATAACAATTCACCCACAACTGTGCAGGAATCTGTCCTGCGTCTGGCTTCAGCAAAATTCTGAAGTTTCTGCTTAACAAAGAAGCATGCTGATAACATGCTGACCTCCCAGTGATGGACTTGGCCTTCCTCAGCACCTGGATGATTCTGCTTTAGTGAAGTTGTTCAAGGAAGAGGCTGAATGAGCACTTTCTAGGGATGGCCCAAGTGAGTTACTCCCCCAGGTGGAAGTTGAATGGATACTTGAACAGGCAGCCAGCTTCTATCCAGAAGCAGGGGTTCCTTGTAAATGGGGTAACAAATGTCTCAGCAACAAGGTTCCAAGCAGTTTCTTGAAGGACCCTGAATGCTTTCTGGGAAAGAGAAGCTGTTTCTTGCCATGTTCTCTTAGCTTCTAATGATTTTGTATTTCGATGTACCATAGCAAACTCAACTTCCAGGGTGATGAAGGAAGCCTGGAGGAGCAAATGGAGTGCAAGACCTAAACGCAGAGCACCTGAGAGAGTGATGCTGGGTAGATAGAGCCCACGCGTACAGTCTTGAGAAGAATGTCCCCTGATGCGGAGGATGAAAATTGCATTCACACTGTATGGCTGAAGGCTGTGCCATTTAATGGGTTTTTGAAAATGCTGCATCCCATCCCTTGGCAAAGGAAGCCCATTAATAAAGGGAGGGTGGCTGGTAACCAGCTACAGATAGCACGGCCGTGCCAGCTCACTGTGATTAGAAACCTCGCTGCACTTAATACATTCCCACATTGAAACAGCTTCATTTAATAAAGCAATATTACTGCTGACACAAATGTATTAAAAAGTGTATTAAAAGCACAAGCAGGCGTCTAAAGCTCTTAGGAACATTCCACCTGCTTGGCGGAAGGGTGGAAGAAAGGTGCAGTCTTAAAAAGACTTGTATTTTATGAGCGAAACCCAGTCCTAGCATTAAAAGACAATGGCAGAGGTATGTCGCTTCAGCTAATGCCAATGGGGATCATAAATGTAAAATACAGCTTGTAGTATACGTGCATACATATATACACATACTATCTAGAAAGTAAATATACTATATACTATACTATAGCATACACACATACACATATACACGTTAGATAACAAATCCACCCTTTCCTGGAACAATCATGAGCCTCTCAGATTGCCGATGTAGCATCCTTTTAAAAGCATCATTTTTCCCTCAGGGAAATGTGAGTCATTTTCTTCAGACATGACAAAATGTGAGGCGGGTGGGGGGTGGCAGGAGAAGTACCGAATCTCAAGAAAAGGCACGAGAGTCTGGTGGACAAATTTTCTTTTGGAAACAAGTTAGTCATTTGTCTCCCAGGACAATTCACTACCGACAAGAAAATCAATTTGAAAGAAATCAGCATTATGAAATACAAATATAGGACTGAAAACCAGAAATTAGGTTTCGTCTAGATCAGCCAGTATTTTTCTTTCTGAGAGAGAAGGAAAAAATAAGGAACAGCAGTCAGCTGTGAGAGAGGAACCCCAGCCCTTACTGAATCACTGTATGACCATGGGGCTTGGTCTTTCTTCATGTAAAAAATGGGGGTAATACTGCTTTCTGCTCCTAATTTCCCCCTGGGTTCATGGGAGGATTCAAACTGATTCTGTGGGTGAGGTTATTTTAAAAGGGCAACACAAATGTAAGATATATCTGAATATTCTGCAAATCATGAAAGAATAGAGAAACTGGTATGCTCAAACAGAACAATGGAAAGAAAACTGATTTGTGACTCAGTAAGGCTGGCACGTGGGGAAGGGAGACATGCATTTATGGAACTCCTGTGCTGTGTCAGGGCCATTTCACATCTCCGGCTATGTCCAGGACAACCCTGGGAGTCTGGGCTTAGGTCCAGTTTCCACATGAACAGCATAATAAGAGGAGGAACATAAAATCGGCCCAAGTCACAGAGAGGGTGACAGCACCCAGTACCCAGGGCTTTCCTATTGCACCTGGGATTTAGCCTAATTCTGCCAGTTGCTCATGGTATGATCGTTGCCAAGTCAATTCCTTCCTTTGAAAAACTAAGGGATTTCTTAAAACCTAGTAATTTGAATAATACCTTCATGATTTTTGCTAAATCCATAGACTACCTATCCTATAATTTAATGAATACTTTTCTAAATTTAATAAGAAAATCCTATTACTTCTATAAAATGGAAATCACACATTAAAATACACAGAAACAGTTCCAACACATAATAAAATACTCAGCTATTATAGCAAAAAGGTGCTGTCTACCACCTCGGCTCCCCATTTTGGGAAACACTCGGTCAAGCTATCACTAGTTTGACTCTGGAAATCTGTGTTCTACTGTGAAGTCATAGGACCGATTCAGTGTAAGTACCAGGTACCAGCTACTGCACTGGCCTCTCTATTACCATGGCTTCTTACTCTGTTTTAAATACTTTTTCTCCGTTCTTTCCTTTGTATTTTTCTGCACACTGAGTTCTCCTCAACTCTTAACTTCTAGCCATCTTCAATGAAAATTTCAGCAAGCTTTTTCCTGAGAATCAATGTGGAGAGAAGCATGTGGTAGGTATTATCAGGGCTTATAAAATGAATAATGCATGCCAATAATATATATGAGTCAAGAGTCAAGACAGATGAAGCAGTTCAAGAAAAATCTTACAAAGAAACATAACACCACACATACAAGAATACAGTTAGCAGAGACACAGTCAGAGAAGAAGAACAGATACTCAAAGATCGACCCTTAGAATTAAAAGGCACCACAGAAGCCACCTAGTTCAGAGCCTACATACCAGTGGCCTAGTGTTTGAATTCAACTGGCAAGCATGTTTGGTTTGACATCCAAATTACTTTACAAAAGAAATAAGGGAATGCCTTTGTAATTAACCTCAGTCTTCAACCCTCTCTATGATCTTACCCCAGGCCTGCTTCACTGTTATATTCTCTACCTGCTCGTGAAGACATCTGAGAGGTACTTTCTCTGATGCACTTCATCCCCACCCCTATCAATGAGAATTACACAAAAGTAGGAAAACAAGGCCCAAAGAAGCAAATAACCTTGTTAAAGCAGGGCTGGGACCAGAATTCTACAGCTCTTGACTATCAGTGAAGTCCTTATTGATTAAGTTCAATTTACAACGATGCTTCCAGAACGGATGATTCTTTTTCTTAATACATTTATTTATTTATTTATTTATTTATTTTTGGCTGTGATGGGTCTTTGTTGCTGCATGTGGCCTTTCTCTAGTTGTGGCGAGCAGGGGCTACTCTTTGTTGCGGTGTGCGGGCTTCTCATTGTGGTGGCTTCTCTTGTTGCAGAGCATGGGCTCTAGGTGTGCAGGCTTCAGTAGTTGTGGCACACAGGCTCAGTAGTTGTGGCTCGTGGGCTCTAGAGCGCAGTCTCAGCAGTTGTGGCCCACGGGCTTAGTTGCTCCATGGCATGTGGGATCTTCCTGGACCAGGGATTGAACCTGTGTGCCCTGCATTGGCAGGCGGATTCTTAACCACTGTGCCACCAGGGAAGTCCCCAGAATGGATGACTCTTAAATAAGGTTTTGAAAAGATGTCACTAGACCAAATCTTGAAATAGGAGACATTAGTTGAGGAAGGTTGCAAAGAAAAGAGGCTGAGGAGAGAGGATTGGGAAGTTTGAGAAACGGGGAAGGAGATATACCTTATAACCAAGCACGTGCAAAAGAACAGCAGGCAGATGAACATGCGGACGCAACTTCGTCCTTGGGCCTGGAAGGCCTGAAGGAACATGCAAAGTGAGAGAGATGTGAAGTAGAGAGCCCAGACTCTACTGAAAGGATTCCAAAGGGAGTTTAAGAAATACCAGGCAGGTACAAAATGATCTGTACTAATAGGAAACGAGTCTAGAAAAGCATGGAGGTCAAGAGGAATAGTAGGGCTTGAACACTAATCAAGGTGTCTGTTAGATTTAGGGGTAGAGTGATTTTTAATGATCATGTGCAGCTGTTTCTGTTTTGTAGATAGGTTCATTTGTGCCATATTTTAGATTCCACATATAAGTGATATCATATGGTATTTGTCTTTCTCTTTCTGACTTACTTCACTTAGTATGATAATCTCTAGGTGCATCCATGTTGCTGCAGATGGCATTATTTCATTCTTTTCTATGGCTGAGTAGTATTCCATTGTATATATGTACCACATCTTCTTTATCCATTCATCTGTTGACTCACAGACACAAAGAACAGACTTGTGGTTGCCAAGGGGGAGGGTGGGAGGAAGAGGGATGGACTGGGAGTTTGTGGTTAGTAGATTCAAACTATGACATTTAGAATGGAAAACAACAAGGTCCTACTGTATAGCACAGGGAACTATATCCAATCTCCTGGGATAAACCATAATGGAAAAGGATATAAAAAAATAATGTATATGTGTATATAACTGAGTCACTTTGCTGTATAACAGAAATTAGTACAACATTGTAAATCAACTATACATCAGTAAGAAAATTAAATTAGAAAAAAAATGTTATTTCTATTATGAAATGAAAAAAACAAATCACATGCAATTCTATTCCTTTTCAAGGAGAGACAATGGCCCCAGAGAGGTTGCATAACTCCCTCAAGTTTATGTACCCGGATAGACACAGAGGGAAACTAGATCCCTGGCTTCTTCACTTCCAGTTTGGTATGTTTTTCCACTTTGAGTTGGACTGGGTTCAATATAATAGGCAATAAAGAGAAGGACAATGCAAAAATATAGTTTGAAGAAATGGAGTTTGTAGCTATATTCAGTTAGAATTGGAGTAGAAAGTAAAAGGAACAAAAGAAATTGTCAGTAGTTCTTGCCTCCAGGTCTTATTTTAAGGCCAGGGCTTCCTTGTAGGTACCAACATCACGATACTTCTTCATAAGAACCTGATAAATATAATTTAAAATCAAATCTCTTCTTTGCAAAAGTCATCAAATTACCTTTCCCACCCACCCCATCCATTATGCCTCCTGCAGATACATCATCACCTTGCAGACAAGTCACCTCCTACAAGGCCTCTTGTAACCTCGTGAGCTTGCATAAATTCTATTATAATATCAGAGAATAAAGGCAAAGTCAACCACTAGTCATAATAAAAAGCACCTAGGACATATTTTTGAGGAACTACAGAGCAATTTTTTTTCTATCTGCCCAGATATGTGTCAACAGCTTGCTTTCTGACTTTTGAAATCACACAGAGTTTCTGTTGACCAGAATTCATCAAGTTGTTTTAGAAAACACCTAATGTCAGCAAAGAGAACTATTTTTATCACTGTATGTTGTTTAATAGCCCTTGATGGTGATCAAATTTACAACACCTATAAAAGGCAGGACAACCCAAGAGGCTGAGACAAGAACTTGGATTTCTAAAGAACTAAGCATTACACTGCAAAGATTCTAGCTAGTACCTCAGAAACTAGGAGGAACAGGATGCTACTAACAGAAAAGTAAAGGCATAAAGACTAGGCATATGGCCAAATGAGTAAGTATTTAAATTATCTTCTTAATACTAACCCCTCCTCAGAGTTTAGTAATCCAGCAAATATTTATTGAGCAGTTCTGACATACAAGGTTCTATTCTAGATATTAAGAGGGTAAACAAAGATAAATAAATAAGACTTAGTCCCTTATCTTCAAGAGCTCCCCAAATAGTGCGGCACAGAGAAGTGTACATAAATTATTGTAATGTACAGAGGGATGTTTTAAGTATCATAGTGGCCACTGGCCCAAGCAACGTGCTGAAGGTGCCCAGAGGAACTGATTCAAGAAAGTTTAAGTCCGATTATTATATAAACAAAATTTTACAAATTGTAAGCAATGATGTGGATTAAATCAAGTTCTTTTGACTGAAAATTAATTAAAAAGATGAACACCTGAGCCATTTATAATTTTGACAATTTATCTATAAGTTTATTAATAGGATAACACTCTAAAAATGTGAAGGCAATTTTCTTGTGAATTGTTGGCTATTCACAAATGGTTAAAGGAAAAGCTGTTATCTTTAATGCCTCTTAAATGTTTCCAGGTAATGTGGGCTTCCCCAGGTAGCTAGATGGATACAGAACCCAAAGCAGGTTTTGCTCTCTGGCATTTCCTTTTCTTTGCAGCCTTCTCAGAATTCAGAAATAAACATTCAGTAACAAAGATAGAGAGAGTCAAATGGATCAGAAGATCTTGGCTAACTCTTGGGGAAAGTGTATCACCTATAGAAAGTCAGTTTTGGTTCGGTTGGCTTTCTTTAGTATGTACTGGGGGTAATCAATCTATTTGGTTCAATAGGAGTCTACTTGAGTCTTTCCCGGTTTTTCATTGCAGTCTGGTGAGGCTTAGTCAAGGTTTCTTCCTCTGCATGGGTTGCCATTTCTCAAACGGGGGAAGTTGAGGGTTTCTGAATAGGGGACAGTGATGGGAGTGGTAGCCCACCAAACAGGAATGGGTGTCAAGATGCTGAAGTCTTTCAGAAAACCCTCTTTGTGGTGCCAACTGGACAGTTGTTACAATCATTTTTATTTCACAAATTGCATTTGAAAGATGAAGAAACCAAGATACAAAGTATAAGGCATGTGCCAGGTGTCATACACAGTTGGCACATAATCAAGATGGATATCAAGATACAGGTTCTAATAACCCCTGCTCCTGAGGATTTGCTTAAATTTATCTATAAATGAATGGGAAGAAACACTTTTGATGAGCTATTAAAAGGCTATTGCATATACCATTTATTAATCTTTCATGACTAAAATTAAGGTATCAAAACTGTCAGGATATCAACAGCAATATTCAGGAACCCAGAGATTTGACCTCCCTTAAGCCTTAGTTGGCTCACAATTGAGAACTACTTTAGGGCTAATGTTTCCCCTTGAAGTATTTGTCTTGGCTAGTTGGAGAAAGCTTAATATCTACCAATATCATAGGACACACAGCATTAGAATTGGACTGCATTCTAGACATAAGTTTAAAGAGGCATTTGAAAAACACTAAGGCAACAACCAGTAATGATAAAATCAAGATGCCTAAATGCAAATTGCTTCAGAAAATCATAGAAATACAACAGAGTACATGGAGTAAAAAGAATAGAAGGAAAACATCAAGGAAATAGAAAAAAACAGACAACATAAAGCAAGATGAGAGAAGTAAGATTTAAAGCTATTAATACGCTGATCATGAACAATTTCTAATAACGAGGATGCTTACGGTTGTTAATAACAAGTAATGCTTCGTGAAAAAAGCAGGCTACCAATCTCCATGCACAAATGATTACAACTACGTATAACATGCAAGGATGCTTACAGGCAGCGTACAGCCGTTAAGAATATGTATCGTAGAATCCACAGATCCACATTTGGATCTGTAATCCATGACTTACCATGTGACTCTGAGCCAACTATAAACCCACTGTATCTCAATTTCCTTTTTTTTAAAAGATGATAATAATGATACCTGCTTAAGAGTCTGTTGGTAAAGATGAAACTAAAACGACTTGCAAGCTTTAGAAAAGTGCCGGGCACATACGATGTGCCCAGTCAGTGGTAATGATGATTATACTATTAACTCCTTAATACATAGTATCCTAGTGCCTTTGTCTTATCTCCCAAGGAATTCCTTTGCCTAGCAATGTGGCGAGGGAGCTTGGATGCGAAGTCAGGAGGCCTGAAATCTGGCCCTGAATCTGCCAATAATTAGCTCTGCGATCTTGAGTAATCCATGCCCTGTGCAAAGAGGAGCTGATCTCAATGCTTTTGCAAGCTCTTTAAAAGTAAACTCTGCTATGGCGGAAAGATACATGAGGAAAGAGACATGAAATACGGAAAGAGACATGAAATGAGGAGAATCATGATGCTGAACTTGGCCTCTAACAAATTCTCTCTGGGTTAAGGTTTGCCTTGCCTGCCAGGTTACTCTGTAGATACAACATTATGCCATGGAAGTGAAACCCACACCATCACCAGTTCTACCCAAGGAGCCACTGATGATGGAGGAGAGAAAGGCACTGGCGCTCCTCTGTCAAGACTCTGATCAGAAAAGAAAACCAGGCCCTGCCACCTGCCAGTGCAGTCACAGCATCAGGTAAATTATATGGATTCCCTCTTTTATCAGACAATCATGCTTTGCCTGTATTATTTCTTCATCAGTAACACCACGAGCAAGATCCAAAGTTCAGATGCTTTACTCATTAAATATTTTTTTTAATTACTTAAAGAAACCTTGTTTCATTGCATAAACTGGGCCTGATATAGCTTTTAGCCTTTCTCTTCATTCTAGGGAACAATATCCTATGTTCTAGAGGCACGTTCACCACCACTGGAAGTGGGAAGAGAGTTAGCCAATTATGACCACCTCCACCAAGAGACATGACACCTCCCCTGGGGCAAGTCATCAAGTATCCAACTGGTGAGAGACTCCCTCCAGGGAAGTACACAGTAGTTGGAAGATGGTAGACAAGAACTGGGCTAAGGAGTGGTTGTATTTGTTTGTTTGTTGGTAAGTCTGACTAAATGGGACAGTCATGGAATAAAACAAATTTTAAGGCAATGAGTCTCAAGAAATGAAAGAAGACTGCAAACTCTGAGTCAGATGCTATGGGCAAAGCACAAAGAATGAGAAACAAGTGAGGGTTCAGAACTCCAGAACCTCTTCTACCCAACAAACAAATAACACTTCTTAATTTCCCCTGGCAGGCGATTGATGATCACATCCGAAACAACAAGCATTTGTGAGCTGTTTCCAAAGCAGGCGGAGAGAGGTTGTGCTTCAGAATAAGTCTAAAGTTTCATCCATCTTGACAAAAGCTTGCTAACCGACTGAAGGATGAACTTCTGCTCAGCAGGTCGGGCAAAAAACAGGCTATGATAGAAATGGTGAGCGATCCTCTGAAACAATAAAGGTGGACAGAGACACTGAGTTGTTAGTTAATACCTCTAAGAGATATGAGGTCACAGACATAGCCACAGTTTCCAATATGAAGTTCAAAGTCCTGAAAAATCACCCCCCACCAAAAAAGGGAAAAATTACAAGTGCTAAGTTTAAAGGGCTTTTACAATTCTAACAACATGCAGATTGCTCCAGTGAAAAATTCTAGATTTCAATAACCTGCAGAGTGAGACCACTTGGGATATTTATTCTGAGTTTCTGGTATCCAACCAATGTAAGAATCCATTTAGTTTTTCTAATTTTATTTTCCTCTAGACTTCAGGCCTTATTAAATCTTGGCTATCCCCCTACGTAATATGTTATACAAGCTTATGGGTGAGTGTGTTTTGTACATGACAAAGAAAATTTATTTATAAGGGATCAGAAAGCTGGACATAAACGACTCAGGAAAGATAGCACAGAGAATTCTAAAATGGAAGAATGTGATGGATAGGACTTGAGAAACCAGAACAGTATGATTAGAAGGGAACAAGAAAAATGCAAAAGAAACTTTGAGCTATCTCCCCGGTCACATAAGGTAGACTTGTTCGAGGTATGATGTTGGACAGACAAACTGACACACTCTAAGGTCTGGAAGTGAGGGACAGCTTCGCAATCGGGCAGGTGGGGGAGGTTCACAGAGGGGAGATGTGATTGATTAGATGATGGGAGATGATTGATTAGAGAATGGTGGGGCTCTCAGGTGTCTAAGAGGTCAAGTCTCCAGCCTCCTCATTTAAAGGGTGAGGAAACTGAGGCCTAAATATATTGATCAAAGTTACATAGCAAATGCAGTTATTATGGTTGCTACTAGCAACAGGGAGGTCCCAAATTTCCCAGCTTAATGCTGTTGTCCATACCGAACACACCAGGCATCAGCATCTGCACCTCATTCTCATCCTCATATTATCTGAACTGTCCACAGCATGTAATAGAGTTCCTGAACTTCACCAAGATCTTGAAGCTTTCTCCATCCTTCCCTTGCAATGTGTCCCTCTATCTGTTGATTCTCCTTCTAACTTGACCACTTCTTCTCCATTGCCTCCTCCTAAACCTGCCCCTTCAAATGTCCATGTTTTCCAGGCCACCATCCTTGATCTTCTCTTCTCTCTTGATACATATACCACATATAACCTAATAAATTAAAAAGCAAAACCAAAAATAAACTGTGTTTCTTGCTCACAGTGCACAGATACATTTCATGTTCCAAATCTAGGCAATAGTAGTGGGTATAGTAGTGGGTATCTAGGTTGTTATGCTGTCTGGTCTACATTTTTTTGCTTCCTACACATATCTCCCTTGAGGTAACTCCTCATTCCATTTATAGATTCACACACCTGTAGATAAGTGCCATTCTGTCTACAGAATATACAAAATCTATATTTTAAATATATAAAATATTTATTTATTTATTTTCTTTATAGTTGGTATTTTAATACCTTAAAGAAAACTCTCTAGCTGGGAGAAACTGCTCCTCCCAGAGCTAGTTAATTCTTAGAGATAACAAAGGACCCAGCTGGGAGCAAGCCTTTGATAAGCAGACTAAGCCATCCAGAACCACACCATTCTATCTGGCCCAGGAACCCTAGAAGGCAACATTCCTCTCTGCCTTAATCACCTCAGGACCAGGTGCTAGAGATCATTCCTATAGCCTAAAGCCACTCAAATTATTCAAACTAGCCAATCCCAAACTTTTCACCCTGCCCTGCCTTGATGTTCTCTAGAAACCTCACCACAGGCTCTGACCTAAATCTTGCCCTCGATATTGTCTTCTGCCTTCTGACCATCTTGGTTTCTTTCCAAGGTGGCCCTGTGTGGCATGCTGTGCCTCCTGTCTCTAGGACCTCTGAGTCTAATAAACTTTGTTTTCTTCAGCCTTCTGTCTGTCTCTTCTTGTGGTCACACCTGAATGGCCATCTCATAAAAGACAACAAAATACATTCAATCTGTTTTGTGCTTTCTTCAGTCACGTACCAAATCAACAGTCCTCATTAGAATAGTTCCCACACTTTGATTTTGTAAGAATCACTTAAGTCCCCTGTTAAAGTGTAGATTCTGAATCTCCAGGCTTTCCACCTCCAGAGATTTTGATGATTCAATAGATTGGGGAGGTGCTGAAGCCTGTGATTTAATACATACTTCCAGGAGATTCAGATTTGGAAGGATTCACAGATTTGAATAAAATGTATATTTTTAAGATGCAATGCACAGTGTGAGTGTGTCACAGGTAATGGCTCTGCCTTATATTTCTTTATCCCTCCTGGTAAGGGTGCCAGGCACAGTGTAGAACACACTAAGTGATGTTCTCACAAAGAAAAAATGCTCACCAAAAGATCCGATGTATGCAGTGAAATATTTCCCATCAGGAATGGAAGATCCTGTGTAGAAATAAGTGGAATTGTGTTTCAGAGGACATACCAAGGTTCCAGAGGACTTGGCTGTTGTCTTAGATAACCTGGTGTTTCAGGGTCTTGGCAGTCCTATCATCTACCACTTAGTGTCAGTGGCCTGGAGGTAGGGCTGGGAAATATGTGCAGATGCCCAGAAGTGGTGCCTGAACAACCCTCGTCTTCACATAGTGCTTACCGTTTGCAAGGGGATTTGGGATCCAGCATCCTGCCTAATGCACTCAAGTGGATTCCTCAATGCCTGGTGAGTTTAGAAAGCAACATCACACTTATAGCATGTCCTTTGGTATATGATACCACAACCACCTAACTTCTGGTTTTGGACTCTTAAGAACTTGTTTATTCAGTTAGGCACAAAGCTAACCACTGGGTCCATACTTTGCCTTTGCACTGATTTTACAAAAGCATTATAACCAATGTTCTGCGTATCTGCTGTTTTAAAGTTATGCTCAATTCATTTGTTCAGTCTTTATTAAACAAGTTATTTCTGTACTGGCAAAAGGTCAATTTAATTGCACCAATAACTTTGAAAAAGACAGTTCAATCAATACAACTATATTATATATGTGCACTAAAATTTACCTTGCGACTTCCAGTAACAAATTGCAAACAATAGCAGTTAAAGGGGTCTCTTTGGGCTTTGGTGCTTTCATAAGGTTTAGAGAAAGAGTAGGAACTCAGATGCTAAATGACAAGCAGGATTGGGATGGAGAAAGGAAAGAGCATATGAGTAAAGGCACAGGAGCTAGAAGTGAAATGACATGTTTGTGGGACTCCGAGGAAGGAACCTAACAGAACAGCAGGCGTGTATGGATTCTCTGTGGGTGTGATCTAGATATTCACCCGGGATTAAAACCCTTCCAATTAAAGAATGTGAAAATACGAGTGACACAAGTTAGGAAAAGTGCTTAAAAACACCTTCAGATAGGGCTTCCCTGGTGGCGCAGTGGTTGACAGTCCGCCTGCCGATGCAGGGGACACGGGTTCATGCCCCGGTCCGGGAAGATCCCACATGCCGCGGAGCGGCTGGGCCCATGAGCCATGGCCGCTGAGCCTGCGCGTCCGGAGCCTGTGCTCCGCAACGGGAGAGGCCACAACAGTGAGAGGCCCGAGTACCGCAAAAAAATAAAATAAAAAAAAAACACCTTCAGATAAAGTGAGCTTTCCAAATACACATGATGTTAAAACAAATGGTCAGGAATGGGCCCTAAATTAAGATAGAGTCCCACATTTGGCAATGGTCAAAATAAGGGGTGGAGTTTGCTGACAAAGCATTCGCAAAGAGCAAAGCTTGTTCTGAACACCACAGCCTTTGCAGGTTATTCCCACCAATTTCAAGCAATAACAGCACACAGTTTCAGCTCAGCTGATTTAGCTTTTGAAAGCAAATGCTGCCCTGAGACAATGAATTCAAAAAGGGGAACTCAAGTGTGAACACTCAGCAATGTGGAAAATCCTTTTGTGTACTTTATAATTTTCTGTTTGTTTTCATCTCTGTCGAGTATCACGTGCACATAAGCTAGTTTTAGGGGTAGGTTGAGTCTTCCACCTGGCTCCCATTGTAGGTATGCTAGGTTCTCTGTGAAGATTTCCTCGTTTCTCTGTTGAGATGTATGATGTGGTGAGGAAATGACAAGAACTCACAAGATTTCTCTGTGAGCACCGCATTGAGGATGATTAGTTCTTCATTTTCCGGTATAATTAAGGCCCAGAGCTAAGAATCCAATGACCCCCAGCCCTTCTTGGGTTCAACCCCCTTTCCATCCCACTAATATCCCACCCTGTCTAGCCCTGAAGCTCTGGGACAACAGGATCAAGGAGGGTTCATTGTGGTGACCACTGACCAAAGAGGCAGAATCAATAGATATAGAACTCTAACTTCCCCCTTTCTGTCATTATTTCCCCAAATATTAATAGCAAATATCTAAACTTGTTGTTATGGGTACTGGAAAGAACGTGAGCCTTGAAGTTAGACGTGGGTCGAAATCGTAACCTAGATTTGGGACATTGGGAATGTTTTTTATTTTGTTTGCAGAGTGAAAATAATCATACATATAGCATATGATTGAAAAGCAGATTAAGTAAGGTAAGTTACAGAATAACTTTTATTTAGTAGAGTGCCTGACAATTAATATTCATTCCCTTTGCATATGCCTTTCTCTGTGGATACTTATTTAAAATGACTTTGTGTACCTGTGGTCTGAACTTCATATTAGAACTTTAAAGAGACATAATTTTAATGATAATGTCACCTAATAGTTAACAAGATATGCATATTAAATAATATGCAAATATCTTAATTCTTAGAGTTGCATATGGAATTCTGCAAAAAGTTTTGGCCAGTGTTTTTGCTCATACCTTGGACAAATCTTGTTTAAATAAATGTGTGAGTGACAGGAGATTGGGGAATAACTAAGGAGGCTACTTTAAGATATAGGCAGACCTTGGAGATACTGCAAGTTCAGTTCCAGACCACAGCAATAAAGCAAATAGCACAATAAAGTGAGTCACAAATTTTTTGGTTTCCTGGTGCCTATAAAAGTTATATTTATACTATACTGTAGTCTATTAAGTGTGTAATGTCATTATATCTAAAAAAATAATGTATTACCTTAATCAAAAATACTTTATTGCTAAAAAATATTAACCATCATCTGAGCCTTTAGAGGTTCATAATCTTTTTGCTGGTGGAGGGTCCTGGCCTCTCCAGGAACTTGTCGTCACTTGTATTCAGAGATGATGTAGAAGGGATTTCTGCCCTGGGCATTTGAGCTAAAGGACCACACTTGGAAACATGTTTCTCTTAGTGAGGAACAGTCTAAAGGACTTTTTTCTCTCTGAGCATCATGTTCTAGTCAATGTGCAAGCAACATTTACTGAAATCCATAAAATGAAAGACAAAATATATTTACTTTCCTTTCTTCTTACAGAATAATGGTCAGGAATTTTAATCCATATTGATTTATTACCCCATGATTTTGACTAAGACTATAAGGTAAAAGTTCTTTAGTTCTCTGGAATCTCACAAAACAGAGAGTTCCTGTTGATGTTAGGTCACAAATATCCCGTAGCTTAGTGCCTTCCTTCTTTGTGCAGCCCAAGCCTTGACTCTTTGATGTGGGGCCGGAGACCAGAAGCCATGCTTGATGCAGATGGGCATATGGGCTGGTCAGGCATCTCACACTAGGGATTACAACAATAATCCCACCGGGATGTGGAGAAACTGGGACTCTCAGCTGGTGGGAGTATAAATATACATAAATGGTAAAGTCTCTTTGGAAAAGAGTTTGGTAGTTTCTTAAAAAGTTAAGAAACTTTCAGATGACCCAGCTATTCTATTCCCAGGTATTTTCCCAGGAGAAATGAAAGCATTCAAAAACTTGTACACGAATGTCCAAACTGAAAGCCCCAAACTGAAAACAACTCCATGGACAGGGGAGTGGATAAATGGACTGTATTATAGCCACACAGTGCAACTGTACTCATCAATAAAGCAGAACAAACTGTTAATACACGATGCAATATGGAAAAATCTAAAATATTTACACTGAGGGAAAGAAGCTAAACAAAAAGAGCACCTGTTGTTTGATGCCATTTATAGAAAAGTCAAGAAAATACAGACTAATTTATAGTGACAGAAAACAGACCAGTGGTTGACTGGAGATGGGAATGGGATGGGGAGGGGTAGGAAGGAAGGAGTACAAAGGGCGCAAAGAAACTGTAAGGGGTAATGGATATACTCATTATCTCGACTGTAGTGAAGGCTTCATCAGTGAATACCTATAAAAACTTACCAAATTGTACACCTTAAATAAGTGCAGTTTATTGAATGTCAATTATGCCTCAATAAAATTGGTTTTGTAAAAGATCAGGGAAGGAGCTTAGAAGAAGAAAGAAGAGGCACAGTAATACCCCCATTGTTTCTGTGGGATGGATGACTCCCATAAGGCTTTTTTCTAGTCACTGCTGAGCTAAAAGTCCAAACCAACCCACATTCTCATGTTAGAAGAAGGACATTCACAAAATAACAATTCCATTGAAACACACTGCTCTTTCCTCTAAACAACCCGGCTCATACTCGTGGGTTCTCTCTAGTTTATAAGCCTACTTCTGTTCTGCTTTGGGACCTATACTGGAGCTATTTCTCCTTTGTATCTTCAGAAACTGTTCCTTGCGGTTTGCTGCCTGCTCTGCCTCTCTCTTCCTGTGATCCATGTGGAAGCCCAGTGGCCAGGCTTTAGTGGCAGTGGGGTCCCTGCAGAACGAAGAAGACACACCCGAGCAAAGTCATCATCGAGAGAACGGGACAGACGCAGGCTGGCGAAGGACCAGCTGGATCCAGGCTACTGCTCAGCTTCGATATCCAGACCAGGGAGCAGACTCTGAATGGGAAATGCTGTTGTTTAACTTGACTCTGGGATAGGGAGGGCCAGACAGATGTAAATGTTCCCTGCACAGCGTTACATGGCAAGGCCACGGGAGGCTGGCACCTTTGATTTGGCTCTCATGGCACCAGAAGAAAAGCCAGCAATGCTGGGCTATTTTTAATATTCATAGAGCCTAGCAAAAGATTTATGACTACAAATACATAGTGTGGGAGAGATAAATTGGAGCAAGGCTCTCCCAGCTCCAACAGAGCAGTCAGCCTGCCAGGCTGATCAATAAAGTATTTAAGCCCTGAGTGCTGTGTGGGTTGTCATAGATTAAAATTTGAAGATCTTTTATGGTGTAACAAGGTCCTTAATTATAACTCTGGGCTTTGGATCATTTGCAGGTTGTGCAAACAGCAAGAGTTATGCTACAGAGAATATCCTTGGCTACAATAGCCTTTAAATACAACGCCCATGAGAGAAAAAACTCAGTTCTCAAGTTCAGAATTTTGTCCAAGAATAAAGGAGTCTGATGGATTTCTACAATAAAACCACCTCCTGTCTCAACTGTACTTGATATTATTTTTCTCTCTTATATGACATTCATAGAATCTAATGAGCTAGCTGAAGTTTCAAGGTGATTTAGCTTTCAACCCTTTTATCCTTTGTCACTCAATATTGCTAAAATATTCTCATTCTTTCTGAAATTTAAGACGCACGATAATTTCACTCACTGTGGATTTCACCTGCTGATTAATGTCTGTGGCTGGTTGGTTACTAGATCAACAACCTCTCTTAGAACAAGAGTCTTGAATAACTAACAGGATTGATTAGCAAAATATTTTAACTATCATCAACTGATCATGCTAAAGTAGTTTTGATTCTTGAAGAACAACTGGCATTAATCTAGAGCAACGTTACCATTATCTTAGGGCTCCATTCTTGGCACACTGCCATGTGATCAGGTAAACTCAGAGCATCATTAACCCAGCATAACAGGCTGATATAAATGAATCTTAACTTATAAATATATATATGTGTGTGTGTGTGTGTGTGTGGTGTGTGTGTGTATGAATCCCTTAATGATCACACATTCCCACGTGAACTCATTTGGCATCTATATCTATAAATTACATTACGGGGCTAAGATACTAGTATTAATGATGAGGGAGCAGGAAAAATAAAATCATGGGTTTAACATGGGAAAGAAAAAAATTTTTCATGAGATCTTATGTTGTGTCCCCAAATAGGAGTAAGGATCTGGACTTGGAAGAAGTAAGAATATATATTATTGGGGGTGTGAGCCAGAGAGATTGTATAGGACCGAAGTCAAGAGATAAGTTGAGCAAGCGATGAGGGAAGCAGCTGGGTTAGGGTTTACACATCCCTCCGTGGGGATGGCTAGGGGCAGGAATGGTGAGCTCTGGGAGTGGAAATTCTTAAAAACAGAGTGGTGCTGGGAAGTTGCCAAGCACTGACAGCATACAAGCTCTCAGGTCTGGTTTGGGTTCAAGGCGTTGTGTATATTCTCTAAGAGGTCTTAAAGCCAAGGCCATCTGATGAGTTATATTGTCCATCAGTGTCTCATGCGTGTCTTAGATTCCTCTTGTAAATTGGATAGGGCCTTTGTTCATCCTTCTCTAATCTCCTTCGTTGGGATGGACCAGAAGTCAGTTCACTGAGGGTGTTCAATAAATATTTATTATTAGGTTCCTTCAATACTTTCTGAAAGGTATGTGGGAACGTTCATAATTGCTTTCATTTCAGAAATAGATTTATACATATGCATCTCCCCCCAAAATATCTTTGCACAATAAATAAATGATTTTCTGACAATCACCCAGTTTTTGCATAACTCTGCCGGGTGGTCACCCAAGTTTCAACCCCCAGCTGAAAGCTATTTTCAGCACACAGATGATTTTCCCGGCATGAGAGCACTCTTTTCAGGTTACATCAAAAGGAGGATCTCATAGAAGAACTGTATTCAGTACAGACGCTTGAAAGATAGCATGATAATTGCAATCTCCAAATACATACATGGATTGAAGACATAGAAGGAGTTTCTGTATTTCCTTATGTTCATGGTCAAGACTGTCTAATCCTGAAATGTATGAATTTTTAAGTACAAAGTTATATTGTTATCATGCTAAAAATCTTTCTCTGATGCAAAATATCTTAAGCCCCCTCTTAGACATTTTTATAAACATTAGCTTCTTTTGTGAATAAGGACTTTTATTAAGGCTCCCAGGAACACAGCACCCAGAAATCAGCATGTTGTCCCCCCTTCTGCCACTAGGTGGCCAGTACTAAGTGCTGCGATTCATCACCCAGGGGTGAATTCCACTGAGTAGGTCTTGGGAGATGTTTGATGTTTCTACTGGTTTCTTGTCTGTGGCCTCAGAGGCTAGCTTTACTTATGCTGATAACTGTGTTCCTTCCCCCATTCCGTCTCTCTATTTCTCTTCCAGGGTGAAGTGCTTCTTAACTCAGATGCCAGTCCCTGGACATGGTATCTAAATTAAGAGGTTCATTTTCTTAAAACTAAACCAAGTGACTTGTCAGGCAGTTCTTATTTCTCAAGAGCCTGGGAGTCTCAGCATTTTCCCTAAGTGACTCTCATTATGCAGAGGCCTCTCTCCTCACACTGTCTACAAAGTCTCTTCCACATCTGCCTGCAAAACATCCTCCATGCTTTCTCTCCTCAATCCTTTTCCCAGCTTCATAACGAAAAGGCACAGCAGCCTGTAACAAATGCTTATCAAGACTCAAGGGCTTCTAATTAATTCCTTGTAATGCTATTTCTTATATCAATTAAGGCCTGGATATGCTGCAACTCCACGTCAAGGCCAGCTCTTTGCAACTTCAGAGTGGGATACTTCAGTGCAGGAAGTGTTTACAGGGTTTGACTGCTCAAAGCTCTGTTAGCTCCCTCCTTGCCTGGCATGTGGTCATTATTCCTTGCTCTGGGGCCTCAAATGGTCTTGAGTAAAGCAACTCCCTGAGGTCACACAGTCAAGGATGAAATTTTGTTTCCAGATGCTCCTTTGGGGAAGGCACTATTAGAATGGTAGCACCTTTCTCTGGGTGAGGATATGCTCATTAAATGCAGTATATCCTTGAAAGGCACAGGCACCTAGATGTAGGTTGAAGAGACCAGGCGAGTAGCCAGAGAGATGCAAGAAAAAGAAGTGTCAAATTAAAGAGAAGACACTGGACCCAGAACAGTTGTCAGCAATGGATACCCAGGACAG
The DNA here is from genome assembly GCF_937001465.1 of Orcinus orca. Classification (NCBI taxonomy): domain Eukaryota; kingdom Metazoa; phylum Chordata; class Mammalia; order Artiodactyla; family Delphinidae; genus Orcinus; species Orcinus orca. Next base: position 19,497,254 of record NC_064571.1, read on the forward strand.
GCTCCTAGGGAGAAGGACAAGACAGACCTAAATGAAGGGCAGGTCAAGGTCCAGCTGAACCTACCACCATTTCGTCCAGGATATAGAATCTTCACAACACTACCCCTTCTTTTTCTTACTTCATTTCCCAATCCCTAGCTTGATATTCAGGACAGTATTCTGAGAACTCATCCTTACGATAAATCAACACAGACCCTTAGGGTGTCATAGTTAGAGGTGCTATTCAAACCCTTTCTACCCAGGGCTAGGCTGTATAGGTACAAAGTCCACCCAGTCTCACTGTACCACTGAGGAAACTTCCATCTGAAGAGCAGGCCTAATTTGGAGTTGACTACTACAACAACAAAAAAGAACTGCGTACCTTTTACACTAGTATCACCAGTACCACTGCTGAGAAACCACAACCACCAGCCTTAATGTTTCTCTAAAATTATATATTTTATTTATTTATTTTCTTTTTGGTGTATGCGGGCCTCTCACTGTTGTGGTCTCTCCCGTTGCGGAGCACAGGCTCCGGACGCGCAGGCTCAGCGGCCATGGCTCACGGGCCCAGCCGCTCCGCGGCATGTGGGATCTTCCCGGACCGGGGCATGAACCCGTGTCCCCTGCATCGGCAGGCGGACTCTCAACCACTGCGCCACCAGGGAAGTCCTAAAACTATATATATTTTAAACAGTCACACTCAACTTTCCAGCAAAATTACAGACATGAAGTAACATATCCAAGGTCATCAGACTGGATAATAGCAGGGCTGGGATCAGAGTCTCCAAGCTCTTTCCTCAACCATATAGGATAGTAATTCTCTTGCAAGACACGTGTTCACAACTCATATCTTTGTGGCCATGTTTCCTGATCCAAGGATTAGGCTCCATGGTCTGACAATGGGATGTGATCTGTGGAAATCCAGGTCAGTATTAGCTGTTGGGAGGACACACAAGCACACTGTGCACTTCTTTCCATATGCTCTTAATGTCCCTCTCAAACCAGAAGTTCAGAAAAAGTGCCTTCATGGGACTTCCCTGGCGGTCCAGTGGTTAAGACTCTGTGCTCACAACGCAGGGGGCAGAGGTTCAATCCCTGGTAGGGGAACTAAGATCCTGCATGCTGCATGGTGCAGCACCCCCCAAAAAGTGCCTTCCCTCTGTGTAGCAAAAAAACTCTTCAGAGTACACAAATACGTGCTGGATCACATTTAATAGTGAGGAAACTCCTACCGATTTGGATTCTCTATCTCTGATGAGCAGAAGGTGTTTCTTTTTTAGGAATGAGCCCAGGAAAACTATTTCGTTTTTCCTAGTGATTTGACAAACCTAAGGCTCTTTGACAAACAAATGCAAGCAACTTCAGGGCACTTGCACAAATAGAGACAATAATCTAGAGCACTGTTTCCTGTTTTTTAAGAGACTAAGCCGTTTCCCTTTCCTCCTACACACACAGGCAAATTACATTTCCCAGCATCTCTTGCAATCAAGTGTGGCCAAGTGCCTGAGTTCTCATTTGCAAGGAGGACAGAGAGAACTAGAAGGCAGTAAGGAGTGAGAAGACACAAGATGGAAATAAAGGATGAATAGCAGTATGACTGCCGGTAGAAGCTACCCACCTCCTGTGCTGTGATATACCACTAATTTGACCACTAATATCAACTGCTTTGAGAATTTGAAAGCAAGATACAGAAAGAGAATTTGTTAATGAGAGTAGAAGCAGAGACACAGGAAGCAACTGATTTGCATTAATGCTGCAATTCTAAGGTAGGAGGGGCGACCGAGAGCCTTACCACCCAGGAGTCTCGATTCCACAGGGCCTGTGGTTCTAGGTCTCCCCTGAGGTAATCAGGGCTCCTTCTCTTTTCCGGGGGTTCAGGCAAATTGTAGTGATCCCAATCTTACAATAAACCTCCACTAAGCTGAGTTCACCTGAGTGAGTCTCTGCTTCCTACAACAAAAGTGCTCTCCAATTAGCGCCAATAAGCCAGCTACACACCTGCTGCTGTGTCCGCTCCGCTCATCGGCCACATGGCTGCACACTTGGTCTTGGCTGGCATCCACTGTTCCCAGTGTTTGCAGTGATCGACAGTTCCTCAAGAGCAGAGATATCAGCCCTAATACTTTGAAAAATCTCTTAAAATGGTTAGTACAGTATTGGGCTCTCTGCTGACACAGAATTACATTGTTGTTTTCAGGGTTTATGGTTCCCAAGGTTATTATTAAAATCCCTCTTTTATAGGAAAAAGTGTGTTGAGCTTAACTCTATGTACCAAACAAATTTGCTTTTATATGTGAAGATTTGGACACTTACAATATTATTAAAATAATAATGGCACAAAAGAGCTTTGAAAAATACTGCTAAACTTAAAAGGGAGTTAATAATCTTCAGAATCCTTGTGTGCTCTGAATTTTCATAAACCTAAGATGTGGGCTTAGAACAAGACATACCCTGTACCAACTAATCTAGTGCATATTTTTAACAACAGATTTTATAAATGAGTGACTAAATGGCCATCAGGCCAAATCAGTTACAATTTTTTTGTAAGTAAAGTTTTACTAGAACACAGCCACACCCATTCATGTATTTTTGTCCAGGGCTGCTTTATGGAAGAGTGGAGTAATTGTGGCAAAAGCTGTATGGTCCACAAAGCTGAAACTATTCACTATCTGGTCCTTTACTGAAAAAAATTTCTGACTCCTTAATTAGAAGAAATATTATATTATCCATTTCCCCTAACTTCAGAATAGTCTCCATCACTGTTTCCTCTTCTTTCACTCCTGTTATTTCCACTATGGTCCAGATACGCAGCCCTGCTCCTCTAGCCATGGCAGTAGCCCTCAATACATCTACTGTTCCTTCCTCACTCCCCTGTCTGAGCCATCACCTGTAGTCATCTCTTCCACAGGACCCAATCTGCTAAGCCAACACAAGCATCAAAATGACATGATCCCTGCTTTTAACTTGGAGAGGTCATAAGAAAAAAAAAAAAAAGAACACTTCCCAGAGAAAGATAACAAAAATATAAGGGAAGATATGTTAGTTACACATAATACCAAATACTAAAGTATTTGCCCTGGAAGCACAAGGAGAAAGGATGAGGGTGAGAGGGAGAAAAGTGATGCAGAAAACTAATGCCTTTTGCTATTTATGCTTCCTCTATGTGTACTATTTACTTTCAATCATAGTCAGATTTTTAATATTCTTTAGTTGGGCATGAAGGTGGAGCAAAGTTATAAAAATCCACTTATTTAAGGTGGTGGTACCATGAAACAAATGTTACATTTATCACTTCTAGAGCAACTTCAAAGATCAAAAGGACTAGATGTAACCCTCCTACAAGAATAACACTAAATATTATTAGAAGTCTCTTCTTGTCCTAACATGCAATCAAACACTTCTTCAAGGCCATGAAACCAACATCTAATTGTGATTACCTGGACGAATCAGGATGACATTCAATCCCCGGCCAGATGGGTATCCCAAAGGTATGGATGCCTTTGGCTGCACAGATATTTCTCCGCCGCTGCATTTCCCCAATCTGACTGCTAACTGTAATCGCTCCTATAGAGATGGGCTTTCTAGCAAAATATGATAGCATTAGCTCCAGTCCATGTCAATATAATTGTTTCAATCTCTCTGTCATATTACAGATAATGGGTGAGTGGATTTTCATTAAATTTGGAGGCTATGTGTCATATGCTAAAAATTAATTCAGGGGACTGATGGAGGGTGGTCATTGCAAAAATGAAGGGGAGTTATTCTCCAGAGCAGCTGCACTGAGGTAAGGTGGGAGATCTAGATGTTTCTTGGCTAGGAGAGACAGGCCAGAAATATGAAAATGCCATGACAGAGAAAATAAGTGCTGGTTTCTCGTGAGTCTCAGATTGAAATTCACAGCAGCAGACACTCCCAGGGTCAGCTGCCGCTCTGCAGTGGGTTGCTTCTCACATGGGCAACTCTATAGAGGAGTGCCCCTGTGTGCAAAGCAGCATATACTTATTTAAAGATAATTAATAATTGTGGTAACACTTCCAAGGCTGGCTAGAGCTCAAGAATCTAAAGAAGCTACCCTTGTGTATCAGTATTTAAGTAAACAGACTTATGGTGACTGTTACCAAGTTTACTACTGAGTTTTCAGTCTGGCAGTTTGTAATCCATTCAATTTTTGTCGAGAATGTTACAAAGCAGCTGAACAATAATTCTCTTTTCTCTGATATAGGACAGGCAATGGTCACAGAATGCTTTGGGAATAAAGTAAATGAATCGGTCTATCTTGGTCACTTAGCCAGCAAGTGAAATGTGAAAAATAAAGGTTATAAAGTTAGGAAACCCAGGCTGCCTCCCAGCTTGCTACAAATCAGCTTTGGTTAACCTTTCTCCTCTTCAGTTGTATCATCTATAAATTGAGGTGAAAACAACCTCTTCTTGTCTCAGCCAAGTTTCTTTGGTCACAGGAAACAGCAGCTCTTCAAAGCTATCTAAGGGAAAAGGAAGATTTTAACTCAAGGGCAGGAAGTTGGAGCTAGGCCTCAAGTGAGACCTGAACCAGACAGCGAAAGGCCTGTCTTCCTGGGATACTTCTTTCAATGTCTGTTTCTTTCCTACTCAGCTTCTGCCAACCAGCTTTCTTTGCTTTGTTAAGCACGTGGCATAGAAATAGCCACTCCATATTTGTAATCCATCCAACCTTCCAGTTAAAGTACTCTGGAACAACAAACGATTCCTATATCAAGTTCACAAGACAGAAAATCTGATTGCTCAGCCCAGCTTACTTCCGAGTCAGCCACTCACTGCTAGCCCAATTAGGATTGGGTGTGAAAGATGGAGAGCAAGGAAGAAGAAGGGATTACACATGTTATAAGTAGAACAGCCAAGACTGGGCAGGATAGATTCCCTAAGAAGAAGGAACAGGCCTGGCTGGTGGGAGGATACTACAAGGCACATATGTACCTATGTTGCCCCACCACAGAAGGTCACAGAGGTCATACTCTGGGATCACCATGAATCAGCTGGACGCTCAAAGTAGATCCAAACCCCAGAGCCACGCTGGTTCCATACCTACTTCCACACTGTGTTAGCTAAGAGGAAATTGGCTGAAGGTAAGAAAAAGTCCAATTCAACCTGGCGTGAAGAATAGGAATTTTTACTGGCTCACAGAATTGGACGTACAGAGGTGAGGCAGACTTTGGGAATAAACTCTATCTAGGGGCTTCAGTTCTGGGTCCCTGAAATTCTCTGCTGTCTCCATGTGTGAGCTTTGTCTTCAGTCTAATAACAAAATAGCTGCTGCAGTGTTTCCAAGCCTGATAACCACATATGACAACACCCAGGAAAAGAGAAGAAGTTTTTTCTTGGGATATTCTCCTAAGAGAGAGTACAATTTTCCTGGGGCCCCAGAAAACTTTCCCTTCTCTGTGTGCTTTGCCAAATTAGAACTCATTCATGAATTGTTCCCTGTGATCAGAAAATGATGAATGCCACAAACTGATGGGCTTATTATACCTGGGTTCCTACACCAATCCAGGGGCAAGAGGGTATGAAAATGGATGAGAAAACATCCACGATGCCCATTACACATCCTCATCCATCTGATTCCTCTTATAACTGATACAGAAAAATCCATTTGTTTAGGAGAAGAGGGAGCTATTCTTAAAAAATAATCCTTTCCCATCAATTATATGTCTGGAATTCCTTTAGCATGGAATAAGTAATGTCCACCTACTCTCAGAAAACAGGGCTGAAGATTTGCATTTAAAAAGTGAGCATACAAGGTACAAATAACCAGCATGAAATTCAGGAGCTTAGATTTGCTGTTACATAATAAGAAACAATAGGAGGAAAATAAAGTACTACATGCAGGGCTAGCCCAATCACAAGTGACCAAGCAGTACAGGAACCTAAACAGTGACATAATCTAAGCAGTCTAGCCCTTGTCTTCAATACTGCCTTGCCTATGACCAGCTGTACCCACCATTTTTGTTTATATGTTCCTTTGTCCTAAAGGTCACTGATGTGTAGTGAACAATGACTCTAACAGTGACCTTGGACTCCCTTGTAATGAGTCCTCACCAACAGGCTTGGGAATCTGTTTCTTGTGACATTAAAAATGAGGCAACATTTCAAAGGCAAGTTAAAGGGATGAGGGGAGGGATTGGGCCCAATGGACCAAGACCTGAGGGACATGATGGCCAACTTACAAATGACACAGTCTTAACGGAAGGCTGGTCCTGACCATGTACATTCATGGGAAGTCTGGCCTTCAGTCTTGATAGACAGAAAACCAGCTCAGCCTACATGCAAAACAAACACATGATGTTCTGTACACTAACCAGTGAAGCACCAACTACATATCAAAGAGCATATTTTGGGAGAAAATCTTCCTGGGCAACTTCCTTTCCTCAAAACTTTCCAAGATTTCCAATGTCCAGGCCACACAAGAACTTAATAATTTAATAAAGCATGTAGTTCTTCTTCCACTAGAGTCTTGGAATAGATGCTGTATCTTTGGGATTTTGCCTTTATACATCGGTAAACTGCCAAACACCCAAGTTTTTCCTGGGTCTCTCAGACAAGTCATAAATGTCATCTTCACTCTGTTTCTTCACCAATCAATCCTGTCCATATAGGTAGTCCAGTGAAGCGGAACCACTGTGGGAGAGCTGAGAGCTGGAGAGGCTGCCCTGTGCCTGTGATGAGCACCTAGGCAACATTCACGGATAATCAGCACCAAAGGCAGAACTTGGGCCCATATCCATGGACAGAAAGAGCCATCAGCAAAGTCAAGGATCAGCTCCTGTCTGTGCTTCTGTTCTACTGTGAAGGGTAATTATCTGAAAGCATGAGTTAATGCCTGGGAATGTCACTGTAGGGGGCACCGCAACATGAGACAAAACCTCATAAACTTAGGAGTCAGACCAAACTTAGAGAAGCTTCTAGTGTTTCATTTATAAAATGAAGATGATAGTATCCCCCTGATAGTACTGTGTGGGAAAAAAAAATAAGTCAGAAGATATATTGAAAATTCACCATTCAGCCTCTGACCTGGTCAGCATTCAAAAAAGCAGTAGTGCTTATTATTTTGATAAATAATGCCTAAAATGTCCCTCCTTAAAAACACAGGCCTATAATAATTCATTCATAATTGTGAAATTAAACTAACTTGTAGTGACTAGGCAATAAGAAATAATAAAGGGATCCTTAAGAGGAGGTGTGGTGTGGTTGACCCCTGTCTTCAATATTCCATGTCATCCTAAAAAGGGGGTGACACTTGACACCGGCTGTGCCCATGTCACCATGTGAATGAATATGTCATCTCCTGAAGCTGTTCTTAACCCAAGTTTAGCATCCATGATAACACACACACACTTTTATAAAGCAGGAAGTTTCAAGAGTTGATTTTAAAATGAAATAAAGGTGAAGTGGAGTGGTACTTGGGGCAGAGCAGGAGAACACAGGTACTTCAACCTGGAGATGACTTGGGAAGCAAGGCATCCAGAGGAGAGGTATGAGGCGGGATGTAGAAAGAAGGAGACATGCTTATATCAAATATTTTAGCCGCTTAACTGAGTGTCAGGTCATTTTGGTCACCAGTGTCATGAAGCATCTTTGGGGAATTGTGTCACTCTGGACCACTCATCAAGCCTTTCCAATCCATACAGCCCCCAAATTCAAGCCCAAGGGAGAAACCAGGTGGAGAGAGATATGAGGAAAAATAAGGCAGGGGAAGCCTGGCTGCTGTCTATGGCTGTGCAGGGGTACACTGCATCACTCCAGGAAGACCATTCTAATCAGAGTATATGTGAACAGTACCCCCACTGAATTGGATCCGGCAGGATATATAAAATTACAAGCAGAGGTCCTATACATTGCCAGTGACACTGCAAGTTACCTGTGCCAACACAGTGCTTGCCACTAACAAATATGTCTGAACAACCAGCACCCCAAACTTCAGCGCTGCTGTGTAACTTTGGACCTTCAGTAAATACTCTCGGGATCCATCCATCGTAGGGTATAGCCTCCTCAAGACAGTTCTATTCTAACCATGCCCTTATCCCTTTGTCATGAAGTCATAGTTCTTTATTCATCTAATTGGACCTAGAGTAAAATCACAGACCCATCAAGAAAGAATAACTATAATACCCTAAGGAACTGTTTGTCTTTAACCTGCAATCTAGGCATAGTCCATGAAACACACATTCCCATTAGCTGAAGCCACCAAAGCCATCCTAAGGATGGAATATCTCAATCCTCATCTGATAATGGATGCAACAGAAAAAAAGTATTCAACTTTGGAAGGACTTAACCTTGGGAATGAACAATCAAAAACCACAATACAGAAAAAAATTGTTATACAGGAAAAGGTTAATGACACAATTTCTGAATTGAGATCAAGAATGATTCTTACAATCTAATCAGTATTTTTGGTTGTTGTAGCTATTACTTAAAAACAACAGGAATCCACCACCAGATAAATACTAATAGTACATCCAGAGGAAACTGAAATTGATTCTGTCCTAGCTTGCACCAGGATCAACAAATTTCATTTATGTAAGATCCCATTGCTTTGACTCATGGCTGGATGGGATACAAAGTAACTATTTTAATAAAATCTAAATCTGCAGGGAGAAAAACATCATCATCCTAGATTTATGCCTCAGTTAGTGGGAGAATAAGTCTGACAGCACCATTATATGTTATTTTACATACATAGCTGTTTTCATTGAAGTTACTTCAAGATGCTTTCCTTCCATATCATTGGAGAATTTTTTTTCAAAACAATTAAAAATAGGGAATTTCTGCTATAAAACATATACATTGCAAAGGACTAATATTCTGCATTTTTCTTAAACCACTTACCATAAAACCTTCATTTTTTATAGCCAACTAGGTACTGATTTCATGATTTGCAGCCAGAAACAACTGATTTCACAGCATCAGTCAGTCATAAATCTTAAGAACCTAAGTTCTGAATCCCAAAGCAGTACCCAGAGACACAAATGAGAATTCTCTCCACAAATTGTGACTTGCGTTTGCAGCTTTGACTAAAAGGAACAAAGCTGAGAAAACATCAACTGTGTCCACCTTTTCCACTGATTAGGAAAATGTTTAAAATTTTTTCCAACCATAAGCCATGACTAGGGTGGAGCTCTGGGAGTGGACTTGCTCAATGGCTGTTGCCTGGGGACAATGACACATATTCCTAAGCAGAAGGGAAGCCCTCCCCCTGTCAGGCCACTCGTGGAGGCCGACATTTATTTTACCTTTAAGAAAGATACTGACACATTAGAATAGGGTCCCCATGATAGTGATCAGGATGATGAAGGGTGTGGGATTCTGATGCAGGGGATGGTTGAATTAGTTTAGGCTATTCACCCTGCATGAGTAGGGAGTGGGGTAGAAGGTGAGAATGATCTTTCTATTTTAACAGCTCTCACTGAAAAAGAAGGATTAGATTTTATTCGTGATAGCCAGAAAGGTGTGGAGAAGAGAAAACAGCTTCACAATTGAGGATGTGATCAACTGATTGATGAGGGTCTAACAGTATCATCCCAGACTCTCAGACTGAAGTAGAGAAGTACAGAGAGTCTTGCCCTATAGGAAATATACTCCATTTTGTGAAAGGGAAGAGAACAAGGGAGGGTGCAAATGCAGACAACATGGTTGGTCTAAATTGAGGGATGATGAGGTGGTGGATGAAGTCTCTGTGGCAGCAGCGAGTTGAGACTGTCCTGTCTTCTGTGATCTTCATGATGTGGGCAGAGCTCCAGGGATACAAGAACACAAGACAAGTTTTATAGGAAGAGGATTAGGGATGTGAGAAGGTGACACTGGTGCTCTGGCTTTAAGGTTGGGGTAACCAAGCACTATCTCAGAGCCCTGGGGGCCTACAGTAGACTAGGAACCACACTAGTAGACTTAGTTTCACTTAGTTTCTTTGTATCAACTCTGTTGTCCAGTAATGCCAATGGCCAGCTGCAAAATCTATGATAACCTCAAGTCTGAAAAATCACAACATTTGGAAAATTGGAATAATGTCTCTTTCTAAGACTATCAGTCACATCTAAGTGGATGGGAATGGTATTGACTCAAAGCCCTAAATCCTTACAGTGGGGTCAAATTCTCCAAACCAGATGTGGGCCCAGCTCATTCTGTGGAAAGCAGAGCTGCTTTTAGGAGATGTCCTAAGTACTGGTCACTTTCTGCTTCCAACAGACAGCCTGAAGAGTTACTGGTTTACTCTGAGCATCCTGTAACACGGCTGTTCAAGGAGGCTGTACGTGAGAAAAGTATGTATGTAGAAAATAGGTGTCAATTACTAAATGTAAAATAGATAGCTAGTGGAAAGCAGCTGCATAGCACAGGGAGATCAGCTCGGTGCTTTGTGACCACCTAGAGGGGTGGGATAGGGAGGGAGGGTGGGAGGGAGGGAGATGCAAGAGGGAAGAGATATGGGGACATATGTATATGTATAACTGATTCACTTTGTTATAAAGCAGAAACTAACACAGCATTGTAAAGCAATTATACCACAATAAAGATGTAAAAAAAAATAGGTGTCACGTCATCTCGACAGCAGTTGTCTCCTCTTCCTTTTTCTCTCTTGACATTCTGATGTTTTATTCTATTCTGTGTCTTAACTAAATGCCCCTCACCCCAAACAAACAGACAGACAAAAACCCAGAAATAAGGAGGTACAAACTACTAGATATAAAATAAATGTTACAAGGATGTAAGGTACAGCACAGGGAATATAGTCGATATTTTATAATAATTTTGTACATAGTGTAATCTATTAAAATATCAAGTTACTATGTCGTACACCTGAAACCAATATAATATTATAAGCTATACTTCAATTAAAAAGAAGACCACTCATAAAAAACTCTGTTACATCTTAAGATGCACCATCTTTAAGCCTATCTGTCTGATATTTCCAGTGCTCTGGAGAGACAACAGAATTTACAAACTCAATGGACAGATAGTAAGATAGCCAATATGGACATTCAAAAACTGGGATTTGGATAAAGAGAGATTAGGAATAGCTGCATGAGTATGATAAGCCATTGAGGTTTTCCTGAGTTCAAGCCAAGCTGATTTACCCCCAAAGCATCAGTAGGAATCAGTGTAGAGGAAATCACCAAGAAACAAAATCTCATTATCTTTTTTCAAATTTCAACATCTCTTGACTTAATAACAACAATAAGCACTGATATTATATTTATACATATTCAGAGAAAGTCATTGGATGAGATTTGAGATGATGGCCCTAGAGATCTGGGCATAAAGTTGTCACTGCCTGATATGAGAGAGAATATGGTATAGATATGAAGAGATGGCATACACTGTTTCTTGAGCTTTTCTTGCACACCCTTAATCCAGCTAGCTTCTTAGGGTGTACCCTACAGCTAAGTAATTCACTTGTGACAACAGAGTGAAGCAGTAGAAAGAACACAGGGCTGGGTTTTGGAAGACCTGAGCTCTAGTTCTATCTCTGCCACTGACTAGCTGTGCCATTTCAGGGATCATGTACTGCTCTCCAGAGGGGTTTAGGTTGCTTCATCCTAATTTTTAGGATCTGAGTCTTTAGAAGTAAGATCTGAGTCATAACATTGTCTAGTCATTTAGAAATAAAATTTGCAAATATAATGACATAGACAACAAATTTAATATCTAAATAATAAACAAGGAAACTATGTTTGGAATAGGGCAACGTAAGTGATTGATGAATGGTAAAGATATAATTTGAAATCAGATAGACTAAGATCACTATGAGTTTGATATTGTCAAGGTGAGATTTTCTTTGCATATGAATAGAATTGGGAACACTGGAATATAGAAGTGAAATTAATTTAAAAAAAAAAAGGCTCGATCAATGTGATAAGATGATGGGGGGGTACCTGTGGCTGATTTTCTAGCCTGGTTTTTGTCATCAATGCTTGTCTCCTGCCTCCTATCTCACCATATATTGTCCAAGTGGAAAATGGCCCTAGCGTTTGGATTTAGGCAATGGAGTTTGCCACTGGTTTGCTCTCCATGATCATGAAGTGTCAGAGGTAGGCTGGGTGGAGATGGTGGGGAGTAGCAAAGCCTTCCAGGAATCTGAGCATGGTAGGAATAAGCCTTCTCAAAAGCACTGGTTTTATTATAAGGCAATTTGGATAAAAAGCAAACCTCCTTCCATTTAAAGCCATACAACTGGAGGTGATTAAACCTGCATAATTAAATTCTAGAAATTAAAAACCTATGAAAAGCAGTCTAGCAAAAGGATTTGTGTTGTACACATTTTGACCATTAATCTGAATGTTCTTTAGCTGCCCTATACCACTTCACTCTTTACTTCATCTTGCTGATTGCTCAGGTTTATAAGATGTCTAGGACAAGGAGAATCAAACCCAAGTAACACAGTGTCTGATCCATTTCTCCCTTTTTTCCATGAAATTTTTGATGATTCAGGGGAAGAGGTACAGATGGAGGAAAGGAAGTTGAATGGCAGTAAACTAGCTTAGCAGGAACGAGTGGCTTATGAAAGAAGAGATTTACACTCAGCTTGCATTTTCTAATGGTCACTGGATTGGCCAACAGTCATCTTTCACTCAACCATTGCTGGGATATAGCGATCCCATGAAGCTGAGCAGAATTGTAAGCCCCAACCTGGGAAATTGTGAGAAATTCCTGTCCAACTTGCAAGCTGGCCTGAGGTCTCCATAGCAGCTCCAAAGGCAGGAGGAAGCAGATTGGAGCCCTGGGGCAAACAGCCAAAAGTCTGCAGCTCCTCCTACAATAATGGGGGAGTGTTCATGGTAAACCAAATGCTTTGATGGACCATCTAAAACCACGCCATCCCTAAAGGTGATGAGGCCCTAAAAAATGAACAGTCAGTAAGGAAGAAGACTCATAGAGGGGGAGAGGAAAGAGGAGACATAATAATAATTGATAATTATAGGCACTATTTTTCTTCATAATCATAAAATAATAGAGCGTCTTACAATTGATGTTCCCTTAGATTTGATGAAATACAATATGATTCGATTTTTTTTTTTTTTTTTTTTTTCCAGTACACGGGCCTCTCACTGCTGTGGCCTCTCCCATTGCAGAGCACAGGCTCCGGACACACAGGCTCAGCGGCCACGGCTCACGGGCCTAGCCGCTCAGCGGCATGTGGGATCGTCCCAGACCGGGGCACGAATCCGTGTCCCCTGCATCGGCAGGCGGACTCTCAACCACTGCGCCACCAGGGAAGCCCCATGATTCGATTTTTAAAGCCATTAAGGGCCTTCTTTTAAGCCTGTGGAAGCTCCAGATTTTTGCCTATAGGGCTCAGATGTACAAGTCAAGTTGGAGGGATGAAAGTGCTGGGGGAGGGTTTCCAAGTAATTTGTCCTGAAACAATGTTTGCATAGCAAGCTCACAGTTTTAACTTAGATTTTTCATTTGGGGATCTTTGTGGGAAGACTGATGCAGATCGGGAGACTGGTCTTGAAGCTGCATCTGCATGGCAAGCCACCAGTGTTACTTGAGCTGTATTTGTTTGGGGGAGTTGGGGCATCACAGGGGCTTTTTCTCCCTAACACTCCTTCTGTGAAGGGGCTGTGAGGAGAGGTATAGGAGGAAGGCTTGGATGTAGAAATGCTGTCATGCCTAGCCTGAAAAACCTCCATGAGAAGACTCAACCTCAATTAAGATGCTCACGATATTAAGCTGTATTAAAAAGGGGAAGGTGTATTTATTTTTATTTTATTTTACTTTTAATAAAAGGGCAGAAGTTTTAAAAAATGCTTAAGAAAACAAAGGCCTACAGACTCCAGTTCAAACTCCCTAGCCAGACACTAATGGCCTTCCTGGATGTACATCCCTCCCCAGTGGTCAACCTTTCTTTGACCTCTCTCATTTAAGGACCCAAGATGATATTCAAACATAACTTTTGGCTAATGCTAGTCTCTTTAACAAGGATGTTCATCTCTTCATATTTACATATATCTAAATCATATCCATCTTTTAAAGTCCAGCTGCCAGTCACCTTCTCAATGACAAACTCTTTGATTCTCTAAGATGGCCGTAATCTTTGCCATCTTTGAAAATCTACAGAGAAAGGACATACCTCTCCAACTCTCCTACAGCATTTATCTCTCTTCTGTTGCAACCACTTATATACCTATTCTTTTTCTCTACTAGACTGTAATAACCTGAGACAAATGATTTTTTTTTTTTTTTCTGTACGCGGGCCTCTCACTGTTGTGGCCTCTCCCGTTGCGGAGCACAGGCTCCAGACACGCAGGCTCAGCGGCCATGGCTCACGGGCCCAGCCGCTCCGCGGCATGTGGGATCTTCCCGGACCGGGTCACGAACCCGTGTCCCCTGCATCGGCAGGCGGACTCTCAACCACTGCGCCACCAGGGAAGCCCGAGACAAATGGTTTTTTTCTAACTTCCTCAACTTAGGTCAAAGTTGGTGGAATTCAATTGTGCTGGGTATTTCTGATAGACTGATGGAGGAGGGTATTACAGCAATCTCTTTGCAAAAGGAATTCTAGAGAGGTTCCTTGGAGAGAAACCACTCTGAGGGAAGAACTTCAGGCAGACCACCTGGTCCCAGTAAGAAAGCCTCAGTCCTTGAAAGAGAGCAGTAATTCTACACTTAGTGAGCTTTCAGACCCTGAGAACTTGATTCACAGTTACATGGACTTGCTGGGCTTTAAGAAAGAGATGTTGGTGCTAACAAACCCTTAAGATACCAATTTTGAGATACTCATATGGAAAATGTGTAACCCTAAAAGACTGGAAAGCATTCTCTATTCTTTCTACTTCTGATGAGAGAGTGTACAGCTGGGCTTCAGCATGTGCGTGGTGGACTCCAATACTCAGTAGTAAGAGGCCTAAAACATGCAGCAAAGATGGTAGAAACCACTAGAGGGTGTGACAGCAATACCCAGAAACATGATGACATCCCAAGGAGGGAAAAATGGTGGGTGCCACTTCAAAGCTGATGAATCTTTTACATATATATATATATATTAGACCTTTTGAATGCATCAAGATATTTAATATGATTCCAGGAGGCTGGGGAGGCAGGAGCACAGTGAATTTTCTTTCCAAGTGTCAGGCATAGACTTATGCTTAGTATCTTGATGCCAGAAGAAGAGGAAAAGGAAACTTATGTAAATGGTCAACTTTTACAAATACTTTTACAAGAAACAATGCAGGATGTACCCTCAGCAGTACTGCAGTTGAAACAAAGTCAAGGTATTAAATAGTGATGAAATTTTGGAGGCTGTTTCTCTGTTTGTGGGTTGGTGTCAGTTTTTTTGTGTGTGTGTTTTGTGTTTTTGTTTCAACTTAATAAGTTAAGGAATAAGTTATTCCTTAAGTAAGTTAAGGAATAAACATGCATCTGTTATATCATAAAAATGTAAATGGATGATATAAAATGCAGAGTAATTAAAAGCAAAGTTGCATAGAGAAACCTATCTTGATGCGGTTACATTAAATGGAGAGAAAATAGAGGGGTTTAAAGAAAACAGTGCTGATTAAGAAACTAGAGGGCTAGAAATAATAACTAGCATGAGAGACACTTAAAAGATTGCGGTTTTGTCATAAACTTCCTGTTTATTATGTAGAGATATTTTGTTAACCAAACCTCTTTCTACGTATAGGCATGAAGAATACAGAACGAGTGAAGATGAAGAAAGTACAGACATTGACTCTTCAGTGTAACAGGTATTACTAAGTATGTGGGTGGATGGCTGGGTTGGTGAGTACTTTTGACTCAGACCAGTATCTCAGACCTCACATTATTTGGTGCATGGTTAAAACAAAAGTAACATAAAAAAGAAATTTTGATTCTTGCCTAGCTAACTTACAGGAATTCAGTGAGGTTGAATCAAATGAGAAAATGTAAAAAAATTTCCTTAAAAATTACTAAGTACCTTAGAAATATTTTATATTAAGAAATTAATGATATCTAACAGTGCTTCAAATTCAGTAGGTTCTCAATAATTTGGTTGCATTAAATAGATAGAACTAAATCCTTTCTCACTGTGCAGAATCCTGGGGATATAGTGGGATACTGAAAAAAAGTTTATTGCACAGAATTATTGGAATCAAAAATGGCATTTCAGAGGCTGTATTCAAAATCACACAGTAGCAGAAGACAAGGTCTCAGGTTGCTTTGGTAACTCAGTCAAGGTTCAATCTGATTGTGTTTTATTTTTTAGCTCCTGAAAATGGATTTCACCATCTCCACTATTAATTACCACCATGGCCAGATAACCTAAGTGCAGTATATATAAGTGATTATATTTCTGGTTGTGGACCCTTAGCATATGATTCTACATACTATTAAATTGAGGTTTTAATGGGTGTATTCATCCATTACTAAATGATACAATTAAATAGTTCTACTAAGTATTATCCTACACCTGGGACGATTCCAAGCATTAAAGATATTGTAGTATTAATCCAATGACACTAAGTACTCTTAAATATATTTTCACCTTGTCAAATGGAAAGAAAGTTGAGTGTATAAGGAAACCAAATGAATACTAACAGCAATATTTGTGGAATCCTTACTATGTGTCAGGCTCTGGGCTAAGGGCTTTGCATGCATTATGTCTTTTAAACCTTACAACAACCCTGTGAGTAAATACTATTACTATTCTCATTTTACAGTCCAGAGAACTGAGTCTAATAGAAGGAAAGGAATATGCTCAAGGTCACAGGACTAATCATATCAGAGTGCAGTTCCAAGCTCTTCTGATTCCAGAGTTCTTGCCCTCAACTACTTTGTTATACTGCTTATCTACTCACATTTTAACACCTTGTATCATAAAGGGCAACCCCCTTAAATACAGATTACCTGGTCTTTACATTAATCCCCAAACTGCTGTCAATTAGCACAGGATATCCTAAAGGCCTGCCCACCTCCAGGCACTATAAAAGCCTTCCCCCCTTGTATTGAGCCCCCTCACCATCTTGCCATAAGATGGGGCACAGGTGGAGACGCACAGCCTTTTTCCTTTCATCTTTCCTTTTGAAGCCCCAAAACAGTTCACCTTGACCCTGAAGGCCATGCCAGATTGATGGGTAGGCAGGGGAGCCAGTTTCCCACAGTTCATGGAAAGAGATACTAGGAAAAACTCAATGCCTCCCACCTTTCCAACATCATCCCAAAATTAAAAAAAAAAAAAGAATAAAAAAGAAATAACCTCTAACTGATTGGTGGTATGTACGAATATCCATATTTAGAAATATTAACTTCTGAATTTAGTCATTGAAGAGCAAATGCAAACACTTTGACAGGATAAGACATAGTGGGATATTAACCCTTTATATGGCCTCATTAATAAAGATGATCCTTTTGCAATAGTTCTATGAGAAGCAGGGTGGCCTGTGCAGAGGTTTCAAGCTGTGCTCTGGAGAGTGCTGTGCTCTGCAAAGGGGCTCAGATGTTCAAGAGGTCAAGTGGGCCGGCTCTCACCACTTTCCCCATTTCCACCATGCAGCTCTGCTTTTATCTGCTCATAGCTTAGGCTCTGTATTTCATTTTGGAGAAAACAAAAAACAACAACAAAAGTATTCCACACTTAAAAAAAAATGGAAATCACATCTACTGGGCAGAGTATGGAATTTGAATTCAGCAAGTCTAGTTCAGTGCCTAAAATAAGAAAAGTTGCTCACCCCAAATTTTGCCTTTAAAAACTTCTCCCTGAAAACCATCAGGGAGTTCAGAGTTTTTGGCCCTGCAATAAACCTTTCTCTGCTCCAAAAAAATAAAAATAAAAACTATAAAGTAAATAAAATAAAATAATAAAAGTTATCTCTCCCTCAGAACAGGTTTGGATTTGGGAAGTAAGGAAATAAGTTTTCTTGAAACTTATGAGGGGTCAAGCCCTGGCTAAGGTCTTTAATTTTTAGTACTTCATTTAATTTTCTGTGAGGCAGGCATTAGGCCCATTTTATAAATGACAACAAAGCTTAGGGAGGTTAACTAATTTACACAGAGTTACAAAGCTGATGTGTGTGCAAAACTGGGACTCAAACTAAGCTACTCTGGGTCCCTAAGCCATTGGTATCCTGAGGATGAAGACTAAGTTACAGGTTTGGAGACCAACATAAAAGTGGGTACATGAGGGCAGTAATCTAAGCTTTGCCTTCTTGGAAATTTGTATGACAACTGTCCCTGTTCCATTTGCTTGAAATAATCACATAGAAACTGCTTTTCTGGGTCATTATCATTTTGTGGGGCCACTAAGGAATGGGAACAGCTCAGGCTATGCCAGGCCTCCTAGAAATTTCTTTTCTTTTATGATGTTTGTGAAGGTTTTCATTATTATTTTTATTGTTTTTGCTATTGTTACTATTATTTTCCTTATTGTTTTTTTTAACATCTTTATTGGAGTATAATTGCTTTATAGTG
Source organism: Orcinus orca (assembly GCF_937001465.1). Lineage (NCBI taxonomy): Eukaryota > Metazoa > Chordata > Mammalia > Artiodactyla > Delphinidae > Orcinus > Orcinus orca. The sequence goes on from NC_064571.1 coordinate 19,515,650, forward strand.
TTGTGTTAGTTTCTGCTGTATAACAAAATGAATCAGCTATATGCATACCTATATCCGCATATCCCCTCCCTCTTGCGTCTCCTTCCCATCCTCCCTATCCCACCCCTCTAGGTGGTCACAAAGCACCGAACTGATCTCCCTGTGCTATGCAGCTGCTTCCCACTAGCTATCTAGTTTACATTTGGTTTTGTATATATGTCGATGCCATTCCCTCACTTTGTCCCAGCTTACCCTTGCTCCTCACCATGTCCTCAAGTCCATTCTCTACATCTGCATCTTTATTCCTGTCCTGGCCCTAGGTTCTTCAGAACAATATATATATATATATTTTTTCAGATTCCATAAATATGGGTTAACATACAGTATTTGTTTTTCTCTTTCTGACTTACTTCACTCTGTGTGACAGACTCTAGTCCCATCCACCTCACTACAAATAACTCAATTTTGTTTCTTTTTATGGCTGAGTAATATTCTATTGTATATATGTGCCACATCTTCTTTATCCATCCATCTGTTGATGGACACTTAGGTTGCTTCCATGTCCTGGCTATCGTACATACTGCTGCAATGAATACTGTGGTCCATGACTCTTTTTGAATTATGGTTTTCTCAGCGTATATACCCAGTAGTGGGATTGTTGGGTCATACGGTAGTTCTAGCTTTAGTTTTTTAAGGAACCTCCATACTGTTCTCCATAGTGGCTGTATCAATTTACATTCCCACCAACAGTGCAAGAGGGTTCCCTTTTTTTTTCTCTTTCTTTTTTTTTTTTTTTTCAGTATGCGGGCCTCTCACTGTTGTGGCCTCTCCCATTGCAGAGCACAGGCTCCGGACACTCAGGCTCAGTGGCCATGGCTCACGGGCCTAGCCGCTCCACAGCATGTGGGATCCTCCCAGACCAGGGCACGAACCCGTGTCCCCTGCATCGGCAGGCGGACTCTCAACCACTGCGCCACCAGGGAAGCCCAAGAGGGTTCCCTTTTCTCCACACCCTCTCCAGCATTTATTGTTTGTAGACTTTTCAGTGATGGCCATTCTGACCATTGTGAGGTACTCCCTCACTGTAGTTTGGATGTGCATTTCTCTAATGATTAGTGATGCTGAGCATCCTTTCATGGGTTTGTTGGCAATCTGTATATCTTCTTTGGAGAAATGTCTATGTAGGTCTTCAGCCCATTTTTGGATTGGGTTGTTTGTTTTTTAGATATTAAGCTGCATGAGCTGTTTCTATATTTTGGAGATTAATCCTTTGACATTTGCTTCATTTGCAAATATTTTCTCCTATTCTGAGGGTTTTCTTTTCGTCTTGTTTATGGTTTCCTTTGCTATGCAAAAGTTTTTAAGTTTCATTAATTCCCATTTGTTTATTTTTGTTTCTATTTCCATTTCTCTAGGAGGTGGGTCAAAAAGGACCTTGCTGGGATTTATGTCATAGAGTGTTCTGCCTATGTTTTCCTCTAAGAGTTTTATAGTGTCTGGCTTTACATTTAGGTCTTTAATCCATTTTGAGTTTATTTTTGTGTATAGTGTTAGGGAGTGTTCTAATTTCATTCTTTTACATGTAGCTGTCCAGTCTTCCCAGCACCTCTTATTGAAGAGGCTGTCTTTTCTCCATTGTATATTCTTGCATCTTTTTATCAAAGATAAGGTGACCATATGTGCGTGGGTTTATGTCTGGGCTTTCTATCCTGTTCCATTGATCTATATTTCTGTTTTTGTGCCAATACCACACTGTCTTGATTACTGTAGCTTTGTAGTATAGTCTAAAGTCAGGGAGCCTGATTCCTCCAGCACCGTTTTTCTTTCTCAAGATTGCTTTGGCTCTTCAGGGTCTTTTGTGTTCCCATACAAATTGTGAAATTTTTTGTTTTAGTTCTGTGAAAAATGCCATTGGCAGTTTGATAGGGATTGCATTGAATGTGTAGATTGCTTTGGGTAGTATAGTCATATTCACAATGTTGATTCTTCCAATCCAAGAACATGGTATATCTCTCCATGTGTTTGTATCATATTTAATTTCTTTCATCAGTGTCTTATAGTTTTCTGCCTATACGTCTTTTGTCTCCTTAGGTAGGTTTATTCATAGGCATTTTATTCTTTTTGTTGCAGTGGTAAATGAGAGTGTTTCCTTAATCTGTCTTTCAGGTTTTTCATCATTAGTGTTTAGGAATGAAAGAGATTTCTTTGCATTCATTTTGTATCCTGCTACTCTACCAAAGTCATTGATTAGCTATAGTAGTTTTCTGTAGCATATTTAGGATTCTCTGTGTATAGTATCATGTCATCTGCAAACAGTAACAGTTTTACTTGTTCTTTTCCAATTTGGATTCCTTTTATTTATTTTTCTTCTCTGATCACTGTGGCTAACCCTTCCAAAACTATGTTGAATAACAGCGCTGAGAGTGGGTAACCTGTTTTGTTTCTGATCTTAGTGGAAATGGTTTCAGTTTTTCACCATTGAGAATGATGTTGGCTGTGGGTTTGCCATATATGTTTTTTATAATGTTGAGGTAAGTTCCCTTTATGCCTACTTTCTCAAGAGTTTTTATCATAAATCGATGTTGAATTTTGTCGAAAGCTTTTTCTGCATCTATTGAGATGATCATATGCTTTTTACCCTTCAGTTTGTTAATATGGTGTATCACATTGACTGACTTGCATGTATTGAAGAATCTTTGCATTCCTGGGATAAACCCTACTTGATCATGGTGTATGATCCTTTTAATGTGCTGTTGGATTTAGTATTTTGTTGAAGATTTTTGCATCTATGTTCATCAGTCATATTGGTCTGTAGTTTTCTTTTTTTGTGACATCTTTGTCTGGTTTTGGTATCAGGGTGATGGTGGCCTTGTAGAATGAGTTTGGGAGTGTTCCTCCCTCTGCTATATTTTGGAAGCATTTGAGAAGGATAGGTGTTAGCTCTTCTCTAAATGTTTGATAGAATTCGACTGTGAAGCTATCTGGTCCTGGGCTTTTGTTTATTGGAAGATTTTTAATCACAGTTTCAGTGCTTGTGATTGGTCTGTTAATATTTTCTATTTCTTCCTGGTTCAGTCTCGGAAGGTTGTGCTTTTCTACGAATTTGTCCATTTCTTCCAGGTTGTTAATTTTATTGGCATACAGTTTCTTACAGTAATTTCTCATTTTCTTCATTATTTAAACTGTTGTGCCTGCCAGAAATAATGTGTTCAAAATAGCAATGACATAAATTAAAAAAAAAGAAGAAGAAGAAGAAGAAAAAGACGAAGAAGAAGCACCAGACTCACAGATACACAGAACATACTAGTGGGTACCAGCAGGTAGAGGGAAGTGGGGAGGGGCAATATAGGGGTAGAGGACTACAAGGCACAAACTAGTAGGTATAAAGTAAGCTACAAGGATATATTGTACAACACAGAGAATATAGACAATATTTTATAATAACTATAAATGGAGTACACCTTTACAAATTGTGAATCAATCACCTGTAACATATAACATCATACAACAGCTATACTTCAGTAAAAACAAAAAACAAACAAGAAATAACAGCAATGAAAACAATGGCTCTACTTTGACATTGGAAATGGAAAACTCTATAGTTATTTTTAAAACAATCTCTACACACTAATGAGGAGACATGCCCAGGATATATTGTTTGAAAAATTATAAAACAAAATCTGTGGTTAAGATCCCTTAAAATATTTATTTACATATTCTTATTATTCATATTTATATTATTCTTGCATGGAAAAAATTGTGCCCCAAATCATGCCAAACAGTTAACGACAGTTATCTCTGGAGATAGAATTACTGGGGATGTTCGTTTCCAGGTTTATATTTTTCTGTAATGTTTTAGTTTTATATAATATGTATACCAATATTTTTATAATCAGAAAAACAATAAAGACATACTATTAAATGCCTATGCTAGCATTCGGATCTTTCAGTGTTTTTCCTTGCCATGTGGAGCTTTACTCCTGTTGTTAGCTGAGGAAACTAATGGATTAAAATAATTTGCAGGTACATCAGAGCATTAGAACATTTCTCTTTTTATAACTATGTATGTGAAATATTCTGATAGTCTACTACAGGCAATTTGACAATCACACAGTTTTTACCATTGTTGGGTGGGCTATAACAAAAAGGTTCATATGAGAGTGAGATCTGAATATTGGCTATACAGAGGATTCTAAAACACTGTGGGCAGAAGAAAAATACCCTGAAAGACCAGTTTTCAGTTAAACATATTTTTTCCAAATGATATTTTCATTCATCACAAAGATGCTGTTGGTGTTTCATGAGGTGAAAGATCAGGCTTCCTTACTCCTTGCTATAATGTTTGTCATTTACTTTAAAATTCCCTTCAGCTAAGATAGTTAGATTTTGTACGTGTTCTTTAGTTTAAGCTCTACTCAAGGGGCAGTCTGTCATGTTAATCAGGAATCCAACCACTCAGGAGGGTCACAAGCACTCCCAACAGAAGGTCACATCAGAGACGGCCACTGCAAGTGCTTCTAGTAATATTTCAGTCAACATCAGGGGCTTTATATAATAAATATTAGAAATGGGCTTTCATTGGTAAATAGCTGGCTTGTTAATTACCATGATGGATGGTTCATTGGTGAAAATATTGGTGTTTAACACTGTGGATTGGTTCACCTATTTTAGAGACACTGCCCATAACTATAGGAACAACAAAGCATAAGCTAGGCCTGAGTCCTGGATCCTTAGGAATGAGACCTGAGCTGCAGCCCTAAATGCTTCTGAGTCCAGAGATGAGGATGAAGAATTTCTACTTGCTTGCTCACTTCTATAAGGTAACAATCCTGCCTCTCCAAGGCTGTTGTGTTTACCTCAAGTGAACCTTTCACACAAGGTATTATTTAAAGCTAGGTGCTAGGACAGGAAACTGAATATTCCTCAATACATTTGTTCTGGAGAATTCCTTTCATTGTAATTGTTAGCAGTGTTGTTGGGGAGAAGCTAAAGCTCTCATATCTCAGATTGGTATAGCTACTGTGCATCTATCTATCATCTATTTGTTTACCTTTTTATCTATCTACCCATCCATCCACCCACCCGTCTATCTATAAAGCTTAATAGCTCTGCATGACCAAATTAGCTTGTTATGTTGACTTTTAACACTCCTATTTAAAAATAAAATAAAATAAAGCAGATTACAATAGAGGTCATGGTGATTTGGGCAGAGAAAGGAATGGATTGGTTGAACTATGTGTTTGTAGAGGTGTGATATTTCTGTAGCTAAAGTCAATTCAGAAACTTTGGCAGGTCACCCCTATACAGGGATGGACCTTGCTTTAAGCAACAGACATTTTCTACAAACACATCTTACTTCTCTCCCAGTTATTCATCCAGATCCAGTTAGGTGATTTCAGTTCTATTTTATCTGATCTCTCTCCATGTGTTACTGATGACAATTCCTTTTTCTTGTAACTCCACCCTTCTTGTTCTACTCTCACTGACTACTCTTTCTCAGCTTCCTTCCTAGGCTCCCTTTCTTATTTGTTCCCTAGGTTCTGCTGCTTCCCAGAGTTCTATTCTCTGCTCTCTTCCTTTCTCTCCTTGGGCAGTCTCTTTAATCCCATGGTCCAAACATCCTGACTTACATATGGTGAGCTGCTGAGTTCCAGATCTATAGCTATACCCCTAACCCCTCTCCCATGCTGCAAACACAGAAGACTGTTCACCCTGCTAGTGTGCCCTCAAACTCAACTTGTCCCACTCAAATTAGCATATTTTCCTGACTCCTTTACTATACACATTAATTGGCAAGATGTGCCATTTCTACACCTCTGCTATTCCTTATACATCTCCTTGCCATCTCATCCCTAATGCCAAAGCCTAGTTCAAGCATGTACCATCTCTTCACTGGATTGTCAGAAAGTATTCTACCATACTTCCCTGCCACCATTTCACCTTCTTCTAGTCCATTCTCCACACTTAAAGCATATAAATTCTGAGCTCCCTAATGCCTTCAACATAAATTCCTAACTTCTTGGCAAGGAGGCTAAGGGCCCTGTTAGCTTTGAAATACTATCATCATCTGCATTTCCCTCCATCTGGGCTTCCTCCCCCATTCCACTCCCCCCCTTCCTATAGACATAGTATAAAATAAATCTCTAATCTTTGTGCAATGAAAAAATGAATAATGAAAATTTATTTTAGTGAATTTTAAGAATATATATTAAAATATTCCCTATTGATTTTTCATGGCCTATACAATAGTCCTATGCAAAAAAAAAAAAAATTCTTCACTTAACAAGTGATGAGAACAGGATCTTCAAGACGGCAGACGAGTAAGACGTGGAGAGCACCTTCCTCCCCACAAATACATTAAAAATACATCTACATGTGGAACAACTCCTACAGAACACCTACTTAACACTGGCAGAAGACCGCAGACTTCCCAAAAGGCAAGAAACTCCCCACGTACCTGGGTAGAGCACAAGAAAAAAGAAAGAACAGAGACAAAAGAATAGGGACGGGACCTGCACCAGTGGGAGGGAGCTGTGAAGGAGGAAAATTTTCCACGCACTAGGAAGCCCCCTTCGAGGGCGGAGACAGGGGGTGGGCAGCGCAAGATTCGGAGCCACGGAGGAGAACGCAGCAACAGGGGTGCAGATGGCAAAGCAGAGAGATTCCCGCACAGAGGACTGGTGCCGACCAGCACTCACCAGCCTGAGACGCTTGTCTGCTCACCCCCTGGGATGGGTGGGGGCTGGGAGCTGAGGCTCAGGTTTCAGAGTTCAGACCTCGGGGAGAGGACTGGGGTTGGCTGCATGAACACAGCCTGAAGGGGGCTAGTGTGCCACAGTTAGCCAGGAGGGAGTTCGGGAAAATGTCTGGAACTGCCTAAGAGTCAAGAGACCACTGGTTCGGGGTGTGTGAGGAGAGGAGATTCAGAGCACCATCTAAAAAAGCTTCAGAGACGGGTGTGAGCCACGGCTATAAGCGCGGACATCAGAGACAGGCATGAAACACTAAGGCTGCTGCTGCAGCCACCAAGAATCCTGTGTGTGAGCACAGGTCACTCTCCACACCTCCCCTCCCGGGAGCCCGTGTAGCCTGCCACTGCCAGGGCCCCGTGATCCAGGGACAACTTCCCTGGGAGAACACACGGCATGCCTCAGGCTGTTGCAACGTCATGCCGGCCTCTGCTGCCACAGGCTTGCCCGCATTCCGTACCCATCCCGCCCCCCCGCACCGGAGTGAGCCAGAGCCCCCTAATCAGCTGCTCCTTTAACCCCCTCCTGTCTGGGTGAAGAACAGACACCAGAGGGTAACCTAATGCAGAGGCGGGGCCAATTCCAAAGCTGAACCCAGGAGTTGTGCAAACAAAGAGAAAGGGAAATATCACCGTGCAGCCTCAGGAGCAGTGGTTAAATTTTCACAGTCAACTTGATTTACCCTGCATCTGTGGAATACCTGAATAGACAACAAATTCATCCCCAAATTGAGATGGTGGGCTTTGGGAGCAACTGTAGACTAGGGCTTTGCTGTATGCAGCGGACTACTTTCTGATTTTTATGTTTATCTTAGTATAATTTTTTAGTGCTTTTTATCGCTGGTGGATTTGTTTATTGGTTTGGTTGCTCTCCTCTTTTTTTTTTTTTAGTACTTTTAATATTTTTATTTTAATAATATTTTTTTAATTTGTATTTTAATAACTTTATTTTATTTTATTTCTTCTTTCTTCTGTCTTCTTTTTCTCCCTTTTCTTCTGAGCCGTGTGGCTGACAGGGTCTTGGTGCTCCAGCCAGTGTCAGGCCTGAGCCTCTGAGGTGGGAGAGCCAAGTTCAGGACATTGGTCCACCAGAGATCTACCGGCCCCACATAATATCAATTGGCAAGAGCTCTCCCAGAGATCTCCATCTTAAAGCTAAGCCCCAGCTCCACAAAACGACCAGCAAGCTCCAGTGATGGACACCCCATGCCAAACAACTAGCAAGAGAGGAACACAACCTCACCCATTAGCAGAGAGGAGGTTGCCTAAAATCATAGTAAGTTCAAGGGCAGCCCAAAACACACCACCGGACGTGGTCCTGCCCACCAGAAAGAAAAGATCCAGACTCATTCACCAGAACACAGACACCAGTCCCCTCCACCAGGAAGCCTACACAACCCACTGAACCAACTTTACCCACTGGGAGCAGACACCAAAAACAAAGGGAACTATGAACCTGCAGCCTGTGAAATGGAGACGCCAAACACAGTAAGTTAAGCAAAATGATAAGATAGAGAAATACACAGCAGATGAAGGAGCAAAGTAAAAACCCACCAGACCTAACAAATGAAGAGGAAATAGGCAGTCTACCTGAAACAGAATTCAGAGTAATGATAGTAAAGATGATCCAAAATCTTGGAAATAGCATGGAGAAAATACAAGAAACGTTTAACAACGACCTAGAAGAACTAAAGAGCAAACAAACAATGATGAACAACACAATAAATGAAGTTAAAAATTCTCTAGAAGGAATCAATAGCAGAATAACTGAGGCAGAAGAACGGATAAGTGACCTGGAAGATAAAATAGTGGAAACAACTACTGAAGAGCAGAATAAAGAAAACAGAATGAAAAGAATTGAGGACAGTCTCAGAGACCTCTGGGACAACATTAAATGCACCAACGTTCAAAGTATAGGGGTCCCAGAAGAAGAGAAAAAGAAAGGGACTGAGAAAATATTTGAAGAGATTATAGTTGAAAACTTCCCTAATATGGGAAAGGAAATGGTTAATCAAGTCCAGGAAGCACAGAGAGTCCCATACATGATACATTGAAGGAGAAACACACCAAGATACATATCAAACTATCAAAAATTAAACACAAAGAAAAAATATTAAAGGCAGCAAGGGAAAAACAACAAATAACATACAAGGTAATCCCCATAAAGTTAACAGCTGATCTTTCAGCACAGATTCTGCAAGCCAGAAGGGAGTGGCAGGACATATTTAAAGTGATGAAAGGAAAAAACCTACAACCAAGATTACTCTAGCCAGCTAGGATCTCATTCAGATTTCATGGAGAAATTAAAACCATTACAGACAAGCAAAAGTTAAGAGAATTCAGCACCACCAAACCAGCTTTACAACAAATGTTAAAGGAACTTCTCTAGGCAGGAAACACAAGGAAAGGGAAAGACCTACAAAAACAAACCCAAAACAATTAAGAAAAAGGTAATAGGAACATACATGTCGATAATTATCTTAAATGTAAAAGGATTAAATGCTCCAACCAAAAGACATAGACTGGCTGAATGGATACAAAACCAAAACCCATATATATGCTGTCTACAAGAGACCCACTTCAGACCTAGGGACACATACAGACTGAAAGTGACGGGATGGAAAAAGATATTCCATGCAAATGGAAATCGAAAGAAAGCTGGAGTAGCAATTCTCATATCAGGCAAAATAGACTTTAAAATAAAGATTATTAAAAGAGACAAAGAAGGACACAACATAATGATCAAGGGGTCAATCCAAGAAGATATAACAATTGAAAATATTTATGCACCCAACATAGCAGCACCTAAATACAGAAGGCAAATACTAACAGCCATAAAAGGGGAAATTGACAGTAACACAATCATAGTAGGGGACTTTAACACCCCACTTTCACCAATGGACAGATCATCCAAAATGAAAATAAATCATCCAAAATGAAAATAAAGAAAGAAACACAAGCTTTAAATGATACATTAAACAAGATGGACTTAATTGATATTTATAGGACATTCCATCCAAAACAACAGAATACACTTTCTTCTCAAGTGCTCACGGAACATTCTCCAGGATAGATCATGTCTTGGGTCACAAATCAAGCCCTGGTAAATTGAAGAAAACTGAAATTGCATCAAGTATCTTTTCCAACCACAGTGCCATGAGACTAGATATCAATTATAGGAAAGAAACTGTAAAAAATACAAACACATGGAGGCTAAACAATACACTACTAAATAACCAAGAGATCACTGAAGGAATCAAAGAGGAAATTTAAAAATATCTAGATACAAATGACAATGAAAACACGATGACCCAAAACCTATGGGATGCTGTAAAAGCACTTCTAAGAGGGAAGCTTATACAACCCTACCTCAAGAAACAAGAAAAATCTCAAATAAACAACCTACCCTTACACATAAAGCAATTAGAGAAAGAAGAACATAAAAACCCCAAAGTTAGCAGAAGGAAAAAAATCATAAAGATCAGATCAGAAATAAATGAAAAGGAAGTGAAGGAAATGATAGCAAAGATAAATAAAACTAAAATCTGGTTCCTGGAGAAGATTAAAAACAAATGATAAACCATTAGCCAGACTCATCAACAAAAAAAGGGAGAAGACTCAAATCAACAGAATTAGAAATGAAAAAGGAGAAGTAACAACTGACACTGCAGAAATACAAAGGATCAAGAGAGATTACTACAAGCAACTATGTGCCAGTAAAATGGATAACCTGGAAAAATGGACAAATTCTTAGAAAAGCACAACCTTCTGACGCTGAACCAGAAAGAAACAGAAAATATAAACAGACCAATCACAAGCACTGAAATTGAAACTGTGATTAAAAATCTTCCAACAAACAAAAGCCCAGGACCAGATGGCTTCACAGTTGAATTCTATCAAACATTTAGAGAAGAGCTAACACCTATCTTTCTCAAACTCTTCCAAAATATAGCCAAGGGAGGAACACTCCCAAACTCATTCTGAGGCCACCATCACCCTTATATGAAAACCGGACAAAGAAGTCACAAAAAAAGAAAACTACAGACCAATATCACTGAATAACATAGATGCAAAAATCCTCAACAAAATACTAGCAAATAGAATCCAACAGCACATTAAAAAGATCATACACCATAATCAAGTGGGGTTTATCCCAGGAATGCAAGCATTCTTCAATATATGCAAATTGATCAGTGTGCTACACCATATTAACAAACTGAAGGATTAAAAAGCATATGATAGTCTCAGTAGATGCAGAAAAAGCTTTTGTCAAAAGTCAACACCCATTTATGATAAAAACCCCTCTAGAAAGTAGGTATAGAGGGAATTACCTCAACATAATAAAGACCATATATGACAAACCCTCAGCCAACATTGTTCTCAATGATGAAAAACTGAAACCATTTCCACTAAGATCAGTAAAAACACAAGGTTGCCCACTCTCAGCACTATTATTCAACAGAGTTTTGGAAGTTTTAGCCACAGCAATCAGAGAAGAAATAGAAATAAAAGGAATCCAAATGGAAAAGAATAAGTGAAACTTTCACTGTTTGCAGATGACATGATACTATACATACAGAATCCTGAAGATGCTACCAGAAAACTACTAGAGCTAATCAATGAATTTGGTAAAGTAGCAAGATACAAAATTAATGCACAGAAATCTCTTGCATTCCTATACACTAATGATGACAAATCTGAAAGAGAAATTAAGGAAACATTCCTATTTACCATTGCAACAAAAAGAATAAAATACCTAGGAATAAACCTACCTAAGGAGACAAAAGGTCTGTATGCAGAAAACTATAAGACACTGACGAAAGAAATTAAAGATGATACAAACAGATGGAGAGATATACCATGTTGTTGGACTGGAAGAATCAATATTGTGAAAATGACTATACTACCCAAAGCAATCTTCAGATTCAATGCAATCCCTATCAAACTACCAATGGCATTTTTCACACAACAAAAATCTCGCAATTTGTATGGAAACACAAAAGACCCCAAATAGCCAAAGCAATATTGAGAAAGAAAAATGGTGCTGGAGGAATCAGGCTCCCTGACTTCAGACTATACTACAAAGCTATAGTAATCAAGACAGTATGGTATTGGCACAAAAACAGAAATATAGATCAATGGAACAGGATAGAAAGCCCAGACATAAACCTACACACCTATGGTCACCTTATCTTTGATAAAGGTGGCAAAAGTATACAGTGGAGAAAAGACAGCCTCTTCAATAAGTGGCACTGGGAAAACTGGACAGCTACATGTAAAAGAATGAAATTAGAATACTCCCTAACACTCTACACAAAAATAAACTCAAAATGGATTACAGACTAAATGTAAGGCCAGACACTATAAAACTCTTAGAGGAAAACATAGGCAGAACACTCTATGACATAAATCCCAGCAAGATCCTTTTTGACCCACCTCCTAGAGAAATGGAAATAGAAACAAAAATAAACAAATGGGAATTAATGAAACTTAAAAACTTTTGCATAGCAAAGGAAACCATAAACAAGACGAAAAGACAACCCTCAGAATGGGAGAAAATATTTGCAAATGAAGCAACTGACAAAGGATTAATCTCCAAAATATAGAAACAGCTCATGCAGCTTAATATCTAAAAAACAAACAACCCAATCCAAAAATGGGCTGAAGACCTACATAGACATTTCTCCAAAGAAGATATACAGATTGCCAACAAACCCATGAAAGGATGCTCAGCATCACTAATCATTAGAGAAATGCAAATCAAAACTCACAATGGTCAGAATGGCCATCACTGAAAAGTCTACAAACAATAAACGCTGGAGAGGGTGTGGAGAAAAGGGAACCCTCTTGCACTGTTGGTGGGAATGTAAATTGATACAGCGACTATGGAGAACAGTATGGAGGTTCCTTCAAAAACTAAAACTAGAACTACCATATGACCCAGCAATCCCACTACTGGGCATATACTCTGAGAAAACCATAATTCAAAAAGAGTCATGTACCACAGTGTTCATTGAAGCACTATTTACAATAACCAGGACATGGAAGCATCCTAAGTGTCCATTGACAGATGAATGGTAAAGAAGATGTGGCACATGTATACACTGGAATATTATTCAGCCATAAAAAGAAACAAAATTGAGTTATTTGTAATGTGGTGTATGGACCTAGTGTCTGTCACACAGAGTGAAGTAAGTCAGAAAGAGAAAAACAAATACCTTATGCTAACACATATATATGGAATCAAAAAAAAAAAATGGTTCTGAAGAACCTAGGGCCAGGGTAGGAATAAAGACTCAGATATAGAGAATGGACTTGTGGACAGGGGGAGGGGAAGGGTAAGCTAGGACGAAATGAGAGAGTGGCATTGGCATGTATACACTACCAAATGTAAAATAGATAGCTAGTGGGAAGCAGCTGCAGTGCACAGGGAGATCAGCTTGTTGCTTTGTGAACACCTAAAGGGGTGGGATAGGGAGGGTGGGTGGATGATGCAAGAGGGAGGGCATATGGGGATATATGTATATGTATAGCTGTTTCACTTTGTTATACAGCAGAAACTAACTCACAATTGTAAAGCAATTATACTCCAATAAAGATGAAAAGAAAAACAAACAAGTGATGAAACTAAGCCTTAGAAAGGTTAAGTGTCTTGGCAAAAGTCTCCTTGCCAAATATGTACATCATTAAGCAAGAATCAGATCTTCAAATCTCCAACCTAGAACACAGAAGCCTTCAGATGCCCACACTGTCTTTTCTAATTGTCTGTCAATCAGTACAAGCATAACACTTAAGGAGGAAGACCCACCCTTTCCTCAGGCCAGCTTCTGTATCAGATGGCAAAGGAAGAAGGAGCTCTGCGTTTAGAAGTAATCTATCAGGCCCAAGTAAAGCATTTAGTGATTAATAAAAACCAAAATGGTGTATTAAATCTAATGTTTTCAGGCAAAAATCATATCAAGTAAATGTAGTAGACTTTTAAAAGCATTCAAAATGTGGGAAATGTGGGGGAAGGAATGACAACCAAAATCAGAAAGAGTACAAAAGCCATGTAATGCATCTGATAAAACATGGACTTAACAAGTGGTTGCTTCTCCCTGCCCTTCATTGTATTCCTTCTCTTCACTGTGAAAAACTGCACACTTTTGTTGCCTCTCCAAGAATCTTATCAAACAGTTAACTTTCAAAACTGATCAGGATTAATTAAAAAAAACATTGACTGTGATATGATGGCATTTTACAAATACAAAGATCTTTCCTACATGTTCGATAGCAACATGTTCTGTTTAGCACATGCTTCAAATTGTTCTAAGTCACAGTGTGTGAACATCTCTCCCCAATAGGACTTTACAGGGAATCAAAGATTCCTTGAGGTCTATACAATAATGATGCTTAGATCAGGGTTGAGAACACAATAAATTTCCAAGAATACACATTCTACTATGAAGAACTCATACCTTCATCTCTAATGGCATGGTAGGAGATCTTCAGGTCCTTACATGTCTACTATAAAGCTGTCAGTACAGAAATAATAGATTTCAGTATTATTAAGAACAGTATGCTGATCGTAATTATGGGAAAAGGCAATGATGAGTTAGATTATTATGGTAATTGTGAAAAGGAAATGGATTACCATGACAAGAAAGGTGAACAAAATATACTTCATTATAATGTGAAAGGCTACATCTAAGGCCACTTGAAGATCTATATAAAGCACTTTATAAATTTGTTTCAAATGCATTGTCTTGAATCAATTATAAAAACTCCTAGTGCCTGCTATTTTTCATATTCAAGCTGGCAGAACTTTGAATTTTTAAACAGGCATTTCACCTTTCCTAGAAGGTTACCAAAACAAAACAAAACAAAAAAGCTTTAGTGGTAAGGAAATACTGCTGACACAAGAAACTATTCAATATTTTCCTTTTTAAAACAATCAGAGCCACCTTCTATTTGAGGAGTGCCTTAAGAAATCTGGAAAGATCTCAATCATGAAGGTTTGTCTTTCTGGAAAACTGCAAGAGTGACAGTAAATTAACACAAAAACACAGAAAATCATGAACATCCACCATCAACCATGGGGCTGTAGAGTGTTTAACAGGTGCGCTCATTTGCTGATTGAAATTCACTTCTGCTAAGAAGAGAACTATGTTATAAAATACTAGTTTTTATGGAAATTTTTCTACCATGAGTTATCCAGCTTCCTCACGTTCTGAAATAAAGCTCCCTGAGTCTAAATAAACCATTATCTGCCGACTCTGGCCCTTCACCATTCACACCAGTTCCTGTGCTCTGCAGCACGCAGGGGCAGCAGTGGCAGTTGCTGAGATAGCCAAATATCTACTGCGGTTTTTATTCCCTGGGTTTTCATAGTGTTTGTTAATTTGTTTAATAGTTATGTTTGTTTGTTTTCCTTTTCATTATTCAGGTATTAGGGATCACTTTTCCCTGGAGTGAGAATATTTTCCTTCAAAGAACTCTCAACTCTTTAGCTTTGGCTATTTTGAATCTGATAGTAGTCTAAGATGTCAGAAAGACAAGAATATCAGAATTAAGTGTGATAAGCTCTGAAGAGAGAGGCTTTAAAACATCTTTAAAAACCAATACCCTCAGTTCCAGGCTTGTAGCTTACAGGCAGCATTTTTTTAAGTCACTTGGAAACAAAGTTCTTTGCTCCAGAGTTTATGGCTGGGTTAATTAGCTGGTCTTTGCTCTATTTAATTAATACACTATTTTTCATATGGGCATTTCAAAGTACCTTATAACTTTTTAAAATTGAAACTCTATTTATATCACTGATTATCAAGTTTGCAATGAATGCAAATGAACTATGGGATTCAACCCATTTGTTCACCTATTAGATGGTCAATCATTCCAAATGTCAGCCATTCCAGGAGGCTTTCCGCGTCCCTTAGGCTGGAGTGAGAGCTTCTTCTCTGCCTTTCCACAACACCTTCTTCTAGTCTGGACTCTTGCCTGTACTGCATTTTTATTATAACTGTCTGCTTTCAGACCGTGAGTTCCTGGAGACCAGGATTCATGTTTCAATGTCAGCAGGGTAGGTGCTGAGTTGTGTCTGGTTGATTAATTAATACATCAATTGTTCACAGGCATGTAGAGGATTAGAGCTAGGAAGAAAGAAGCAATAGAGAACAGATCAAGCAGGGAGGGAGGGAGGAAAAGAGGAGACTATTATGGTAATATGCAAATCCTGCTGGTAATGAAAAGTAAACATAAACAGTGCTATGCAGAATCACTTGTAGTAGGGAAAATAAAATGCAAAAAAGCAGTAGAGTGATGAGAAGGGTGAATGGGATAAGAATATTTTCTTTGCTTAGTTGGGATGGTGAAAGGAGTAGATAATAGGGATAAATTAGGCCCATTAAAATGTAGAGAGGGCAGGAGATTAATGCTGTATCCAAAAAGGTGGCAGTCCTAGGCTTATTCTTTAATTAGTGTTTAAAAGGGAAAAGAAAATTGGGCAATTAGAAAAATAACAACGACTCGGCAAAAACAGCTCCTGAAAAACAGCTCAGGAAGAGAATGAATATACATTAACCACGAGATTGGTCTTCTCGGCTGGGATATTAGGGAATCTGGCAGGTTTGCTGAACACTTTTCTATGATTAGAAAAAGAAATCTTGTGGATCTGGTAAAATATGTCCAAATATTCTTAAATTCAAAGGCTGAATATGTTTGGGACAGAAATACCTCCCTTCTTTTTCTTCTCTGGGAATATAATCTTTGTTACGTCTTCAGTTATTATGGCCCCATCCAAGAGGACTCTGGGGAAGGTACAGGGAGGAAAGCCAAGATTGGTAAAAACAATCACTCATTTCAATATGTCCATGCATAGGTTTATATACACACACTATTCTCATACAAAGAGGAGTCAGGTATGATGATTTTTCATGAACTACAGGTATCAATGCAGAATGGCATAATGATAATGGGGAGGGACCCAGATTTAGGAATTAAATCGCTTGGATTCACATTCAGGCGTCACCCCTTCTGAGCCTCATAAACTTGAATTATTCATCATATGCCAGTTTGGATTCTCTGTTTCTCTTCTGTAGAAAGGGAATAGCAGTGCAAGAGAGATTGCTGGAAGATAATGTATATAAAGTATGTGGTACATTGTCTGGCACATGACAGATTGCTCAGTAAATGCTGACTCTTTCTTTCATTCTCAATGGTCAAAATGGGAGTGGTGCTGATTAAATTTTCTTCTGGAACATGTCTATCCCCCAAAACAGAGGTAGCCAGGGATAGCAAATTGGTTCACACTTTGCTTAAAACATTCAAATTATCTTCAGGACAGGGGCTTAGTTTTCTGGATATACCCAGGGGAAGTCAGAAACACTAAGGAAAATTAATGTTGAATTAGTGCCTGAGAGGGAGGTCAGGTGAGCACTTGGTGGAACTTTTTTGCCCTCTGCTCACAGCAAGAGGAAGAAGACCCACTCAGATCTCACCTATTCCCTGGTCCAACTTTGGTTATACTTTTTCTAGGCAGGTCAAGAGTCAACAGCCCCCTTTCCTTCTGTTGATGGACCTGTCTAGTGGGACCACATCTACCACATTCAACCTCCTTTTATTCTCCTGACCAGCGTACTGTCCCAGAAAGGACCAAGGCTAAACAGATCTCCAATTTGAGATTACAGAGACCCAACCCATGATACTAAGATTGATCAGAGAGATGGTACAAGTTGCATCTCATTCTTCAGATGTTTTCCTTTGCCTTTCTCCTTTGAAATGACCTGCCAATTCCCTCATTCTGCTCTCATTTCTCAGGTGCAGCTCCTGCTGTTACATTAATCTGTGAACTTTATGACCACAGACTTATTAACAGGTTACTGCCCTCAGGAATATTTGCATTTCTTAAAATGTTCCAGATAGAGATGATCGTAGAAAGGCAGTTAAATTGCCCTATTTACAAGGATGTTTAATGGAGCAATCATGAAGCCCCTTAACATTCTCTTAGTCCTAACTCTTGGCAAATTCAAGGATCATCTCTTCAACTTGCTAGCCACATGGCTAGATCAGACAGTTGATAAAACATGACGGCCATGCCTTGACTTTGCCAAGTTAAAGAATTCAGCATTGTTCTTGGGAACTATGTAGTTCTAAGGGACAGAGTTACTGACTGAAGGAAAATATCTGATGTTGGGCATATGAGAAATAAATCAGTAAACACAATAATGAGCAATGACATCATGAGCAATAAGCCTCATGGATATAGTCAACATAAATCCTCTTCCAAGCACTTTGGGACGGGGTCATAAAATTAGTGAATTCAGCAATGAAAGATGTTTCATATTTCAACTTCAGGAGAGAATATACTGTTCTGTCTTGTGGCATTTCAATTGCAAATTTGATTCTAATTTGATTGGTTAAAGACAGTCTCACTCATTGAAAATTGAAAAATGCAATTTTTAAAAAATCAGATTAAGTGGAAATCTCATAAAATGAAAAGAGGTGAACATTATGGCTAATTAAGCATAAGTTAGATCTAGCCAACAAAGGCACAGTCTCTAGATAGTAGTGATTTATATTTTACCAGAGGTCAGCTTTCACTCCTTTCACTAATTTAGTCTTGTTGATATTAATTTCTTTCCCCTCCTCATGGATGTTATCATCCAGAATTTAATCAGTTTGAAAGCAATCCATTTTCTGAAGTCTCCATGTTCCTGTAAGTCTGAAAGAGCAAATACCTCAAGGAAGGGTACAACCAGAACACAGCCATGATGTAACTGGCGAGCTCACTTCCTGAGGAGTTGTAGATGCTCTGGTATCACGCTTGAATTTTAACAATGGTGATTCTATCATGGGCTCACCCTGGCAACATTTTAATTAGCTTGTTGTTTTTACAGAGCTTTATCTATGTGCATGAGTGGTAATCAGAGGGCAGAGCAATTATTATTCGAAATCCCAAACTGTGTAGAATAAAATATCACACTTCCTAAATGTTTTCTCATAGTGGGAAACCTGCTGGTACTGCAGAGTGACTACTGTCACAGTCATAATTATTCACCAGGTGGGATGCATGTAAGGGTGGGACAGCCATGAGCCCATTCACATTATAGGTATAATTAGGTAATAGTGACAACCAGAATAGGAGAGTCCCAGGCTCTGCCTGACTAAACAAAATGGCAGTACATTCCTAGTCTACAAACATCAAGCATGTACAATGGCTTCTCATTCAATTACTGAGACTTTCTTTACAATAAGATAATTCCATGTCAGAGTGAGAGACTAGGGCTTCCCTGGTGGTGCAGTGGTTAAGAATCCACCTGCCTATGCAGGAGACACGGGTTCAAGGCCTGGTCCGGGAAGATCCCACATGCCGCGGAGCAACTAAGCCCGTGTGCTACAACTACAGAGCCTGCGCTCTAGAGCCTGCGAGCCACAGCTACAGAAGCCCGCGCGCCTAGAGCCCATGCTCCACAACAAGAGAAGCCACCGCAATGAGAAGCCCGCTTGCTGCAACTAGAGAAAGCCCACTCACAGCAACGAAGACCCAGCACAGCCAAAAATAAAATAAATAAATTATTAAAAAAAAAAGAGTGAGAGACTAGAGGTGGGACAGACTGGACCCAGAAGGGCTGATGGACGCATCAAGGGTCAGGCAGGTACTTGGCGAAGGCTCAAGAGCAGACATCTACTGAGAGAACAAAGTTTGAGCAGTAAATGATGAATTTTCTAAGGGGTAGCCAGTTATCGTGAAGAGAGCACAGGCTATGGAGAAAAACAGACTTGGAGGAGAATTCTGGCTTCGTTTAACTAGTTTTGTAACTTGGAAGAAATTACTATATGTTTCCATGTCAATTATTGTTTTCTAATATGGGAATCACAAGATCTACCTTATACTGGGACTGTCAGCATTTAGGGTAATGCATGTGGATTTTTTTGGTCCATGAGACTGATTGCAACAAATTATTAGGAGAGGAGATGAGTTAATATATTATGATCCAAGCAAATAATCTGTTCATTTAATCATTTAGACATGAAGTCTACACACTAATCTACTCTACAAGTAAGGCAATTTGCTAAGATTTGGGTTTTCTGGTAGTGAACAAAGGCCCTGACTTCACACATTCTATAAACTAAGCAGCCATTAAGTAAGAAACACACATATAAATGATTGATTACAGGTTGTGCTATGCGCTTTGAATAGAAACCTCAGAGAGAAAATAACTGTGTATCAAGGAAATAATGCATTAACAGAGACCTGAAAGTTGAGTAGGCATTAACTGTAAGAGCTTAGAAGGAAGAGGTCTTCAAAGATGGAAAATTGTGCATACAAAGAAAGACAGCAAGAGAAAGACCAATGAGTGTGAGGACTGAAAGCAGTCAGGAAGTAAAAGAGAGAATGACCTAGGAGAAGTAGTTACAGGCAAGATTATGTATGGCTTTCAAGATCATATTAAAGAACTGTTCAATACACTGGGAAGCCACTGGAGTGGTCTTGAGCAGAGAAGGCACATGATCTAATTTCCTGTTTTAAGCACTCTTTCCAGAAGCTGGAGAAGGTATTGTGGTAGATGGCAAAAGAGAAAGGAGAGATGATTGCATAGGTCAGAGAGAGAGAATGGTGACTGAGGTGGTAGCAGGTGGCTTCTGAGTTCAGCAAGGAGTGATCACTGGCTATTCTAGCAGCTGGATGAAACTTTTCAAAGTCAGGAAATCAAAGTAAGAGATGGTAGACATTGGGGTTGTTGGGAAATGCGCAGGAGTGCCACAGCCGAGTTAGTGTGCATGAAAGCGTTTTCTTCTAAATCTGTGGTGGTGCAAAGAGGTCAAAATAGGGACTTAGTTGTGAAGTGCAAGTTCCTGTGATCAGATGTAAGGTGGGGCATAGTCTTTAAGTCAGGGGAGTGGGGCACACATTCACAGGAAATACTATAGCTTACCCTAGGCTGACCTGTCTGAAATGATGGCTTGGAATTAATTTAATACCTATAACTAGGAATAGGATTGGTTTCAGACACCGGGAAGAGCTGAACCAGCAAGTGACAGCTATGAAACACAATTTTAGGAAGACAGAGGACCCAGCTAACCCAAGGCAGACACAAAGGCACATATTATTCTTTATTAATTTAATCTAGATGTATGTTTTTAACACTCTCCCAGTTAGGAAAATTTATAATTACACACATTTTACAAAAAAGGATACAAGATCAGTAAAATATAAAGAAGGACATGAACAAAGATACAATTTCAGAACCCTGGCACACACACACAAAAATAACATGTTGATTAATATTCAATAGAATGGTGATGTTTCATTCATTGTTTCATAATGATGTAAATCCAATTTCTCAAGACTGTAGAGAGCTCTGGGTATTAAAATGTCTGGACCTTGTCTTCTGTACAGTTTCAAGGTGGCTTATTCCCAACACAATGCTACTTATAATCAGCTGGCAAAATAATGAGCTATGCCTTTCATGTCATTCCACAGAGGGAAAAGAAAAATACTTAGGTTTCCTTCTTTGCTTGTTTGTTTTTGAAAGCAAAGAACATTTCCTTTATCTGCTTTGCATTTTTTAATTTTCTAAATCCTATTGTGATACCAGGAAGAGATGTTTGGGTTTCCCACTACGGGCTTAGATGGGCCCTTATACCTGATTATCTCTAGAAGTCATTGATGCCCAATCAGAAGAACTATGACTGTAATTTTTGACTCGAGTTGTTGGAATCAACAACTTCTATCTTTGCCCAAATAGAATCTTTAAGTTTACCTTTCAAAATTGTTAGATCAAGATTCACAAACCAAAATTTCACATGAATATATTCTATGCTGTTAGATATTTTTTTCCCCGCTAAGGCATGAAAGTCAAATTTACAATGCTAACATTTCTCTAAGAAAATCTAAGTGATATATACTTTTCTGCAAATAGGCAACAGATCTGTCTGTCTGTAAATATGCTTATAGTCCTATTGGACTGGAGAAAAAGAAGCAGACATACTGAATTCAATAAATGGACTATAAAACCAGGAGAACATTCATACGTTAGAAAGCTACTGTCAAGAACAGTCAACTGTTCCTTTACATAACTGAGTTCAATAAACATTTACCAAAAGTCTGCAAGTAAGCCCGCTAATTGTCACGAGGAATACAAATTGATAAAGCCCCTGTTCTCAAGGAACTAAAACATAAAAAGCAACATAAAATATAGATTTTCTTCATTAAAGCCATTAGTAGGTACTAGAGAAGAGAAACCTGGTTTGATTTATGTTTGATTTTGAATATAGGTCACTCTTCGCAGCAGGAATCTGAAATTAAATAATACATATGCACACATACACACACATATATATACAAAGCATACATATTAAACTGATGCATCAATTATATTATTATTAATCTCCATAATTAATATTAATAAAAAGGGTACCTATATTACTGCATGGAATTTTTCCTCAAATAAACAAAAGGTTACCTGTCATCTCAATAGTATAAATAGAACCTCAACTCATGAATTTCCTTACCTTTTTTTTACTACCTGCAGATATTCACCTGGTTTTAAGCTATAATATAAACATACACAGTCATGCAGGCACCCACCCACCCATCACCCCCCAGCACCATGGCCTGCATACTTGAGTGTAAAAAAGAAATCTGTCATTTAAAATATGACATATAACATATGATTTTAAAATTATGCTAAACTTGTCTCCAATTAAAAATACTTTAAAGCACTGCTACACCTGGTATATTTGCTATAGAACAAAATCTCCAGTTAATTTCTCTCTGTATAAAAATAGTGACATTCCAGTTTGGCCATGCAAGGCACTGATCCTCCCTGGGAGTGATGATGTAAGGCCTAGTATTCTGAAGCATCAGGATGCACAGGGAATATCTGTTGATGTATGCCACCTTAAATAATTTAGTATGTTGACATACTTTCCACAGGAGTAGTCTTGTCTTAACAGCAGTAAATACAGCTACAAAGCAGTGACGAATGGCAATTGGCTGAGGACACTAATTACACTGCCTTGACTTGAATTAAAATTGCTAAACAGCAAATGAGATTACCAGCCTAAAGATAACCTTAATTTAAATGCGAGGCTGCATTTACCTCATCTACAGTGTAATTTTCCAGAGGTGTAGAAAGATACAATTTTAATGGAAATCCATTGTTTAAAAATATAATTAAAGTCTCTGGTCCCTCCCTCTGCCCCCCTCTTAGATTTTATTCTACAGGGAAGATGTGCAGACTGACTTAGAGGTCAGAATGAAAACATTCCGATCTTGTCCTCTTGGCCAGACATTACTTTGAGTCCCATCTACATTTTTAATGATCAAGAGCTGGCTAGGGGACAAGTAAATGCCAAAGGAGTTGGGGGTGGGGGAGGAAAGGGAAAATGACCTTTTCCAGTCCCCGGAGCTATAAGAAATCTTACAAATGATAAGAACTCAACTCCACCATTTGATTAATGAGGAAGCTCAAAGCCCAGAAAAGCCAAGTGATTTTTCTAAGAACACAGAGCAAGAAGGCATCACTATCCAGTGGGAAAGATGTTGGCCTAAAATTTGGAAACAGAAAATCTATGTTTGAATTCTGTCTCTTATACTTACTAGTACTGTGGCTGTCCACTTATTTTCTCTGAGAGTAACAAGTAAGAGATGGACTCTTAGAAAAGTTCTATATATAAGCCAATTTTTTTTTTTTTTCGGTACATGGGCCTCTCACTGTTGTGGCCTCTCCCATTGCGGAGCACAGACTCCGGATGCGCAGGGCCAGCGGCCATGGCTCACGGGCCCAGCCGCTCCGCGGCATGTGGGATCCTCCCGGACTGGGGCATGAACCAGTGTTCCCTGCATCGGCAGGCGGACTCTCAACCACTGCGCCACCAGGGAAGCCCTATAAGCCAATTTTAAATTCCTGTCTACTCTTCTCACTAATGAAACAGAAGAGAAATAAGTATATAACAAAAGGAAGACAAGAAGAAGAAAGAAAAACAGAAAGTAGTTAAATCATGATGATCATTTGGCAACAGGGTCCCCTTTGCAGAGGATAATAAGGTGGCTTTGGTTAATGTAAGGCTCGTGCTACAGTGAAAACCACCTTGAAGAAAGGACTTCTAGTTTTTAACTCCAATCTCATCCGTATTTAGTCTTATGACCTTTGATAGACATTTAAAATTTCTGATACTTATCTGTAAAATGAGGAAACCTCCTCATCTGTGTGAAAATGAGACAGACCAGATTACCTCCAAGGTAGCTTTTGAAATTCCATGATTCCACAAATATTCACAATTGCTGGAAATAGAAATTCCTTCTGAGGATGAGAAATCGATATTTTCAATGTATAAATTTAGGGAAGATTCATTAATCAGGCCGAATTAGGGTAGAGAATTTCACTGGGTCCTAATGCTCTGAATAGTTCTACTTTCTAGATGGGTTCCTGACTAGGCAATTAATCATGTTTTCCTTGTGCCACGACTTCATGCCTAGCCCTGTAAAAGATGTCCATGTTTGGTTATATTTAACCACACTCTAAACTCTGAGTTGTTGTCAAGAAAATAAACAAGGTATTGTTTGTGGTTGAAATACACTAATCAGAGTGTCATCTAGTCACCATATTGTACATTGGAATGGCGAAATACATTCCTCCCGCAAATAGAGGTATTTGGTAAGACATTTTTAGCTCTAAAAGAACATTTTTGTTACTCTTGATATTTCTAAGATTCTTCAAATAGTCCTTAGGGCCCCAGTCTCAACTCTAAGATGAATCAAAAGAATGTGTCTGAGGCTGAGAATATACTAGAATTAGTTGTTTTCCTATTTGAAACCAATGAGGAGTGAAGGAAAAGGTGAAGGAGGGTCGAAGAAGGGCAACTGAATGGGTCGATGTGCAACTCACTTCCTTTTTCAAATGGAATTCAGTCCATTAATAGGTCTTACAAGGACCATATCTCGCCTGTCCTTAGCACCATTTCTGTCACATAGTAAGTACTGAATAAATGCTTGTTGGTGGAATGACAGCTACTAAATCCAGAAATTTAGCCAATAAGGCGGAGAGAATCTAAGTGATGCTGGGATTTGTTGGAATCTTGATATGAAATGTCAGTAAAATTTTATCAATCTTATTTTTTCCTAAACTAGTTGCCTATCTCCTAGCTTTCTCTTTTATAACTTTGTCTCTACACTTTAAGCACAATAGTGCTCCTGGCCTGCCTTGGCCATCTAGGAAAACACTATCTGATTTAACATTTTGAATGGCGTAAACTCTGTCTATGAAAAACACTGTTTCACTATAGAAAAGTTTTGAGGCCACTGTGCATTTTAATGTTTAGCAATCAATATACTGAAACTTTTGTAGCCCTTATTAAATGGGTTGGAACAATTTGTATTTCAGGTCATGAAAATGGGTTGTTTTTTTTCTGTCTCCTCCCTGGTCAGTGCATATAGGAAAGAACAATCAATGACAACAACTGAAGAACCAGATTTCTCAGAGATGCACATGACTGCTGCAAAAGTAGTTCTTATAATTTGGAAATTAAGGGACCATAAAAGACAGCATTCTAGAGAAAGAGACTTCACAAGATAATCAAATACAGTGATTTCCATGAGGCTGTACTTAGGCCCGAATCCATGGTACCCTGGATACTACCTTTTGTCACTGACTTCACCAGTTAAACTAACGAGGTATGGGAAAACTGAATCTCTATGGCCAGACCTTAAAAGCATTAGTCATGAGATTTTTCCCATGGATTTCCTCATTCATGACTCCTCTGACCTCAAAGTCTTAACTATATGCTTTGCATGAAGGCATATTCCTATTACAACATCTTCTGATTAATTAAGGATTAATTTAAAAGAGAAAAAGCCTTCTTATTTAGTTCTTGCAGTACAAATGCTCCCTGGCTATTTGACATTACACTTCTATCTGGAAAATTTGCCTACGAGTGAAGATTTATTTAATGGTTGAGGTCCACGTTGTGTCACTTCCAGTTTGGTACTGTGTGGCAGAACTACACCACATGGGCCCAGGCATGGGCCTGGGAGTCTGTAGATCTAGGTTTGCATCATCTTTGCTAATTTATTTTCCTTCTCTGTGTCCCAGATTGCTTCTTGATGAAAAAGAGACAGGGACAATTTGGGGCTGAATGTCTTGGGACTCTAACATTCTACTGCCCCCTGGAGGACAAGCCTTGACGATTGCTGTGGAAAATCTAAGGGTCTTGTGAAAGGCGGAAGGGTGGGATAACAAGATTTTATAAGCATCAGGAAAGAATCAACGATTTGACTCAGGTTTGTGAATGTGTTACATCTTACATGGCAAAAAGGTCTTACAAATGTGATTAAATTAAAGGTCATAAGATTAGGACATTTCCTGAACTATCTAGGTGGGCTCAACCTAAATCACATGAGTCCTTAAAAGCACAGTATCTTTCCCAGCTGCAGAGAATAAGAGAGATGGCAGAGTGAGAAGGATTTGGCCCCATCTTGGCTTTGAAGATGGAGAGAGGGGCCATGAGCCAAGGAATGTGGGTGGTCTCATGAGCTGGAAAAGGCAAAAAATTGGATTCTCCAGAATTCTCCAAATTCTCCAAAAATTGGAGACTCCAGAAGGAATGCAGCCCTATCAACACCTTTATTTTAGCCCCTTAAGACTCACTTTGGACTTCTGACCTCCAGAAATGTATGATAATAAATTTGTGTTGTTTGAAGTCACTACATTTGTGGTAATTTGTTACAGCAGCAATAGAAAACTAATACAGAACTGCTGGCTGAAAGCAACTAGGGAAAGTGTTCAGGGTCTTAGAACATGGTCAGGCAGTTAGCAGAGGTGTTTTCTTTACTCACTTCTTATTTTGCAACTTTTCTCCCTTGCAAGGATTTCCACATCAACATATTCAGACTCAGAAAAGGACCTAAAATATTCCCACTAGATTATAAGCATATGAGTGACTGTTACCAGCTTCAACTATGCAATTTCATTTTATCATGGATCAAAGCCTTGGGGTAAGAGATGAACTTCCAAATTTTTTTTTTCAAAGAATACCTAATGACAGAGGAAGATTAGGGCAGGAACAGGGGCCCTTCTCAGGATTTTGAAAGCATTCCACATAGGCAGGTACAAATTCTCTTTGTCCTTAAGGCTACATTTAGACATCCTGCAAACTTTTGTTGCTTTTTTGTCTTGACAGCATACTCTGTCCACCCTAGTGGTCTTAATCGTACACTCTAAATTGTCAACAAAAATTTAGGGGAGAAAGAAAAACATATTGGTAGTAGGGTCGGAAGTTGGGGAAAAGGGATGAAAACAAAGGAAAAAGAAAAGGCTTTTTTAATTTGAATGTTTAAACTTCTCAAAGATGTAGGCATTTAAGGTTTTAAAAACTGAGACGCATCTGTGATAACTGTAAGAATCATTTTCTCTACCATTCCCTACCATCTGCCTCTTTCTCTCTGTTCTTCCTTCACGATGCTGTCTTTCCCTGTACTTTTCTGCCTGGTGTCCTGCTGTTTGCCTTGAAAGGTTCATTGGTAGCCAGAACCCTTCTTTTATTCCATTACTTCACTCAGATCCTTGGACCAGACCACATAACACTTAGAAACACAAAAGTGTTTTGTGTAAGACAAAAGGGAAAGGCCCTATTTAAAGAAGTCCACATGAAGTATAGATGAGCAACATATATAGCTGATTTATAAACCAAACCAGAAGTCTGTGACAGCACTTTGTTATATGGTGTGAATAAAACTTAACAAATTACTATTTAGTCGACTATCTTCTACTGTGTACTATTTTTCATTGCCTTATCTTTCTTCACCTCCTCCTCCTACATTATAAATTAGCACCCTATCCTGGCACTTTTCAGACACAACAGATGTAATGCTATCAACATTCTGATAATGCTGAAGTTCTAGGCATACTGTTTGCTGTCAGTGATCCGGCATTTTTATTATAACTTTCTCTTTCTCTAATGTATTCAGCCATTTGATGTATATGTATATATATATATACATATATACATAGAAATATGTGGACTACAATACCAATTGTTAAATGGGCCATGAATCAATCTGAGCACATGGAAACATCAGCTCACCTTTAAATAATAAATTCCTTATTTGAATCAAGAATGTTCAAAAGCATCAGGAGCAAGCACCGTAATTCACTACAGTTTCTAATACCATATCTAGCTAAAGTTCTAGATGCAGCAACCACCCAAAGACTGGTCCTAAAGCAGTATTCCACCCAGAACCATTCTTTTCTAGACTTCTGGTGACTTCTGAGACCTGCGCTCACACTATGTCATGTTGAGGAGCTGCAGGAGCCATGAGGAGGACAGAAACACAGAAATGTTGGCTAGACAAAACACACACACATATGCACACAACAAGATTTAACCTAATTGTACTGTGAATTACAAGGACTACAAAGAAGCAGGCCAAGCAACAAAAATTATGAAATGTCTAAATATTCCCTCCTACCCCCTCCGTCCCCACCTTCAGGGAACAGGCAAAATACATTTCACAAGTGGCAGAAAATGAGAAAGTGAATAATTTTCAGGCCGAAATACAAAAGAACATTCTTAATGTGTTCAGATATGTAACTGTAACCCAACAATAACTACACTTATGCCCCACCCCCACCCCCACCCCCATGACATTCCACTCAGCCGAATCACCAGAACCCGTTTAGAAAGATGCACTGAAACACAGCATTCTACAGCACTGGAGAGGGGTCTGCGGACACACATGATGTCCAGGTCTCTGAGAAGAACAGAGTACACAGGCTATTAAAGGTCCAAACAAGAAATTAAATGGTAATGTAATTCTTCTGTACGTGAACTGTTGCAACACAGCATAAGATGCAGGTTTAAAGGAGGGACATGGGCAAAAAGTAAAAACGTTGAGTCAAGATGTTTCCAGCAGCAGTTGACAGTCTAAGTGAAGTGTGAAGGGTCTACATCTTTCATTCTAGAGTAAAGTGGGTACAGTAAGTCCCCTACATACGAACTTTCAAGTAGCGAACTTTCAAAGATGTGAACGTGCCCCTGTATACCAGCTGTTGTACTGTACTAGTGTACTTTCCAAGGTACTGTACTGTAAGCTAAAAAAATGTTTCCTTTATTTTTTGTGTTTGTTTTTTATGTATTATTGGTGTGAAAGTATTATAAACCTATTACAGTACAGTACTATATAGCTGATTATGTTAGTTGGATACCTAGGCTAACTTTGTTGGACTTATGAACAAACTGGGTTTACAAACGTGCTCTTGGAATGGAACTTGTTTATATGTAGGGGACTGACTGTACTGGTGACTATTCAACTCCTACAAGGATGGGGGTGGGGGGCTAGGGATATAAGTGGCAGAATCAGCTGCAGCCTGGCTTCTGCCATCCACAGAGGCTGAGGGGAGAGCACCAGCTGGGGCTGATATACATGACGGCTGGCTCACAACAGCTCTTGTAAATGGGCTCAACATCAAGTCATACAGTATGTTTCACTTATACAAGCTTATGCTCCCAGCAGCTGATGCAGAAGATGAACCAACAGAAGTCATCACAGTGATGGCTTTAAATAAACCAGAGCTTCAGGAGACCTGCAGTGACCCCGTGTTCTGCCGCCAATGGCCAGGCAACTCTCCAGTTCTCGGTAACATCACGTGTCAAGTGAAGGTGTGGGGCAGCAGTTCTCCAACCGTTCTCAGGAATGACGGTTTGATAAGTCGCTCTTTAACAAAAAGGATTAAGTGGACAAACAGGATTGAGAATCACTACGACCATATTCCTTTCCCCCTTCCCTTCCCACTTGGAGATTCACGATGCAATTAACATGCTCAAGACTAAAAGGTCCTGTGGAAAACGTGCTCTAACCCTAGAATTTTGCAACCTTTTTTGATCTTCAAACTCTCATAACATTACTCCCTGTGATAGTGAGCTTCTGGAACGTCTCTCAGTGACCCCACTCCCTGATTTTCATGCACTTGGGTAGTCTCTCCCCTTGAATGTGAGCTGGCCCCAGTGATTAGCTCCTAATGCATAGAATATGGCAAAGGTGATGGAGTATCACTTCCAAGATTAGGTTATAAATTACTAAACTCATAGATACAGAGAACAGATTAGTGGTTTCTGGAAGTGAGGGTTGGGGGTGGGAGAAATAGGTGAAGGGAGTCAAAAGGTTTAGAAAAAAAGAATTAAAGTAGACCCAGCTGTACAAAAAGGGTATATTTGACAAAATTGACATTTTGTATCAATGTCTCAGTAACCAACTTTTCAATTAATATTATTCAGTCATTTTTTTCTCCATTGGAGGAAATGGTTTTCTAATAAAAAATACTTTACAACAAAAATACCGTGACTTCCATCTCCTTAGCACCCCCTCCCTTGCTTACTGACTTCCCCAGTCTGTTGAAGCCATGTATCTACGGAGCAGCCCATTTGACAAGGAACTGAGGGCAACCTCTGGCCAGCAGCCAGCAAATAACTAAATCCTGCCAACAATCACATGAATGAACTCAAAAATGGGTTCTCCCCAAGTCAAGCCTTAAGATGACTGTAGCCCCAGCTAACACCTTGATTGCAGCCTTGTGAGACTTGAGCCACTGAATCCAGCTAAGCCATACTTGGATTCCTGACTCACAGAAACTTTGAGATAATAAACATTGTTGTTTCAAACAACTGATTTGTTGGGATAATTTGTTACACAGCAATTAGCAATACTAATACAATAGCATATAGAACTACTCTATGGGAAACACTTTGGAAAGTGCTGATGGGATTTTTAAGGTTATTTCTTACGTATCTTTTAAATGTATGAGATAAAGGAAATCACTG
Organism: Orcinus orca; assembly: GCF_937001465.1. Taxonomy (NCBI): domain Eukaryota; kingdom Metazoa; phylum Chordata; class Mammalia; order Artiodactyla; family Delphinidae; genus Orcinus; species Orcinus orca. The sequence continues at coordinate 19,546,170 of NC_064571.1, forward strand.
GAAAACAGATTTTCCTAAATCCAACAGAGAAAAATTTGCATAAGGCTTTAAAGTATATGAACTCAATTGTCACTAAATTAAAATGACTGAGCTGAGATTCACCTCTCCACTGTCAATGAGAAAGAACTTACAATACAAAACTAAAGTATGGAAAAGATAGGCAAAGCTTTTTCAAGTACTTTAAATATACCTCAATCCGTGGGGATGTTCATTTCAAACTAAAATCTATCCATTAAGGCAGGTCCTCAAAAGACTTCTTGTCCACACACTTGCAGATCATTTTCAGTCTTGAAACTCAGAGTATTAAAATTACATTTCATTAAGACTGCTCTTCTATCTAACAAGTCCCTGATTCAAGCAAGCCTTGCAAATCATTGAAACCACTCTGCCACATGAAACTATGATTCCATATCATATGGTCTCCCCGGGATTAAAAAGTAAGTTGAAAAACTATGAAACACTGAGCACTGTGATGGCACCTAATGTTTAAATGTTAGTATCATCATCATTACCTCTTTATCACACTTAATGAATATATAAATATATAAACAAAAAGAAATATGCATCTGTCTGTCAATGACATGCTAAAATTAATGAGGCTGATTTCCTCACAAATATACAGATAAAAGCAGATGAGCATGGTCTTCAAAGAAATCACACTGAACAACTCTATGCTTTCGTCATGAAGTTGTCACCAGTCAATGTTTTACACATATCTCCTTTTGGATTACTTTTCTAAAATAAGTTTTTTGTAGATATTATTATTATTAAATGCTCAAACAGTAAAATTCAGTTTTCTTATCCATCTCATTCAACGTAATTTGCTATGAATGATTTTTGGTTGTTCCAAAAAACAAGGCACAAGCTCACAAATTGATGATTTGCCATGATAAGATCTTCCCAAAGATATTCCATGCAATACTTTTACACACATACACACACATAGCACACACTTTCAACTCTTATTTTTTCATTGCAAATTTAATCTAAAGCAAATATGAAATTGTATTGATGTTTAAAAAGCTAAGCAAAGTAAAAACAAATTAAACAACAATCACATCCTCTTATAAATATCAAATGATTTACTCTTGCAAATACGTAGGGAGTTAGAGCCATAAGTTATTTTGTATCTGAATGATAATATACAATGAGTTTTGGAAGATTAAATACTACCAACAGCATCAGGCTGCAGTGAGCAACTGATGAATGTTTATTGCATTAAATTAAGCTTAGTTGTCTGAAGCTGCAGGGAACAGAAGGTTGGCTTTCAAGTTTACCTTCCTTCAAAGTACAGATAAGGACCATTAAAAGAAAAGGTCATCCATAGATATCTGAATTTATCAAAGAGGAGAATTAGGGGAAGAATTTTTTTTTTTTTATACAGTATTTTTGTGGTTTTGGTGGTTTTGCTTTTCATATGCCAAAAACTACTATGACTAGGAAAGAGTCAGGAAAGACTGTTCTGCCACTTAGTTGCTTCTCTTTTTTGGGCCTCAGTTTCCACATCTGTAAAATGAGAAAGTTCCAGTCTCGTTAATCAAGATCAATACTACTCATTATTGACATGTGGAAAAGTATGCATGTGTGTAAGGAGGAGAGGGTGTTGGCATTTCTGGAGGAAGAATGTCTGAGTATCGACTGGCATTCAGTAGTGGGAAGCAGGCAGGTCCTTGACCTGCCCAAGGCCTGGAACACCATTCAGGTTGTAGTCTATGTAAAGGTGCCCCCTGGAGTTAGGAGAGGGAGCAGCGGTGAAATCAGGAATGATAAAGTTTGCAGTGTGATAACAGACCTGTTTAACAAACTGTCCCAACAAAGTTCCAATGTTTCCCCCTTTGAGAAATAGGATTTTCTGTGGCACCCTCTAATCTCACACTTATGATTCTAAGGCATAATGCCTTTGGGTCAAAGTCTTGCCCATGTTAATCCTAGGAGTAGTGACACATATTTTTCTCACTTGCCCCAACACACTAAACCCCTTCCCATATTAGGACTTTTTTTTTTTTTTTGCAGTATGCGGGCCTCTCACTGTTGTGGCCTCTCCCGTTGCGGAGCACAGGCTCCGGACGTGCAGGCTCAGCGGCCATGGCTCACGGGCCCAGCCGCTCCACGGCATGTGGGATCTTCCCGGACCGGGGCACGAACCCGTGTCCCCTGCATCGGCAGGCGGACTCTCAACCACTGCGCCACCAGGGAAGCCCCACGATTTTACTTTCTTGATTAAACTAATTGTGATCCACTATATTCTCATGTATGCGTTTATAAGGTTTGTTTTTTTTTTTTTTGTCCTTTTGGATGAGAATGATCACACCATTGAAAGTAGGGATCCTTTCTATTTTGTCCAGATCTGAGCACAATCCCTAACTGAGGGACAGGCTTATGTAGTTGCTCCATAAATATCTGTTGAAGGAATGAATGAGTGAGTGAAAGAGTGAATTTCAACACAAATTTTTAGCACATGAATTTCAATATTAAAGATTCATTAATTTGCCTAAATGAAAGGCACAGGGTGAGGCACTGAGTATATAATAGTGAGAAAAAACTAATGTGTAGCTTGCCCAAGTAGATCTTCCAGTAGAGAAATAAATAGGCATTGTCAATCAAATAATCAAATTAATAAATATAGCATTTAATTCTGAAGATTGCTGTCAGGTAGCAGTAGCTTCCAGTGGGGGGAGCTGATCATGGGGCATTTGAACTACTGATACAGTGACCAGGGAATGGTTGAGATGAGATCCAAAGAGCATTCCAGACACAGGGAACAGCATGCTCAAAGGCCTCACTGCCTGAATAGTAGGTTGAGACCTGGAAAAAAGCCAGCACAGCCATTGCAGAGAGGACAAGGGAAAGCTAGAGATGAATTCAGGCTTGAGAGGCAGAGAGGAGGTGGGCCATGCAAGGACTCTGAAAGTCATGTTAAGGGGTTTCATCTTTATCCTCGACACAAGGGGAAGCCAGCGACACATTTGAAGTGGTGAGGATGAATGCAGGGGGAGGATGTGTGACATAGTCAGATGCACATTAGGAAATAGGCCAGAGTGGCTGCTAATAGAGTAGTTGGGAGGCTATCGCTGTGATCCACATCATATATGATGTAACTTGCATTTGGTTGGTGCTGATATAGATAAAGAGAACTAAAAACATTTAAGAAGTTTGTAGGGAATATGATCCAGGGACTGGGTAGTACAAATGACATAGAAGGTAAGAGAGAAAAATATTGTAAACACAAGTTGCCATTCTTTGAGAGAGAGGGGAGGGAGAGAGAGAGAAAGGAGGAGGGAGGGAGGGAGAGAGAGAGAAAGAGAGCGAGAGACAGAGACAGACAGAGATGGAGAGAGACAGAGAGCACAAAGGTGGAGTAAACTAGGGGCAAGTGTGCTAAGATGAATGAATTTGGTTTGGATATGGTTAGTGTGGAGTGCCTTTGAGACATTCAAGATCAGAAGCAGTGACTTTCGTATGGGAGCTCAGAAGAGCAGCCTGGCCAGAGGGATGTGTTTGTAAGTTATTTGCTTGCACAGAGCTGGCAATTACAGGGCAATGATGGGATAGCCTAGGATTATATAGATGAGCTCAGCTAGAGCAAAATCGCCCAGAGCCCAGGAAGAACAGCCAATGGAAGACAGCTCAGAGGAAGGGGTCCCAAATAACGAGAAACAGCATGAGTCCCTAGGAATTCTTTGGGCATCGCATCACAAGGGTATGGACACAAGGGCACCATCATCAAGATTTGCTCAGTTAACAATTTTGTTAATGTCTCTCTTCAAAATTAATGCCCCCACCCCTTCTAAAAAAATCACATAAGGTAATCTGGTGGAAAAATCAGTGTATATGTGGGAATTAGAGAAATGCTGGGGAGACTAAATTCCTTAAGTATTTGATAAGGCATTAATAGTTCCACATTCTTTATTTCCCTTCTCTGAAACCATATTTGGCTTTAGTACTGAGGAAAAAATTAAAACTTTCTAGTTGCATAGTGCATGTGCCAGCTATTGCCTTGCAGCTGCAAAATCCATCCTTCACTAGCTGCTGTGCTCTAGTGAGAGGGGCCCTTTAGCATTTCTCCTTTGCAATAGGCAAATGTTAAGTTATGTCAGTAGAGGGCACTGGAGGGACATTGCAGAAGGAAGGGTCTTTTCTCCCTGGTTCTGTTGTGGTTTTGTTTCTCTTTTTGCTTCTGTTTCTTTTCTTTTTGCACCTTCCCACTGCAGGGCATCCAGTGGTGCATACATTCCGCTGGTGAGCTCAGGACTGGCCCCGGTCCAGCAATCACCTTACTGCAGCCCTCCTGATGCAGAAACCACTGGCAACTGGCTCCCAGCACCTCGACTCCTGGTTTCCACCCGTCATTATCCACCAGCCTGTATCTTGGGAGCGTATTTTCTGCCCTATGACTGTGGACCAGCTCTGGCCCAGGGCAATCCATAAAATTTCTCTGCCATCCAGTGGGGGTAACCACACCTTCTCCAATGAAATCTGAATCCAAACCTTGGGGAGAAATCCTCTCTTTCTGTGTTTGTTCCTTCCCTACATACTCTCTCACCCCCAAAGGCTTCTTTAGAGTTCTCTTTATGCCTTTGTAGTTACTCCCCTCTTACAGATAATAACTCATCACATTAAACTTTCTGTGTTCAAATGAGCTATGTTTTTGTCTCCCAACTGGACTGTGACTAATACAGCTACTCATTCAAATTCAAAAAATATATCTGATAAGCCATATAATCTTTACAATATTCTCGTGAAGTGGGTATATTCACTTGAAACATGAAAACCCTTTGGCCCAGTTTTATCACTAATTCAATAAATGTCTACTGAGTGGTGAACACGGGCCTGATGCATGGCTGTGCGCTAAAAGTAAAATGGCTGAGGTAGAGCCAGAATCCAGGAGTCCAAGTTTAGGGTGACTTCCATTATACACTTGGGGTAGTAGTAAGTGTGTTGGTCGCACATCAGTGTTTGGAGAACTTTAGGGCACTTCCTCTCAAATTTTAATATGCATACAAATTACTTGCTTGAGATTCTGATTCAGTGGTTTTGTGTGCCCCCACTAAATTCAAGTTGAAGTTTTAACCCTCAGTGCCTCAGACTGTGACCTCATGTGGAAATAGGGTCATTGCTGATGTAATTAGTTAAGATGAAGTTTTACTGGAGTAGGGTTTAGGCTCCTGTATCAGTATGACTAGTGTCCTTAAAAAACAATGCCACATGAAGAGACACCTGAACACAGGCAGAATGCCATGTAAACATCAAAGCAGAGATCAGGGTAATGCATATACAAGCCAAGGAATTCCAAAGATGGCCAGCAAAGCACCAGAGGCTAGGAGAAAAGCATGCCACAGATTCTACCTCAAAGATGACAAAAGAAACCAACTCTGCTAACATCTTGATCTCAAACTTGTAGCCTCTAAAACTGTGAGACCATTTCTGTTGTTTAAGCTGCCCAGTTTGTGGTGTTATGCGAAGGCAAAGTACAATACCTAGGAAACTAATACGGTGGGTTCGAGGTGTGGCCTGAGATTCTGAATTTCTAAAAACCTCCCAGGCGATGCTGATGCTGATGCTGTTGGTCTTTGGGTCACATTCTGAGTAGCAGGGAGCTAGTGTATAAGAGATGCCACTATACCTGCCACCCCCTCCTTTTCCTAGGGACACTTACTCTTTCTATAGTACCAGCTAAAGAGACTAACCCCATAGTGTGACCAGTGACTCAGAACCTGTATGACCTGACTCAGAACAATGAAAGAAGTTTCTAGTTAAAAGTGGAGAAAGAAATTGCAATTGTTTAAAGTAAGGGTGAGGCCCAAGAGAGTTCATCTATGAGCGTAAATTAAGAGGAATAGCCAGCTGAATAGTTGGGGCCGAAAAAAACACACATACAGATGTAGCCAAGTCACTTCAGTACAAGTGGTGAAAGATCTGCAAACTCTAAATACAGGGGCCCCTTGAGGAGCATTAGACATGGAAGTACCTTCTGTCACAACCTTGTGGGTTCCAATCCTGCTACAGTTGCCTTTTGGCTTCTATGGTTTCTCTCTTGCTGCTTTACGTGGACTCTCACAATGCCTCCTCTTTTCTTTCTTTCACTATTTGTAATTAAAGTGTTCTACTAGAATACACAAAAAATTTGCAAAATTGAACACATCTGCCTCCCACCCTCTAGCAGAGATGCTCAATTGTCTCCTGCTAGCCATACTCCCTTTTTTCCTTTTTAGGAATCTTACCAGGGCATAAGTTCTCCTAGCTGGAGATTATGTTTCCCAACATCCTCTGCACATGTAGCCATGGACAAAGTTTGGGGCAGTGGTTATGTACAGAATTTCAGGGTCATGTCCTTACAGACAGAACTTGCCATGAACTTCCTTTTGCCCCATTCCCACAGCCAGGAAATGGCAACAAGAGCAGAAGAGGTTGGACTCACGATGGAAGCCATATGCAGGAAGGCGTATCACACCTGCTAACCTGGGTCCCTGGAGCATAAATGTCTCCCTGCCCAGGATTGCTGACCTAGCTTGTGTTGTCACATGTTTTGGGGCTTCTCTGTTCAGCATCTTGACATGTGTCCTAAATAATACACAGTCTGCAGCAAGCTTTCCACTGATGATTTGATTTTATAGAAATCTGCTCTCTAATTCTAAGCCATGGCTTGCTAGCTCCATTCGGCTTTATTTGAGGTTCATAGGAGTGGCAGAGATGTGTCTGTGCCCATGCCACTGCCAGAACTTCAGCAGCTTCATCTTTAGCCAGCCAGGGCTGCAGGGCAACTTCCAGTCACAGTGTGGGCCTTAGACACTATGGTGCCTGAACTGAGACAGGCCCTCGTCCTCGTTTAGAGCCAGTATTAGTCCATCCGTATCTATGTACAGGTGAACACAAAACAGAGACGAAGCAAACGCAAGAGTTGGGTGGCTAAGAAGAATTTCAAATAATAAGAAAACTATATCTCCTTTTAAGAACTAATATATGCACAGCTAAGTCTTCTGTTAATCAGTTATATTGACTGACAAATATTAAGAGCAATCCCCAAGAATTTACAGCACTCAGCTAGAGCACCTCGTCTTATTAAATACTTTTCCCTGTTTGGGCAGATACCATGGGCCTATTTTAGAGAAAGAGAAATGGATGGACAGGAAGCTTCAAGCCTTTCAGTGTGTGGAGCAGTTCAACACAGATGCTGCCTCAGTGCAGCCCTCTATCTGCTCATAGACATTTCTCCACCATCCATTCAGTGTTCATTCATTTCATTTATTCTTATAGTTTATTCAAATAGGCAACAAACACATATGTGGCTTGCCTACTACTGAAGGTAAAATGGGCCCACAGCAAGCACAGGGCTTCAACTCCTAGCTGCATTTTCTTTTTTCTTTTCTTTTTTTTTTTTAAATTTTTAAAGAATTTTATTTATTTATTTATTTTGGCTACATTGGGTCTTTGTTGCTGCACGTGGGCTTTCTCTAGTTGTGGCGAGCGGGGGCTACTCTTCGTTGCAGTGCGCGGGCTTCTCATTGCAGTGGTGTCTCTTGTTGCAGAGCACAGGCTCTAGGCACACAGGCTTCAGTTGTTGTGGCACGTGGGCCCTAGAGTGCACAGGCTTCAGTAGTTGTGGTGTGTGGGCTCAGTAGTTGTGGCTCATGGGCTCCGTAGTTGTGGCTCTAGAGTACAGGCTCAGTAGTTGTGGTGCACAGGCTTAGTTGCTCTGCGGCATGTGGGATCTCCCCAGACCAGGGATCAAACCCATGTCCCCTGCATTGGCAGGTGGATTCTTAACCACTGTGCCACCAGGGAAGTCCCTAATTGCATTTTCTATCACTTACTCATGCTTCCATCTGACAGGCATTTACTAAACAGTTGCTATGCAGGCCTAATACACCGAGGAATGGGTACTGAACCAGGAGCTTACAGACTCACTGTAAAACACTGAAAGTAGGTTGTAATAGGGCACGGTTAACCTCAACAGTCTGGAGTCAACCTTGCTTCAATTCTCCAGCATCTACTGAGGGCCACTAGCTGAGTACCTCCAGGCCCAGTGACCAAGCTCATCTATGTATCTGTTCCACATACTCACTGCAGGAGACTAGACAGGGTGTTGATATGTGGGGAAGAAGAGTTGCTGGCAAAGGAGAAATATGAACAGTCTCTTGTCATAAAAAACTCAAAGTGTTCAGCCTCCTGATGGCAGGCTAGTTGTCATTTTGATATACTGTATGAAGGACACACTCTTCACACACACACACACACACACACACACACACACACACACACACAACTGAGATGAGTTGGAAATTCATCACAAGAAGAAAAATGGAAATAATTCAATTACTTAGTCCTGAAAATATAAATGAGGGAAGTAAAGGAGAAGTGTTAGTTTTAAATGAATTAGCCTTACTCGAGGAAGGGAAGCAGTTATTTACTGAGTTCTTGCTCCTCTAGGCCCTGTGCCAGCGGTCTTCACATATTCCCCTGTTTCCTCATTTAAGTTGCTCCATCCCTTGCCAGGTAGGTATTGTTAACTCTGTTTACAGAGGAAGAAGCCAAGGTTTGGAAAGGTCAGTAATGTCACCTGAAGTCAGTCACACAAGTGTCAAGTGGCAGATGAGGAACGAGAAATTATATCTATCTGTCCCCCAAACCCATGTATTCTGTACTGTATTACCCCACCATGTATGACACCATGCAAGAGCAGAGACAGCTCACAACCAAGCTGCCAGGAAGCTAGAAAGAGGAATCCAGGGCTGAGCTTCATCTGGGCAGGGATCCTGTGAGCAACAGGAGGAAGGTACCAGAGAGTCAGAAAGCATCCTTCAGGCCAGCATCTTCCAACCCTAGGATATAGGCCCACAGAATAGACTCCTGGGCCCGTGGCTACAGCAGGGGTGGTCACAGGCCAGACCCTCACATTTTCAGGGCTCTGAAAAGAATAAACGAGGGAACACAAATACCATATTTTAAAATATTTAAATGTTATAAATCAAGCAAGCTTAAATAAGATATACTCTATCCTCCTTTCTTAACAAATGCAGCTCCATAACAACTGAGAAAGCTAGGTTCTAACTTGAAATTTCTTCGACCTGTCAAAATGCCATCCTTGGCAGTACCTGGAGAATTAGCCTGGGACCTGGTCCCTCACCCACTGGTCCCCTTCTCTTTCTACCCCAAGTCTCAGAGCACAGCCCATCATGTGGGGCTTTGTGCTCATGACCGTGGACACCTAGCCCCAGCCACTTACCCTTCTCCACAAGTGACTGCATTTTGGGCAGCCCTGAGGGGACACAGCACTGCTGCTTGTCTGGCCCCGGGCAAGAGACCCCAGAAGCAGGCTTGGAGCCATTTGGACAGTCAATTCAAAAGTCTTGGTACCTAGAGTGTGGTGCAGAATGGGCCCCCAAAGACCAGATGATCTCACTCCATGGATTCTTTATCTCATAGAGAAGGGCATAGCCAGAGGAGGGCCAGAGCAAGCGTCTCACATGCCCCAGGGCAGGGTCTCTCTTGCCTGATTCTAAGGCCCTTCCTTGGGACCCCTATACTTCTATCCACAAAGGGAGGAGAAAATTTGGTTTGTGGGGACACACTGTATCAGAAGTGTTCTAGATCATCAGTTCTCATCCCCTCCATACATTCAAACCACCTAAACATGGTCAGAAAAAGATATCTACCTTTAGCTATCCTCTAGGCTGAAGGTCTAGAGAGATATTTTTACCTAAGCAAACTTTGTTTAGAGCAATGACTTTCAAACATGGATATGTATACCCCTTTGGTCCACAGTCAAGGATAATTATAAGGAAAATGAATTCCATATTCTCACCATTCATAGTCACCCTTTCTCAAAATTGATTAGCCTAAGAATATGTATCTCTGCACAATAGTCCTTCCATGTTACAAAGAATCGCACACTCTTTAGCCAACCTAAATATCATTATTGCTTTGCCCTGATAATAGAAAGACATCCATGCACCAAAGGGATAAATCTAAATATTGTTTTCCAGGGTCTCCAAAGCTCCCATTAATAACTAATCAAGATACATCCCTTTCTTTTTCTGCCTTCCACATATTTCCTTGAAGCATGCAGCTTGGCATTGCAAAGGTTACTTTGTCCCCTGACTGAAATACCAAAACCATTAGGGTGATATGTATTCTTTTAAATGTAATGAATGTTTACAGGGCCACCATACGTATTCATATTTTTTACAATATCGGATGAAATCTATGGATAAAAAATTTACATAATTCCTTTCAGATTTAATGGATTATATCAAAAATGTAATTAAAAACCTGTTGTCAAATAATAACATTAAATGTTTATTCCAATTACCATAATTCCCACTATTTCACTCTGTAAGATGTTTTATATTTTCAGGCTCCTAATAACAAGAAAAATTATATGTAAATTTTGATTAAAATGTTTAGTTATTAACATAAAAATGTGTGAAATAGACTTCTGCTTCTAGGAGGATATAGTGCTCATACTTTTCCCTATTGCTCCTGCTAAAACAAAACAAAACAAACAAACAAAAACCCACTAAAATCCATGGTCATTAGATACAAAATATATGACAGAAGACTCTGAAAGTCAGAAAGAAGGCAGACTGGCTAGGACCTACAGGACCAGAAGAAATACAGTGGTAAAATCCCTGGATTTCTTGTGTCTTATGTCTTAGACTTGGACTTGAAGGAGCTGGAAAATGAAAAAAAAACAATGGCATAGACAAAACAAAAAAAAGTCCCAATCAAAGCTCACCTTCTCTAGCCAAAAGACCAGAAAGTAGGAAGCCCAGTAATATAGAAAATTGTAGACAAAAAACCAGAACAAAACACTTTACTCCAGGCAAACACTGTATAAAAATTTGTGGCTCTGACCTGTCTAGGCCAGCAAAGGCCAAGTGGAGTGCTGAGACTTACACCCTTATGAGGCTGTAATGACTTCCCCAACACCCGTTACAGGATGGTATCAGAGAAGACCAAGTAGGAAGTCAGGACTCTGATCTACACAGTAACGTGACCTGCCCCCCATCCCACCACCACTGGTCTTAGCGGAGAATACATGGGGAGTTTGGACCTATCACTCTACCTGGCAATAGTGAGGTGCCCTCATCCTCTCCACTGAGGTGGTGCAGAGAGGCTGTGAGGAGTCAGGTCTTTCCCATTACTTAGAGGTAATGAGGCCATCCCCACTGAAGTATCAGTGCAGAACACATGCGGAGCCAGAATCCCCAAGCCTACTCAGTGGTAATGGGGAGTCTTCCCCACTTGGGTATCCATAGAGGCTGAGGGGAAAATCTGAACTTCTGTTCCCACCTGGCAGTAACAATTGGCACCCCCATTTCCCCTCCTGGAGTGGTGTCAGAAAAGGCCAGCTAAAACAGAAAGTTAAAGCAAGATCTAGAGTCTCATAATATAATTAAAAAATAATAATGTCCGGGCGTCAATAGAAAATCACTCACACCAAGAACCAGGAAGATATCAAAGTAAATGAACAAGACCATGAACAGATGGCAACAAAGAGATGAAAGAAATGTTAGAATTACCTGACAAAGTTTTTAAAGCAACCTTGATAAAAATGTCTCAAAAAGCAATTATAAATACACTCAAAAGAAAGAGAGAGAGAGAGAGAGAGAGAGAGCACCTTATCAAAGAGATACTAGTCTCAGCAAAGAAATACAAAATATAAAGAAGAGGCAAATGCAAATTTTAGAACTGAAAAAAATACAGTAACCAAAATGAAATGCTCAGTGAATGGACTCAGTAGCAGAATAGAGGGGACAGAAGAAAGAACAGGTGAACCAAAAGATAGGAAAAAATAGAATTAACCAAAGTAAACAACAAAGAAAAAATAGACACCCCAAATAAAAATTAACAGAGGCTCAGGGACCTTTGGGGTTATTAAAAAATCTAATATTTGTGTCATTGGAGTCTGAGGAGAAAGATGCTGGGGCTAAAAACATACTCAGAGATAATAGCTGAAAACTTCCAAAATTTGTCCAGAGATATAAACCTACAGGTTCAAGAAGCTGAGTAAGCCCCAAACATGATAGATAACAAAGGAATTCACACCAAGACACACAATTATTATACTTCTGAAAATGAAGGAAAAAGAAAAGAGTCTTGAAAGCAGCCAGGGGAATAGGGAACCTTACCAACAGGGAAAATCTATTCAAATAATAGCAGATTTCTCATCAGAAACCATGGAGATCAGAACAAAGTGTCAAAAGTTTTTTCACGTGCTAAAAACAGAGCTGTCAACTAGAATCCTATGCCTAGTGAAAATAATCCTGTAAGAATGAAGAAGAAATCAAGACATGCTCAGCTGGAGGACAAAGCAAGAGAGTTTGTCCTCAATAGATCTACCCTAAAATAAGGGTTAAAGATCTTAGAATATCAGGAAGGAAGAAAAAAACATGGTAAACAAAAATATGGGTAAATACAATAGGCTTTTCTTCTCCTCCTGAGTATTCTAAATTACATTTGTTTGATAGTTGAAATAAAAATTATAATACTGTCTGATATGGCACTAAATGTATGTACAGGGAATATTGAAGAGAATTACATGATAATGGGGGCAGTTAAGGGACATAAAGAGAGGTAAAGTTTCTATAACACACTCAAACTGGTAAAATGTCAATACCAGTAGACATTATATAATAATCTATGTGTAAATTAAGTGATGCTTAAATCAATTATTAAAAATGCTACACAAAGGGATATATTATAGATAAATAAAATGGAAGTCTTAAAAATTCAACTAACATACAGAAGGGCAGGAAAAATACTAGAAATGGCAAACAGAGACAACAAACAGAAGGAAAAAAGTGGTAGACTTAAGTTCTAACATTTAAGTGGTGGACTTAACTTCTCATATTTTTTAATCCACTCTGCCAGAGTGGATTAAAAAATACTACCCAATTCTATGCTGTCTATAAGAAACTCACTTGAAATATAACAGAAGCAATTTTAAAGTAATAATTTGGAAAATATATATCATGTAAATATTAATCAAAGAAACTCAAAAGTGGCTATATCAATATTAGGTAAAATAGACTTCAGAGAAAAGAAAACTACCAAAGACAGAGAAATGTTACATAAAGGGTTAATCCGCCAAAAAAAAAAAAATTCTAAATGTGTGTGTATTAAAAAACCGAGTTGCAAAATATGTGGAGCAAAAACTGATGGAACTGAAAGAAGAAATGGACAAACCCACAGTTATTGCTGGAGATTTCAACACTCTTAACTATTGATAGAACAATTAGGCAGGAAAATAAGTATGAATATAGAAGGACTAAACAATTCTAGCAATTGGCAGGATCTAGTCAACATTTCTAGAACACTCCATCCAGTAAGAGCAGAATACATATTATTTTCAAGTGTGCACAGAACATATACCAAGATAGATCATATCTTGGGTCATAAAACAAACCTTAACACGTTTAAAAGAATTGAAATAATACAGAATGTGTTCTCTGACCACAGCGGAATCAAACTAAAAATCACTAACATAGTGAGAAGTGGAAAATGTCCAAACACTTGGAAACTAAACAAAACACTTTAAAATATAATGGAGCCATTTTTAAATATAATGGAGCAAAGAGAAAGTCTTAAGGAAAATCTCTTGACCAAGATGGTTTCACTGGAGAATCCTACCAAACATACAAAGAAGAATTAAAACCAATTATACACAACCCTGTCCAGAAAACAGAAGGAAAAGGAACACTTCCAAGTTATTTTATGAAACTAATATTACTCTGACACCAAAATCAGACAAGGAAGTAGAAAAAAAGAAAACTATAAAAAATACCCTTCATGAATATGTGCAAAAATCCTTAACAAAAACAGCCGTCCTCCCTTGTCCATGGTTTCACTTCATGCTGTTTCAGTTACCCATGGTCAATTGCAGTCTGAAAATATTTCATGGAAAATTCCAGAAATAAACAATTCGTAAGTTTTAAATTGCATACCGTTCTGAGTAGTGTGATGAAATCTCATGCCATCCAGCTCTGTCCTGCTTGGGACCTAAATCATCCCTTTATCCACTATACCCTGCCCATGAGTCACTTTGAAGAAGCCCTCTAGAGATCAGATCAACTGTCATGGTATCACAGTGCTTGTGTTCCAGTAACCCTTATTTTACTTAATAATGGTCCCAAAGCACAAGAGTAGTGATGCTGGCAATTCAGATATGTCAAAGAGAAGCCATTAAGTGCTTCCCTTAAGTGAAAAGGTGAAAGTTCTGGACTTAATAAGAAAAGAAAAAAAAAATTGTATGCTGAGGTTATTAAGATCTAGGGTAAGAATGAATCTTTTATCTGTGAAATTATGAAGGAAACAGATATTCCTGCTAGTTTTACCATCACACTTCAAACTGCAAAAGTTATAGCCAGTGTGATGAGTGTTTAATTAAGATGGAAAAGGCATTCAATTTGTACAATAAAATACTTTGAAAGAGATCACATTTACATAACTTTTATTACAGTATATTGTTATAAGTGTTCTACCTTATTATTAGTTATTATTGCTAATTTTTCTGTGCCTAATTTATAAATTAAACTTTATCATAGGTAGGTATATATAGGAAAACACATAGTATATTTAGAGTTTGGCACTGTCCACAGTTTCAGGCATCCACCCGGGGTCCTGGAATGTATCCCTTGCAAGGACTACTGTATTAGCAAATATAATTCAGCAACATATAATGTGCATTATAATAATAATATATAATATATATATTGTAACCAAGTGGAATTTATTCCAGGGATACAAGGCTGGTTTAATATTTGGAAATCAATTAAAGTAATCTACCATAATAACAAGCTAAAGAAGAAAAATCACATGATTATATCATGATTAATCACATGCAGACAAAGCAATTGACAAGCACTCGTTCATGATAAAAATTCAGAAAAAAAAGAATAGAGGGGAACTTCCTCAACTGGATAGAGTATCTACAAAAAACCTACAGCTAACATTATATTTAATGTTGAAAGATTGAATGCTTTTTTTCCCCATAACATTAGGAAGTAAGGATGTCTATTTTCATCCCTCATTCAATATAGTGCTGGAAGTTCTAGCCAGTGTATTAAGGCCAGAAAAGGAAATACAAGGCATGCAGATCAAAAAAGAAAGAAGCCTCTATTTGCAGATGATATGACTGTCTTCACAGAAGATCCTAAATGATCTACAGGCATACCTCATTTTATTGTGCTTCACTTTATAGCACTTTGAAGATGATATTGTTTTTTTACAAATTGAAGTTTTGTGGCAGCCCTGCCCTGAGCAAGTTTATCTGGGCTGTTCTTCCAACAGCATTTGCTTACTTTGTGTCTCTGCATCAAATTTTGGTAATTCTCCCAATATTTCACACATTTTCATTATTATTATATTTGTTATGTGATCAGCTATCTTTGATGTTAACTACTATGACTCACTGAAGGGTCAAATGATGGTTAGCATTTTTTTAGCAATAAAGTGTTTTTGAATTAAGGTATGTATATTTTTTTAGACATAATGCTATCGCACACTTAATAGACTACATTATAGTGTAAACATAACTCTTATATGCACTGGGAAACCAAAAACTTTATGTGACTAGGTTTATTGCAATATTTGCTGTATTGAAGTGGTCTGGAACCAAACCCTCAATATCTCCAAGATATGCTTGTACAAAAAACTCCTAGAACTAATAAGCAAGTTCAGCAAGGTTGTAGGCTATAAGACATACAAAAAATTCTATTTCTTATACTAGTAATAAACACCTGACACTGAAATTTAAAATATAATACCATTTATAATTACTTACAAAAATAGTTAGATGCAAATCTTGCAAAATATATGTATACAGGATTTGTATGCTGAAAACTATACAATGCTGGTGAAGAAAACTATTTTAAAGATCTAATCGGAGACATACTGTGCTGATGGTTGGAATATTTGACATAATAAAGATGTCAATTCTCTCCAAATTGATATACTGATTAACACAATTCCTATCAAAATCCCAGCAAAATTTCTTGTAGATAAAAATAAGATTATTCTAAAATGTATATAAGAAGACAAAAGAACTAGAATAGCTAAAATAATTTTGAAAAATATGAATAAAGTGGAAAGAATCCCTCTACTCAAGACAATGACTTATTTTATAGTAACAACAATTAAGACTATATAGTATTGATGGAGAGATAGAAACATATCTTTGGAAGGTATTAGAGAACCCAGAACTAACACACACAAATATATCCATTTAATTTTTGACAAAGGTACAAAAGCAATTCAACATGAAGAGGATAACTTCTTCAATGAAGGGTCTGGAGCAACTGGACATTCATAGGCAAAAAAGTGAAACTTAACCTAAGCCTCAGACCTTATACAAAAAATTAACACAAAATGTATCATGGCTCAAATGTAAAGTGAAAATACATAAAACTTTTAGAACAAAAAAGAGGAAAAATTTTCAGGATCTAAAACCAGGAAGAGTTAGACTTGACAAAAGTGATAAATTGGACTTAATCAAAGTAAAAATTTTGTTCTGCAAAAGGCCCTGTTAAGAGGGTTAAAGGAGAAGGTATAGAGTACGTGAAAACATTGAAAACTTACATATAACAAAAGGCAAATATTCAGAATATATTAAAAACTCTCAAAATTCAACAGTCAAAGCAACAATCCAATTACAAATGGGCAAAAGACATGAAGGAAACATTTCAACCAAGACGATATACAGATAGCAAATAAGCACATGAAAAAATGTTCAACATCATTAGCCATGATAAAAATAAAACCACACTGAAATATAGTTACATACCTATCAGAATGGCTAAAATCTAAAAATAAAAGTGACAATACCAAACTCTGGTGAGAATAAGGGGAAAGTGGATCATTTTATATATTGTGATAAGAATGTAAAATGTTATAGCCAATCTGGAAAGCCCTCCGGAAATTTCTTAAAAAACTAAACATGCACATTGCACTCCTGGGCATTTATCTCACAGAAATGACGTCTTGTATTCAGACAAAAACCTGGACACAAATGTTTTTAGTGGCTTTATTTATAATAACCCAAACCAGGGAACAACCTACATGTTCTTCAGTGGGTGAACGGTCAAACTATTGATAGACAGAACAACCTGGATGAGTCTTCAGAGAATCATGCTAAGTGAAAGAAAGCCAGTCGCCAAATGTTACATACTGTATGATTCCATTTACATAATATTCTTAAAATGACAAAATTATAGAAATGGAGAAAAGATTAATGCTTGCCAAGGGTAAAACAGGGAGCAGGGCTGGGAAGGAAGTGGCTGTGGCTATAAAAGCACAACATGATGGATCTTTGTGGTGATAGAAAGGTTCTGTACATTCACTCTATCAACACCAACACCTTAGCTGTGACATTACACTATAATTTTGTAAGATGTTACTTTACCATTGAGGGAAACTGGATAAAGGGTATACAGGATCTCTTTGTCTTATGTCTTACATGTGGCTCTACAATTATGTCAAAAAAGAATGTTTGAGATAGTACAGACAATTTCAGAAGTCTTTCTGGGGGTATGCTTGAGTCAACATGTTTGAAGGCCACTGATCCAGAAAATATAAGGGGCTCAGACCCAGAAGCAACCCTGCTCTCTGATGATCTCTTTGGTTCCTAATTAGGCAGGTGGAAGAGGCTATTACTGGCATTTGTATTCAAAAGCCCATCAACTGAAGAGAGGCCAGATAAAGTGGCTGAGTGAAAAAAAAAAAAAAAAAAAAAAGCAGCTTTTTACCTAAATGACTAATGGGTCAATTTCATATGTGAAATCTCACAAGAGGCTCAGCAAACTATGTAGCATAGAAAGAAAAAGAAATCTCGTTATTAGAGAGCTTGAATTCCAGTGGATGTAAGAAAAGATTGTTAAACTTTCTGCGCAGTCTCTATGCCTGGCCTTCGATTAGGGAAATGCCCCTAGCTGGGGCAACACAGCCCCACACACATCAGCTTAGGCAGATGCAGAACTAAGTTGTGGGGTGCCAGGAAACTGCAAGGACCTGCATCTGGGAACACAAATGTGTAAGATAAAAGCAAATGTCACAGACACACTGCATCCTTTTTAAAGTGTCCCTCTCCCTGTGGTTGCATCACACCTTCTCAGACACAGCAGGTGTTAGCCAATCAGAATAACTTCCTTCCCTTGGCCTGATTCCAGCAGTGGACACAGCACCAAAAGAGCTGAGGAAAAAAAAATAGAAACCATTCATTTGCCCAAACCTCTGCTCCATATGGTTTTGCTAAACAAACAAACAAAAAAACATGTCACGAATCTTCACTTGACTGATGATCAGATCTGATGCAATGCATACACATATCTAACAGGCAGTCAGCTGGGATTTTTCCAGTTATCTTGCAATCATGCTTAAGGTCCAGTGTGGCCAATGAAGAAACCAAGTTCCCCAGAGTTGAAGTTCAGGGACCCACCACTTAAGGGACTGTCCCATTCCTGGTGGGCTTGCTGAGAATTGCCAAAGAAGAATCCTCACACCAACCACCATGTGAGTGGGGGAAAAGGTAGGAGCTTTTTTGGAAATTGCAATTTTCATTAAGTTAGCTCTTTGCTTCACTCATCCCCTCTTGTGGAGAATGGAAGAACGTGTTTTCCCACCCTGAGACCAAGAGGACAACCCAGAAATACTTGGAGACTTTGCAACAAGGGCAGATTTACATTTTATTCCTTTTTGCTATATATTTACATAGCCAGTGGACTAGCTGACCTGCACTTGTACCAGTGGAGTGAGGAAACCAGAACTGGAGACAGACATAATGGGAAGGTACAAACAAAGAAGTGCAGATCCTCTTTCCCTTCCCCTGAGTTCCTCATTGTGGAGAAGCAGGAACATCAGGCCTTGCCTGGATTCAAAGGCCTGAAAAGGTACGTTTGGAGACCTCACTGTTTCCAATACGGCTCCAGTCTGAGGCGTAAGAGGATGCAGGCAAAGGGATCACCACGATTAGTAGCTGTTCAAAGGAGCACCCCTCATCAGCAGCGCCTGTGGTACCCACCATCTATCTGTGTTGGGTTCACAGACAGCAAGCCCACACAGAGTCACTGCTAACCAAATGAGTGAGACTCAGCCAGGTCTAGTGAGGAGATTGTTCTGTTTCTTATCCATTTTCTCCAGCCCAACAGCACCAGGATTAAAAGTGGACATGATATGTGAGAGCCAGACCAGAATGCCATTTTTCCCTTTCTTTCTTTTTTTTTTTTTTGCGGTACGCGGGCCTCTCACTGTTGTGGCCTCTCCTGTTGCGGAGCACAGGCTCCGGATGCACAGGCTCAGCGGCCATGGCTCACAGGCCCAGCCGCTCTGCGGCATGTGTGATCTTCCCGGACCGGGGCACGAACCTGTGTCCCCTGCATCGGCAGGCGGACTCTCAACCACTGCGCCACCAGGGAAGCCCCATTTTTCCCTTTTCTCTCAAGCCTTGATTGCCATGGGGGAGAGATGACCAGCTCTGAAGCTAATAGAAGATTGAAACTCAAAGTTTTTACTTTAGAGTGAGTGAAAATGATGGAAAAATTATAGACTCTGATGAATTTTGTTAAGAGAGTTACTGCAGAGTAGGAAAGGGGGATTCATCATATCAGGTTCTGGACAGGTACAGGAAAAACTGAAAGCCATAACATTTACATCTTGAATTGTTAACGTCTACAAATATGTCGGTGATAACGAAGTTTGCAGTGGACAGGATTCACAGTGAGTTCTGGAGGCAGAAGAGTAGCTAAAGCCTCTTTTGTAATAAGAGGCAAATCATCAAAAGGAATGGTGCCCCAGAGCGTATATGCTAAAATTAGGTTGAGTCTTATAATTAATTCAAGGTGTGGCCCCAGGACCAGTAGCATCTGTATCCACTGCTTTGAAGCTTTCTGGAAATGCAGAATCTCAGCGTAACCCCAGACCTACTAAAGGAGAATCTGCATTTACAGGGTCCCCAGGTGATCCATACACACACTGAAATTTGGCCAGCAGTGGCCTAGAGCACTGGGTGGATGAAGAGTGAAGAGGCTCCCAGGCAGGCATGGATACTGAAAGTTCCAGAAGCCTAAGGTGAATCATCTCTACTTGACAACCAAGAAGAGCTTTGAGGAAACAGGTAATATGAATGGAATGGCTGGAAAGCCACCCACTTTAGATCCAGATGAACGGAAAAAGATATCAGGTACCAATACTCTTAATTTTAGGAGGGTAGCCCAGAAGGTCACAGCTACAGCAGAGAGGTAGATAAAAGGATATAAAAATCAACAGTGGAATGTCGCACAGAGGCATTAAGGGCAGCTCAAGTCTTGCCAGTTTGCCTCGGCTGTCCCTGATGGCTCATTTTCTGAACTAAATTCCATTGAGTTTGATCCCCATACCCTCCAGGTCAGTATTTAAGGAAAGCAACAAGTCATTTGTAAGCAAGTAACGGGAGGAGGGGGGAACAAGTCCACCAGGAAATAATAAGTGGACAGTTTTGAGGCAGAAACAGTGGTTCTCACCAAATAGTCCATCTTTTTTCTTATTTCCCAGCCATCCTTAAAGTTAAGGATCTGTTATGAGTTCTAGGCAATGGGTAATGAGTAAGTGACTTGTGTCCTTGCTGAGTTGAGGCATTAAACGGCTGGAGGGTAACTCTCCATCTGTCTTGTTCTCAGCCACAGTGATGGGAGATGTTCTAGGTCAGCAGTCCTTGAAGAGTGACCTGAGGACCTCTGAGATTTCTCAAGACCCTTAGGGGGGTCTAGGAGGTCCTCTCTTTTCTAGCTGTGAGAGACCACTCTTTTTGCATGTACTTAAAGCAAAACAGCATATTGCCACAGACAGACTACAGAAGCAGACCTGAGAATCCAGCCGTCTTCTATTAAGCTAGGCATTAAAGAGATTTGTAGAAATGTAAAACAAAGCCACTCTTTTCAATAGTTTTGTTTATTTGTTTTGGAAGATATGATCATTTCCCATAAAAAAATGTTATTTATATTAATACGTATTGCTATGGCATAGGCCTAAAATTGAAGCCCAATTTTATATGCCACCTGGATATCTGGGGGAAACTGGGAGGGTCTCAAATTACCTGACCACCAGATCCCTTCCCTACTCTGCCCCTGATGATAAGGTCCCTTATCAAGAAACCAGGTTCAGTTCCTGCTTATCCTTGAGTGGTGGTTTCAGTTCTCTGCCCACTTATGGCATTATTCAAACAAGCCCATCACATCCTCCCATGGGAACCAGCGGTCACTCCACCGTCTTGGTAACAGTCCCACACTGTCCACTCTGATCCAGAGCACCAACCTCGTGTGGCCCTGCTGGTGTACTGCATCCTCCTTCCCCAGGCTGTGTGTGTGACTAATATATTGCTGTCAATCTCATCTGTCCAGTGCCAGGTGTTGTGTGTTTAGCCATCCTCAGAGCCCTTGAGAGGAACTCCTCCCTCATCAACCGGATGAATCGGAGGTAATTAGAACACGAGTTAAATCATTATTTTTAAATGAACATATAAATATATTTTTAAATCTGTTTTAATTTATAATGCAGTAAATAGATACAGATAGAACCCACATAAACAAATGCACCTTGGAACCCTCAATATATATTTTTTTAAGAATGTGAAAGGGTCCAAGAATTTTACAGTTTGAGATTGGCTGTTGTTACAGGTGGAAGCTCCATCAGCCTGGATCTCTGAGCTAATATGTGGAGGAGAGATGCCAAGACCCACCCTCTTCTCCCTCCCACGTGACAGGTATCTGGAGTAGAAATAACTCTTTGTGGTATGAAGTCACTGGGACTGGAGGTTTGCTGGTATCTTAGCATACTCTGGTCCATCTTGACAAATGCACAAAACACCCATGGGGACCTGAAATGATTTACAGGACCAGAGGCGCTAACAAGACTTTCTGTCCCTAAGAAAATCACTTTCATGTCACATGCTTTCAGGCTCCCTTTTCCTCATAACCACACTTGGTGCTCAGAATACATTTCCAAGCTCAGTTTATTCCTGGAACTTGGCTCCCGGCATTGTGGAAACCCACACCTTGATAAGATAGCTCCCAGTTAGCAGTAGCTCTTCAAAAACATCATCTCATTTTCCAGGGCTCCACCTGAAAATATCTCTTATAATTAAAACACCAGGCTATTCACCTTTCCAATAGCTAGAGGCCCTTCTGAGATGTCATTTTATATCCTTGTAAAATACCACCAGAAAAAAAATGCTTCATAGCCAAAAAGCCATAGGCTTTGTCTACAGAAAAAGTAATCAAACCAAATAAACTGCAGAACTAAGTCTGGGTGGCAGTGCCTAAATAATAATGATTATAATAGCAAATTTCGGCATCATAGCTAATAATCATTGAGCACTAATTACATGCTAGGCACAATTCTAGGTTCTCCTTTATTTAAACTTTCCTAATAATCCTATGAGACAGACACTACTATGATTTCCATGTTAGAGATGAAGAAATTGAAGCACAGAGAGGCTGAGTAACTTGTCCAAGGTTGCACAGCTAAGAAGTGGAGAGTCAAGGTGGGAATTTGTGTCCTTATCATTACACCATATATCCTCTCATATTTCAGGGAAAACTATGCAATGTGAACTTAATACTACTCCTTATTCCTGCATTGCTTCCTAAATCTCAGACAACTTCATGAAAAAATTCAGTTTTCTATCCAGAAGGAGAAGGGAGGTTTCTGTTTCTTCTTCTCCTTCTTCTAAACTATGTGTACCACTGTCCATGTTCCCCACTTCATCTGCTCCTTTTACCCCTGGGTAAAGCCTCATTCATGTGGCCTGTGTTGTTCTAATTATCTAGTCTACAGGAATTGAAGTCAGGGAAAAGTGACGCAGGGAGGAAGAGGAAACAGAAGAAGAAGCTGCACAGATGAAACAAGCATTTGCCACCGTTTCCAGGAAGGCCAGGTCCCTTCCTCCAAACTGACACCTGGCACAATCACAACTGCTCTTTTTCTTTTTTCTTTTTTTTTTTTTTTTTTGGGCTGTGGCCCCATGGCATGCAGAATCTCAGTTTCCCTGACCAGGGATGGAACCCTCGCCCCCTGCAGTGGAAGCAGAGTGGAGTCTTAACCACTGGACCGCCAGGGAAGTCCCACGACTGCTTTTTAAAGACCACTGGGTGCACTTCAGTCAGTGTGAGGAATTATCCTACCTGGGAGGGTAATATTCCAGGAGGGATTGGCTTCATCTAATTCAAACCACTGATCATCTTTGGTCTTAGTCTTGGAGAAATGGCACTCAAGAGTGACCAGGTGAAAACTATTGAGAAAGGACAAGAACACAGGCTGCTCTCAGGACGGAAAGATCCCATCTGCCCCTTGGGAACACTGGCAGATCCAGATGACAGACAGCCCCTCAGCCTGAAGCATCAGTGTCTTTTGCATGGATGTATACTAAACACACAGAAATGACGTCTTTCCTGTGCATAAGCACCGGAGGCAGTGCCATCAGCACATGCCAGCGGCCTGGCTGCCAACCTCGGTGCTGGGTGTGGCTGGAGATTTCACCAAAGTCATCTGAAAGAGCAGGAGGGAAAGATCAAAGAGCCAAAGAGTCGTCCAATGGCTGGTTTTAGAAACACGGCTCAGTTGAGCTGGAGACTTCTCCAGCAATTTGGGGCTGGAGTTCTTAAAGGGAAGGTGCAGGAAGAGCAAGGTAAATTCAATTATTGGGGATTTATCGTTACCCAGTTTGTAACAGTCATGCCCAAAGATTCCTGAATTTTAGAGGGAAAGTAGCTAAGGTCTCAGCTGGGATCTGGTAGATACATACATCCCAACTTCCTCTCCACCTCACCAGTATTTCGAGAACAACAAAACCCATTTGTGTCAGAGGGAAAATTTTCTCTCTCTCTTTTTTTTTTAGCACAATAAAGGCAAGGTGGCGACATCATATTCATTTACATGTCTTTGATTTCTCTTGTCCTTTTTGGTAACTTTTGATGTGCTGACTGGGTAGAGTTGTTGTAGAATATTAAGCACTTTGTTCCTAATCATTTGGAGCTTCTAATAATCAAAAGTGCTCTGATTGGAAAACTTTAAGAAAGATTTTCTTCATCAAACATTTATGGAATGCCACAGGTTGGCATCAGAGTACATGCTTGGGGGTTCACGGAATTATAATTAGGACTAGCCCCTTCTCTGAAAACCTTGTAGTACTAATACACAGAAACCACACACACACACACACACACGTACACACAACACACGTGCACATGCACACGTATGCCTGTGAGCATAGGCTGACATGTGGAATGTCACGGATCAAAATGTCGAGAGGCCTTGGTTCTCTAAGATGTGCCACAAGTTTATACCATCTGCCTTAGGGCATCCACTCAGACGTCCTGGGTCTCCAACAAAAAGACGCATAGACTAGGAAATTTTTAAGGGATCTTGGGGATCAAGAAGTCTTAATTCGGGCTTCCCTGGTACAGTGGTTGAGAGTACACCTGCCGATGTAGGGGACACGGGTTCGTGCCCCGGTCCGGGAAGATCCCACATGCCGCGGAGCGGCTGGGCCCATGAGCCACGGCCGCTGAGCCTGCGCGTCCGGAGCCTGTGCTCCGCAACGGGAGAGGCCACAACAGTGAGAGGCCCGCGTACCGCAAAAAAAAAAAAAAAAAGAAGTCTTAATTCATCTGACAAAAGCACAGTCCAGAAAGGCAAGAAATATAAACCTGAATTTTCTTGCCCACTGCTCATTGCCTTTTATGGTTCTCAATCCTGTGCCTCTCGCCCCCTTATTGGACAGCCTGCATTTTCCAGGGAGGGAGAAATACAAATGGTCAGAGTGGCCCCTGGCTCAGCCCCCTGGACCCTTGCCTGATGCCTAGGGCAATGCAGCTGTAAAAGAGCAAGGGGAAGAGGTGTCACAGTGCCAGCAGCATCGGTGATTTTGGTGGTGGCAGCAGTAATGGTAGAAGCAGGAAGAGGATGGAAGGGGCGGAGTTGGCAAATACAAGAGGCAACAGTGGCAGCAACAACTGTACCCCAGACATTGACATGGCAACCCTTGCCAAAAATGTCGGGTGCTGCTAGCCATCACACAGATATTGGGGCCAGCAGGAGCCATGGGGACTTCAGTGAAGTTCAGCCAACAGTGACGGTACACACCATGGATTCCGGTGGCACTGCTGCCACTTCGGGCATTAGCTAGAGTCACAGTGAGAAAAAGCAAGGAGTAAGACAATGGTAGAGGTGTTATGTTTCCAAGATGAAAATTTTCTATAATATGTGTAAGAAACTTTGGGAAATGCTCAGAGCAATCTGGAAGGAAATGTGTGGGTGACCATTACAGCCTGAAAGGTGGCCTGTAAGTGGAGAAATTCTATTTTGTGGCTATTACTGTGTATTACACAATTATCTTATAGCTAGAACGCCTAGTCCAAAGCTCTTGACTATACACGCCAGACCAGGCTGTAGCCTGAAAATGCATGCCTATCCACTTGGGAGAACAGAATTCCATTTCTAGATGTGTGTCTAAATTCGGTGTGAACTTGAATTCAGATGGATGAGACAGGGAAAAAAATCTCAATGTGACTGTTGCAGAGAAAGAGGGACAACATATTGGCTTGTAGGGGAAATACAGGTGGATCTAGTAGATGATCCGTGGGCTTCTGGGCAGCTTAAAGGCATAGAATCTGAGAGGAAACTGCACAGCAAGGAGGCATGGAGAGATGGGCATGCCACAGGCAAAAGAAAGAAAGTCCACAGGGAAAAGCTCCCCACTCCCACCTTTCTACATTTTTTCCCAGGGTTGGCGCTCTTTAAGAGGCAAAACGAATGGGAGACTGTTTGCTCTCTGTATCCCAGAAGACTACCCACCTGCCAACATATCTAACATTGAATAGTTCCATGATCTGCATGAAAATGAAAGGACGGCATATTTTTCCAAGTTGAATAAAAATGTACTGTCAGTATAAATATCCTTTTTCAGAAGCCACAAAGGGAAGAAAGGCAAAATTTTTGTTCTAGTGCTACATTCTGCCTTAAGTAGGCAATTACAGGGTATAGTGCTCTGAACCAACACCAGTGTTCATTTAAATGCAATGATCACACATTACGTTTTTTTTCCCCAATGGTCCCCTGAGAGATTGTAAACTCTTCTCCAAAGCACATAGGTTCTGTAAACCCATCTAACATGATTCAAAATGGAGTAACACCTGTCAAGGGCCCCTATTAAGTCTCTTTCAGACACCCACAAACTGGAAAATTACTGAAGACTGCAGGTCTATTCTCTGAGAAACCACATCCTATAGAGACACAGCCAGCCCAGGTACTACTGTGGACCAGAATAGACATAAACCCACCCCCTTTTCCTGCACCTTGCCCTTTGAAGCCCAGTAAAAGACTCAAACACCCACCCTTCAGTCCCAACACCACTCTATGCGCCTGGCCCCTTTCCTTTCTTAGCATGTGAATAAAAACTTTCTTTTCTTCCCTTGCTAATATTTCTGTGAATTCTTTCACAACCCTCATCTGCTCACCTAACATTTTGGTGGCCTGCAGGGGGACAACTTTCACTAACCAAACTCCTTTCGCCTCCACCTCTGGCTCAACCTTCCTCGTTGCCCACCAAGACGTTCACCAAACTGTAAGTTATTACCTTTGATGGGGCTTTCTCTCAGGAGAATAGTGGCAGCATCTAGGCGGCAGAAAACCCAACGTCGGGTCTGTCACTATCTGGGTCGGAATTTGGCCTCAGGGGACGTCTCCTGTCCATCTTCCTCTTGTTGCTGATTCATCTCTGAGACTCGGGGATGCCCGACTCCAGAGTGAATCCTTCTAGGTCGTTCAGAGGGGGCATGATCCTTCTGAACTATGGGGTACTAGAATGGTCCCGTCCCCCCAAATTTTCTCTTTACTTTTCTTCCTAAGATGTCATTATGGGCAACTGTCTATCTGCCCTGACGAAAGACTCCCCCTTGGGATGTGTCGTCAAACACTGGAAAGGTCTCAAATTAGATGACCTCAAACCCAAACGAATGGTCTTTTTCTACAACATGGATTGCCCTCAATGTAACTTGGGTGACCAGGAGGTCTAATCTCAGGACAGCTCCTTCAACTATAATACTCTTCTCCATCTCGATCTGTATGGTCGCCACCTTAGAAAATGGTCTGAAATTCCTTATGTCCAGGCCTTCCTTCACCTCACTCAAGACCCCAGATTGCAGTCCTCTTGCCGCATGCTGCTACTAACACCCCCTCCTTCCCTACCACCAACCTCTCCTGTGCCAGTCCCCGGTTCTTCCCCTGTTCCCCGTCACACCCCATCTGGACGTCCCCTTCAGCCTCCTCTTGAGCCAGCCACCCAATTTCCTCTAAGTGCAGTGGTTGGTTCCAAGGAAACCATTTGTGTTCATGTTCCTTTTTCTATGTCTCATCTCTCCCAAATCGAACTCAAGCGACACAGTTTCTCAGAAAACCCCGCTCTTTTTCTGTCTCACCTTTCAGAGACGCTACACCTTTTCACCAATTTAGATTTAAACTCTGAGGAAGACAAAATAATCCTGCGAATCATTTCATCTCCCAGTGAACCCCTGACATCCGTCACAAACTCCAAAAAAATTAGCAAGGGGCCCTCAGACTCCCCAGTCGGAAATCACCGACCTTACCTTTAAGGTCTTTAATAACCAAGATGAGGGTAGATGGGAGGAAGAGAGGGAACAAGATGGTTAACAGTCTGGAGAGCAGAAACAATCTGTCCAAGTGATCGGCCCTGTGATTGGAGGCGGCCTCAACCTTCATGATAAGACGTATCTGAGGCCCCAACCAATGACAAGAAAAACAGCCATTGAGTCCCAATGCTGGTTCCTGCTCCAACTACAAACAAGTGGGGTACTGGAGTCGAGAACGCCCCAGGAAAAGGTTACCCCTGGGACCATGCCCACTTGGTAAACTAAAAGGGCACTGGAAAAGGGATTGTCCTCTCCTCGATAAGAGGGGACAAAACCTCCTGAAACCAGGGAACCTTCCTGTAAGGACCTCCTCTATCCCCATGGATCTTCAAGGACTTTGCTACAGGCTTCGGACTGACAGGCCCCGACGCTAGACCTGGCTCCAGGACATCAGATCGACTTGGCCAAGCCTCAGTTAACTCTACCCATAGCAGGTAAGAAAACCAATTTCTTAATTGATACTGGAGCCACTTGCTCTGCTCCTCCTGAGTTTTTGGGTCCCTTGATTCCCTCACTTATCACCATTATCAGAATAGAAGATAAACTTCAACCTACTCTCCAAACCTTTGACTTCCCATGCTCACTGGGAGATCAAATCTTTTTGCATTCCTCCCTCGCCCTTCCTAATTGTCCTACCCTCCTCCTAGGCCCCCCTCCTGGGCCTACCCCCTACCTTTTGACCAAACTAAGGACTCAACTAATTCTCCAGCCACAAGCTTCCTTCCTTGGAATCTTAAAAAACTCCCCATCTGATGCTCAGCCCTTCCCTCCCACCAGAAAGACTTAAACAGATTCCCTCAATTATATGGGACATTAACACCCCCGGGAGGGCCTCTCACCTAACTCCTGTCACTATCACCAGGAGGAACCCCTCTCACTTTCCCTGCTGCTCTCAATATAAAACTGGAAGATCTTAGGGGACTCAAACCCCTCATTAACAAATTCCTAAACTCTGGACTCCTTAGATCCACCAACTCCCTTATAACAACCCTACCTGTTAAGAAGACAGATGGCACCTATCGTCTAGTACAGGACCTGTGCATAATTAACGAGGCAGTGGTCCCTCTCCACCCGGTAGTCCCAAATCCCTAGACCATCCTCAGTTCAATTCCTCCCAACACTCAAGTCTTTACAGTCCTCGATCTAAAAGATGTTTTTTTCACTATCCCTCTCTCCCGAGACTCTCAAGGCATATTTGCTTTTACATGGACGGACCCTGACACTCACCACTCTCAACAACTCACCTGGACCTCCCTCCCCCAGGGATTTAGAGATAGCCCCAACCTCTTCGGTCAAGCCCCAGCCTCTGATTTATCCACCCTGTCACTTCCGGGCAGCACTCTTATTGAATATGTTGATGATCTCCTCCCCTGAAGCCCAGACCACAACACCTCCCTTGCCAAAACCATAGCCCCACTCACCCACTTAGCTCTATGAGGCTACTGAGTTTCTCCTTCCAAAGCAGAAATTAATCAGATCACAGTCAAATATCTAGGATTTCTCTTGTCCCCAGGATAACGAACAATCACTATTCAATGCAAAGAGCTTATAGCCTCTCTCCTTCCACCTCATAACAAATAGGAATTAAGGGCCTTTCTGGGCTTCACTGGTTACCTTCGCATCTGGATCCCCCACTATGGCCTTACAACAAGACCTCTTTATGAGGCCCTCCAGGGACCCAGAAATGAACCCCTGAAATGGAACTCCTCTCTCCAGTCACCCGTTACCTCACTCCAGACAGCCTTCACCTCTGCTCCAGCCCTGACCCTCCCAAACTTAGATAAGCCCTTCTTACTATACACCCATAAATGAAGAGGGATCACCCTGGGAGTCTTAAGACAAAAATATGACCCAGCTTTCACCTCTCAAATTACCCAACAGGTGTCTCAAGCTTTAGACAAAATACAAACTACATACAGCCTGGCATCCCCAATCTTCAGGAAAAATAAAAAAGGCTCACCCTTCTCTTAAAAGAAAACTCACCAAGTTTGCCTTAAAACTCAGTCAGAGCTGGCTAGAACTCCTTCCCTAGGTCCTTTTCCAATTCTGGACTACTCCGAAGGTCCCTTATACCTCAGTCCCTTTGAACTCATGTACGGATGCCCAGCTCTTCTTATTCCCTTTTCTACCATGAAACCTCCTCTGGGATCTTACCTCCCAGCCTTAGAATTAACTCACAACCTCTTATGGACCCATGCTAATAAACACCTACCCCAACCTGAGGACCTGCCCCCATCTACAATCCTATAACCTGGGGACTGGGTCCTATTAAAGGACCTCCCCAGATATAACAGACCCCTCCAACCCCCTTGGAAGGGTCCATTTCAGGTACTACGCACAACTCCAACAGGAGCCAAGCTCTCAGGACATCCATCCTGGATGCATCTGTCACAACTCAAGCCTACTGATTCTCCTACCGTGCCATCAACACAATCCTCTCCCTACTCCTGTCAACAGTTATCCGACACCAGACTACAGATCTACCGGAACCCAGGGACCACCAAAACCATGAGCACAATGGAAGATTAATATGCCCTGGTGGGCTTGCATGCGTCTTACTCTCTTATTTCTCCTTCTATGCTTTATAATCGTTTATAACTACAAACATAACCCTTCTCCTACCCCTGGAAGGAAATTCCTAGCCCCTTGCTACACCAGTCCTGAAGACTGCTAAGGCAAAATGCTTGGTCTCTTTCTTACCTAGTACTTAACCATGCTCTTGCATACCAGCTATGCCTCCTCAAGTGCCACTCATCACCCCTACTTCCACACAATAAGAAAAACTACAGCCCTCCTTCAAAAGGCCAAGGGCTCACAATATCACAACTGCTGGCTAGGCACTAACATTGACAGGACAGGTTTTTTCAGATTCCCAGCACCACCTCAGACATAGCCCCTGTGGTTTGGGCCCCAACCCACCATGGTGGTATTTCCAGCCTCAGGCTGTCTCATGGGTCCAAAAGAACCTCTCTGACCCACTTCCACAAATGCCCCTCCCCATGCATGGGCCCATCTTCCAGGAAGTTTCCTTACTAACCCAGTCTCTCATATGTGTTATGGCCAATACTACTTCACGATGGTCCCCTGGCCTCACACCCAAACCACCACTTTTCCCTCTGACGTACAATGACCACAATCAGCCGGAAATCTAGCTCCTCTCAATTGCAATCAGACTCTATACTTAAACCACTCCCGACGATGGGACAGACCAAAACACAAAGCTCCAATAAATAATTTCCCTAACAATCGAATTTACCTTCCCAAACCAGACAACACTCCTATCCTGTATGGTCCTTTCATGGGACTTCTATTTTTCCTCTTGTCAATTCCACTGACTGCTCCCTGGCCGTATCTATAAGTAACTTCTGACACCTGCCTTACACCGGTGAAACTAGGACATGCCACAAGTACATCGCTCTTTGTTTCCACAAAAACCTTGGGGCTTTGACTTTCAATGACAGTTTCTCACCTGGGAAAATAACACCTCCAGCCTCCCAAAAGCTTCTGCCTGCTTAAACCCGTTGGCAAGACTTTCTCTAACTGCCGCATACTCCCTACCAGAAGGGTCAAGTACAAAATTCCTCATTAACATAACTCTTACGGCCTATGTGCCCCCTTCAGCCAGACTACACTTTCTCTGAGGGACCTCGGCGTACCTCTGTATGCCTCCTAACTGGATCAGAACCTGCACCATCGTATCCCTATTACCCCACATGAACATCCGCACTGGGCCTATGCCTCTCTCCTACCTTTTCAGATACTGAACTAAACAAGAACCTCTATCAATCCTAGTAACCATAGCCAGAGACCTGGCTTTAGGCACTGGAACTGCAACTATCATACATTCTTCCATAACTGCTATGCTCTGTCTCCTCCCTTTTGGTCCCTGTCTTATCCAGTTTCTTCTCTCTTCTATCAAAAACTGTCTTACGGCCCTTACCAAACCTTCCTCCCCTGTCACGGGTGTTGCCTTTCAGACCGTTCAATTCCAAGACAACCCACAATGGCCTCCCCCGCCGCCCCCGACCAGGTAGGGACAGCTTTATGCCCCAGCTCAGCAGGAAGAAGTTGCAGAAGAAGAGACCTCTGCCCCAAGTCCCAACAAATGGGCCAACTGGGTTCCAGACAACACTTAAGAATAAGTTAATATTCAGAAGGGGGAAATGTAAACCCATCTAACATGATTCAAAATGGAGTAACACCTGTCAAGGGCCCCTATTAGGTCTCTTTCAGACACCCAAGAACTGGAAAATTACTGAAGACACAGGTCTGTTCTTCAGAAAAACACATCCTATAGAGACATAGCCAGCCCAGGTACTGCTGTGGACCAGAATAGACATAAACCCACCCCCTTTTCCTGCACCTTGCCCTTTGAAACCCAGTAAAAGACTCAAACACCCACTCTTTGGTGCCAACGCCACTCTATGCATCTGGCCCCTTTCCTCTCTTGGAAAGTGAATAAAAACTTTCTTTTCTTCCCTTGCTAATATTTCTGTGAATTCTTTCACAACCCTCGTCAGCTCACCTAACAGGTTCCAAGATCTGAGGATCCTTAAAATTGCAGCTTGCCATTGAAAACACATGACTAGCAGAAACTCTACATTGCTTCAAGAAGCCAAGATTCCCTGGCATGGCATTCTGGGTTTTCCCAGTGTGAGCCCAATCATCTGACCGAGGAATCTCAGTTTTCATCACTTCCTGAGTGGAAAATGTGAGGCCAGCGTGTAGCAACCTGGCAGACAGTGCTGGCCTCCAGGCTGAAGAACAGAGATGGCGTCAATGATAGAGTGACCCTGAGGCCAGGGAGACAAAGTGGGAGCACCGGGAACTTAGAATTCAGAGAGAGGTGCCCTGAGATGAGATAATAATAAGAGGAGTGGGAGGTGTTGTGGGGGGGAGAGAGACAGACAAACACTGATCTTAGCCAGGGGTGATGAGTAACTCAATGTTCAAGCCAAAGAAGGTACCATCACAGCAATATTAGTGGTCGCTGCAGCACCGCAGGTGTGGCCATCTCAGAAAAAGCTTTGTGGAATCTAAAAACCAAAGCAAATGAACAAAACCAAAACAAACTCAAAGAGACAGAGAACAGAAGTGTGGCTGCCAGAAGGAAGAGGGGTTGGGGGGTGGGTGGCATGGGTGAAGTAGGTCAAGAGGAAACAAACTTCCAGTTATAAAATAAAGAAGTCATGGGAGTGTAATGTACAGCAAGGTGATTGTAGTCAATAATATTGTAGCGCGTATTTGAAAGTTGCCCAGAAAGTAAATCTTCAAAGTTCTCATCACAAGAAAAAAATGTAACTTTGTATGGTGACAGATGGTAACTAGACTTATGGTGATCATTTGGCAATGTATACAAATGTCAAATCATTATGTTGTACACCTGAAACTAATACTATAGTTATATGTCAATTATACCTCCATAAAGAAGGCTTTGCACGGTCTGGCAAGAAACAACTTCACCATATCATTTAGGCCCTGAGTGAAAGTTCTGAGAGCCTCTGGAGCCGGGGAATGACCTCAAGAAGCCAAGAGGACAGGTTGGGGTACAGAAGAAGCACAGGCCTGGGGGGGACACCTTGACTTTTACTACTCAACCTTCAGCCAGACACAAATCCTGATTGTGTCATAAAATTGTAATTCATCATCTCTATCTTGGGTCATCGTCTAATAAATTTTCATAAAGCAAATATACCATCTTTGTGTTTTATTTTTTACTCTGATTATTCAATCTAATTAAGTATCCCCTGAATCCAGAGGTGAAGATCTTCTTTAGGCAAAGCTAACCCACATGACTTAGAAAGGAATTAGCCACTTGAAACTCTAGTGCCTAACCAGGCACTTTCTTTGATTAATGCTGCCAGGCCTGCAGTTACATAGGCATGTTACACAAATAGTGCATAGGAAGGGGTATTCCCGTTGCTTCATGTCTAGAGAAGCACGGCATCTGAGCATACAGAATAGTCCTGACATAGATTAAGGAGGAACTGTCATTGGCTGTGGAAAACAGGGAATGTGACATCTGAGTTTTGAGTTGAGCTTTGTTGAATGGCTATGGGGTGTGTGTGTGGGTGTGTGTGCCCATATCCATCTACAGAGATAAATATCTTAATGAAAGTGTGAATAGCATACTCTCTAGAGGCAGCGAGTCCTAGAACAAGATAAAATAAATAAGTAGAAAAACCCTCTAAACATCTCAAGAGAAAGAGACTCCACCAACGAAACTGAAAACAGAGACACCTAGACATTAGTCATGGAAGAAAGAGGAGAGAAAGAAAGCCTATGTTATAAATTAACAGAATCAGAACACTATGTCAGAATGTGGAGATTTTTCTGAGTTTTCCTTTTATTTATTTGTTTTTCAATTTGATAAATTCCAGCTTGCTCAGCTGCGCTAATGATGCAGCAAGTGAAAGAGATCTGGGCCCACTCAACAGAGAACAGCAGCAGCGAAGAGGATCGGCGGAGGAAAGCCCACATCGGGTATCCAATGCCATGCATGGAAGACTCTGGTGTTTATTTTGAAAAGGAAGACAGTTTTCCCTCATGAAGCCTAAGGGCAATTTCCATCCATATAGCATACCTTCATAGACTTTCACAGTCTTAGAGAAGCAGAACTCAAATTTGGCAGAGAGTCCGGGCAAACCATGCCCACCCAGAATTAAATTTCTCAAAATAAAAGCCTGTGGCGAACAAACTGCCTTGGTAGTAAAGCCCACCCTCTGATTCTGGTGCTACTCTTCGTCTCTCCCATCTCACCACCTTGTTCCAGGACCCCTCACACCCAGATATGTGAGCATCTGTCTCATCTTGCCCCTCTAGCCCTGGAGGCCTCCTGGTGGCTGATTTTTTGCAAGGATTGGATCCCACCGCCTGGTTCAGTGATCATCTTACATTTGCGTTCTCTAGGCTTCTCCTGCTTGCCAGACTGCTGACTTGTTAATGTTCAGTTCCTGTGTTTCACATGATGACCACCCTCTTCCAAACTTTTCTGCGTAGTTTTTGCTGCTGCTTCTGCTGTCACCTTTTACAGCCCCTGTATCCAGACGACTGGCTGCCTTTAAACCTGTGCAGGAAAAAAGCTGCCAGCGTCCTTTAAAAATAAAAGAAAATCTCCAAACGCTTCAAGAGGAAAAGATTCCGCCAACTAAACTGAAAAGAGATGTTTTAGACATTAGCAATGGAAGAAAGAGGGAAGAAAGAAAGCTTATATTATAAATTGAGCTATGTACTTTAACCAAACCAAACCAAACAAAACCAAGTCCTTGGCTCTGCAGAATGACATTAAAAAGTTAAGTAGTACTTATTCTTATTTAAAATTTCATTCTTATTCAGTGTAATTTTAGACATTTAATACAGACAGATGAGCCACACTGACTCCATGAAGACAAAACTTCCTCCTATACATCCTCTCTAAAAGCTTTTAAAACCACTCTGTCAGGAGCAATCTGATGGCGTATCAATTGTGTTTATCTCCCAAACCACAATACTGCATGTGACAAATGAATATCATAGCAGGACTGGCTGGGTGGGTGGGTGGAGGTAGGGGCTGAGAAGTCCAACCACATGGTATAAATGACTCTAACACAAAACACCCCCCAAAAAACAGGAGACAGAGTGCATTAGCCTGCTACAGGGGTTCAGGTTGACTATTAAATATTTCGTATAAAAAAAGCATACACAGCACCAAAACAGGGCTTTGCTGAAAGCTAGGGATTCAGAGGCTCCTAAAAATGATTTGCAAGGGGAGTTTTGTGAGAAAGTCTGAGAGGAAGTCCTATAGGAGCTCATCATGGCTGATGAAACGCCCCTCAATCCAGGACCACAGTCCCCAGTAGGAGTGTTTGTAACCATTTGCCATTCTCATCTTGATCTTTACCCCACACTGGCAACATCCTTGTGACCAAAAACAAAGAAATTCTCTCTCTTTTTTTTTTAAGTTTTTATTAGAAATTGATTCTATAACCAGAAATTTTAATCTTTTTGGTTAACCAGTTAAAGTGGGAGGTTGGTAACCCAAATCTAAATTTAAGTGAGAGCCACGAAGAGTGAGCTGGGGAATATTAGAGACTGTCCATTTCTCTCCCAAAGGCAAGACAGTCATTAGTAATAGAGAAAAGCTTGAAGTGAGAAGCTAAATTTAAACCCCATACTTGGGACAGTAAACCATGCCAACAGGCATTTGACTTCTTAATGCATAGAAAGTGGAGAGAGTTCAAGGAAATAAATGTTCAGGAGAAACTGTCTTGCTTGGCTATTAAATCTGTGGATGAGTAACAATCCACCCCACAGCTTTGTGGCTTGTAACAAAAATCATTTGTTCACACTTCTGCAATGTGGGCAAAGTTCAGCAAGGGCAGCTCATCTGTGGTCCACATGGTATTTGCTGGGGCTCTAGGACACTGGAAGATCCCAGATGGCCTCAGTCACGTGGCTGCCAGGTGAGGCTCATTGTTGTTTGAGGATTCAGCTAGAGCTCAGTCAGAGGCCTTCAGCTCTCCTCTGTGTGTTTTGAGGCCTCGCCTTGGAAGATACACAGCTTACTTCTACTGTATTATAGGTCAAATCCAGGAGATTCAAGAGGGGAAATAGACTCCGCTTCTCAAAGGGAGAAGTGGTAAAGAAACTGCCAACATCTTTAATCCACTGCAGCAACTAAGACCAAGTTAAGAGTGTGTAAGTTCCAAATGAAGAATGTTGGAGAGAAAAAAGAAACACTTTCTCTAAAGTCATATACAAATTACATCACCAGTGGTGAGTCTTTGTGGCAACCAGCATGAACAGTACTTTCTTGTAGACTTGGCTCTGCTGGGAAAATGTTCCCAGTGCTTCTGAAACAAGATGTCCCAACTTCCAAGATGGCTCGTGGTCAAGTGAAAGACACATACCATTGTTTTCCTTTGTGTGCCTCACAAAGAGTAGGCACTAATTAAGTTCTTGTTTAATTGGATCATGAATTTCTAGACCTCTGTGTATTCCATATGGAGTAGGCACATGGCAGTTAAATAGAAATGTTCTGGGGAGCTGCACAGTGCTATAAATGAACAGCTTCTAATCTCCTCCAGCAGTGGCTAGTAGCTAGTGATGGAGGTTATGGAAAAAAGGAATACAAAGTGAGAAAGGGGTACAACCATAATAAGGGATCCAGTGGACTACCAAAAAATATTTGTTGGATGAATAGATAAATGACTGCAGAGAAAAAGTGCTTTGAGGGTAGACTAGAAGGAACTTCTAGAGAGAACTTGACTCAGAAAGTACCTTTTGCTGCTATCTATAGCCTTGTGAACCTGTAATATCCTCCCAGCATGCAGAAGATTTTACATAAGTATTCATCTCAGGCAGCACATGTTGGCTAGTAACCAAGGAGATTTACGTCAACATTTTATAGTGTATGCATTTGTACAATTTTGAGATTTTGTTCACTCCTGTATCCCTAGTACTTAGGAGAGTGACTGAAGAAAAGCAGTGGCTTTCAACCAGGGATGATTTTGTCCCCCAGGGGATATTTGGCAATGACTAGGGACATTTCTGACTGTCACAGATGGGGGTAGAGAGGCGTTACTGACATCCAGTGGGTAAAGGCAAATGATGCTGCTACACATCCTATGGGATAGTTGCCAACATCAAAGAATTATTCAGCTCAAAATGTTAATGGTGCCGAGCATAAAAAATCCTGATAGAGTAAGTACTCTATAAATATTTTTAGGATGAGTGAATGAATGAATGAGGAACAAATGAAGAAGAATAGTAATAAATTAATGAAGACTGTATGGTTAACATCTCAGGACTACTGATCAACTGTGGATAGAGTCAAACCTACCTGGATTAGTAAGAAGTGGCCTGAGTTAAACTTTGAAATAACAATGAAGTCGGATAGAAAGAGTCAGGACAAATCAAGAAGAAGAGACTACTCAGGTCCAGGACAGGGACAAACCCCTCCACACTGCTCTGTAAGGATTCCAGTGATGGTTAAGGAAGAAACGATTGGTGAAGAGCTCCAGAATTGTACTGCTGTGAGACTGCATTACTGAGAAGTAGTTGTATTCTTGAATTTGTACCTAAAATTCACTTTGTAGTATGGGTTCTGTACCTTGAATAATTTTTTAAAAATGTTTATAAACTCACAAGTTCTCTGGATTCCTTTGAGTATTGTTAAGGAGGAGACTGTATCTTAACGAGGTGAATCTATGGGACATCTGTGATGCCCCCTCTGGGAGCCCAGTTAGAAATTTTTTCCCTTTTACAATTTTACGTTGCCAACTTCTCATTTAGGGCTTCAAATTTTTGTTACTTGCTTGGCAGACAGACTGTAACCTGCTGACTTAACATAACTACTGCTTCATTTTTGTCTATATACATCAAGATTTCAAATATTTTTACAAGTATGAAACACTTGAGTGAGAGCTAAAAAAAATTGCATGTGCTAAAAAATAACAGAAAACTAAAGAAGCATCATCATCATATGGAAAGAACATAAACAGCCAGAAACCTTTTGGCCTCAGTCTCCCCATCTTTCAACTGGGGACGAGACCCCTTGCCCTACGTACTTCATACAATTGTTAACGACAACTAAACTAAACAAGAGATATGACTGCTTTAAGTACCATGCCAATATGTTTTAAAATCTAAATTCTCTCCATCAAGCACAATGTGAAGTAATGTTTTAACAAGTAAGTTCCTAGGTCTTTGGAACTGATTTTTTTCCACTCAAGTATTTGGCAAAACAGAACTTCTTACTGCAATTATGACATCCCTCACCCAAGCAATTTCAAGGTAGGCTTAGGGCTACCTGGGCTTTGATGTTTCTACTTCTTTTTCATTGCCTGCTTCTTCTTGAAAGGGGTATAGGAGAATATATTTTATGTGATATGAAATCTACCTTCTACCCAAAATCACTTAAGAAGACATTTTGCTTCCTTTTGCTAATGTTCATTTTGCTTGTGAATGCAGGCTAAGCTCTGGGGAACATTCACTGAGGAAAGACACCTAGGTGTTAAGTCACAGTGCTAGGGCAGCTTTCACATCCATTCAGCATCAGCACATGGAATCAAGGGCTGAGCCACTGGAGAATGAGGTATTGTTAACTGTAGTTGATCTTTTTTTTTTTTTAATCGACATATAGTTGATTTACAATGTTGTGTTAATTACTACTGTACAACCAAGTGATTCACTTGCATGCATACATAATTCTCTTTTTTTATATTCTTTTCCATTGTGGTTCATCATAGGATATTGAATATAGTTCTCTGTGCTATACAGTAGGACCTTGTTGTTTATCCATTCTATATATAAAAGCTTATATTTGCTAACCCACAAAATCTCGGACAGAGAGAAGAGACTGGTGGTTGCCAAGGGGGAGGGTGCTGGGAGAGGGGTGGAGAGGGAGGTTGGGGTGAGCAGATGTAGTCAATCTTGATGGGGCACCTGATGGACTCTCCAATGGCACTCTTGTTATTCTATCCTTGTGGTAGCTCAGGACAATATCTCAGATTCACAGGGTATTCCACAGATCTGCAACTGAGAATACTCCATTTCCTGACCCCAGGTGGCCCTTTCACTATATCTTTTTTCCCCCATTTTCTGCTTTCTCCTCTGTTGATGCTACCCTTGCTCCTGATTCTTAGGCCTTCCAAGGCATCCTCAAATATTCTCTTGCTGGTGGAACTCGGCCCACAGAAACTGCTCCTCATGTGGTTTATGCCACCCGCCCCAACCCATGCCAGCTCTCCCAGCCGGACCTATTAAGGCTGGCCAGAGGCAAGTCTCAGGAGAAGCTCACTTTATCTTTGGTGGGTTTTCTTCCCCCCTTCGATAACCCCCCCTTCCTTTTCAATGGGCCCTGAAGTTTCCCCACCGTGTGGTTTATCTCAGCCTCACTCCCCTTACTCTCTCCCGTGAACCTTACTGATCTTATACATCAGCTTCTACTTGCTAAGTCTGTTTATAGCTAATGGAAGAGGGCTCTGACAGTCCCTCCAAGGAAACTGAATTATGTGTTGAATTGTGGATTCTAGGAAAGAAAGATTCATAGTTCTTCGGCAGTTCTCTCTCACAGTGGAGATTCCGAGAAGGGAAAGCTCTACGGAGCGATCCCTACACGTGACTGACTCTGCCAGCCCTCCTCTCAAATATGCCCACCCCAACAGAGGCAGGCTGCTCCCTGTGCTGTGCAGCAGTCCTGAGAAGAGGCACAGAGAAATCTATACACTTGTATTCTACATCCTAAAATAGTAACAAGGGAGGGAAAGAAGCAGGGTAAAAAAAAACTAAACAAAACAAGAAAGCAGAGACAACAGAGCAACATCCTTGAAACTCTCTAAGCGTAGATACTGTATAATTAAGCCCAAATTCCAATCTGTGCCCATTTTTCATCAGGTGGCTTTTGACGGCTGCTCCCTGCAAAGAGGTTTAATGATTTCATTGAGTAAGAGGCGGTGGACTCGAGGTGTGTGCATTTGCTGGGAGATAATTGCATTTAATGAAAGGCACAGCCACAGGTTTGGGGAGGCAAGTGATAAATCTTCCTCCAGAGCCTGTGGATCAGTCATATTCCCACTGATGAGAGGTTGGGGAATTAATTAATAATCATGATGAGAACAATACTTTTCACTTGCAATTTTCCTCAGGTTGCTCAGAGCAACTTTATAAACATGAACATCCATCTTCTTGGTCCTCCTGGGAAGCCTACATGCAGGCACATTATCCCTAGATATGCAACATGGAAATTCAGGTGCAGGGGACTGACTGGCCACCACAGCAGTGAGGGAAGGAGAGGAGCGAAAAGAAAGTGGACATGTTTTGGTATTTTCTCCCAGCATTCTGAATATTTATTATGCAAACAGCTATTGCTGTCTAATAATAATATTAGCTAACAATTTTAGTGCCCAGCTCTGTGCTCAATTAAAGCTTTGCATGTATTATCCCATGTATATCCTCCTGTTTCACAGATGAGAAAACCAAGGGTGAGGAAGTTAAACACTGTACGGATGGTCCCATAATGGAACCCAAATGTGAACCCAAGCAGTCCAACTCCAAAGTCTGTGATCCTACACCTTGTGAATATTACATGCCCGGCCTGCACTGGGATGGGTATTGAGAGCACATGATCCCTGTTCTCAAGAAGCTCACAGGGAGTGGAAGAAATCCAGTACTGATACCATCTGCGTGCCAGCCACTGTTCTACATGCTTGATACATATGTTGACACATTTAGCCTTCATAACAATTTGAAGAGTTGGGGGTTATTACAACCACCACCTTTTAAAAAGATGAGCAAACTGAGGCACAGAGAAGCTAAGTGACTGGTCCACCATCAGCACCTGTCCCCAGGTGAAAGGATTCTAGAACCTGTGCTGTTAGTCACTAACTGCCTTATTTTCCACACTAAGGGCTTTAGTGCTCATATTGAAAGTGATCAGGGAAAACAGAAGGATTTTATGCAAAAGAGTCATTCAGATTCAGGTTTTCTAAGGCCACTCTGATGATGCTGGGATGAACTGATTGTTTGGTCCCTCTCTGCAGTGTAAGATACTTACACATTTTTTTTTTTTTTTTTTTTTTTTTTTGCGGTACGCGGGCCTCTCACTGTTGTGGCCTCTCCCGTTGCAGAGCACAGGCTCCGGACGCGCAGGCTCAGCGGCCATGGCTCACGGGCCCAGCCGCTCCGCGGCATGTGGGATCCTCCCGGACCGGGGCACGAACCCGTGTCCCCTGCATCGGCAGGCGGACTCTCAACCACTGCGCCACCAGGGAAGCCCCACTTACACATTTTAATAGAGTTCAAAGGACTGAAGGACTGTCACATTTCCAGAATGATAGATGGAATTATGTATGACTCTTTTCTGTACTTTCCACACCTGATCCTTTCATTTATAAGACTCCTGCTTCCCAGGAGGATTCCTATATGCATGACCCTAGATCTGAGTATTAGTCAGAGGATAAGTCTGAGTTTAAGCTCCTAGCTCATTCTTCCCATTGCCTGTGAGGTCCTCCTCACTATTTCCTGCTTAACTAGCAACTTACCAGTTAATGAGACCTCCAGGTCCCATTTCTCCAATGAACTTTCCCATTACTGGCTGGTCCAGGGAATCTAAGTCTCTCAGGAATTCAAGATTTTACAGCTCACCTTGCTAATTCACTTTTAGTTCATAAATCTTGAAATGCTCCCATCAAATATTTTATTATCTCATTGGACAGGGAACTCAACATTGCCCAAAACAGTCTTCTTCTATATTTGAGCATCTCTTTTGACAGTTTTCTTAAAGTTCATCCTTATACTAGGTTAAAATTCAGTTGCCTATAACTTCCCTAATAGCAGTCTGCCAGAAGAAAACTCCTGTCTCTCAATCAGATTCAGTGTAGAGTAAACAAAGCCTTCCTTTACCCCCTTAGGCTACAGTATATTTCTCAAAATACCTGTATTCAGCCTTACCAGATTACAGATCAGATTATATGTAACTCCCTCCTATAAACTGAATGCTTGGTCTCCCCAAAATTCGTATGTTGAAACCAATGTGATGGTATTTGGAGGTGGAGCCCCCATGAATGGGATAGTGCTCTTATAAAAAGACACCAGAGAGCTTCCTTCCCCTTTCTCCTACCAGGTGAGGTTAAAGCTAAAGAGGGTTATTATGAACCAGGAAGTAGACCTCAACGGACACTGAATATATCACCACCTTGATCTTGTATTTCTAAGCCTTCAGAACTGTAATAGATTTCTGTTGTTTATAAGCCAACAAGTTCATGATATTCTGTTATAGCACTCCCAGATAGGCTAAGACGACCCCTGGGTGCTTCCTGGTCTCCCCCAGTCAACTATAACCTTCTCAAGAACTAGGGGCATTATTTCTCTGAAACTCCAGCAGCTAGCACAATTCCACCATTCTTGCCACACTATAGGCATTGGATGTTT
Source organism: Orcinus orca (assembly GCF_937001465.1). NCBI lineage: Eukaryota > Metazoa > Chordata > Mammalia > Artiodactyla > Delphinidae > Orcinus > Orcinus orca. The sequence goes on from NC_064571.1 coordinate 19,588,754, forward strand.
GTTGTGCTTAGATACATCAGGGATGCCCTCCCAGGAAGAAAGATCTACTTAAAACAGAAAATAAACACAGCGTGAGAGAAAGAATGAGGAAGCAGAAGCAGTGTGCCACCATTAGAATGAAACAAGCATATGCCTACTGTTGGACTGACCTTCTGTCCAGTAGAGAAGTTGAGCAGAAGCAAGAAAGCTAATTACACTAGACTTTATTAGCACTTAAATGGTGGCCTCATTAATAAACATGGTATGTGGATGATGTAAAATTTAATTAACAGAGTGAAGGAAAATAAAATAAGAAGGATATAAAGATCACTGGCCCTACTTTTTGCAAGGGGCCAAGGAGTGTAGACCAAAAAAAAAAAAAAGTTATCAAAGACAGGAACAGAAAATAACGTGGATAGGATGCAAATGTCCACAGTAGGAAAATCCCTGAGAAGGCAAACACAGGATCAGAAGCCAACAACAAAAAACTTTAGCTGTAAGATAAAGGATGATGATGATGCTGGGAGAAAACTGCACAAAAGTTCAGTCTTGGGGAATAGCAAGAAAGGAGATTTCAAAGCAGTGGATATTGAACATTCAAAGGAAAAAGCCAACAAAGTTAGCATTAGCAATGGGTGACCATGGAGATTAATGAATCACAGCATCTTCCTGCTACAAGGGCCCTTAGAGGTCCTCTAGCCCACACTCTCATTTTACAAACAAGGATGCTGAGGGCCAGAAGTTAAGTACTTTGACAGTTCCAGGTTTTGAAAAAGCCCCCCAGATCCTGGATGACTACATAGCACTCTTGCCCTCCTGAGGTCTGCACACTGCCAGGAACTTCACAATTGTTCTCTTATCTGAATGCTACAACGTCCATAGGGAGAACCAAGGAGCATCTCCCCATGCACACACAGTAGGATACACAGGCTAGGGAGGTCGAGCCACTTGCCTAGTACCTAGGAAAGGAAACATTTGGGATTCGTATTCTGGATTGTTCTACCTCAAAATCTGCCTTCATCTAGACCACACTGCCTTTTAGCAAGAATTACAAAGCATAACAATTCAGATGGATAGTGAGTATCTCCTATGCCACCACTCTCTACCCTGGGCATGCACAAGGAGAAAAGGAGTTCTGATCTCCAGACTCCAGGAGCAATAATGGCCACAGCACCTGACCTTAGGGCAGACCAGGCGAACACCCCTTCCAGGGTGCCAGGTGACTTGCTACGGCCAGAAGTCTCCCAAAACAGTTTCTGGACTCTAGATTACAAATTTCTGGAGGGCAAGAGTGTGTTCCTAGCAACCTGGTCCCATGGTGACACATCCTGGGAGGTTCACAGCCAGTTGTTAAACTAGACGGTACCCAAATGCCTATCTGAGGTCAGGACAGATTTACAGACCACGACTCTCTCTTGGCCAAGGGCAAAGTGACAGTGATATTACTTTGCATCCCGAGAGGGCAGAGATAGAGAGACTGGCACCCCTGCCCACACCTCAGTCAAGGCAGAGTTCCTTTGCAGACCTCCAAACTCTGGCAATAACAGACACTCGTGATCTGTGGACTGCCCACCTCAAACACATGAGGACAGAGAAAGGAGAGACTTTGCCTCCTCTCCTGAGCCCTCCTCCCTTTGTCTCTGTGCTGCTTTCCTGGAGCTTCTGACCTGCTGGCCTTTGAGCCTGACATCTGCCTTCTTGCCAGGACCCCATCTATCAGTCCTCCCTGACAAGTTCATGGCCTACTGGCTGCTTGGAGTAGTGAGGTTTGCTCCTGCTGGCTGGGCCCCTGGCCCAGGCCTCTTTCTGTTGGTCCTGAACTAAGTCAGCCAGGCCTGATCCCCCCACCAGACCACAAATCCTCAGATTGCCTGTGAAACTCTTCCAGGCTCTTTAAAGCAAATCGTTATATTTAACTTTCTGCTCTTGTACAGATAAGCGGTACATGAAAAGACAAAAATATGCAGATCACACTTTAATAAATATGGAATACTGCACCTGGGATCTAGCTAAAAAAATAATATTACCTACACCGTGAAAGCAGCAATAACACCACCATAACAATGACAGTGTTGGAATTCAGGAAACCAAGATGTTTTGAATTGTGTTATAATTAGAAAGCCGATAAACAAATAGGAACATCATTTATTCATTAACACTGTGAAAATGGAAAATCTACTTAATTAATTTCTTTGTAGAAGGTCTGTAAACTACTTCAGGGAAGAAATCTGAGGAACAATTTCAGGCCCAGAGCAAATGACACAAACATAACTCTGAAGCACAACTGGAAAGGCAAACTGGTGGTGATTGCTTTTTTGTTGAACGTGCTCTTTTGAATGAGATAATTAAGAGACCAGGCCAGCCTCACAAACGGGATGGCACAGGCAACCAACGATGAGTGTGCTTTAATCCTATTTGTCCTGTGCATCTGAATAATGCTCCCTCCCTTCTTTGCCCACCCTCAAAAGTGAAGTCTCTGGTTAAAATGGATGGAATTGGGGTTGATTAAAGGACTTTCTGCAAAACCCTTAGGAAAGCTTAAAAGCTGAGTCAGTGGGTTTCACATCTATCAGGGCAGTCAGTACACCAAGCAAAGGATTTGGAGGAGGGTCAGCACTTAGCACAATCGTGGAGCAACGTCAACTGACCTTGGACCAAATCTCTCTTCCCTGGCTCCTCCCTCCCTGGTCCCACTCTCACTCAATTTTTCTTTTTACTTCTAGGCCTTCCTCTTAGCCTTGCCTCTCCCAGACTTGATCCTGCTCTAGCCTGTAATCGCCTCACATTACTTTCATCTTTAAAATAGTCCAACATTAGAATCAGTAATATGACTGTGGAATTAAGCTATGATTGCATAATACTTGATAATGTACAAAGCTCCTACTGAGTCCCGAAGTTAATTCTCCTAACACTCTCTACACTAATAATAGCAATCATGGAAATTACTTTTTGAATACTTTGAGTCAGTCATTGTCAAGTACTTTGCATGCATTATCTCATTTAACCCTCGCTACAGGACTAATGGGCACAATTATTAGCATTATTCCCATTTTCCGACTGAGGAAAGGGAGGCATTGTGTGGTTGTTTCTAAAATATCACCCATTCAGTAAGTTTAGTGTGTCCTAAATCTGATTTTCTTTTTTATTTTTTTTCTTCTCTTCTTTTTGTAAAAATGAGCATTCAAGGTTTTAAATGAGTATTCAGGGTCTTAAATTTTTTTGTTTGGTTTGTTTTGGTCTTAAGAAAAAGATTGTGATTCATTCAAAAGCAACCCATGGTCTACAGGACACCCTTCAAAGTTACCTGATGCTGATGCAACAGAAGCTATTTTGCAACTCTGTAAATTGTAGATAAACTGATAGCAATGTAATATAATTTTTGTCTCCGAACAGATAAATTACGTTCTTCCAGTAGAGGTTCAAGTTGACTAACCTATCCTTCTGTGGAAGAAGCTAGTTTTTCTTCCATTTGCATATTCATTTCAACATTCCTTTCTTCCATATAAATTTGTGCTTTCTTGAATTGGTTGTACCATCTCATCAGTTTCCTCAATAATGAGTTAAAATCTTTAACATGTGTATTAGTTTCCTAGGGCTGCTGTAACAGAGTACCACCAAATTAATGACTTACAACAACAGAAATGTATTGTCTCACAGTTCTGGAGGACAGAAGTTCTAAATCAAGATGTTCTCAGGGCCACGTTCCTTAGAAGCCCTCTAGGGGAGGATCCTTCCTTACCTCTTCCAGCTCTGGTAGCCCCGGCCTTTCCTTAGCTGTGGCAGCATAATTCCCATCTCAGCCTCCACAGTCACAGGGCCATCTTCCCTCTGTGTTTGTGTATCTGTCTTCACAGGGCATTCTTCCTGTGTCTGTGTCTAAAATTTCCTCGTCTTATAAGGACATCAGTCATATTGGCTTAGGGCCCACACTAATGACTTCATCTCAACTTGATGACATCTGCAAAGACCTTATTTCCAAACAAAGTCCCATTTACAGGTACTGGGGGTTAGGACTTCAACATATCTTTTAAGGGGCCACAGTTCAACCCATAACAACGTGTGTTCATTTTTATATATGTACGAGAGGCATGATTTTACCTTGTTGGAAATTATTACAACATCTAAAGGACATTATAATATAGCAGAATACAAAATTTCTTTTTTCTCTTTCAACTTTTTTTCTTAGAAAACATCAAAACACATAAACAAAACAGAGAGCATAATAGTGTGTTATAACAATAGGTCCCCACGTACCTATCACACAACCCCAATAACAATCAACATTCTGCCAGTCTTATCTCTACTCCCACCAAAGCCTGGATTTATAGGAGTTCTGATCTGAACTCATAACTTCTTTCTCCCATTCTAGTTAAATGCTTGGTATCTGGTGCTGTCAAGGGTTGCTTGTTACTTGAAATAGATTTAAGGAGTTAATTCATGATAAGGTAGTAACAGTGATAAGATCTTAACACTGCCCATTCCAAGAGGGAGTTATATTGCTTTCAGACTTTGTTCTTGGTTAGCATATCATAAGTAAGTACTAATGAATCAATTTATCTCTGTCCCTAGGTACCCTGTATATTTTAACTGGGGTTAATCTAGAGGGAAAGACCCATGAAAGGAGTCTTGTAATAGGTGGGGGCCAGTTTTGTCCCTACTTCTTCAAAGCCCTGCTTATGAGAGACCTCCACTTCCATCTATATCCAGGGACAACCTTTGGTTTTCAAATAAGGGTGCCAGCATGAAGCCTTCTGTAGCAATCTGTTTATTCCTTTCCTCCAATTTGTTCCAGCTAACAGAAACTGCTGAACCTTCTTCTCTTCCACAAACATGACAATAGCAGACATATCAGTCAATCAGAAAATTAACTGCACATACATTTTTTTATGAGCTGTACAAGACACCTGTTGGAAGAACTACTCATGAAGATTTAAACAAATGAGAGAATGTATGTATAAGTGCTTTAATAATTAAAAATACTATGGGGCCTGGAATTAGAGATGGGTGGGTTAAAGCCATGCCATGAGATCTGGGGGCTGTCCTGGAAGACCCTACCTGTGCCTGGCTTGTCACTATTAGAGAGCCCTGCACTTTAGTAAAGATACAGTCATGACAAAAATCCTCCACGAGAATGGGAATATCATGTAAATGCATAGCATTTTATCCCATCATTACCAATTGAAACTCTTTTTATTCTGAAATAACATTAAACCTACAAGAAGTTGCAAAAATAGTGCAGTAAGTTCCTGTGTACTCTCACCCAGTTCCCCACAAAGAGAACATCTTACATGACCACAGTGCATTGTCAAAACCAGGAAACTGACACTGGTGCAAAACAAATTGAACTACATATATACCTTTTGAAGATTTCACTAATTTTTAACTGCACTCTTTTTTGTGGTCTATGAAATGTTCTCTCATGGATAGATTAATTATTATTATTTTTTAATCACAAGGTGAATTGGTCCGTTTTCCCAGAGTTGGCCCAGTTTTGTTAACCTCATTTCTATCCCCTCTTGACATGGGCTTCATGCGTTCTTTTTTTTTCCATTAACAATTTAAAAAGTAATATTATATTGGAAAATTTGGAAAGCATCCAAGAATACAGGACATAATTAACAAATGTGGACCCCACATCCAAATTGCTGCTTGTTAATATATTTATTTGAAGTCTTCTCCATCCCCTTTCTAGGTCCTGTTCCCTTCTCTCTCATTCATTCAGAGATGACCACCATCACAGGTGTTCCCTCTCATTTAATCTTTTTCGACTTTTACATGTGTGTTTTGTAATACATGATTTTTAACTCTTTACTACAGTGATTTTTAACTGTTTTCCTCCACTGATATACACATAGCAGATGATATTCAAGTAGGAGAGTGGGGGACACTTCCCACAACTCCCAGAGCACTAGTTATAACTCTATCTTGGAGTGCTCTATAAAGGGAATCACCTTGAATATGTTCCAGTTTACGGAAACAGTAAAGCCTTCAGAAATTCCAGGACTTGCCCAATTGAGACTCAGCAAATGTGCTTTGGTCTATGTAGATTTCTCTTCTTCCTTTGATCAGATTGGTTATCCTGCTCATCCTTCAAGACTGAGCTCCAGCTTATCTCAGTGCTCTGGGCATTTCTCACACTGAACTGTATCATAATTTTTGGTTTAGATCTCAGTCCTGCCTCTAGAATGAGTTCCTTGAGAACAATGGTCCACCTGCTAATGACAAAATCTCCAGCACCTAGCAATAGCGCCTAGGTTACTAGTGGCCCTCAGTAGATGTGCACCGAATGGTTGGAACTGCAATAGAGAAGCCACGTGACTGGGCTGACTGGGGTGTGAACGGAATCTCCACCGCTTACAGCTGTATGACTTTGAACAAGTTATTGATCCTGTGAGTTTCATCTGCAAGATGAAGATCCCCATAGTAGTTCCATCAGAGGGTGGTGGTAAGGATAAGCTGATATTACCCATGTTTTAGTTAATACAGTGCCTGATATCTAGCAAAAATCCAAGAGCAGTGGTGATTGGTGCCTAGAGTATTTGGTGAATGCTGAGTTGATTGAGTAAATGAACCAGTAGTAGGTAGCTTGGACACATTGCAAGGGCACTTGCAACTAGAGGTATGTGGAGGTGACAACACAAGGGCCCAGGGGTATGGGGGGGGGTGTCAGTAATGTCTGTGGTGACCATGTAAGTGTCCTACTCAGATCTCCCTTTAAGAGAACCTGCTGTAAGAAGAACAGCTGATTGGCAGCTTCTAGTTGTCACTGCTTTAAAGCCACAATGGCATGTACACAGATGCCACTGAACATGGTAGAGTTACTAGATCCAGGTCATTCCTGCCCAATGCAGGACTCCGCTAATGGATTTTGTTCAGGAACCACATCAGCCTGGCTGAAACTTTCTCAGAAGTGCACTGAAATTCCAGGTTTTCCCTATACAACTCTCCTTTCTTCTTTCTGTCCATCCGTAGACGTCAGACTTAAATCATAGTCTGAGGCTCTCCCAAGCTTCACCTGCTGCCCCTGCTTATCATTTACTAATGTGTCTCCCAAAGCTTCTTGCACATTTGATCCCATCTTAAAATCACATCTTGACATGAACTGACAGCACCTAAAAGAAGCTTCACGCTTTCTTTGTGGTATAGGTAACATGATGTTGTTTAATTCTGCCTTCATTTTTTCCTAAATATCCCCATTCACAGATTGTGTTAAGGAAGAGGCTGGAAGATTTATTCTATTTCCATTTATAGGTAATTCTTAGGAGAAAAGAATATCTCACAGCCCATTCATGTGCTACCCCACCATGTGCTACCATGGTGGGGTAGCACATGAATGGGCTGTGCGATATTCTCCTACTGCACTTGAAAATAGCCAGTCTCCGTGTCCAAGACTGATCCACTCACGGATCAACAGTTTTAGGGAATCACTCTTGAAGCCATACAGGTGGAACAGATAAAATACCAAAAGACATAGCCTCAGGACTGCTTGAGCTTACAGAAAAAGAAAATATGAACAGAAAATCATTTATACTTCACAGATTGCTCTTGGTACTTGGACTTCTGATCTTTGTGGGTTTTATTGGCACCATTTTCTATAACATTTCTGATGCTCAGAATTTGCTACAAGCTATACAAGCCATGCATAGAACTTTAAATTTGGTCCATTATTTCCCCATCTCTTAACTTCTATTGCTTTAAAACACCTGTGTGTAGCAGAGGGCCAGACATCATTATCTCAGTTTTATTCATTGGGAAGCTGTAGTCTAGAGAGAGGAGGGACTAGCTTACAGAGGCCAGCTGTGTCAATCCTCCTTCAGACCTCAGCCGGGCTGACTCCCAGATCTGAGTACCTTTCACTGTACCAAGCTAAGAACTGTCTAACACCAGTCACTCAAATAAGTAGACACATTTGGGGCAACTGCAATTAAATTCCTTTCTGTCACTGAAGCACCAGACTTCGGTTTTCACAGACTAACTGGCTCCGGCCTTTGTATCATCAAACACATTTCAAACTGGCCATAATGTCTGCCAGTGGCTGATACCCTGTGGTTTAATTCTTTTTTTTTTTTTTTTCTCTCTAGCTTCCCAAATGTTTTCCTTTCTTCCAAAACGTATCTTCTTGATTCCCTGCTCCTGAGTAGAATTCAGCTGCTTTCATTAGTTCATCAAAACCACTGAGCAGAGAGCTGGCGGTTGCCTGATTCCAAAAGGCTTGCAAAACATATTAATGAATATAATTGGCATTTTAGGAAATCAATGAATTTAGGGATTTTTTTTTTTTAAGGATGCACAAAAGCGAGAGAGAAGCATGGACATATACACACTACCAAACGTAAGGTAGATTGCTAGTGGGAAGCAGCCGCATAGCACAGGGAGATCAGCTTGGTGCTTTGTGACCACCTAGAGGGATGGGATAGGGAGGGTGGGAGGGAGGGAGACGCAAGAGGGAAGAGATATGGCAACATATGCATATATATAACTGATTCACTTTGTTATAAAGCAGAAACTAACACACCATTGTAAAGCAATTATACTCTAATAAAGATGTAAAAAAAAAAAAAAAAAAGGATGCACAGCATGGCACGCAGGATCTTAGTTCCCCGACCAGGGATTGAACCCTCCTCCTCTGCAGTGGAAGCACAGAGTCTTAACCACTAGACTGCCAGGGAAGTTCCTTAATTTAAAAAAAATATTTTTGAATTTAGGCATTTTTGACCAATATGAACTTCCACAGAAATCATACTAAACCAAGAATAGCTGCTCCCCTACTCCCAATAAAAAACGTCCCTCTCTTAGGCTAATGATCCCTGCAAACCCCACAGTAACTGATAACCCAGAGCTCTAGAGGGTTGCATTTTAGTAAATGGTAAAAACGACACATTTGGCATTAATGTTTTGACTCTTTCTCCCTCAAGTCCAATCTCCTTTTAAAATCACCCTAGCGAGAGAACCATCTCAACTACTAATTTGCAGTCATGGACCTCTACCATATCGTCTATTCTTGTTCTTCAGGGCCAAGAAGAAGAAGATAGGTGACAGAGTCCAATATTTAAATGTTCAGGGTTGAATCTCTTCCAAATAATTATTCATGGATATAGGCTTGGCTATAACCTAGCTTTTGGGTGCATACCTATCAGATTTGCATGTCTATTATGTTGCTAAAGGATAGGGCTAATCATTTTGAAACTAGTAAAGTCAGGCCATAGTTTTAGCCACTTTCTTGTCAGCTTCCATATCTAATCCTGATGGTATATTTCCATGCTCTAAAAGACAAAGTTAGAGTTCCCCTCTCTCTCTCTCTGGATAGTGAGCTAAGGTTTTTGGCTAATAACAAGCATATATGCAGGTAATATTTAACAAGCTGTTATTTGCAGCTTCCTGTAGAGACCAGAAAAGAGCTTTCTGATGTGAAGTAGTAAATAATAATGGTAAAAAGGCTAAAAAGTTGAATTTGGGGACAGATACCCCTGTCCAGGGCTCCCTAAATTACAATGAAAACACCTGTTTTACCTGGCTACATTATAAGGTCAGCCTTGTCAAAGTATGGAATCTAGTCCTCATTTCAGTGTTCTCCAAGAATGTTTACTGGCTTTTGTTAGAAGAGCCCACAGAAAACAACGTTGCTGAATCATAGCAACAACCCACACTTGTGTCTAGGAGCCGTATTTAAAAAAGAGCTGAAGGAAACACAGAATGGGGCTCCCATTCCTACACCTCCTCCTCCCCGTGTGGCTTTCTTAAGTTCGTGTAGCTTCTTCAGACAGTCTGTTCTCTTTTTCTAAGTCTCTCTCTTCACACTTAGATGTGACTGATGGAGTGTAAGAGAAAGAACAGACCATGGGGAGAATGAGTGCCCTGATTTAATCAAGCACTAAGGCAAATGGTAGACACAAGGGACAGACCTTGAGGTGGGGGATGGCAGGGCAGGGGAGGAGGAGATTGAGGAAGGAAAGAAGGAAGAAAGGGGATAGAGAACCTAAGGAGTAAAGAGAGAGAGAGAGAGAGAGAGGAGAATGGTAGAGTAGGAGGTAGGAGATTAGAACCAAGAGAAGCGAGAAGAGGGGCCAGAGGAAGGCGGAGAGGGGATTTCACTACTGAGATTCTTCTTTAACTTCTGCTTTATGCACACATATGGGGAGGATTATCAGGGTGAAGAGAAGGTCAGGCCAACAATAATGCTTTAAAAAAGACTTTTTAAAATCTCTATCCATATAACCATCCACCCAATCAAACATTCATGAAATGCTGAACTCATAACTATTAACCAGACACCATGATGTACATTTGAGTTTTTGTAAATTTTATAATACCTTGCCTCATGTGAATTAGAGTACATCTTTCCAGAAAGAAAGAGAGAGAGAGAGAGAGAGAGACAGAGAGAGAGAGAGAGAGAAAGGGAGAGAAGGAGGGAGGGAGGAAGGAAGGAAGGGGGAGAGAAGGGAAGAGAAGGAAAAAGAAAAAAAAGCACAGCAAAGAGAGAAAAGAACACAGAAGGTTAAGTATACAAAGAGGTAGTAACAGAATCAGCACAACTCTACACAGGGCAAAAGTCTAAATGGGAATATGAGAAAATGTCGGTATCAGGCAAGACAAGAGGATGCTAATATGTTTAGATGGCTTGTTGTGGACAAGTTACGGCACTAAGCACTCTCTAATCATTATTGCTTTGGGTATTCCCATTCTGTAGGTGTGTGATGGCCTTCACATTTCTGGTCTTTCTATCACATGGGGTATTATGTGGACTTCGCTTTGCCATTCACAGATTTCCTGTGTGGCAGGTTGCAGAGCTCAGAGATGGTGACACACAAAAATTTGTATGAAGAATATCAGATAGGTATTTCTAACTTCAGCGCCAAGCAAAAGAGCAGAAATGTCAAATGGATTTCATTTCACATGCCAACTTCTAAATTGCTTAAAGCCAACTTCCAGAGGGGCTCTAATTAGAAGCATTCTCTTGCTATCCAGAACTAGTAGGGGAAATTGAAATGTCTAGATAGTGACACCTGTTCTGTGCACAGGATGACAGAGGCTGCATGTATGCCCTGGAGCTGCCCCTCCTACAACAGACTGAATGGTCAGCCCCATGAGTTACTAACCTCCCTGTAGGCTGTAAAATGATCTGGTGAAATCAATCTACCCTTATCTAACAGCTGTCTACAGGCTCATTTAAATCTTTACATCAGGGGTGGTCCTAGTCACCTGTCACCTTCATGGGTCCCCAGGCCAAGGACACCATCAATGTTGCTCAGATTCCACATGGAGCTGGCAGTGGATTGAGATCTGGAGCCTGGCATTTACCTCAGCTTTGTCACCCTGAATGGCACTGGGCAGCCCACTTCCCTCTGGACACTTCAGCTTCCTCTACTGTAGAATGTTGTTTGAGCCAAATGACACCAGTTCTAAAATTCTAAAATGTTGATGTCCCAGATTTGCTCGACTTCAATTTCAGACAAGACCTAGATTTGGTTCTCATCCAAACTGGTTCACTGGTGTTCTTTCCAAAAACATTTTGTTAAATGTATGAATTGGTACTGGTATTCTCTTCAGAGCTTGCAAATCAGCACTGATTGTCCCTTGAGTAGGCCATGCTAATTTTCACCTCTGCCTTGGCCACTGCTCCTCTCTCAGCCCCTCCATCTGCTTTCCAAGTCTAATCATTCTCTTGTTCAGCTTCCTCCACAAAACTACCAATGACCTTAGGCATGCTCCTAAATCCTCTCCTGCTGATGTCCAAAGCTTGATGGGGTCTTTTAAGGACTCTCGACTATTGCATGTCTATTCAGAAGAGGAGAGGGAAACCTCAGAAGTCAATCCTTGGGACAAGTAATACATAGGAGCTCTATACATTTAAGTATCTAACCTGCATTTTCAAATTTGACCAGGTGTCTTGAACTCAGTAGAATCTGGCTCTCAAGAACTTTGGGTGAGAAGAAAATACAATGTCTTTAGAAAACCTCATTCTTTATACTATGTATGGGAAAATATTTAGTACACTATGCAATAGGAAAGGGAAGATACTATATGTTATAAAGAATATAACTATAATGTTATATTTGGGTCATAATTGGGTACAGACCCCAGACTTTCTTTCTTGACTTTCACTTCTGTCTCTTTCTTAACATATGAGCTTGTGAAAATGGCTTAAGGCCTCAGCAATCCAATGTCTGGATGATAAAATAAGGACAAGAATATCCTAAGACTGTGATGAGGATTCCATGAGACAAAGTATACGAGCACCTAGCACAATCCCTAGACATCTAGGACTGGATGCTCCAGACAATTTTAATCAGAGATGGAAAGCAGAGACTGGGAAATGTGGAGACAGAATCTGGACATAGATCTGGAGCATAAGGCTCAAAAAGAAACATGATATTTCACCAAGACTTCTCTGTGACATGTTTCCTGCCAAAGGCAAGGCCTATTCTACAGTGTGATTCGTTCTAAACAAAAACCTAAAATATCTTGCTGAAGCAAGAGGTGGAGGACAGGGGAGCTTCTGAAAAGCACTGAGTCTGCTTCCTTGCCCTCTAATTAATCTTCCAGCCTATCTTGGAACCACCAATCTCAGCGTGTAAAGGATCAGAGTCACTGCTGGTTTGGGCTGGGTCCTTGGTCAGGGCCCACGTGTCAATGAGTGTGGCCCACCTGGGCCCCGCTTTTGCCTACTCCAAGTCATGAATTCAGCTGACCATCCTATTAAGATTCTGTACCCAGCTGTTTGCCCTTCTAATGATTTCTTTATTTAACTGGTGTGATGGACAAGCTATCCACCATCAGAAGTCCCCTATTACTGTGGGACCTGTGTAAATGTCTAAAGAAAGGAGGAGTTCAATTACATCCTCGTGAAATCCTATTTTTCCTTCCCTGGGTAGTTACTACTCAAGAACTTGTTTCACTGTCAGGCTTCAAAGCTCTTTGCAATATCTATTATGAGTACTTTTGTCATAAAAATAGGAAGGAAAGCAGGGCAAGGCCAATGTATACAGAACAAGAAATGAGAAAATCAGATTTGAGGAACCACTGTTCACTAACATATTCTTTAGATATTCAGAGGTACCAGTTTAGTTCAACTATTCTCAGGCCAATTTCCAGAAAACTCCTATTGAATATCCTGTCTTCTTAATGTCTCTTTCTTTCAAATCCTTCTTTGACCTGGAGTATTTTTTCCTATGCTTCTAACAATTCAAATGCTATCCCTCCTCTTCAAGGACAAGTTCTAGATGTACTTCCTTGCCCTTTCACTACTTCTGTGGCCCAATCTGATCACCTCTAAACCATAACATGTCTTTCTCCATTCTGTTTATCATTTACCTGTTCCATTGCACTGTTTTCTGTCAGGAAGGTTACAGGGATAACTTGGTTCCTCCAAATTAGACAGAAAACAGCAAGAAAAGAAAGCAATGCCTGGGAGCTGGATGAGCTGAAGCCCACTAGTACGTTCCCAGAGCCGCTGAAGGAAATTACAGCCAGTATTTAAGCAGAAAGCAGGAAGCAGTCATGGGGCAAGCCTCTCCCCGTCTTGTTTTGTTTTGTTTTTTCCACAAGCAAAGTCTGACTGGAACCTGGATGAGAGTGAACTGACTTTGTCCCCAGAAAGGTGGTGGTGGTGGGACACACACCATACCACACTCAGAGATGGCAGAATTGAGGCTGTTCCATTTGAAGCTGATTAGCTTTTGTTCAGTTTCCACAGGCACATTGCAGAGCTTTGCCTTCCTGGATGATGGAAAACGCCAATGGCTGCTGACCCTAGAGCCTGCTCAGAAAGCCAATAGAAATGTTCTCCGTGCATCTTTCAAACACTCTCAGTGTGAGTCTTCACTCTTCAATGACATTGTAAGCATTGTAAGCCACCCAAGGGCAGGGACTGTATTGTCTCTACACACACACACACACACACACACACACACACATTTTGCATGGATATCTATGTCTATTCCTATACTATAACTAACTAATCACCTTCACATAATTATCTATCTATAATTCACACACTCATAGAGCAGACATTTATTTAGTGCCGGTTGTATCCACAGCCCTCTGTCAAGCATGGAGGGCAAAACTTTGGGTCACTTCCCCCAAAGGAAGGAATCTGTGGAAAGCCAGTATGTAGAACAGGTCAACTCTGGAAACAAGTTGAAAATAGCTGCTGTCTACCTTAACCCTTCAATTTTTTGGGGAAAAAAATAAGCCCAGCTGGACCATATTAGTTAAATAAGTAATAAATAAGTAAAACTAAATGAAACATGTTTAGTTTCTTAAACATGCCGGCAAATAGAAATTACTTAGAAACTTTGTGGGAAGGGAGAGAAAGAAAGAGACAGACAAAGAGAGACAGAGACAGAGAGAAAATTGATTGATTCTCAGCCTCAACCCAGACTCACTGAATTCCCTATAAAAAGTTTTGGTAGTATATGAATTTATCAACTGTCCTGGATGGTTAAACTAGAGGATTAAGGCATTCACCTAAAATTGTAAGTTATGGCTCAGCCCAGAGAACTGAGTGATCCTGCTTTAGCACTTTCCCTGTCACGCCACCCTGCCTTGCTACCCCGCAGTACTTTGTTTAGCATGAAGCTTGGACTTCATTATTGTTATCACTATCTGTCCTAGGAGCATGTCTGATCTTCCTTATGGATTAAAAGCAACTCCAGGGAAGGGAAAAGCTTATTATTTCCCAGTGGACTTAACAATAGGTTGACTAGACACTAGATATTCAGTACATTTCTACAGGTTGGTTTATCATGGTTAGATTTTCACTTTAGAATTATACCACTCACCTTCCCTACAGGTTCTCCTTGATAAATGCAACCTGGTGATCAAGAAGGAACATGCCATGAAAAAATGGAGGCTCCAGTTTGTAGTTTTGCCACTGCCCATGGGATCCTGGGAGAATCAATAAACTCCACTGGACATCAGTTCAAAATGAGGGAACTGTTATAGGTCCCTTTCAATACTTTTGATGATAAAAGTCTTACTATGGAAAGCTGCCTTCTGATATAACCAGTTTTTTGTTTTTGTTTTTGGCTATGTGGCTCTGCTAGGTGTTAATAAATAATTCTTTAGTCTCACATAGTACTATATTGTTCTCAAAAATGTCACCTGTATTATCTCACTCAAAAACCATGTGAAGAGGGTAAAATTAATAATGGTGATTATTCCCATTATACCTATTAATAAATTGAGGCACAGAGAAGGCATGTGATTAGTTCAAGGTCACATAGCTAATAAGGGGTATAACTGAAATTCTAATCGAAGTCTTTTGACCCTTGGTACCATGTCCAATGGTTTGCCTTCTGAGAGCCTGCTGTTTTCACTTAAGAGATGAATATGGCCTTAGAGTAGCTCTTAAAGCAAAGTTTAACGTTTAAACTAAATCAGAGCTGTGGAACGATTTCCCTCAGCATTTTCTGTAAACCCAAGCCATACCTTTTGGATCTCCACTTGCCCCAGAGAGTAGATGACTTCATTAGCCATAGTTGGACCATGTGGAAAAAATCCAGAGCTGGCTTTTGATGCATACTCAATTTATTTATTAGTTTTATCCAAGATGCCCATCATTGAGGCACATGGGACATAACTGTTCCAAGGCAATTAAACCAAATATCAGTGGTTCCTCTTGAACCAAGCATTTCACCAATCAATGACAAACAACCTGATTAAATAGATAAGCCTAGATATATGCCCTGAAGATCACCTCAGAAAAATAAAAACTGAAGCCTTGGAAAACAGTGTCATTGGTGGGGAGTTATGTTGTTCCACTTGCCATCATAATTAGAGACCAACATGACCCCTAAATCACTGCCATAACTTCTTAGCAGCCAAAGAAAACAAAATAAATGCAAATACCTTTAAATAACCCATTCACCCTAACAGCAAACATTTATTGAGTGACTGCCATATCCATAGCCCTATGCCAGGCATGGAAGATGATTAGAAAGCACTAGTTACGAAGTATCTGTCTAATCTCCACGTAACTCTTAATCTTGGAACAAAATTAAAATCCCTCATGAGTCTTGATTTCATCAGTTCTAACGAGAGAGCAGAATCCAGTGAGAGCTAAGGTTCCTTCTGTTTCTGTTTATCTACATCCTTGTTAGACCATAGGTTATCCCAAAGGAGTTTTGCATGGTATGTCAGGAAAATCTGATTATCACTCTCCAGAAGCAACATTTTATTTCTCAACAGAAATAAAACAGTGGACTTGCATCCTCATACTCACAGAATTTATACTGGAAATTATTTTAAAATGTTTAGCAAAGCAACTTTAAACTAAGCTATTACTCTTAATGAATGAAAGACTACTGACTGTAATCAGTCAATTGAGTTGTGAAAGGAAGTAAAAGTTATCAGACAAATTAAACGACTATTAAAAAAGCACTGAGGAACTCTGCTCTGGTTCCAGAAAGAGACTGAAATTAAAAATGGTCCTCCTCAGCTATGCGGGGCCTCTCAGCAATTACGCATTGTCTTATCAGCATAGTGACGGACTAAACCTTCGGAGGGTAATGGGCACTTCAGTCAAAACCAAAGGCTACTGTTTTATAGAATGCCAGAGGCTTTCAATTTTCTTGTAGCACATTAAAATGCAGTCAGTCTGGGCTTCCCTGGTGGCGCAGTGGTTGAGAGTCCGCCTGCCGATGCAGGGGACACGGGTTCGTGTCCCAGTCCCGGAAAATCCCACATGCCGCGAGCGGCTGGGCCCATGAGACATGGCCGCTGAGCCTGCACGTCCAGAGCCTGTGCTCCATAACAGGACAGGCCACAACAGTGAGAGGCCCGCGTACCGCAAACAAAACAAAACAAAACAAAAATGCAGTCAGTCTTTGCCACATTTTAACCTTGTTTAGCATAAATCGTTGCACTTGAAAATCTTTGTCTTACATGGTCCACTGGAGATATCATTAAGAATTCTCATCATGGTACTCCCGTGACTGAAGTTTTAATCCCTACTCTCCTTATAGCATATAAAAATTTCGTTATAGATGACTACCTGTCTCCAATTCTTTTAATCATTATTCTGAATTATTTCACATTGAGTATTAGAAGATATAAAGACATAAGGAACCCTTGATAGGAGCATATATAGTTTTGTTGCATGAACTTTGTGTGCCCTTATTTACATATGTCAGCTGACAGATACATTTCTAAAGCTAACCAGATCTGCGATCTTGGCCTGTAAGTTCATTTGCCAAAGAGTTTCACATCTATATGAACATATCTAAACAAATGATGAATCCTGAGTGGTATGGCAGACACAGGTGTTGGCTTATCCAATAATCATTCTCTAGCCACCTCATCTTCCTCCTTAGATGGTTTCTATGATGGAAGAAACTTCCAGCTATATGTCTGCTCTACCCCACCCCTCTGCTTGCTTCTTGCCATGTTATAGGCATGTGACCCAATTAGGGCCAATGGATATGCCGTGGTCACGGGGAGACAGCCAGAGAGCCTAGGAAAGGACTTCCTCCCTGTTAGACGCATAGAGGGGATACTCCTTTTTGTCAAATATTGTTGGCCTCTATAACATGCCTGCATTAGTAGCAGCCATTTGCCTCCAAGAGGAACCAAACCTAGGGATCAAGCCTATGAACTAAGGTTGGAAAAAGTCTGGGTGTTCAACCACAACACTAAAAAATCCTGGACCTACCTACTTTCAGATTTCAGGTTGCCTGCCACCTAAAGCATCTGAGCTGATAAAAATAAAGGCACTCTCTTTCATCTACATGTAACTCAGTCTTTACCTTTGATAAATCCTGAGAAGGAGACAACACTATGTGGGACAGGTCGATGAGATGGTCGGTGGTCATGAATTGGAGATGAAGATGAAGAATAGAGATGCCCTCACTGGGACCTCAAATCAAGCTTTGCTGGGGCTCCTATGCAGACAAGCTGTCTCGACAGGGGTCCTCCAGGTCTCTGCTGGGGATGCTGACCTTTGCCCTGATACTTTCTTAAAAGAGCAGCTAAAGATTAACCATGCTTTGGGTATATATACCAAGGAAAAATAGTAAATTTCCTTCTTGTGTTTTCTACTTCCTTTGTGAAGGAGGACCATGAATTTGCTTCACTGAAATATGATCTACTTTAATTAAAGCCAGTTGGCACTGAGTAAATTAGAACATAATTGCATTTTCTGCGAATTTCACACAGCTTGCATTTTACCAAAAGGAACCCAGTTTCAGTCAAAGCTTGTGTGCTGACACCTGCAATCAAGGTCTTATTAAACTAAACAAATCATGTCTTCACGCAAGTTAAGGAAGCATAAATACAAGGCCGATTCATACATATTCTAATTTCTGCTATTTGGAAAGGCAGAGTTTGGAAAGAGCTGTTTGAAAGGGAAACCTTCTTCCAAGGCAAACCATCTCAGAAAGCCTATATTTTCTCCATTTCGATAATGATTTGCCCTAGAAGGTTTCTGTCCCCCTATATGACTACTTCTTCTCCATTTATTTTGAATGAGATGATACAATTTCAAGACAGCAGTAAAAGGAAATTCCTGAATTCATGATTTGGTCAGTAAAAGAATACCAATTTTAAAATAATGTATTCTCAAAATAAGGAACAATTAAATAAAAAAAAAAAAAAAAAAACTCTTGTATCATATGTAACTGTGAAGAGAGAGGGAAAGGAGCCTGTCTTATTGGTTAAGAGTTTGCACTATTAACCTCTGTCTGTATCCTTCCTTTCTACTTATGAGCTGGGTAACAACCTTTCTGTATATCACCTTTCCTCAAAAATGAGGGTGGATAAAAAGAATAGCCACCCCACAGGGATATTGCTAGGATTAGACACTATAAAAATAGTCAAATAATGGTAAATACAATCAGTTCTTGTTTTCAGAGTCAGAGGCAAGGTAATAGACATGCACTGATATAGCACATGAACTATGGGGTTATGAGCTCCATGAAATTTGGGGTTATAAGCTGAAGTCTCATTTGAAATCTTGCCTTCAACTTACTTCTTGGGAGAGTGAGACTGACTACCTGCATGATGAAAGTTGCCTACTCAATTCCCTCAGTGGAGCCATTAGACTCACTGTTTTCCAAGGCCCCAGATGGTACCCTCACCTCTAGCCAATTGGCCTGGAAAAGCTAGCTGTGACTTCACAGGGGGTTGGGGCATGAAGCTTTCTACAAATCAGCAGAAATCCACCTACATCAAAAGATCAGTGTCAGCTCAGCCAGAATTGTGCATTTCAGCAAGTCATTTTTGGAATCAGTTGCTGGGGCACATGGCGCACACACACACTCACACAAACACACTCACAAGAGCCATCTATACTGGATACAAAACACCAAAGGAGAACTTATAAGGAATCAAGGGAAATCCTAAGTGGATGTGTCAGTGAGACCATCCATTTACAAATGGTATTTATGTCAAATATGTACCCTCCTGGTCAAGGCAAATAGAGCTATTTCACAGAAGCCCTTCATTAGTGTAAAAAAATATATATAGTCTAAGTGTTATATACCTTGTTTTCTATTTACTTCTCTCCACTTGTTCACACAAAGGAGGTCCTTCAATCTGGCCCAAGGGTCCAACATAAAGATACTTCCATGGCAATCTTTAGCTTTTACCAAATTTTTCCAGAAAGTCCATTCAACAGTTTGTGACTAAAAGTTGACACCTTCACAGTATAAATACACTCTTGCAATTGAAAAATACTGTTAAAGAGTCTTTGATGCTGATAGGTTTGAACCAATGTTTAAAATTTTCTCTCTCCCAATCCCCAGAACTGCCAAGTGTGTCTGTGTATCTCTCATCTTACATTAACACATGAATAAATGAGCTATGTTTGCACACACATACACATAATATTGTCGTATCATCCCCTTTCTGAAATTGGATTGGTAATTTATGAATGCTTTCTGCTTTTGTATCTATAGACTTTGTCTCCTCTGAAACTTGAGAAACCTAGAAGAAAACTTATTTGATAGGCCCACCAAACTCATCCTGACCTCGCATGAAGGCAGCATCTTCCCCAAGCCTATTCTTCCAGTAGTTATTTTTTCAATCACTCAAGAAGAAGCCTGTCATCCAAAACATCTAAACACATCATTGCTGGAGTATCCTCTCTTCTCTATTTCCAGTGCCCTGTCTTACCCCAGGTTTTCATAGTCTCTCAACTATCTCAGTAGCCTTTAGGTTCATCTCACTTCTGCCAATACTAACACATATTACACACACACACACACACACACACACACGTGCACAAATCACACACAATCACAAACTTTGGGAACTTCTCCACTCCATCCAGAGAGCTTTCTTCTTCTTTTTAAATCCTAAAATCTAGTTGTGTCACTCTCTTCCTTAGCTGTCACGGTAGGATTTGTTAATGAATTCCCCACACCCACTCCTGCAATACACATGAACACATAAAGTCCTGAACAAATTCCATATTCTAAAACAGGGGTCAGTAAACTATGGCTCATAGGCCAAACCCAGCCCACAATCTGCTCTTATAAATGGAGTTCGATTGGAAGACAGCCACGCCCATGGCTATGGCTGCTTTCACGCTATAACAGCAGAATGGAATAGTAGCAACAGAGACTGTAGGTAGACCACAACCTAAAATATTTACTATCTGGGCCTTTACAGAAAAATGTTTACTAAACTCTGTTCTGTACCACAAGACATTTTTTACAATCTGTCCAAACATCATTACTATAAGCACAAATTGAGCCCTTAATATGTGTTAGCCACATTTTCAGGCAGATGCGTATCAGATTTCATATCCCTATTGAATGGAGAAACAGAGGCACAGAGAGGTTAAGTAATGTGTCCAAAGAGGTCCTGCAGCAATTAAGTGGTAAAGTCAGGATCCAAACCCTGGTCACTGGGTTCCAGAACTCTTTTTCTTAACTGTAATAATCACCTTCGTCTTTTTTTGCCTCCCCCAACAATCCAGAACGATTTCCCATTCCCAGAACCTTGCCCTTTCACATGGCTGTGCTCTGCACATGCTCTTCTCTCTCTTGGAATAGCATCCTTTGTAGGACATGACATCCGATGAGTTATATATGTCTCCATCAATTCCGAAAGTTCAGTACACACAATGTTATTCATGAGCAGTTGCTCATCTCTTGTCTCTGTTTCTCCCTCTCTGTCTCTCTGTCTCTTTCATCTTGCTCTCACTTGTTCAATTAACTTAATAATTTCTGTTCTAGCCTTTAGGGAATGGAGACAATGGTCTTAAAAATCTTTCAAATTCTCAGTTCCTTGACAGCTTCATTTTCAGAAGATGGATCTCACCGTCTACCTCTATTTTTGCAAGTGTCAGGCAAAGAATGTTTTCTTCCATAGGGAGATTCCACCCTCTCAACCAAGTGTCCTAAATTCACTTCCTATCTCACAGCACACAGGAGCACACCTTGCAAATTCAATTGCTCATTTGTTGAATGAATAAATGAGTGAATGAATGAGCCTCAGGCCAACAAGGGCTGGCCCACACAACAGAGAAGACCTTGATACAAATAGAAACAGCACTGAAACTGGCAGCTCACAAAGCATGAAGCCTGAGTCAGGCCTCAGCTCTCATACTGCATTATCTAACAAATCGTGTGTGTAAGTATCACTGGCCCCCAGACACCCACTACTACCTCCAACACCAATCTCGTTACATTAGCTGCTTATTACCTTACTTTTGCAGGCAGCTCTGGAAGAACAAGCCCATTTCCCGAGATGTAAACACAACTCCCAATAACACCAATCTTGTGGGATGGGTCAGCTCCCTGAAGCACATGGGGTCGACCACAAAGCTTGGTTATACGTTTCCTCCCCAAGGCTTCTCTGGATGAGGTGAGAGTGCAAACTCACACTTTTGATGGAAAACATGGTGCAATAATCACGTGGTGTGTGAGGATATCCTCGGGCACCTGACCAAGCCTAGGTCACAGGTAGTGGTGTTTGGCCCTGCCCCCATACCTCAGCCACCCTTTGACAAGGCCATTTAGAAATGTCAACCCTGTGCAGAAGTGTGATTGTGGGAATGAGAGCGCAGTGCAGGGCAAGCTCTAGAGAGACTCCTGGATTTCAGGGAGAATGCCCGCCCTCTTCCCTCAGAAGCGCGCTACTCTAAGCGGATAGGGTACTGAGAGGCTTGCAGCTTCTTGGCCATTCCTGTTTCTATCCAAATGTAGAAAGATTTTGGTGTCAAATGCTCAGCTGAATGCACAGACGGTAGGTATGGCCACAGGATTGGAAAATAGGCTTGTGTAAAAAGCTTAAAATAAAGAAAATTGACTTTATGCAAATAAAATTTTGCAAAACCTATAGAGTTGAGGCTACATTTTTATGTTTTGAAAATGAGTGTAAAAAAAGAATTTTCCCCAGTTTTTTTTTTAATGTATTCGGATAAAACTCTGGATTTGATTTACTGAAATCAACATTGTTTTTCCATTCACAAACCTATTTCCTATTGCATAAAAGAGGGTATATCTGAAATAGTTTTCTAGTAAAACATGTTACTAGATATTGTCTATCTTCTCTTAAAAATGAGGAGGAGAGGACAAATATACCTGGAACATACCTATATGTTCAAATTATTAAGCTCTTGGGTCCTCGCCTGGTGCCCATCAAAAAGGGGGCACTCAAAAACATCTCGTGATGCAGATAAAACAGCGATAAACACTTGGAGAGCTTCCCTGAGAAAAAAAGTTATTTTCAGCAGGTTGAATAAACGGATGGCCTTAGAGGCTAAGGAATGATATGTATAAATAACAAAGTATTCTCCAACTCCGTTATTCCAGAATATGACACAGTATCTGAAATTCATATAGCAGAACCCCACGGATATCTTTTTCATATTTTCTTGCTCTTCACCAGATACTACTTAAATGTCTATGATACACTGGGCTTTAAATATCTGAAAATATAACCCTGTCTTTGAGAAAACAGTAGTCTAGGGTCGGTATATGTTTTTCTGAAATGAACTAGTTAGCAAATGTTTTTGGCTTGAGTGCCAGAGAGTTTCTGTGGCAACTACTCAACGCTGCCATTGTAGTGCAAAAACAGCCATAGACAATAAATAAACAATCAGTGTGGCTGCTTTCCAGTAAACTTTATTTACCAAAACAGGCAAAGGGCCAGATTTGACCTTCTAGCTGTAGTTTGTCAACTCCTGATCCAGATGGATGCCTCCTAATCCATGGGCTATATACTCCTGGGGGATCTGTAATTTATAGAAGCAAATTTTCAAATCCATATGTGCACCAAGCATGGTTTACTGAATGAAAATAACTTCGCAAGTCTGTACTGCTATTTTCCCAATATATGTTTATACTATTGTAATGAACACATTTTAAAATAGCTTTGCTTGCCATTAATTATTTTATCAGTAATTAGAAGTTGAACTACAAATTATTCCTGTGTGAGGATTATTTTTTTAATATATTTATTTATTTATTTATTTGGTTGCACTGGGTCTTAGTGGCAGC
Organism: Orcinus orca; assembly: GCF_937001465.1. NCBI lineage: Eukaryota > Metazoa > Chordata > Mammalia > Artiodactyla > Delphinidae > Orcinus > Orcinus orca. Next base: position 19,612,177 of record NC_064571.1, read on the forward strand.
TCACCAGCTCCTTAGTTGCAGCATGTGAGCTCCTTAGTTGCGGCATTCAAATACTTAGTTGGAACATGCATGTGGGATCTAGTTCCACGACCAGGGATCGAACCCGGGCCCCCTGCATTGGGAGCATGGAGTCTTAACCACTGTGCCACCAGGGAAGTCCCATGTGTGAGGATTTTTGACAGAAATCAGATTTAAACCCCAAAGGCTGAAAGCTACACCTCCAGACTTTCACATGCAATTCATATATTTCCTGAATTTTTAAAAACTATTTTCTTTTAACGTTTTTCCTCTTGGATAAAATGTATCTACCTGGATACCACAGGAATCTACCTGAAAAGGCTCCAACAACTGTGTTAAGCACACCTCAGTCCTGGGGGATGACAGCTGCACAGGACCGACTCTCTGATGGATGGCATCAGGCTAATCATTTCACCAGGTAGCCTTTACAAACTCACATGTAGGCTACTGCTCCAATCCCAGGCGTAGCCATCTCCTAAATAGCTCTCTAATGGGGGGAGCATTGAGGCAGAGAATCCCAAACAATAGGTGATCCAGATATAGTTTATATTTGGTTCAGCAAATGACCTTATTTTGTATATGTTTTACCTTCATAATTATGTTTTTCTTCGACTAATACAAGTTGTTGCCACACACCACCTGACAACAGAATGTGGTGTGCAAAACTGTAGGTAGGTGGCAGGGAGAAGCTGGGTAGGATAAAAATTTGGCCGTGAGTACTTGAACAAATATAACTGCCAGAGAGAAACAACTGTACGTCATTCAGAGGGTCACAAAATCAAGTAGGAATGGCCTTTATTTATTTTTTTACCTTAAAAAAAATAGACTTTCTTTTTAGAGCAGTTCTGTATTCACATCAAAATTGAGCAGAAAGTATAGAGGGGTGCCATACACTTCCTATCCGCACCCCACCCCCCCCCGCCAATTTCCCCACCACCACTATTTTCCATCAGAGTGGTACATTTGTTACATCTGTGAACTACATTGACACACCAGTATTAGCCAAGGTCCATAGTTTAGATTAGGATTCACCCTGGGGGTTTTGCATTCTATGAGTATTAACAAATGTATAATGACATGTATCCACCATCATTGTATCCTACAAATGATACTCTGCCCTAAAAATTCAATGTGCTCTTCCTATTAATCCTTCTTCTTCCCTAATCCATGGAAACCACGGATCCTTTTACTATCTCCATAGTTTTGCCTTCTGCAGAATGTCATATATTTGAAATCATATACTATGTCGGTTGGTTTCTTTCACTTAGTAATATGTATTTAAGATTCCTCCATGTCTTTTTATGGCTTGATAGCTCATTTATTTTTAGCACTGAATATTATTCCATTATCCAGATGTACCATAGCTTATTTATCCACTCACCTACAGAAGGACATCTTGGTTGCTTCCAGCTTGGAGCAATTATGCATAAAGCTACTATAAATATCTGTGTACAGGTTATTGTGTGGACATACTCAACTTCTTTGAATAAGTACCAAGGAGTGTGATTATTGAATCATGTAGTAAGTATGTTTACTTTGGTAAGGAAAAGTCAAACTATCTTCCAAAATGGCTTTACAATTTTACATTCCCACCATCAGTGAATGAGAGCTCCTGTTGCTCTATATCCTCTCCAGCATTTGGTGTTGTCAGTGTTTTAGATTTTTGTCATTCTAATAGCTGTGTAGTGGTATGTCACTATTGTTTCACTTTGCATTTCCCTGATAACATATGATGTTGAATATATATTTTATATAAGTATTTGTCATTTGTGTATCTTCTTGGTAACATGTCTGTTAAGGTTTTTGACCCATTTTTTAAAATCAGTTTATTTGTTTTCTCATTGTTGAGTTTTAAGAGTTCTTTGTATAACTAGGATAACAGTCCTTTATGAAATGTACTTTTTGCAAATATTTTCTTCCAGTGTGTGGCTTGTCTTATTCTTTTCATAGTATCTCTCACAGACTAGAAGTTTTTTCATTTTAATTTAGTCTGACTTATCAATTATTTATTTTATTGTCATGCTTTAGATGCCGTATCTAAAGATAACCAAAGATAACCAAAGATAACCAAAAGATAACCAAAGGTTATCTTCCAGGAGTTTTTTAGTGTTGTGTTTTATATTTTTTAAATTTTTTAAATTAAATTTTTTAATTTATAAAAATGGTTTATTTTAAATTGAAGTATATATAATTGACTCACAATATTATATTAGTTTCAGATATACAACAGTGACTTGATATTTTTATATATTACGAAATGATCACCATGATTAAGTTTAGTCACCATACTAAGTTATTACAATAGTATTGATATATATTCACTATCCTGTGCATTACATCCCTGCGATTTATTTATTTTTATAACTGGAATTTTGTACCTCTTAATCCCCTTCACTTATTTCACCCATCTCCCTACCCCTCTCCCCTTTGGCAACCACCAGTTTGTTCTCTGTATCTATGAGTCTATTTCTGTTCAGTTATGTTTGTTCATTTGTTTTTTTTTTGTTTTCTAGATTCCACATACGAGTGAAATCATATGGTATTTGTCTTTCTCTGTCTGACTTGTTTCACTTAGCATTTAAGTGAAGCCACATTATTGCAAATGGCAAAGTTTCATTCTTCTTTGTAGCTGAATAATATTCCATAATATTGTATAATGAATATTCTTTACTCCATTTACTCCATTACACAGCTTTATCCATTCATCTATCAGTGGATACTTAGGTTGCTTCTACATCTTGGCTATCACAAAGAATGCTGCAATGAACACTGGGGTGCATGTACCTTTTCAAATTAGTATTTTTTGTTTTCTTTGGATAAATACCCAGAAGTGGAATTCCTGCATTGTATGGTAGTTCTATTCTTAATTTTTTGAGAATACTGTTTTTCCACAGCGGCTGCACCAATTTACAATCCCACCAATAGTTGCATCCTCAGAAACCCTTGTTATTTCTTGTCTTCTTGATAACTGCCATTTTGCCAGGGGTGAGGTGATATCTCATTGTGGTTTCGATTTGTATGAGAATGACCTTTAAAGTTGATCCAACCCAAATTCGACAATGGGTTAAGTAGTTTATCAGGGATTACCCTGCTAGAAGATATAAAATGATAATGATGATGACAAAAATAATGACGATCTACCCTAGTCAAATTATACTCCCATTACTCTCTGTCACAAGGATCAGCTAACATTTTCTGTGAAGAGCCAAACAGGAAATATTTCACATTCTTTGTTGCAACTACTCAACTCTGTGTTGAACGAGTATGGCTGTGTTTCACAGGACCATATTGCCTAGACATTTACATGTGAGATACTGAATATTAAAAGAGTTTAAAAGATCTCTACATGCCCTTCCTCCAAGCAGTTTCAACCAAGTTTTCCTCAGTGGGCCCTGGGCTCCAAGGAGTTTCTAAAATTGTTCAGACAATGTCCACCATGTTCCTATCAATCATCCACACCACTACAGTTGCACTTCCCCACCCAGGGGCAGATGGGGAAATTCTGAGGGTATAAGGATGGATAGCAAGCCCTGACACTGATGCTCCCAACCAGCTCTGGGTCTGGATCGTCCATGTCAGTGCTTTCTCCCTCACTTACACCCTGGGAAAGGGCAGCTACACTCCACAGACTACACAACAGGACCCTGATAACCCCATGGATTGCTTTCTGCTACTCTCCTTTAACCAATTAGTTCTCATAGCATTTATTGAGCATCCTCAGAGGCATGAGCCCTAAGCCCTGTGTACTGGGGACCAATGAGATATATAGGAAAAAACATAGACTTTGGCATCAGGCCAATCAAAAGTCCAAATCACTGATCTGTCATTATTGACTGCATGTCCTTGAACAACCTACAGTCTAATCTCTAAAATGAGGAGATTATTCCTATGCTTTGTGATTATTGTTAGAATTAAGTGAAATAATATGTTGCCCAGCTTAGCTTCTGGCAACCTAACAGATGCCCAGTCAAGGAGTATTTCCTTCTAGACTTCAAGACATGTACTCTGTAGTGGAGAATAAGACAACTATCAGTGCCTGTCTGGGCAAATGGAATTGGTGGGTAGCTCTGCCACTACTCATTGTGGCACTTTTGTGTGACTTAATAAATAGTGCCCCTGCTTCAGGGCACTTTGCTATCATATCTTGGAACACTGTAGTGACAACTCTCAAAATCTACAATGACAGCGATGTGAATGGCACCTCTAGAGCGGTGCACCCAGCCAACCATAAGAAGCAGCCCTTGTCTAAATGAATACTGTATTAATTCAGAGAAAGGGAGGGTTCATGCAGGCTAGGCTGGTCAGGGACAGTCACATAAGCAAAATGGCTTGAACTGGATTCTAAGTTGATGAGAACCGGAGCTGTGGCAAGGGAAGTAAAGAAAGCATTTAGCCGGCACCATGGCTGGTAGCCAGGAGAGCCTTGCGGGGGGTTGGCCAGATTTGAATACCAAGCCAGTTCTCGGAAGAGCTCCCCATGAATACGCCTACATATGGGTTATTTGGTTGAAGAGCCACACACAGATCAACTTGATATCCAGAGCAGGGCATGCATTTCTATGCCAAACAGAAGGTTTTGGAGAATATCATGCTGCACTCGACCGCTTCCTGGAATTCAGAATACCAAACATGTTGGAAGTACACCCCCCCCCGTAATAATACAGTGGTGGCCTGGGGACCAGAGACTCTGCATGACAGAAATGACTCTGAGGGGTCAATGAAGAGCCAAACACAGACCATGTCTGGCCATGAAACTTCTTTCTATATGGCAGGCCATATGAAATGCCCTGCTCATGGAAAAATCTTAAAACCGGGGCTCACTTGGCCTCTGCTATCATTGAAACCAGTATGTTTATTTCATTGGCCAGGGACCCAATAGGCTTAAAGGCAGGTGAAGTATGTCAGGTGAGTCTGACTTTTGCTACTCCGAGTCCTCCACTAAGTAAAGAATTTTTGAACTGAAAACCTATACCCTGAAGGGTACTACTTTGTGTTTATATCTACTTAAGTATGTGAAAAACTAAACAAAATTAAAAACATGATTTCAGGGAAGCAGCTTGATATAGTACGAAAGCACAGGATTTGGAAAAGTCAGACTCTATTCTGACCTGTCCTTCTGCAATGAACCATCCAGGTAACCCTGGTAAAGCCACATGACCTCTCGAAAGTGAGTTTTCTCATCAGTAAACTGGGAGACAATACTGTTGCCTCAGACTACTCTATTTTGGATCTGCAAGTCATAGCCTTAGGAAGGCAAATAGAGGTCATCACTTGGTAAAGTCTGATGGAACAGTAATTGCTGCCTGGGAGGCTGGGTTGAGAAGGATCCTGAGTTTATGAATGGGATCATCTGGAAAGTATGATGCAGGAGCGACATCTTCCAGGCAAGGGAGAGAGGGAGGGGCAGCACAAGCTATTTGCCATCACCACTACGGTGAGTGGACTTTCCCTGCATCAGCGTGCCAAGGAGACAGGGCAGGGGGGCAGAGAGTGAGTTCACTGAATGTTCTGGTTAATGGGGGTTCTACTATTCAAAGGCTAGTCCCTACCTTCATATTTGATGCACAAGGAAAAAACCTGGTTCCATGTGACAGTCCCCCTGCCAGGTCAGTGGAGACCACCTTCCTTAGTGTCCAGAAGCCACAACTACTCAACTGCTGCTCGGCTTTGGGGTCCAAATATTCACTCTTCACCAGTAAACGTTTTCTTCCTCTGGCTTTTCACTCTCTTTGGTCCTCATTAAAATGAAAGTCTTCTGGGACAAGTAACTCATTCATCCAACTCCCATCAAGCTCATGAAATGTTCGTCGTCTTCTCTCTAGCAAAATTTGCTAGGGGTACTGTCAAGGCACTGGGTATCTAGGCAAGAGGGCACTGTTGGGAGTGCTATATAGTCACAAAGGATAAATGCTAACGATTGACAATTTAGTTGAAGATGAGTCCAGCAGGCTGGTGCTAACTATCATGCTCAGCACAGCTACCGCATCAACACGTGCTCAAACTAGGGAATGGCAAGTGACTTTTCCCTCCCAGAACCCCCGCAGGACAGGCTTTATGTGTCTCACTTCAGTGCTGAGACTCCTACCGGAATACTTCTAACAAACTGACAGTGAATATTCTGGTCTTATTGTACTCCTGGCTCTTCTCCTGGAGCCCTCTTGAGATCCTCACATCATTAGGAATCTGATGTTGCAAGCATCTGTCAGCTAAAGGCAGGTCCCAAACCACCCTGCGAATTGTTAATCGGAGAAAATAAGGATTCGTAGTGGAGGAAAGCATAGGGTCTAGGCATTGGCAGTCAGGGGCAGGGGGTAGAAACCACCCATTATGGAAGAAGAGGGTAGTAATATTCCAAGAAAGAACTGCTATTTGAGGAGCACTTTCTGTGCTAGGTGATTACATGTGCTATTTTACCCCCAAAACGTCTCTACTTGGCAGGGATAACTATCTCTTCTTGAGAAAACCAAAATTCAGAAAGGCTAACTAATTGGCTCATGGCCACTGAGATAGTGAGAACTGTGTCTAACTTTCAAGACCCTATTATTTCCTGTGCACAGCATAGAATGCACATTGCCTGGTAAGACCTGGGGTATGACACACCAATGATCCTTGCACAGAGAAGCAGGAATAGAGGCATAATAAATGGATTTGCTGATTATAATTCTGGGTTTCTAGTTGCACCTTAAGTTCAAACTTTAACAGTTATAGGTGTAGTCTCATACAACTGCTAAATCCTCTGCCCAGGCAATTCTTAACTTTTGGTGCCAAAGAAGAACATGGGCGTAAATAATTCAAAGAAGAATTTAGTTTTAGGCCTTTTCATATTTTAACTGGGACTTTAACATGCAGTTTAACAAAGAGGCATGAAATGGCCTGCCATGTGTTGGCCTGGAGAGCTGATGACTTAATGTTTTATGTGTATATTTGATTCAACACGATCAATAATTCTGTTGGTGTGTATTCCCTGGAGAGAATTCCACACAGAATAGCAAGGAGCTGACCAAAATTATTTCATTAAGCCACTGCTGGCCCTGATAACCCCATTACAATTGTCTTCCTTTCATTTTTAAGAAGCACTAAATCCTTAAGTACAGCAGAAAAACTGTAAAACTGTTGACAATCAGCAAATCTCTAAGCAAGTTTACCATCATCCATTTTGATTCATTATAATCATTGAAATTTTAGGTCACACAAGAGCCATCTGTGAAGCAGCCTCCCCAGATGATTAAAACGCTCTTGTACAGTGTACATTTACAAATTGAAAATTAATCAGGAAACATGTTTAAAAATTGACTATAGCTACCGAAGGGTTTAAAAACACTTTAAAATGCATAAAGAAATCACTTGGCTATGCAGTCCTCCTTAGTAACAAATAAGTTACATTGCTTCTCAGAATTACTCCTGCTGAATTAACTTTTCAATGTGTTCATTATTATGGTAGCATACCAATATCATATCTTAAAAAATACTCCTACAAATCACATCCCCCCACTCCTGTCCTCAGGGCTAATTCATTTTGCATCTTTCCAACTCAAATGACCCAGAACAAAGCAAAGATATTCCTCATGAATGACAGGTGTAACAATAAACACAATCGTATTCTGCCAGTGGGAATATTCTAATCTCAGTTAAAAGTTTCTCTCGTGTTCCTGGCTCCAAACACAAAATAGACTCTGCAGCCCTTTTTGGGCAACAGAGGGTTCCCTGCAGGCTGCCTTTGGTCAGGCATTCCATCTGGCAGCTTTTGGGACGGAAGTCTTTATCAGGGAGATAGAGAGGAGGAAGAAGAGATAATTCTCATTCTCCAGGACTCAGTAGAATAACAGCAGTGGGGGCACGGGTTTGAGTGGGGAACTGACCTTTGCCCAGTGCCAAGTATATGTTTAAACAGGGCCAAGTGCTTTGCATATTTTATTACATTCAATCCTCCCAATGGGCCTGTGAGATAGGCAATCTAATATCAGTGTTCAGAGGTGAGAAAAGCAAGGCTTAGAAAGCTAATGTAAATTGCCCAGGGTCACAGTTCACACTGCGACTATGAGTAGATTGCACTCAGGGGTGTGCACACACCAGGAAAATAACACCACATGTCAATGAGTAGCAGATGCTCGGAGTTCTGGACACAAAAGCCAAAGAATGCTAAGTTGGTTAGATGAGGATATAATCTTGCAGGGAGTCACAACAGATGCATGCAGCAGGTACAGCCCACTGAGGTTACTATGGACTGAATTGTGCTCCCCACCCAAATTCTTATGTTAAAGCCCTAACCCCCAGTGTGACTATTTGGAGATAGGGCCTTCAAGGAGGTAATAAAAGTTAAATGAGGTCATAAGGCTGGGGTCTTAATCCAATAGGACTGGTGCCCTTATGAGAAGAGGAAGACACCAGAGCTTACTCTCTCAGTGCACATGCACACAAAGGAAAGGCCAGATGAGGACAGAGTAAGAAGGTAGCCATCTGCAAGCCAGGAAGAGAGCCCTCACTAGAACAAAATTTCTGAACCCTTCATCCTAGACCTCTAGGCTCCAGGACTGGAAGAAAATAAATTTCTGTTGTTCAAGCCACCCAGTCAGTGGAGTTGTGTTATGGCAGCCTGAGCAGACTGAGCAAAAATACTGAGACTCAAAAACAGGAAACCCAGTCATGTGTTACTGGAGGTCAATGCCAGGGTAGGGGAGCAGCAAATAGCCTCCACATGCAAGCACAGAGCTCTGAAGTAGGAGTCTACCCCCTCTCCTCCTTTGTCTCCAATAGGTCACATCCCTGGACTAGCACTTGTGTTGCATTATATCATGACTATTTGTTCTAAGTCTGCTTCCCCCTGCCCGCGACTGTGAGTGTTTCTGCAGAAGAGACTATGCCTCATTCATCCTTTCATCCCTCACACTGTCCATGACACAAAGTAGCTGCTCTTGATACTTCTTTCGTGGACTGAGGGTTGGGATATCTGAGAAAATGGGGCCGGTCTGTACCTGCAGGAGGAATCAAAGTAAGAACATCTGTGAGTACCAGGGATTTGTGAAACATCAGCCAGGCTACCCCAGAGATTGATATGATCAAAACAGTTCACAGAAGCTGAGTCTGGAAGCAGGGGCAGGACAGGACAGAGGTGGGAGGGACTCTCAAGACATGTGGACTTATGGAGGCCTTGCCAGAATTAGTCAGGACCCGCTCAGAAGGTAAAGAGGACAATGGTCCTGGGAAGAGGAAGATGTGAGAAAGATTATGAAGGAAACATCAGCTGTAAATCCTGAATGGATGCCTTCATTAATTCAACCAATATTGATTGACTGCCAACCTCCTAGCAGGCATGAGGCACTGTCAGAGATGCTGCAACTCAAGAGTGAACAAAACCATCCACACTGCACCTGCCTTGGTTAGTTGATTAGTGGAGACAGAAATGAATCAAATAACCACTAAAATAATTTTATAATGACAAATCACACACAGTAACATGCAGAAGGGTTGCATGATCCTGTAAGAACCTACAACAGCAGGACTTCCCTATTCTAAGAAGCTTAGCCATCCCTAGAACCCTAGGTTGGGGCTCCCTCTCTCATTAACAGGGTGAAGAAGAGGTGAACAAAACACCTCTCTGCACCCACAGCCCAGAGGCCAAGTGAAGCTGAATTTCAAACTCTTCAAGAACAAAGTAGGGGCTTCCCTGGTAGCTCAGTGGTTAAGAATCCGCCTGCCAACTCAGGGGACATGAGTTCGAGCCCTGGTCCCAGAAGATCGCACATGCCATGAAACAACTAAGCCCATGTGCCACAACTACTGAGCTTGCAGTCTAGAGCCCGTGAGCCACAATTGCTGAAGCCCACATTCCACAACTACTGAAGCCCATGCACCTAGAGCCTGTGCTCCACAACAAGAGAAGCCACGGCAATGAGAAGCCTGCGCATCACAACGAAGAACAGCCCCCACTCTCTGCAACTGGAGAAAGCCCGCGTGCAGCAATGAAGACACAATGTAGCCAAAAGAATGAATTAATTAAAAAAAAACAAAGTAGATTCTATTCTCTAGCGCATGCCTAATCCACCCAACTGTCTCTTCAGCACACCATTGGTCACAGGAGGAATCAGAGAGAAGACATGGACGCCTGCCGTAATTTGCCCCTGCTGCAGATGACAGAATTCAAAGCAGGCATCCCACTGATAAGGCATTTTTGTATATGAAGGATGGCATCTGGGTCACTTCAGTGATGTCTCCCTTTGCTGTTAGGAGAAGAATTGGGATTAGGCTACAGGCAGGCACTTTGTTAATTATATGTATTCCTTTCAGGTTTCTGAATGAAAGCTTCAGAAGAAGATAATAAAAAAAGAAAGAATCAGTTCAAGTGAAAATTGCCATAGGTGTGATATTTATTTGTAATTTCATGAGTTAGTGTGAGATGGTATGTCGAATTAAAATCATAATGCATAGTGTCAACTGTTCACAATGTTATCAATTCAGCATTTACAGAACTTATTTTAACAATGTGGGACTGTCATCTGACAATCACAAAGCACTTTAGAAAGCTTACTATGAATGTATTCTAAAAGGGAAATGAATCAAAATGAACATTTTTGAAACATTTTGTTGTGGTGGTTAATATGCTGAGGGGAATATCAGAGCTATTTAAAATTCTCTAGGATATTCACCAGGTATTTCTCAAAAAAATTCACTTCAATGCTTTATTTCCTATCAAATTGTACTCTCCTTTCCAATCGGACTTATTCCAGCAAGAAGTCCCATAAACAAACACATCAGGAGAGCAAACTGTAATGAGGCTTCGGAGAACAAAGGGATATGGGACTGCACGTGTTTTGACTGCAGGTACTTACTAGGTTTGCTCTATAAAGACTCAAGGAGTTAGTCCTGGACCGACAAATGGAAGCCAGAGAGAAAATTATATTCACTCAAAATAATGAAGAAATGCCTCAAGTCAAACTTGTCCAAAAATGGAAGTGGAAGGGTGTGCTCAGAAGGTTATAAATTTCCACCAGTGGTAGTGGAAATACTAGACTTTGATTAACCACTCAGTATAAGAGATTCAAGCCTCAGATGGTGAGTTGACCTAAATAATCTCAACTGTCACTTCCAGTACCACAAACCCAGAATACCTTGACCTGGGCACAATGTCAAGTGTTTCAGACACCCTTCTTACCTGCTGTGGAGAGAAGATCCAAATGCCTAAGTGACAGAGAAACATAAATTGTGCAAGAGTTGTTCTGTAATATTGACTAGAATGACTTTAGGATTTGTGAGGAAAAGCACATATAGTCGACTAGAAGTGCTAGAAGCAGCTCCATGAAGACACTGAGACTTGAAGGACAGGCAAAATGGTGACTGGAGAGAACATCTTGAGGTGAGACAGGCAAGATTATCAAATCAAGGGCCTTGGAACTACTAGTGAAGAATGCAGACTTTAGAGAACCAACAGGTGAGTTCTTTCAACCTGGGATGAAAGCAGTATTTGTTGAAAGGTCTGCTTGTTAGATTCAAGATGGGTTAGCTATCATGTCTGAAAACTTCAGTGGGCATCAGTAAAACCTGTTCAAAATGCAGATTCAAGGGTCATAAGCCCCAAAACCCTGATTCAGTAGGTCTGGGGTTGGACCCAGGAATCTGAATGTTTATTTTCCCTCTTGCCCCCACCATGATTCCGTAGCAGGTGGTGCCCACAGTTTGATTAAACAAGTTTGTTTTGCTTTGTTTTGTTTAATTGCTATTGGAGTATAGTTGATTTACAATGTTGTGTTAGTCTCAGGTGTACAGCAAAGTGAATCAGTTATACATATACATATACCCACTCTTTTTTTATATTCTTTCCCATATAGGCCATTACAGAGTATTGAATAGAGTTCCCTGTGCTATACAATAGGTCCTTATTAGTTCCCTGTGCTATACAGTAGGTCCTTATATATCTATTTTATATATAGTAGCGTGTGTATGTCAATCCCAATCTCTCCAATTTATCCCTCCCCGCCTTATCCCCTGGTAACCATAGGTTTGTTTTCTACATCTGTGACTCTATTTCTGTTTTGTAAATATGTGCACTTGTACCCTTTTTTTAGATTCAACATATAACTGATACCATATGATATTTGTCTTTGTCTGACTTACTTCACTCAGTATGACAATTTCTAGGTCCATCCATGTTACTGTAAATGACATTATTTTGTTTTTTTTATGGCTGATTAATATTCCATTGTATATATGTACCACATCTTCTTTATTCATTCCCCTGTGGATGGACATTTAGGTTGCTTCCATGTCCTGGCTATTGTAAATAGTGCTGCAATGAAGATTGGGGTGCATGTATCTTTTTGAATTATGGTTTTCTCCAGGTATATGTCTAGGGGAGGAATTGCTGGGTCATATGGTAGTTCTATTTTTAGTTTTTTGAGGAATCTCCACACTGTTCTCCATAGTGGCTGTACCAACTTACATTCCCATCAACGGTGTAGGATGGTTCCCTTGTCTCCACATCCTCTCCAGCATTTATTGTTTGTAAATTTTTTGATGATGGCCACTCTGACCAGTGTGAGGTGATACCTCATTGTAGTTTTGATTTTCATTTCTCTAATAATTAGTGATGTTGAGCATCTTTGGCCATCTGTATATCTTCTTTGGGGAAATGTCTAATTAGATCTTCTGCCACTTTTTAATTAGGTTGTTTGTTTTTTTGATATTGCGTTGCCTGAGCTGTTTGTATATTTTGGAGATTAACCCCTTGTTGGTTGCTTTGTTTGCAAATATTTTCTCACTGTTGTGGCCTCTCCCATTGCGGAGCACAGGCTCCGGATGTGCAGGCTCAGCGGCCATGGTTCACGGGCCTAGCCACTCCGCGGCATGTGGTATCTTCCTGGACCGGGGCACAAACCCATGTCCCCTGCATCAGCAGGTGGACTCTCAACCACTGCGCCACCAGGGAAGCCCCTGCCTATGTTTTCCTCTAAGAGTTTTATAGTGTCCAGCCTTACATTTAGATTTTTAATCCATTTTGAGTTTATTTTTGTGTATGGTATTAGGGAGTGTTCTAATTTCATTATTTTACATGTTGCAGTCCAATTTTCCCAGCACCGTTTATTGAAGAGGCTGTCTTTTCTCCATTGTATATTCTTGCCTCCTTTGTCATAGATTAGGTGACCATAGGTGTGTGAGTTTATTTCTGGACTTTCCTGTTCCATTGATCTATCTGTCTGTTTTTGTGCCAGTACCATACTGTTTGGATGACTGTAGCTTTGTAGTATAGTCTGAAGTCAGGGAGTCTGATTCCTCCAGCTCCGTTTTTCTTTCTCAAGGTTAAGCAGCTTTTGTGAAGAAGAGAGTGAAAAAGCCAAGTTAAGCTTGGCAACTCTCACTGTAATGGAGGTACCAGTAAATGAAGTCTGGATGATTCTGCTGAAAGTTATTTAAATTGATCTGAAATCTGTACTTTGGTTACCACACACTTTGGTTTTTGTGCCTTCTGAGATCCCATAAAAAATATATTCAATCTCTAGTCCACAAGCCAGTCTTTGAAATGTCCAAAGAAATTTAACATGGTTCTCCCAAGTAAACTCATCTCCAGGATGAACGATTTGTGTTGCCTTAACTATTTCTCCCAAGAGATGATCTCTAACCACCTCTCACCTTCACTCACTCTCTTTCTGATAATCTCCCAGTTTATCAATCTCTTCCTTCAATAGGCACACCCACATGGGAATACAACATTCCACTTTACTGTAACCAGGGAGACACAGGACCTTCTCTTCTCTTCTTCTGCCCACCTTGTTCTTATTAATGCAACCCAAGATCTCATTAGTTTTTCGTGAAGTCCAAATCAATCAGTAAATAGTAAATTGATTGAAAAAGAAAGCTATCTCACTTATCAGAATTTGTTCTTAGTGAATCTATGGTTTCTGACAACCATAATCATCCAAACAATTCCTTCAAGAATAGCACATAACATATGCGTATATCCCTATCTTTAAGGTTAGCATTTTAAATCAGGGTTTATAAAATATAGATGTGCATAATTCAATGAAGATTTAATTTTAAAAATAGGTTCTCTGGCTCTTACTGCCTGTCCTTTAAAACGTCTAAATTAATCTTGTCCCCTCCAAGAGCATCTCTGGATGGGACAGCAGCTATCGTGACAATAGGAGCCAGAGAAGATGCAGTCTCCTCAATGAGAGACCTTGACAACAGCCAGACCAGTAAAGAGTGGCTGCTATTGTTCTCTAGACTATTGATTAAGCAATTTGTAACCATGGCAATGATCTTGGATTCCTGGAAAGGTTAGTGAGGTGGGATGCAGAGTCTTCCCTGGTAAAAAAAATATATAAATGTTGAAAAGAAACAGAGCTCTTAACAGTTCTTTTCTCATGTCACTGAACAGGAATTGTCAATGCCAGTTTCTTACATTAAGCATTTCATCTTTCTAAAGAAAGTCCACCCAGAATCCTAAACCACTCACTCAAATCAAACATGTGAAAGCTACAGGATCCAGGGGAGGAGGAGATTGGGGTGATGGGTGCATGCCCCGTTTTCTTCCACTGAATTTAGAACATTGCTTTCACTTGCTACTCACAACAGGGGGCGCTGTCTCTTACACTCAGTGCTTATGAGGAATGCAAGTTCTTTCCCCCAACAAGTATTTGCTATGCAACTATTTATTTGCATGTGTGCAGAGCTGTGAACACTGAACTCTCTGGTTCTAAGATACCATTGCCTAATTGTCTCCAGTGACTAGAAGCCTCAGGGAGAAGGGGTTAGAGGGACTCCACTAAAGGGGACTCCAGGCAGTAGGAGAGTCAGTCCAAATGCAGGGTAAATCATAATCCACACTCACACACACACACACACACACACACACACACACACACACCCCTATTACTAATGAGGATTCATGGTGGTTGCTAGAGACACAAAAATGAATCAGACACATTTCTGAGCAGCAAGAGGCTCTTGGTTGATTTTTTTAAAAAATAATTAAATTAACAAGCATAGGGGTATTTCTAATACATTATTATAACAAAACTTCAAATCCAAACAACAACTGGGATGGTCCGAGGATCTTGTTTTGCAGAGGTTTTGTAAAAACTGATTAGGATATGCTCCTGTCTTGTCCGTCTTTACTTCTTTAAACCAGCTGACTGCTTCTGCCCCCACAAGTCCAGTACTTCATGGTGCCCATCAGGCATGTCTTGAACCCAAGATCTCAAAGCATTCTGTTCTTCATTTACCTAATGTCCCAGATACCTACTACCCTTAGCTCTTTCTCTGCTCTTATCCTATGTTTTCACAGCTGACACAGGGTAAGGGGATTTATTGCTCCATTGGCATCTCCTTCTCATGTGCCTGGCATAACCCTCCTTCTTGATCCAGCTTGCTCTCCAGGACACTGTCCTAGTGATAGTCTGGGTGTCCAGTTCCAGTCTGGTTCACCCCAGACTTTTGATTAGCATGCTGATTCTTGCTCAGACTCTTGCAGCTATCACCAGGTCCTCCAATTATTTTTGCAACCTCCCTCTGCCCCACAAATCTAAACATTTTTGACAGATAGGTTGGCCACAAACCACCATACCAGCAAGTTTTCCAAAATTGAATCTGGTCCTGCAGACCTTGGAAAAATAATTATTTCTTTTCATAATAGCCTGTGAATAAACGTGATGTGTGGGTGGACAATGGCCCTTAAACCCTCAAAGAAAGCTCGAAAACAAGTCTAATAGTAACACGTCCTATTGATAAATTGAAGCTCTAGGCAACAAAAGTGCTTATTCACTGACCATGAGCCCTGCAATCTATTTTACTTTATTAGGTGCTGAATTCTTAAAAAAAAAATTGTTGGAATTCCAAAAGCTTTGAATCTAATTATTATAAGTATGTTAATCAAACCTTTGAAGCTACTCGGAGTCTAATGCTGAAGTTTAGATGAGATTATGCCTCTCTGCTGCTCATATATATGAATACTATTCCTAAGCTCTGTGAGGACACAAAATAGACCCAGCATTTAAAACAAAGCAATATTTTCAGTTTTAAAAATTTCTGCGCAGGGCTTCCCTGGTGGCACAGTGGTTGAGAGTGCGCCTGCCGATCGGGAAACACGGGTTCGTCTCCCGGTCCAGGAAGATCCCACATGCCGCGGAGCAGCTGGGCCCGTGAGCCATGGCCGCTGAGCCTGCGTGTCCGGAGCCTGTGCTCCACAACGGGAGAGGCCACAACAGTGAGAGGCCCGCGTACCGAAAAAAAATAAAATAAAATAAAAAAATTTCTGCAGATAATTTTTCCCCTGACCGTTGCTGATATCCTATTCATCTCATCTTGGGACTCCAACATAAAGGAGTTGAGAAAGCATACCTCAAGAAGACAGTTGCAAATAAAAGAGATCTAAGCTTTGGAAAAGACCATAAAAGGTCAATTTATCATCTGATGTTTGGATTATCTCTACTGTTTGGATTCATGTCAAGGAGTTATCTGTCCTACGCTTAGATATTTTCAGCCTCACAGCACTGCAACTCTGTCTTTGCATATCTCTGACAATAACAAAGCGGATGCTTATATAAACTTGTTTTATAACAACTTTGAGCTTATACTCACACACCAATAGACATTGCATAGGATTAGGTTCAAGTACTGAGCACACAGCTTCATTCAATTTCGAGAGCCCTGGGAGCCACATGCTATGCATTTCACAAAAATCATCGTGCTCTGGATCTCAGAACAAATTCACAACAGCTTGCTTTCAAGTTATTACCAAAGGTCCCCACCAAAGGCGGTGCTTCCCAGACTATTTTAGTCCCAGACACCCCTGTGATCCCTGTACAGCACTCCTTTGAGGGTGACAGTGCTGGTGGGAGGCAGGGGGAATGTTTATTCATTATGGATCTAGCTGATGCTTCTCTCCTAGGCCACATGGCCCACACAGAGCACATGCAAACACACACATGCACACCGACTGAGCATGTGTTCAACAAGCAAAATGCACACACTTCCACCCAGAGAACTTCCCTTCTTTCCCACTGTGGTCACTGCCATCTCTACACTTCAACAATTTGACAAATCTCTCTTGAGGACACCCCAAAAGTCCCTGAAGGTCAACAACATTTTATAGTTTTAATACCCTGCCTGAGAGATAGATGACACCTGGGGGCATAATTCCTGGGTAAAGCAGAAATCTCAGGGCAATGAAAGTCCCCCAGTTTGGAGGGCCCCAGAGATCCATGCATATATCTCACTTGACAAAAAAGGACCTCTTGGTTCATCCGGTAAAATTCGAAGCTTGTGGCTGGGAAGATGAGGATTTCAAAGAAAATGTCCCATAGATCTTCCCTAAAGCAAGGTCTGATGAAGAGAACGAGAAGAGTGAGGTGGCTGCTTGTTGACAACACACTCATAATAAAAGCAGTGGGTGCCAACTGGTGCTTTCACTACAAAATGGAGTCAGAAACTGCAGATCTGGGCACTTCTAGAGGAATTTCCAACTTTCTTTTTTTTTTTCATTTTATTATTTCTTCTCTGGTCAAGAGAAATGGAATCCTTAAAATGAAAAGTGCCTGTGGGCATAGCTTGGTAGTAGCAAGAAAAGGCCAGTTTGGGAGAGCATGTTTAGCATGCAGGTCAAAAGACCCCAAGAGAAATAAAGGCATCTGCCGGGATGGGGCAGAACACTGGGAGGAGACCGAGATGCAAGGCCGCCATGCCTCTGGCCGGGTGTTGGTTTTGCTGCAATCTCCTTTTCTAGGCACCCGGGGAAGCGCTCTGTGAGAGTGAGAAAAAGACCGCCCTTGGGACCCAGCTCTTCCTGTTCAGACTAACTTTCCACTTTTGCTCCCACAATTCTAGGAGAGAAAATTTAACGGCCGGACCAGACTGGGAGTCCTAAATTTCCAGGACTCCTGCACTAGGAAAATCAAGTTTGGAAAAGCCAGCTAAGGGGAGGGAAAGTACTTACTCCAAAACAGTGGTCCCTAAAGAACATTTCATGGGCCTCCTGGGGACGGTAGGAGGTCTTCCACGGAAGAATGTTTCCATGGTCAAATCAGGCTGCGGAAGGCTGGATTCTTTGGTGCCCCACTTCTCAGAAACTTCAATTTGCTATGTCCATTGTAAATCTCCAAGCAGGGGTAGTGAGCTCATAGGCACAGAAATTCTGACCAAAGAACACTAACAGAAGAACTGCAGGCCTCAGCTGACACCTATTTGGGTGGGCAAGGTTTCAAGATCCTTCAAACACGTTTGGGTTCTGCTTTCTTCTTCTAAAGATAAGATGATCCAAACGACAGCTCCTGCTTTGCTCCACTACTTCACTTTTTAATCCTTCTTTATTTTCTCCCACGATTGAATAAACCGCCATTGAGCATCTATGTGCAAGTAACCCTGCTCCTGATGTAAAACAAAACCAAGATAAGAGCCAAAGTACACTTTCAAGGCAAATGGACTTTCTTTTCTCTCTTTTTTTAAATTGAGGTATAATTGACCTAACATTAAATGAGTTTCAGGTGTACAACATCATGTTCTGATATTTGTATACAGGGCAAAATAATAACTACAATAAGTCCAGTTTACATCCATCATCACATAGATACAATTTTTTTTCTTATCATGAGAACTTTCAAGACCCACTCTCCTAGCTATGATCTTTTTCTTAAAAACAAAACAAAAACTATACAGTGCTTCCAAGTACAATAGCTTGCATTTAAAGATATTGTTATGGTCTGAATATTTGTGTCTCCCCAACATTCATATGTTGAAATCCTACCCCCCAAAAGTGGTGGCCTTTGGGAGGTGCTTAAGTCATGAGAATGGAACTCTCATGGATCTTATAAAAGAGATCACACAGAACTCCCTAGCCCCTCCCCCATGTGAGGATAAAGCAAGAAGGTTCTAGCTACAAACCAGAAAAAGGGCCCTTACCCAACTATGCTGGGGCCATGATCTTGGACTTCCAAGTTCCAAGAATGGTAAGCAATAAATTCTTATTGTTAATAAGATACCAGTTTAAGGTGTTTTGTTATAACAGCCAAAAGGGACTAAGACAGATACAGTACAGACTTGTTGAATTAATATTTCTGCTCCCACTAATTGCATAAATATATGCTGATCCTATAAACTGTCCTTGTGCAAATAACCAATAAGAAATAAAACATCCATAGGTTAAAAGGTGGCCTGACCATCACTGAGAGGGAGGTGGTTCAGAGACTGGGCTTTGACATCAAGCTTAGATTCCTTACCTGTAGGGGATGAAAATTACAGTATCTACATTGTAGGATTAACACAGAAATTAAACCAGATGATTTCAGGAAAACACACAGTATATAGCAAAGCCTCAGTAAATGACAAGCATTATTATCAGTTATGCACATCAATTTTAGCTTAAACAGGAATTATATTTCTGCTCTAAGAAAGTGATATTAAGAGGATGACATCCTGAATAGTGAGTTTTTCTGAACTCAGTGGTATATTCTAAGGTTTAAAAGTCCTTATGCTGCTGGAATAGCAGAACTACAGCCAAGAGACAGAGAATTCCCATGAACAAGAAGGGTAGAGCAATGCCCCAAAGGACTGGGTGATCAGCAGGGCTTGAAATGATTCATACTCACTTCAGCCCACTCATATCCTTTTTTCTTAAAACTCTGTTGATTGTTTTCATTTGTACCAAAATGGCTATGGAGAAAGAGAGAGAGACAGAGAGAGAACCTCATACCTGTATGCCAGGACTGAAAATATGGGGGCTGTGAACCACCTTTACGGGCATCACCTTGGAGCTTGTTACAAATGCAGATGTCAGGCCCCAGCCTAGACCTACTGAAAAAAAATTGTCAATTTAATAAGATGCCCGTAATATGATTTATGTGCATATTAATGTTTGAGAAATGCTACATTGGAGCACCTTCATTTTCTCTGTGGTTGGCAACCCTGATCACTCCAGAGAGAGAAGCTCACATGGGCTGCGGAACCTGCCTACACCAGGGAGGCTATGTCCAATCAGAAGGAAGAATGGATAACCTCAGACCTGCCTCCACAGAGATATCCATTGGGAACTTATGCAAATCTGCCCAGCTGGTTATGGCCTGTGATGCTGTTACACTTCCGGATTAGACCTACGTCCTTGTAACTAACCTGAGATTGGATTTATTACTGGAACTAGTCATATATTATATATACCCCCTGCCTTTCCTACCCGTACACGCTATTCAGTTTGATGTATGTTGCTCATTCATGTTCTGTGCCCCATGAGAAACACACAGTATCTGTATCCTTACATCAGCTGGGTTTTCAGTTTTATCATTTCCACACTCACTTCAGGATACATGTAGTAAACCAGTCACAGAACTGTCTACAACCTGAAGGGAGTCTGCAGGACTGTGGTTGCTGACTAACAGTGAAAAATGTTCAGATTGCCTTTTATAATAGGCCTAACAGTTGCTGGTATCAGCTGAACGAAGGTTGACGTAGTAAAGTAAGTGATGTCTAGCCTGCCTTATAATAGGATTAGAGCACGGACTGCTTCGTAATAGCTTCTCTGCTAGTAATCCTCAAAGCATCATCTGGAAATACATTTGAATCACTGCATTTATTTTGAAAAGTCTCTGATAGAAACGCTGGTAATCCTGGCCTCCCAGTAAGTAGTATGTTTATGTCACACAATCAAATCAGTTTCTTGAGGCCATTTGGAAAATGTCACCATAATGCTTCTTATTTTTATAAAACATTTCACAATTTACCCAATGCTATCATTTGGCTTCTTGCATGAGGTTGGCAGGGCAACTTCACCCCAAGCCACACATTCTAAGCCTTTACCTACAGATGAAGAAACTTAATAACCTAAGTCAGCTGAAGGTTAGGTTAGGTTAGTGACGTGCGTTAGAGGGTTGGACCACTTGTCCAGGGTCTTAAGGCTACTCAATGGAGAAGCCAGAACCAAAGCCCAATGACTGGATTCCTAAGTCAGATTCCTTTTTCCCATATTGGGCTGCTGCCTCCCAAATAATGATTCCATACATCACAAGGGAATGTCCAAAGAGTCAAGTGTCCAACCAAATGTTTGGATCAAATTAACTGGGTCTTTTAATGACCCTCACTTCACCATCTCATTAACTTGTTTCAGGGCATTTTACTTTTTAAAGTTCAAATCAGCACAAATAGAAATATGTGTGTCTGCTTTGGATTATTTAGAACAAACCTAGGTCCCCCCTATACAGAGAAGAAACTTTGTCCTATGTGTATGGGTGTTACTTTTGGAAAACCAAGAAACAATTATCTTTCTTTAGATTCATTCATTCATTTGTTGGACAGATGTTTTTGAGTGCTCACTAATGGCAGAGTCTGTGTGACACCTGGATCACATTCATTTATCAAGTGAAAATTTATTTTTTATTTTTACTTTTTTGGCCACACTACACAGCTTGTGGGATCTCAGTTCCCTGACCAGGGATCGAACCCGGGCCACAGCAGTGAAAGCCCCAAATCCTAACCATTAGACCACCAGAGAACTCTGGAATATTGCTTTTTCAGACAGCCAGATCTCACTATGGGCTTATATCACTTGCAACAAAGTAAAAGCTCTGGGAAGGATTTAAAATCACTGATTTCAAGTCAGATATTCATAAACCTCTGCACATAGAAGTGATTTAAAACACCTACATATAGACCTATTTTTTGTCTTAAGTTTAACCGTAGGTCTACATGCCCATCAAATTCACTTGAAGTCTGTACTCATTCGGTTAACTCTCTCTGCTGGCTCTTTGCCTCATGTATATTTAATCAACATCACCCCTCCTCTACCCAGTCTCTTTTTCTTTCTCTTTAATCCAAGTCATTAATAAAAATATTGAGCAAAACTGACATAAGGAGGAAGCCCTATGCCTCTTCACAAGAGACTCTTCTCCACATATCTCCAAGGTAATCAATCCATCAGTACAGGTGAAAACTGAGAGCTTCCTAAAAGCTCCACAGACAAACAAGATGCAAAAAATAGAGTGAAAGAATGCTTTTAGTAAATCCCTGTAAACATTTAAACAAACTGTGTCTTTTCAAAATCACCCAGCTTTTAGAACTCCACCACAATACATGACTCAGCAAAGTTGCCTATGTGCCACTCCCTGGCCTTATTTTCAAGCCATCATTTTTCTCTCATGCTCTGCAGTGGACATTTAGTAGAGCTGTCCTGAAATATTCCTGTTCTCTGTTTGCACCCGCTGTAAGATCAGATTCCCTTGCCCCCTTTTTACTTTGGCATGGCAAAGTGACCTGCTTTGGCCAAGGAAATGTGAATAGATGTTTGCCAACTTCAGGCAGATGCTCTAGGAGCCTTTGCTTTATCCGCCATCTCCCTTTCTCCCGTGCATTTCGGGAAACAAGTGTCAAGAAGGATACATGACCGCCCTGGGTCATGTATGACTATGCTCATTATACATGACTATGATGAGCAGAGCCCCTGTCAACCCACATTCATCACGGAGGGTGGATGAGAAGAAAACTATTGTTTCCTCAAGATACCAAGATGGGGGGATGTTGGTTATTCCAGATTAACCTGGCCTATCCTCACTGATACTTCTGGAAGGATCAATGGCTTCTCACTGCTCAGAAGAAGACCTTAATTCCTCTTCTAGTATTCAAGGTCTTCTATAATTTGACCTGGATTTATCTCTCAAATGTATTTTATAACCATCACTCAGATAGTACTATCTGCTTCTTTCTGGAGCCCAATTCTTCTGAGCTCCATCTCGAAATGTCACTTTTGTCGATCACTGAGTTGAGTATCGCAGCTTAGGAGCCAAATTTGCCTCCTATTTTTTCATCTTCATTCCTTCATCTAAAATATTACAGAGCATCACAGGTGGAAACAAAATATGGATAATTTTTCCCCTGACTGTCTGCTCTGCTTCATCCATTTAAATTCCTCAGGAACTGCCAACCAAAGAGTAAGCAAAACAAAACAAACCAGCTAGGAAGTTTCTTAAGAAGTTAATTAACGTGCTCCATGTAGCAGTGTCGTATACTAACTCAGGAGTGTGTGAAAGCCACAATTTCTCTAGAAGTTCTGCTGCCTTTAATTAATTCAATAAGCAATATAATAACTACTCTTTATAATCCCTGAAGTTGTCTTTGACAAATTCAATGCGAGTTACAACTGTGTATGCCAGTTCTTAGAAGAGGGCTGTCACATATAATGACCCAGACCCAATGGGTTGGACACTCCTAAAAGAGTGATTTTGGGTCAGTTAAAGATAAAAAACAATTAGAGCTCCCCAACAAAGGAACACACTGCCTACAAAAAGCATTGTGTGTGTCTGGGGTCAACAGAAATGTCTAACAGAGGACACATCTATAAGAGATGTCAGAGAAAGTTCCAGCACTGGGTGGTATTTCTGTCCGATGAATACTACAGTGCCTTCCTGCTTTCTGGTTCTGCGATTTTATTCCTTCTATTTCCCTGTGTCTACCTCTCAACATTTCTTGCCGTTCCCTTCTGGCTTCCTACTAAACCCCATTACAAACAAACCATAGATTAAGGACAAAGAAAGAGAGCTTCATCTTGTCAGTGGTAATGTGGGTCCACCTGAGGAGGTATTTACAAACGTGACTTAAGGAGAGCCCAGGAGATTGTGTTGGTGCAGGAGAAGGGAACCAGCGGAAAGCTGCAAATAAACCCGCTTCTACAAATGCTCTCTCGTCTCACCAAGATACATTACCTCTCTGTGGGAAAGCCACCGAGCTAGCATTTACTATTTTGAGATTATGATCCATTTTCCATCCTACTGCTAGCATCCCTATATACCTTGCAACATAATATCTTCTTGTAAGATTTTGACAGGAATATTAAAAATTCATAAACATATTGCCTTTTGCCCACAATGAAAAAATACAGTGCAGATTTTGGTAAAGAAACCTAGTATAACATGGGAAATGAGAAGAAGCAGGTCCCTTACACTCTAATGATACCACATTGAATTATACATACATGGAAGTAAGAACATTCTGGAAAGGCTGGTGACTCTGACAGAGCTTCCAAGAATGACTCTTCCAGAACATCCTCACTGAAAATGAGAGAATTCAAGCACCTTGTCTTTCTTTCATGCTTCTCTGACTTTGCCTATCCCCCCAGACAAACTGTTCAAAGGTACCTGGAATTTCCAACCCCTAGCTTCTGCCTGGTTCTGCTTCCTACATAACCATAGAAAATCCACTTGTTCTGTCTCTCTTCTGTACACATCTGTGGCCCAGAGCCTCAAAGACCTATCCTCATCTTGCTAGTGTGGAAGCCAAGCAGCCTACAGAAGCTGTTAACAGAACCTAGGATGTTGCAGGGTTGTTCCATTAACCAAATGCCTCCATCTAGTTCCATTATGATTTGGGAATTTCAGAACAAGTACTGATGAGACTAGTTTTAAAACTACTTGCACTGATACAGGTAGGACCTTAGGGTATACGCCAAATCAAATTCTGTCAATGACTGTACAGTCACTGTCTATTAATGTTAAGGAAGTCCAAAGAATCAAAGCAAATCATGATTAAAATGCCAAGTTCCAAGTGTGTTTCCCACATGAGATCAAAAGGAGAGATGGGAAAAAAAAAAAAAAAAGGAGAGATGGGATTAAAAACTTGATATTTCTTCAGTGATGAAAAAGTCAAATCACTTCCTCAAACAGAGAAGTTATTCCCCCCTCTTTTCTATAAGGTAGGAATAACTGAATAATGATTATAGTGCAATTAAATGGGGAGCATGGGAAATTACCTTCCGAGTGCAAGAAACCACAGTGAACAATCTGTTATAGCCCTCCACATCCTGTTCTGGAAATGATCTAATTAGGATATCTGTTAGACCATATTGTCTCCCAGGTGACACAGTGGAAACTCCATTGCTTACAAGTGACTTTAAACTAGAAGATACAGAGAAGCAAAGAGTACTATTTGATCCTGGCAGAGAAATAATATTCTACTCATTTAATAAAGGTACTATTAATCTCTAATTTTTTTCCCATTTGGGGATAGAAATAGTTTTTAAGAAAATAAAATATTTCTACTAATTTTGAAACACTCCTGAACCTAATCCAAACAGATTACCTTCTCATGTGAAGCCACCAGACCAATGAACTCACTGGTCCAGCACTGACCCAAGAGCCCGAAAGTAAGAAGCAATGGCCTCTGGGCAATGAAAACAGAGGTCAAAAAGTCTTCCTGGCAAATCTTTTCAATCTTTTTTTCTTTAGTGTGTCAATTCCTTGGTGAGATTTGCTGTGTTTTATTGATTTGTTCTTTGGACAAAGCATACGAAGTGCATACCATAAGCTATGCACCACTATGCCAGTACTCAGGAAACAAAGTCAAAGAAGCCAAGACCATCTCTCCTCAGTGTCATTCTTAGGATGTTGTTTAAAAGAACACAGAACAAGAAAACAGAACCTTCAAAAAAACTCTGTGAACTATTTGAAAAAAAGAAAAGAAACCCCATTAATTCTCTAAAATTATTGAACCAGAACAAAATAGCATCATTTAATGGAACATGACCGAAACAGCAATTTCATTTGGTTTGATACTTACCTTAAATCTTCAGACCAACCACCCATTGAAAGGTTCAGGAGAAAAACACCTAAATCCTAGATCTAGATCCCCAAAACACCAAAAGAGCAATATAATCACATCGAATCCAAAGGAAACCAGGCATTGGGCTAAGTTTATGTCATGTCTTCTGCAAAGGTGAAATTCACTGGAGTTTGATATTTTACAGGAAAGGAACAAAGTGAGAAAGAGAAAAGGGAGGGAGGGAGAGAGGAGAGAGAATTTCCTTGCCATATTTCTGAAGGGAGCCATCCCCAGCGTTTACAGATTGCCACTTATCATTGGCAGTACGTACCATCAGATAAGGAAAACAGCCTGCACATGTTTTAAAATCCCCCGTTTAAAATCTAAATTCATTAGTTTATGAGCTTCTGGGAATTGACAGTTTTACACCCCAATCGTCCTCAAAATTTATGTAAAAGCTGCCGTAAAATGGAATAGGGGAGCATCTCCAAGTGATAACACCAAACACAAATTGGTAAATAAAAACGCAGCTGAAGCCGATTTGCTGTGGGTCATATAACCGAGAATGTCGTTTTTATTAAAGGTAAGTTCTTTAAGCACTTGCTCCTTACTCGGCCATGCTTTTTTTTACCAACGTTTAAAATATTAATGTACTGTTTTTATTGCCCTCCTCCTCTAATGGCATTTCTATAACTGGATCCACACATATAAAATATGTCCCATGTATCTGCAGCATGTCAGGCGTGTCCTTCTTTTTCTGTAGTAGGGGGTGTGTGCGCCTCTGAGTGGTTTCTCTCTGACAGTGTATATCACAATTAGATTACAGTGTCTTGATTTTAGAGGTTTTAATTATAATACAGCTTGATAGTATATACTAGAGATTAGACTTCAGAAATGCATGGAGGTTTGTGTCTGGTTTGTCTTCAGTGTTGAAATTTTGTTCTTGCTGTTAAAACAAAGTTCCCTGGGGCCCACACATATGAGTTTAATATGCTTGAATAGGTGGAACAGAAGGTGAGTCAAGGAACCAATTCTCCAAATGAAAGATGTATCTAGAGGAGTCTCAAAACAAGTTTTCTCCAAATGGGGAAGCCTCAAATACCCTTTCTCGTTCATGCTCTCTGGCTTATCTCTAAAAAATCTTTGCTCAATCAGTGTCACAAAGCTCTTCTCCAATACTAACTGCTAACTTTGTAGTAGTAACTAACTACTAACTAACTTTGTAGTTTTATCTTTTATTTTGGGGGTTATAATTCATCTCAAATTGATTTTTGTACATGGATGGAGTAAGGTAAGGGTCAAGGTTGACTCCCTATTGAATTGTTTTGGCATCCCTGTTGAAAATCATTTGATCATATATGTGTGGGTCTTCTCCATTCTCTATATTCTTCCATTAACCTATTTATCTCTCCTTTCACTAATATCATATCTTGACTATTGTAACTTCATAGTAAGTCTTAAAAGTCAGGTAAAGTAGGTCCTCCAACTTTGTTTTCCTTTTTAAAGGCCTCCATACCTGAACAGTTAGGTTTACCTGGAACGGTAAACTTACAAAGGCCCAATGACATGTAGGGCTCTTCTAAAAATCACTATTTTAATCAAACTCTGATTCCACAGAGCTGAGGGATCTTTACAAAGATTAAGGAATAAAGCAATATTAACAAATTTAAGAGGATGGCTGCATTTTACAGATTAATCTGCCTCTAGGACTTCCTGGAGGTAAAATCAAATCCCCCTAAAACTGAGTTCCTATGCTGAGTTTATGATTAAACTATCCCAAACTTTACTCCCTTTCTTTTCCTGAACCTGTTCCTCTCAAGACTGAAGAGTATCAAAGAAAAGGGAGGACTAAAACTGCATATAAGCCCCTGTGCTCCTGTCCTTTGAAGTAAAAGGCTTTCACTTTAGTCTCCCAGGCTTCCCTTGAGTCTCAAAAGGCTGAGTCAAGAGTTAACAATTAGGAATGTGAAGATGTACTAGCAATCCCACTCCTTGGCATATATCCAGAGAAAACCATAATTCAAAAGGATAAATGCACCCCAGTGTTCACTGCAGCACTATTTACAATAGCCAGGATATGGAAGCCACCTAAATGTCCATCAACAGACGAATAGATAAAGAAGATGTGGTACATATATACAGTGGAATATTACTCAGCCATAAAAAAGAGCAAAATAATGCCATTTGCAGGAACATGGATGGACCTAGAGATTGTCATACTGAGTGAAGTAGGTCAGACAGAGAAAGATATATCATATGATATCACTTATATGTGGAATCTTAAAAAAAAAAAGGTACAAATGAACCTATTAACAAAACAGAAATTGAGTCTCAGATGTGGGAAACAAACTTATGGTTACCAGGAAGTAAGAGGGGGAGGGATAAATTGGGAGATTGCGATTCACATATACACACTGCTATATGTAAAATAGATAACTACTAAGGACCTACTGTATAGCACAGGGAACTTGACTCAACACTCTGTAATGACCTATGTGGGAAAAGAATCTAAAAAGTGTGGATATACATATATGTATAACTGATTCACTTTGCTGTACACCTGAAACTAACACAACACTGTAAATCAACTATACTCTAATAAAAAAATAATAAAAAAAAAGGAATGTGAAGATGTAGAAACAAAAAATAGCTGTTGGACTTGGAAACTGGTAACAATTTAGACTATAAATCCACCACATCGCAGAATCACCAAACTCCCAGTTCCCTGAAAGATAGAGACAAAGGCCTGAAGCACAGTCCTGAGTTGTTTTTACAGGAAGCCAACCCCCACCAGATGAAAACTGCTGCCCAGAAGAACCCAGACCCTAGACTGGTTGAAACCAGAAGGCTGATGATGCTTGAAACTTCACCTTGCTGCCAACCAATCTATGAATTGTGCAGGAGCTGATCACACACCCTGCAGCCCCCTCCCTCATACTGCCTTTAAAACTGCTTCCCTGAAAGCCACCGGGGAGTCTGGGTCTTTTGAGCATGAGCTCCCTGTTCTCCTTGCTTAGACCCTGCAATAAATGCTGTACTTTCCTTCACCACAACCCGGTGTCAGTAAATTGGCTTTACTGTGTGTGGATAAGTGGACCCAGGTTTGGTTCGCTAACAGAGGTAGGGTCTGATCTCCTTCAACTTGGTGTTTCCAGCACATAACGGAGTCTCCAGCTCATTGTAAGTGTTCACATGACCTCTGGGGGAATTCACCTCTGCATGGAACAGCCACACCTGAGTACTCACTGTTCCATGGTAGGGGCCAGGGGGAGGCGCTCTCCTTCACTTAAAATACTCCACCAACCTCTCCCGACCTCCTTTATGTTGCTTTTTCCATTTTGCCTTACCTTGTAGGCAGTTTCCTTCCCTTCAAAATTATATGTCAGGTGTGGACAGAGACTACCTTTTATATTTCCAAGTATCTCCACAGACCTTTGTACAGAGAACAATAACCCTGTGGTAAGGAGCAGGGTGGCTCTGTGGGGAGGTGTTGGGTCATCCATCAAGCCAGCTAGCAAACTCACCAGCCCCTCATAGAGTCTGGGACACAGAGCAGACACTCAGTAAATACCAGTCAATGAGAGAGTACGTACACTTTCTATTGTAAATACTCTTTTGAGGCAGACACAGAAAATTAGTTTCTTTGCATCAATGGGGGAAATCGTCCATGGCAGCACTCCTTTCAGAGGCAAAATCAAATAGGACTCATATTTCCTATAAAGCCTAAAAGAAAACCATGTCACCCCCCAGCTTGTATTTAAGACAAGATAGAAGGGAAAGAAGAAGCATCAAGATAAGACATGCTTCACAAAGCATCGGGGAGAAGGGGTGAGCACCAAATGCCCTTGGCCACAGTAAACACGCTTGACAAACAAAAGCAGAACCAAACAGAAAGGGCAGCACCACATGGAGCTGGAAGACACTTGTTACATATCACAAAGAGTGAGAAGAGGCCATTCCTACCACCACCACTGGATTATTCTAGCAATTCCCTAACTGGGCTCTCTGCTCATTCTGGACTTCTTCAATCAATGCACCACAGTGAGGTGAGATCGACTGTTCTAAATGATAGCGAATGCATGCCATTCTCCTGCTCAAAGGCCTTCATTTACACCAAACGGAAAATAGGCAAAACCCCGAAGTCCATCACACAGCCTTTGCACACTTTTCTGCCCCTCACTGGTCACCACTCACACATCTATAGTCTTCACTTCAGACCTAGGAACCACCCCTGCCACGGTTTTGCATATGTTATTCCCTCTGCCTAGAGCACCTACACCCCCTTCTCTTCCCAGGACTTAGATCAAGCATCACCTCATCCCAGGAACTTTCACTGATCCTCCCACTTGAACTCCTCCATGGCAACTATTTTCACGTTGGGCTAATTGTTAAAACTGCAAATGGGCTGTGGTTACTAAGTCACCTTTGATCTCTGTGGGGTCCGTACTCAACACTTGATGTGGCATGCAGTCAGTGCTTAATGAATGGGCGAATAAATTATTGATTGAGCGAATGAATAAAGGTGCCTAGTAAACATTAAATAGATTCATGACCAATGCAGTTATGTCTCTGGATAACTTTGATGTGTGACAACTGAAATTTTTACCTACCTTTTATTTTTTAAATCATCATTTTATATACAACATAAACATATTTTTACATAATATAGAATATAAAACGTATATTATGCTAGGCAAGTTATATACTGCACCCATTTTAAGTGTACATTCAAAAAGTTTTGAAAAATGTGCATGCCTTTGTAACCTCCATCACAATAAGGACATAAAACATTTCCATCATCCCAAAAAGCTCCCTTGTGCGTCATCTCAGTCAACGCTCCTCTCATTCCCAGCTGCCAGGCAATCACTAATTTACTTTCTGTCACTATATATTAGTTTGGAATTTTTTTTAAATTTTATATACATAAAACCATACAGTATGCATTCTTTTCAGGCTGGCTTGTTTAGCTCAGCAAAATATTGAGATTCATCTGTTTGGTTGTGCGTATCATTATTTTTTTTATTACCATAATTCATTTACTCATGAACACTTGTTGATAGACATATAAGTTGTTTCCAGTTTGGAGTTATTATGAATAAAAGTGCTATGAAAATTAGTGTATAAGTCTTTGTATAGATACAGTTTTCATTTTATTTGAGTAGAATCCTAGAAACATCACTGTTAGCTTGTATGGTAGGTATATGTTTAACAAACTTCCAAACTGTTTTTAAAGGTGGTTGTCCCATTTTGCATTCTTTGCAGTAATATGTGAGAATTACAATTGTTCTATAGGTTAGCAGATATTTGGCACTGTCCAAAATGTCCACAAGACATTTGGTCCATGAAATATTTGATCCATGCCAAAAAGTCCTTGAAATTTGGTCCTACCCAAAATATACATGAGCATATTTGGCCCATGCCAAATGGTTTTTGGACAGGACCAATTATCAAGAACCTTTTGGTGTGGACCAAATGTCTTACAGACTACAAATCTCTTTTGGATATTTTGCACAGGAACAAATGTCCCACAAGGGTACTATATACTCTCCAACACTTAGCATTATCAAGCTTTCTAAGCATCTCTCTCTGTTTCCTGCTGTGAGTTCTGCAACCTAGAGGAGCTGTATACTTGCCTTAGGGAGAGGATGTGTAGTTGGTTGTAAGGCTCTTTCATTATTTAGCATAATGCCTATGAACAGGACCCAACTCAGAAATGATGAGAGGGAGGGACAAAATGAGATGCAGGTAAACAAGTCCACAGGTACCATGATTAATTAAAAAAATGATGTGAACTGAAATTCAGTTTAAATCTGAAAAGTCCAAGGGTAAACTGAGGAGCAGGGAACCCATGCTTTCTTGGGAGCCCACCTCCATTCCCTAGACTGGTACAGGGCTGAGCAAGAAAGAGGTCTTCAATAATTACTTGTTGATTTCCTTTTTAAGGGTGGGCAGTACTTTTTGGCATTGAGACCATTTAAATAAGGGGTTGATAATTTCTTATTAGGGAGCCACACGTAGGAAGGAAACAGAGAAAATGCTTGGATCTATTTCTTACTGTCTCTAAATGAGAAGCTAATGGAAAGCCAACTCTTTAAACTCCCTAGTGCTCGTTTCCCCATATGTCTCCGGCCATGCAATGTACGTAACTGGTAATGAGTAAACACTGCATAGTCAATGAAGTGTGTTAAGAGTTCTGGCCTAATATACAGGTGGACTCAGCAGAAAATAATTAATTTATACCTATTATTTTTATAGTAGTTATTTTTAAAATTTATTTATTTATTTATTTATTTATTTATTTATTTATTTATTTATGTCTGGCTGTATCTGGTCTTTGTTGCTGCGTGGGCCTTCTCAAGTTGCAGCAAGTGAGGGCTACTTTTCATTGCGGCTCACGGGCTTCTTATTGTGGTGGCTTCCCTTGTTACGTAGCATGGGCTCTAGGCACACGGGCTTCAGTAGTTGTGGCACGCAGGATCAGTACTTGTGGCACAGGCTTAGTTGCTCCATGGCATGTGGGATCTTGCAGGACCAGGGCTCAAACCCGTGTCCCCTGCATTGGGAGGCGGATTCTTAACCACTGCACCACCAGGGAAGTCCCTATAGTAGTTATTTTTTGAGAGCTATGTGATATACACTTTGCTAAGCAAGTTATATGTGATATGTTCCTTAATCCTTAAGCAACCCTAGGAGGTAGACAGTATTATCACCTTCATTTTGCAGTGGAGGAAAATGAGACACAAAGAGTAAAGTAGATTGCCAAAAATAAAATAGTAAGTTGGGAAGTCCACATTGGAATTCAGGTCCAATTGACTCCAAAACCCTTGCTCTTGACCACTATTCTCTGAATTAAGACTAAGAACATATCAACACCCTCCCTGCCTCACCAACCTATAAAGTATTGAGTTATGTATATTAGAAATTACTTCTTTGGTGGAAAAAGTATGATATTATTATCAATCATTAACACCTAATGATAGATAACTCTTGTCATTAACATTAGTTACTATCTTGGATGGTTCAAAATGGGCACTTTAAGAACAGAAACACAGGTGTTTTGGTATGAGAAATGGAGGAAAAAGTTGACTTGTGTTCATATACCTATCTCAGTAATTTCCCAGGGCAGCCAAAGGGCAGAATGAAAGGGCAGAGCATCAGACAGGAACAGAAGTGCAAAACCAAAAGTAGGGACAAAACTCTAAGGAAAGGTAAATGGACAGGGGAGTGGAAAAGAATCAAGGACAAACGTTGTTCAGCTACATAGTGGTTTCAATGGACTCTCCTGGATATTTGAAACTCTCTGTACAATCTTATAGAAATAACACAGATTTTGAAGAGCTTCAGATCTAGATTCAAGTACGGTTCACCCAGGATACTAAGGAAGTCATTAAAATACCTGTGAGATTTGTATCCTCATCTGAACATTGGAGACACAATTTACAGGATTATTTTGGGGAGTCCATCAACAAAATGAAAAGACAACCTATGAAATGGGAGAAAATAATTGCAAAAGAATCGGCCAACAAGGGATTAATACCCAAAATATACAAACAGCTCATAAAATTCGAAATAAAAAATAACCCAATCGAGAGACCTTCAAGATGGCGGAAGAGTAAGACGCAGAGATCACCTTCCTCCCCACAGATACACCAGAAATACATCTACGTGTGGAACAACTCCTACAGAACACCTACTGAACACTGGCAGAAGACCTCAGACTTCCCAAAAGGCAAGAAACTCCCCACGTACCTGGGTAGGGCAAAAGAAAAAAGAAAAAACAGAGACAAAAGAATAGGGACGGGACCTGCACCAGTGGGAGGGAGCTGTGAAGGAGGAAAGGTTTCCACACACTAGGAAGCCCCTTCACTGGTGGAGATGGCAGGTGGCGGAGGGGGGAAGCTTCAGAGCCATGAAGGAGAGTGCAGCAACAGGGGTGCAGAGGGCAAAGTGGAGAGATTCCCGCACAGAGGATCGGTGCCGACCAGCACTCACCAGCCAGAGAGGCTTGTCTGCTCATCTGCCGGCCTGGACAGGTGGGGGCTGGGAGCTGAAGCTCCGGCTTCTTCAGAGGTCAGATCCCGGGAAGAGGACTGGGGTTGGCTGCGTAAACACAGACTGAAGGGGGCTAGTGCGCCACAGCTAGACGGGAGGGAGTCCGAGAAAAGGTCTGGAACTGCCTAAGAGGCAAGAGACAATTGTTTCGGGGTGTGTGAGGTGAGGGGATTCAGAGCACCACCTAAACGAGCTCCAGAGACGGGCGCAAGTTGCTGCTGTCAGCGTGGACACCAGAGATAGGCATGAAACGCTAAGGCTGATGCTGCAGCCACCAAGAAGCCTGTGTGCAAGCACAGGTCACTATTCACACCTCCCCTCCCAGGAGACTGTGTAGCCTGCCACTGCCAGGGTCCCGTGATGCAGGGACAACTTCGCAGGGAGGACACACAGCATGCCTCAGGCTATTGCAATGTCATGCTGGCCTCTGCTGCCACAGGCTCGCCCTGCATTCCATATCCCTCCCTCCCCGCAGCCTGAGTGAGCCAGAGCCCCCTAATCAGCTGCTCCTTTAACCCCGTCCTGTCTGAGTGAAGAAGAGACACCCTCAGGTGACCTACACGCAGAGGTGGGGCCAGATCCAAAGCTGAACCCCAGGAGCGGTTCAGGAGCTGTAACACCCCGAACAAAGAAGAGAAAGGGAAATTTCTCCCAGCAGCCTCAGGAGCAGTGGATTAAATCTCCACAATCAACGTAATGTACCTTGCATCTGTGGAACACCTGAAGAGAAAACGAATCATCCCAAAATTGAGGTGGTGGACTTTGGGAGCAACAATATATATATTTTTTTCCTTTTTCTGTTTTTGTGAGTGTGTATGTGTATGCTTCTTTGTGTGATTTTGTCAATATAGCTTTACTATTACCATTTGTCCTAGGGTTCTCTCTGTCCGTTTTTTTTTGCTGTTTTCTGTTTTTCTTTTTTTTTAGTAAAGTTTTTAGCAGTTGTTATCATTGGTGGATTTATTTTTTGGTTTGTGTGCTCTCTTCCTTCTTCCTTTTTCTTCTTTCTTTTTTATTACTTCTTAATTTTTAATAATTATTTTTTTATTTTAATAAAAACTTTTATTTTATTTCAATTTATTTATTATTATTTTTTCTTTCTTTCTTTCTTTCTTTCTCTCTTTCTTCTGAGCCTTGTGGCTGACAGGGTCTTGGTGCTCCGGCCAGTTGTCAAGCCTGAGCCTCTGAGGTGGGAGAGCCGAGTTCAGGACATTGGTCCACCAGAGACCTCCCAGCTCCATGTAATATCAAACGGCAAAAGCTCTCCCAGAGATCTCCATCTCAACACTAAGACCCAGCTCCACTCAACGAACAGCAAGATAAAGTGCTGGACATCCTTTGTCAAACAACTAGCAAGACAGAAACACAACCCCACCCATTAGCAGAGAGGCTGCCTAAAATCATAAGGTCACAGACACCCGAAAACACACCAGCAGACGCAGTCCTGCCCACCAGACAGACAAGATCCAGCCTCATCCACCAGAACACAGGCACAAGTCAACCCATGAAAGGATGCTCAACATCACTAATCATTAGAGAAATGCAAATGACAACTACAATGAGGTATCACCTCACACCAGTCAGAATGGCCATCATCAAAAAATATACAAATAATTAATGCCAGAGTGGGTGTGGAGGAAAGGGAACCCTCATGCACTGTTGTGGGAATGTAAATTGATGCAGCCACTGTGGAGAACAGTATGGAGGTTCCTCAAAAAACTAAAAATAGAACTACCATACGACCCAGCAATCCCACTACTGGGCATATACCCTGAGCAAACCATAATTCAAAAAGCATCATGGACCACAATGTTCATTGCAACACAATTTACAATAGCCGGGACATGGAAGCAACCTAGGTGTCCATCGACAGATGAATGGATAAAGAAGATGTGGCACATATATACAATGGAATATTACTCAGCCATAAAAAGAAACAAAATTGAGTTATTTGTAGTGAGGTGGATGGACCTAGGGTCTGTCATACAGAGTGAAGTAAGTCAGAAAGAGAAAAACAAATACCGTATGCTACCACATATATATGGAATCTAAAAAAAAAAAATGAATTGTTATGAAGAAACTAGGGGCAGGACAGGAATAAAGACACAGACGTAGACAATGAATTTGAGGACACGGGTAGGGGGAAGGGTAAGCTGGAACAAAGTGTGAGAGTGGCATGGACTTATATATACTACCAAATGTAAAATAGATAGCTAGTGGGAAGCAGCCGTATAGCACAGGGAGATTAGCTCAGTGATTTGTGACCACTTAGAGAGGTGGGATAGGGAGGGTGGGAGGGATATGCAAGAGGGAGGAGATATGGGGATATATGTGTATGTATAGCTGATTCACTTTGTTGTAAAGCAGAAACTAACACCCCATTGTAAAGGAATTATACTCCAGTAAAGATGTTTAAAAAAAATAATAATAATCCAATCAAAATGGTCAGAAGACCTAAACAGACATTTTTCCAAAGGAGACAAGCTAACAGGCACAAGAAAAGATATTCAACACTGCTAATTATTAGAGAAATGCAAATCAAAACCACAATAAGGTATCACCACACACGGGTCAGAATGGCTGTCACCAAAAAGTCTGCAAATAACAAATGTTGGAGAGGATGTGGAAAAAAGGGAACCCTCCTAACACTGTTGGTGGGAATGTAAATGGATGGAGCCACTATGCAAAACGGTATGGAGGTTCCTTAAAAAACTAAAAATAGATGTACCATGTGATCCAGCAATTCTATTCCTCAGTATATACCCAGAGAAACAAAAAAACTAATTTGAAAAGATTCAAGCACCCCAATGTTTATAGTAGCATTATTTACAAAAGCCAAGACATGAAAGCAATCCATCAAAAGATGATTGGATTAAGAAGGTATGTTATATGAATATATATATTAATGGAATATTACTCACCCACAAAAAAGAATGAAATACTGATATTTGCAGCAACGTGAATGGACCTAGAGAATACTATGCTTAGTGAAATATGTCAGACAGAGAAAGACAAATACTCTATATCACTTATATGTAGAATCTAAAAAATAATACAAGTGAATCTATATGCAAAACACAGACTCACAGACCTAGGAAAGAAACTTACTGTTATCAAACGGGAGGGGGGAAGGGGAGGGACAAATTAGGGTTATAGGATTAACAGATACAAAGTACTATATACAAAATAGATAAGCAACAAGGATTTACTGTATAGCAAAGGAGCTATAGCCATTATCTTGTAATAACCTATAATGAAATATAATCTGTAAAAATACTGAATCACTATGCTATACACCTGAAACTAACACTATATTGTAAAGCAACTATACTTCAATAAAAAACAAAATTAAAAAATAAAATTTACAGAGGCCTGCGCACCGCGATGAAGAGTGGCCCTCGCTTGCCACAACTAGAGAAAGCCCTCGCACAGAAACGAAGACCCAACAGAGCAAAAATAAATAAATTAATTAATAAAGTCCTACCCCCAACATCAAAAATAAATAAATAAATAAATAAATAAATGAAATTTACAAAGTGATTTAGAAAAAATTATGTAGAGAAATGTGTCTTATGTAAATTGACTGCCATAAGTCAGTAAAACTCATTTTGTTTCCTTTCTCCTTTTTTTCCCTTTAGATTTAAGCAGCCTCAATTACATAAATGGTCACACAGTGGGAAGAACCCTGAGAATATCTACTCAGCACTGCAATTGCCTCAGAGGTGCAGAAGTCGGGTTGTTTGATCTGGTGTTGTTCTTACAGCACATCTTGTGGTTCAGACTCCTCTGCCCCACCCCACACACGCACACAGACACACAAGGAGGAAAGTAGAAGTCACACCATCTTTGTACCTCCTCCTCCTCTAGCTCATTCACTCTTTGAAAAGGATGCCAAGGTTTTAAATAGCATTTTCCTTACACCATTTAAAATGGGGAAGTGTCATTCCTAAGCAAGTGACTATCTGTTTAGATGTTTTGGGGCATGATGATTTGATACAGTTGGTAATGTAACCAGATATGGTCTGGTCTTCACTTCAAAACTAAGATTGTTCAGGGGCCTAGTATGATTGAGTGCTCTTTGCATAATATATTTTCTTGATAAGCACAGTTGCTTTTTGATTAAAACGTATCTGCAAGCTTATACCATTAATCATATTGTTAAATAAATTGAAGCATAAATAACTATTTTGAAATCTGAATGAAATCTCTTCTGAACATTATTTTCAGAAATCATTTGATGATTCCCCAGCTCAACCATCGATTCTGTATAACTAAGAATCAACAACAGACTTACGGTTCCATCACTACATATCTGTAGGTATGAAACAATAAGCCACCTGTAAGAAAATATTAGAAATAAGGGCTTGGTAAATCATAGGAAAAGCTCATGATGAAATAATGTGCAGCCATTAAAAATCATGTTTTGGAAGAATTTTTATTGACATTGAAAAATGCTTATGCTATTATTGTGAAAGCTACAAAACCCCATATATGGTAGGACTCCGATCCTGTAAGTATATGCGAGTCTGTGGATGTGTGTGTTTGTGAGTGTGTGTGTGTGTGTGTGTGTGTGTGTGTGTGTGTGTAATGTATGTTATATAAATGAAGCAAAGATGGTGTCTGTGTATTGGTCCCTAAGTTGTATATTTTCTTCCCTATAGTTGAGACCCATTAGCTCAAAAGCCTAGTGGCACCAAAGTGAAATTTTTACATGTGAAAATAGTTTATTCACAGCCCAAATAAGCAGATTTTTACCCGTTCTGAACCTTCCTGCTTTGCATATGTCATGAAGCTGTGTCCAACATCTGTAGCCACAGATAAGGTAAGCCCAGCATCATAAAGACCCCAAGCCACTGCTGCCCTTCAGAGCTTTCTGACCAGAGATTCCCCCAGGCTTCTGAGTCACTTCACCTAATTAGGAAGCCCCCTCCTAATCCCTCTTTCCCCAGGAATTCCCTTGTCCTCCTCTTCTTCCAAGTTGCTGCCCCAGACTCTTGCTGGGAGGGACTTGCCCAAGCAAACCTGTCCTCAAAGTGCCCAATACAGCGTGTGTGCTACTGCCACCTCGTGGTCATATCTTTTTCTAGCCCCCAAATCCCTTGTACCAGTCACAAAGTCACCTGAGGTCTATTCCCATGAGATCAACAGAAGATTGGCTGCAAACTCATATCACCAACCCACATTTCTCCAAATATTTTCAGTGCTTACTATTTCATGTTTACCTTTGAAGGACGCCTCATAATCATTACTTCACTTTAACTGATTCAAATATGAAAATCAGTCTCTTTCCTTATCTTCCACACACCAATACACTCATACAACACATATGTGAAATAGACTGAACTAGAGGTTTGATGCTGAGATAGAGGATGTTTTGCAATAACATCCAATTGAACATCAAGCATTGCTGTTCTTGGCAGTCTTTTGCAGAGACCCTGCCACTCCCGGTTGTCTACTGGCCTTTTACCCTTCCTATTTGATCATAGATTCCCTCTACTCACCATCTCTTCTGTCCCTTATTCACCCACAGATAACTTGTTGATCACAAGCAGTGTTAGTTGGAAGTGGCAGGCCAGCATTGTGCCTGAGTATTAGAACGGTAGACAAGAGAAGGGTGAGTTCTCAACAGCATCATTTCAGTGGTTGGTTTTGCCAACTCTCAAAGATAGAAATGGGCATCTTTTTACTTATTTACAATAAGCATTCTGATTTTTGAAGAGATAGGAAAGGAGACACAGAATTGTAAAGCCAAACATTCTTGTCCAAAAGATAAAACAAGTTAAAAATATAAGCAATCCAGGGCTTTCCTGGTGGCGCAGTGGTTGAGAGTCCGCCTGCCGATGCAGGGGACACGGGTTCGTGCCCCGGTCCGGGAAGATCTCACATGCCGTGGAGCGGTTGGGCCCGT
This sequence comes from Orcinus orca, assembly GCF_937001465.1. Lineage (NCBI taxonomy): Eukaryota > Metazoa > Chordata > Mammalia > Artiodactyla > Delphinidae > Orcinus > Orcinus orca. The sequence goes on from NC_064571.1 coordinate 19,651,652, forward strand.
GAGCCATGGCCGCTGAGCCTGCGCGTCCGGAGCCTGTGCTCCACAATGGAAGAGGCCACCACAGTGAGAGGCCCGCGTACCGCCGAAAAAAAAAAAAAAAAAAAAAATATATATATATATATATAAAAGCAATCCAGAGCAGCAGGGTACCCAAGAAGGCACTTTTCAAAGCTTAAATTGCTACAGAAATCATGAGGAAGAGTGAGCATCTGGAGCTTGAGTGCCCAGGGACCTGGCACCTGGCAGAATGGGAGCCGACTTGGAACCCTCGGGGGGGCTTGTTGTGAGAGAGGGCCGGGGGAGAAGGAGAAAGGATAGCGTGACGTTTCAGAGGAGCAATGGGATCTGCACAGAGTTACAGATGTGAGAAGTCTGGGGAATTCTGAGTAGCCCAGTCTAACTGGAAAAACAGTGGGAGGAATGAAAAGTAGGCTAAGAGAGGCAGATGGAATTAGGTTAGGGAAAGAATAAGATATCAGGATAAAGTTTTGCACTACATTTTAAGCCAGAGTTTCTCTAATTGAGAAGTCGTGAAGTCCTCAGTGTCTTTCTGTAGACTCCAGTTTAAGAAGCATCTCATGGCTCTGAAAAGGGTCTAAATCTGCCCATATATACCATTCCCTTGCCAAGGCATTTGGAACTGCTCTTCTCCTGAGTGTGAGTCTTAGCTGCTTTCTCTCTCTCTCTCTGTCTCTCTCAAAACCTTTTCAGGAGCCTAACTTCATTATTTTCATCTGCAAGTTTTCCCCAATCCAAGAATCCCCTATGTTCTGTCTGGATCAGAGATCATGTGTACTATGGCCATCTATCACCAAGTAGTATGTACAAGGCTGAACAGCACTTTAGAAAAGATTCAACTCTCCTCTCACTCTCCCCTCCCCCACACTAAGTGCAAGCCAGGACCCAGCACAGATTTATTGAATGAAAGGGCCTGTAATGACTTATCAGTCTGGGCGAGAGAAGTCTATTACCCTCCAACCATACATCAAGTGGTTTTCATCTCAAGTCCACACACCATGGCAGGGAGCCCACAGTGGGCATGGAGCAATGAATTCACTCCAAGATTAATACAACTTTGCAGCGGGCGATGAAGACAGACAAGGTCTTGATTACAACATGTGAGATGGCAGTTTTGAATGGGTAACCAAATCTATATTGCAAAGTTAAAAACTGAGAGAGGGTCTCGCGGCAGTGCTGAAACTTTGGGTGGCCACCCATGGTGCTGCTTCGCTGACAGAGCTATTAGCAGCCTGCCTTCCACTCTCACCAGGTCTATGTCCAAATAGCCGGTCTTTCCCGGGGAGCCAGTTCCTCCCCAGGCCTCTGAGCCATGCCCATCTCGGCTGCCCCAGACAAGTCAGTGATCACAGACTTATAAATAAATTTCAACTTTAGTACAAATAAGCTTTTTTTCCAGGACAATTTGAGACTGTTGCCAACCCACTGCCCCATCTCTTTCAAATATTTTAGTGTATATACCAAGGACATTCTCTTACATAACCACAATACTACCATCAAAATCAAGAAATTAGGGGAGATTGGTTCAAGATGGCAGAGTAGAAGGACGTGCACTCACTCCCTCTTGTGAGAGCACTGGAATCACAACTAACTGCTGAACAATCATCAACAGGAAGACACTGGAACTCACCAAAAAAGATACTCCACATCCAAAGACAAAGGAGAAGCCGCAATGAGACAGTAGGAGGGGTGCAATCACAATAAAATCAAATTCCATAACCGCTAGGTGGGTGATGCACAAACTGGAGAACACTTATACCACAGAAGTCCACCCACTGGAGTGAAGGTTCTGAGCCCCACGTCAGGCTTCCCAACCTGGGGGTCCAGAATGGGAGGAGGAATTCCCAGAGAATCAGACTTTGAAGGCTAGTGGGATTTGATTGCAGGACTTCAACAGGATTGGGGGAAACAGAGACTCCACTCTTAGAGAGCACACACAAAGTAGTGTGTGCATCAGGACCCAGGAGAAGGAACAGTGATCCCATGGGAGACTGAACCAGACCTACCTGCTAGTGTTGGAGGGTCTCCTGAGGAGGTTGGGGGTGGCTATGGCTCACCTCAGGGATGGGGACACTGGAAGCAGAAGTTCTGGGAAGTGCTTCATGGCATAAGTCCTCCTGGAGTCCATCATTGGCCCCACCAGGGAGCTGGGTAGGCTCCAGTGCTGGGTCACCTCAGGCCAAACAGCCAATAGGGAGAGAACCCAGCCTCACCCATCAGCAGACAAGCAGATTAAAATTTTACTGAGCTCTGCCCACCAGAGCAACACCCAGCTCTACCCACCACCAGTCCTTCCCATCAGGAAGCTTGCACAAGCCTCTTAGATAGCCTCATCCACCAGAGGGCAGACAGCAGAAGTAAGAAGAACTACAATTCTGCAGCCTGTGGAATGAAAACCACATTCACAGAAAGACAGACAAGATGAAAAGACAAGATGACTATGTCCCAGATGAAGGAACAAGATAAAACCCCAGAAAAACAACAAAATGAAGTGGAGACAGGCAACCTTCCAGAAAAAGAATTCAGAATAATGACAGTGAAGATGACCCAGGACCTCAGAAAAAGAATGGAGGCAAAGATTGAGAAGATGAAAGAAATGTTTAACAAAGACCTAGAAGAATTAAAGAACAAAAACCTAGAAGAATTAAAGAAAAAACAAATAGAGATGAACAATACAATAACTGAAATGAAAAATACACTAGAAGGAATCAGTAGCAGAATAGCTGAAGCAGAAGAATGGATAAGTGACCTGGAAGACAAATGGTGGAATTCTCTGCCACAGAACAGAATAAAGAACAAAGAGTGAAAAGAAGTGAACACAGCCTAAGAGACCTCTGGGACAGGATTAAATGCACCAACACTTGCATTAGAGGGGTCCCAGAAGGAGAAGAGAGAGAGAAAGGACCTGAGAAAATATTTGAAGAGATTATAATCGAAAATTTCCCTAAAATGGGAAAGGAAATAGCCATCAAAGTCTAGGAAGTGCAGAGAGTCCCAGGCAGGATAAACCCAGGGAGAAACACTCTGAGACACACAGTATTCAAATTGACAAAAATTAAAGACAAAGAAAAATTATTAAAAGCAACAAGGGAAAAATGCCAAATAACATACAAGGGAACTCCCATAAGGTTAACAGCTGAGTTCTCAGCAGAAACTCTACAAGCCAGAAGGGAGTGGCATGATATATTTAAAGAGATGAAAGGGAAGAACCTACAATCAAGATTACTCTACTCGGTAAGGCTCTCCTTCAGATATGATAGAGAAATCAAAAGCTTTACAGACAAGCAAAAGCTAAGAGAACTCACCACCCCCAAACCAGTACTACAACAAAGGCTAAAGGAAATTCTCTAAGTGGGAAACACAAGAGAAGAAAATGACCTACAAAAACAAACCCCAAACAATTAAGAAAATTGTAATAGGAACATACATATTGATAATCACCTTAAATGTGAATAGATTAAATGCTCCAACCAAAAGAAATAGGCTCACTGAATAGGTACAAAAACAAGACCCATATATATGCTGTCTACAAGAGACCCACTTCAGACCTAGGTACACATACAGACTGAAAATGAGGGGATGGAAAAAGAAATTCCATGCAAATGGAAGTCAAAAGAAAGCTGGAGTAGCAATACTCATATCAGATAAAATAGACTTTAAAATAAAGAATGTTACAAGAGACAAAGAAGGACACGACATAATGATCAAGGGATCAATCCAAGAAGAAGATATAACAATTATAAATATATATGCACCCAACATAGGAGCACCTCAATACATAAGGCAACTGCTAACAGCTATAAAAGAGGCAATTGACAGTAACACAACAATAGTGGGGGACTTTAACACCACACTTACACCAATGGAAAGATTATCCAGACAGAAAATTAATAAGGAAACAAAAGCTTTAAATGACATAATAGACCAGATAGATTTAATTGATATTTATAGGACATTCCATCCGAAAACATTAGATTAAACTTTCTTCTCAAGTGCACATGGAACATTCTCCAGGATAGATCATATCTTGGGTCACAAATCAAGCCTCAGTAAATTTAAGAAAACTTAAATCAGATCAAGCATCTTTCCCACCCACAACACTATGAGGTTAGAAATGAATTACAGGGAAAAATTGTAGAAAACACAAACACATGGAAGCTAAATAATACTTTACTAAATAACCAGAGATCACTGAAGAAATCAAAGAGGAAATCAAAAAATACCCAGGGACAAATGACAATGAATACACTATGATCCAAAACCTATGGGGTGAAGCAAAAGCAGTTCTAAGAGGGAAGTTTATAGCAATACAATCCTACCTCAAGAAGGAAGAAAAATCTCAAATAAGCAATCTAACCTTACACCTAAAGGAACTAGAGAAAGAAGAATAAACAAAACCCAAAGTTAGTAGAAGGAAAGAAATCATAAAGATCAGAGCAGAAATAAATGAAATAGAAACAAAGAAAACAACAGCAAAGATCAATAAAACTAAAAGCTGGTTGTTTGAGAAGATAAACAAAATTGATAAACTTTTAGCCAGACTCATTAAGAAAAAGTGGGAGAGGACTCAAATCAATAAAATTAGAAATGAAAAAGGAAAAGTTACAACAGACAACCACAGAAATACAAAGCATCACAAGAGACTACTACAAGCAATTCTATGCCAATAAAGTGGACAACCTGGAACAAATGGAGAAATTCTTAGAAACGTATAACCTTCTAAGAATGAACCAGGAAGAAATAGAAAATATGAACAGACCAATCACAAGTAATGAAATTGAAACTGTGATTAAAAATCTTCCAACAAACAAAAGTTCAGGACTGGATGGCTTCACAGGTGAATTCTATCAAACATTTAGAGAAGAGCTAACATGCATCCTTCCCAACTCAAACTCTTCCAAAAAACTGCAGAGGAAGGAACACTCCCAAACTCATTCTACAAGGCCACAATCACCCTGATACCAAAACCAGACAGGTACTACAAAAAAAAAATTTACAGACCAATATCACTGCTGAATATAGATGCAAAAATCCTCAACAAAATACTAGCAAACGGAATCCAACAACACATTAAAGGGATCATACGCCATGATCCAGTGGGATTTGTCCCAGGGATGCAAGGATTCTTCAATATACACAAATCAATCAATGTGATACACCATATTAACAAATTGAAGAATAAAAACCATATGATCATCTCAATAGATGCAGAAAAAGATCTGACAAAATTCAACACCATTTATGATTAAAAACTCTCCAGAAAATGGGCATAAAGGGAAGCTACCTTAAAGGCCATATACAACAAACCCACAGCAAACATCACTCTCAATAGTGAAAAACTGGAAGCATTTCCTCTAAGATCAGGAAAAAGACAAGGACATCCACTCTCGCCACTATTATTCAACATAGTTTTGGAAGTCCTAGCCGCAGCAATCAGAGAAGGAAAAGAAATAAAAGGAATACAAATTGGAAAAGAAGAAGTAAAACTGTCACTGTTTGCAGCTGATATGATACTATACATAGAGAATCCTAAAGATGCCACCAGAAAACTACTAGAGCTAATCAATTAATTTGGTAAAGTTGCAGGATACCAAATTAATGCACAGAAATCTCTTGCATTCTTATACACTAACAACAAAAGATCAGAAAGAAAAATTAAGGAAACAATCCCATTCACCATTGCAACAAAAAGAATAAAATGCCTAGGAATAAACCTACCTAAGGAGGTAAAAGACTCAGAAAACTATAAGACACTGATGAAAGAAATCAAAGATAACACAAACAGATGGAGAGATACAGTATGTTCTTGGATTGGAAGAATCAATATTGTGAAAAATGACTATAATACCCAAACCAATCTACAGATTCAATGCAATCCCTATCAAATTACCAATGGCATTTTTACAGAACTAGAACAAAAAAACCTTAGAATTTGTATGGAGACACAAAAGACCCCGAATAGCCAAAGCAATCTTGAGGGAAAAAAACAGAGCTGGAGGAATCAGACTCCCTGACTTCAGACTATACTACAAAGCTACAGTAATCAAGACAATATGGCACTGGCACAAAAACAGAAATATGGAACAATGGAACAAGAAAGCCCAGAGACAAACCCACACACCTATGGTCAACTAATGTATGACAAAAGAGGCAAGGATATACAATGGAGAAAAAACAGTCTTTTCAATAAGTGGTACTGGGAAAACTGAAGAACTACATGTAAAATAATGAAATTAGAACACTCCCTAACACCATACACAAAAATAAACTCAAAATGGATTATATACCTACATGTAAGGCCGAACACTGTAAAACTCTTAGAGGAAAACATAGGAAGAACACTCTTTGACATAAATCACAGCAAGATCTTTTATGACCCACCTCCTAGAGTAATGGGAATAAAAACACAAATAAACATATGGGACCTAATAAAACTTAAAAGCTTTTGCACAGCAAAGGAAACTATAAACAAGATGAAAAGACAACCCTCAGAATGGGAGAAAATATTTGCAAACGAATCAACGGACGAAGGATTAATCTCCAGAATATATAAACAGCTTGTGCAGCTCAATATCAAAAAAAGAATAAACAACCCAATCCAAAAATGGGCAGAAGACCTAAAGAGACATTTCTCCAAAGAAGACATACAGATGGTCAAGAGGCACATGAAAAGCTGCTCAACATCACTAATTATAGGAGTAATGCAAATCAAAACTACAATGAGGTATCACCTCGCACTGGTTAGTATGGGCATCATCAGAAAGTCTACAAACAACAAATGCTTGAGAGGCTGTGGAGAAAAGGGAGCCCTCTTGCATTGTTGGTGGGAATGTAAATTGATACAGCCACTATGGAGAAAAGTATGGAGCTTCCTTAAAAAACTAAAAATAGAATTACCATATGACCCAGCAATCCCATTACTGGGCATACCCAGAGAAAACCATAATTCAAAAAAGACACATGCATCCCAATGTTCATTGCAGCACTATTTACAATAGCCAGGTTATGGACGCAACCTAAATGCCCATCAACAGACGAATGGAAAAAGAAGATGTGGTACATATATACAATGGAATATTACTCAGCCATGAAAAAGAATGAAATTGGGTCTTTTGTAGAGATGTAGATGGACCTAGAGACTGTCATACAGAGTGAAGTAAGTCAGAAAAAGAAAAACAAATATCATATATTAACACATATATGTGGAATCTAGAAAAATGGTACAGATGAACCAGTTTGCAAGGCAGAAATAGAGACACAGATGTAGAGAACAAAGGTATGGACACCAAGGGGGGAAAGTGGGGTGGAGGGGTGGTGGTGGGATGAATTGGGAGATTGGTATTGATGTATACACACTAACATGTATAAAATAGATAACTAATAAGAACCTGCTGTATAAAAAAAAAATAAAATAAAATTCAAAAAAAATCAAGGAAAAAACCCAAAACTGAGAGAGGCTTTCAAAGGAAGGTATTCAACAGAGCCAGATTCTACAAGCAACAGCCCAGACTGGGCAGGTGGTGTGTTTCAGCATAACTTTATCTGCCTCCTCTCCCTCCTTCCTTTCTACAGTTCTTCCATCTAATGTGTTTTGTCCTACAGTTTTTTTGAAGAAGAGGAGAGCCATTTCTCCTTTCTGTGACACACTGACAACTAGACTACAACACCAGTGAGGAAAATATGGAAGTAGGATAGTCTCTCAGTGAGAGTGCAAGCCCACCAACACCTTGATGTCAGCATCATGAAAATGATTCTGTACTTCTGAACTTCAGAACTGTGCAAGAATATATTTCTGGGGCTTCCCTGGTGGCTCAGTGGTTGAGAGTCCACCTGCCGATGCAGGGGGCACGGGTTCGTGCCCCGGTCCGGGAAGATCCCACATGCCGCGGAGCGGCTGGGCCTGTGAGCCATGGCCGCTGAGCCTGCGCGTCCGGAGCCTGTGCTCCACAACAGGAGAGGCCACAACAGTGAGAGGCCCATGTACTGCAAAAAAAAAAAAGAAGAAGAAATTTCTGTACTTTTGAGCAGCCAAGTATATGGTGATTTGTCACAGACCTAAAGGAAACTAATACCTTTCTCAATCGCAATCCCCCTATATAGGATATTTTTGGAAATCATCCAGGGAGTATTTCTGCCTGGACATCATCCCACTGTTTGTAGTGTAGATTTAAATGCAAAATTACCTTGTCAGGAAGACTCGAGTACCCATCTCAATTTCACTGCAAAATCAATTAAACAAATTAGAATCAGCTCACCCAACACTCTGAAGGGTTAAACAATCCTGTGGCTAAATCATCAATCACTGTAGTAGGAATATATAACATAGCTCTTCATCCATGGCTCACGGCACATTCTACCTGACGCTAATCAAGGGTATAGGGACTAAGTTTCATAGAAAAACATACAAAACGTTCATGGGGATGCTTTGACAGTAACTGCCAGATTCCTGAGGCCAAGACAGGGTTCCCACTGGCCATTCACTGTTTCCTACTTTTCTCCTTTCTCCATTCCCACTCCCCAGCTCCAAAGCTAAAAAACAAAAAACTTAAAAACGAATAGTCAAGAACCTTAATATCAAATAAAAATGAATTGTAATTTGGCAATAGCTAACAGTAACATACTTGGGCTTTCAGCATCAAAGAGGACTAGGGTTATTTTAATAAACAGTAAGATGAAAAGCAGTGAGCCAACAAAGCGTGACAGGATTTAAAAAATCAGAGCAATGTGCAAGGAGTTGCAATTATATTTCCAGTTAAAGAGAGATGGAGGGAGTTCAACTCCATTTTAAGCAATTTGCATATTTCCCACAAAGAGCTCCGCTCTAGTTAATGGCAGAGATGATAAAGAGGAAAAGCACGACCTCCTGGTTACCCAGTGCCGTTCCCTGCAGGGTCTCTAGGCACTTCAATGCACTTGGAACACTCAATTCTGCTGCTTCTCTTCCAGAAAATGGCCTCCAGGACTGTGCTCACAAGCTACGTGGCAAGATTGCTCTTTGGTAATCCTCAGCCTCTGCCTCTGGAGTACCTCTTCTGTCTCTCTCCTTCCGTCAGCCAGTGAATCTGTGCAGTCTCTCTCTCCCCACATCAAAACAGCTGTATTAGTTATCTACCTTCACATAACAAATCACCCTGCAACTTGAGAAACTTGAAGCAACAGCAGACGTTTATTCCCTCTCACAGTTTGTGTGGATCAGACATTGGAAAGCAGCTTAGATGAGAGCTTGTGGTCCCTCATGATGGTCAAGCTGTCTATTGGGGCTGCAGTCATCTCAAAGCTTGAGGGAAGATGGAATATTCACTTCCTAGTTGGCTCACTCAGACGCTTGGCAAGTTTGTACCCGCTACTGACAAGAGGCCCCAGGTTCCTGACATATGGAAGTCCCCACAGGTTTGCTTGAGTAGCCTCACACATGGCAGATGGATTTCCCCACAGTGACTGATCCAAGACACTAAGGTAGAAACTGCAACATCTTTTATGACCTAGGATCAGAAGTCACATTTCATTTCTATGGTATTCTTTTGGTTACACAGATGAGCCTTATTGAATGTGGGAGAAGTTTTACACAAGAGGATGGATACCATAAGACAAGGATCATTGGAGACCATCCTGGAGACTGGCTACCTCGATAGCTTTTCCCTTAAACCACAATGGGAATACTAGTCACTGAGTCCTGCTAGAGAATAGGAACAGATTTGGGCAGAGTCATTCTCTCCTGTCCTCATGGAGTAAAAGGATCTGGCCGATCTTCTAGTTATTTGGGGGATTTGGAAGAGGCAAGGAGTTATCTGAATGTAGATTCTATAGGCAACTGTCCATTCCTTAGGGGTAAAGAGCTATGGTATGTTGGCAACATTTTTTTCTAGAATGATGATAATGATGATGATAGCTAATGCTTTGTGAGCTCTTATACACAATTTCATTTAAATATCACAACAATACTATGAGGCATAGAAAGACAAATTAATTTATTTTCCCAAGGTTAAACAACTCAAGAAAGGCAGAGCCAAGATTGGTACCCAGACAAGTAGGTACTATATCTTTACCACTATATATTATTCAGTGAATAAAAGACCCAAAAGCAGTGAAACAAAAGACCATCATCTGTCACCCTTACCTAATTTTTCCAAGATAACTAGAGCTATGGTGCTTTTTTTTCTTCCAAGTTATTCATGGCAGATTACATTAGAAAGGACTACAAATTTCCATGGGTCTGTCCAAAATTATGACAATTCCCATCACACTGTACATAAATCCACCAATACATTACTCAAAAAAAAAAAAAATCTGGGGATATAAGTCAGTGGCAGGGTTTTTATTTGTAATATAAACTTGCATTTATACTAGTTTATATTTAAAAAGTGTAAATCCTTCATAAACTTTCCTTCATCAACCATTACTTGACATACAAGTTTATTGAGATAGTAAGTGTGGCAGATTGTCGGCAAAGATGGCCCTGGTAATACCTCCCATCCCTTGCAATGTGACTTTTCTATGTTTATTATCAAGAGGTGGAGTTTATTTCTTTTTCCCTCAAAACTAGATGAGGCCAATGAGACATTTGAAAATGTGATATAAGCAGAGGCTTGAAAAGTGCTTGCACATTAGGGCTTACCCTCTCTTGCTGTTGGGAATCTCAAGATCACACTATGAAAAAGTCCAAGCTAGCCTGCTGCCAAGACTACAGGGAGGAGAAATGAGGCACCTTTGACTGACAGCCTGCCAAACACCAGTCGTGTGCACAGGTCAAATCTGACCATCCTCCTTCAGCTGAGCCCCCAGCTGAATGGAGCTTTAGGAGTGAGTCCAGACAGCACCAGCGAACGAATCATCCAGCTGAGCCCAAACCAAACTGCCAATCTGCAATAAAAAATGAGCTAATACATGACTGTTGTTTTAGCAGAAAATGCTAATTAATACAGTAAGGCTAAGAGACGGTTCTGTAGTGTTTCTCAAAGTGTGGCACATTACTAGATCACCTCTAACAGAAGCATCTGGGCCTTATTAAAAAAAATCAACTTCCTAGGATCAACTTCACACAAACTAACTAACGTCCCAGAGAAACTGAAATGATGGCTAGGAATCCATCATTTTGCTTTATTTTATTTTGCTTTGCTTTTATTTCATTTTTTTAGTTTATTTATTATTTTATTTATTTTATTTTGCTATGATACAACTGAAAGCTTATGTCCATTTACCAACTTCTCCCTATTTCTCCCACCGCCCCCAGCCCCTGGCAACCACAATTCTACTCTCTATTTCTGAGTCTGACATTTTTTTTTTTCTATTCCACACATAAAGTGATATGATGCAGTATTCATTTGTCTTTCTCTGGTTTATTTCACTTAGCATAATGCTCTCCAAATTCATCCATGTTGTCACAAATGACAGAATTTTCTTCTTTTTAAAGGCTGAATAATATTCCATTGTGTGTATGTATCACATTTTCTATATCTATTATTCCCTAGTTGAACACTTAATTTGTTTCCACATCTTGGCTATTGTGAAGAATGCGGCAATGAACATGGAAGTACAGATAGCTCTTTGAGGTAATGATTTCATTTCAAGAATCCATCACTTGAAACCAGTCACCAGATGATTGTTATGCACATGGATATTTGATAACCCAGCCTTCATATTTTATTGCAGGGAACACTGAGCACTTGTCAGCTTAGATGAGGACGCTCTTCTTGGAGGACCGAGGCAAGGAGGGTGTGCATATCAAGAAAATTATAGGGAAATCCCTGGCGGTCCAGTGGTTAGGACTCAGCCCTTTCACTGCCGGGACCCAGGTTCGATCCCTGGTTGGGGAACTAAGATCCTACAAGCCATGTGGCCAAAGAAAGAAAGAAAGAAAAGAAAATTATAGTTTTGTTGTTTTTTTCCCTTTTTCCTTTCCCTCCCTCCTCTTTCTCTCTCCCCATCCCTCCCTCAGCCCCACACATTTCATTATTGTTTTCCATTTTAATAATCCTAATACCTCTCTATTTTATTTTCAGTTTACCCGTTTGATAGCCTACAGCCTTGGTAGTGTTAGCCTAGACTACAGAATGATCTCTGGAGATCCCTCAGAAGAGATCCATATCAAATAACTAGGAGTGGGTAGAGTGTGAATTCCTATACTTTGTAAATGATAAAATGCTAAATAGTCTATTATCCTGGGATGAAAACAGCAGGTGTTACAAATATAAATTTTGTGTTGAAGCTCAAGAGAAACAAGAATAAAACAGACTGGATTAATGTTCAGGTTTATCAATGCTGTAAGGCATATTGTCACAATATGTATCTAATTAATAGTTTGCATCTTTCTCTAATGAGTGTCAGACATTTCCAGAGGTATAAGCGTCTGGCTTCCTACTCCTATGATGACTTCAAGACAAATACTGTTCAACAGCTATAGTCCTAACTAGAGTAGATATCCGTGTGAAGGGTGACCAAAAGCACATTCCACCAGAAAAGGTCTTTACTAGTCTGCCAGGGATTCTTAATTAGTGTTAGTCTTTTTTTCTGCATTTAGTAACTGCTTTTGAGCATCTACTATATTTCAAGATCATTGAACAGTGGAGATGTAAACAATCCCTATGCTGAAAGTATTCACAGTCTTATTAGGAAACAGCAACGGAACTGAAAGTTACAAACCAATATGGAAAAGGTTTAACTGGGGGCATGTAAAGTTGTCTAGAGAATAGGAGAGAGAGAGAAGGAGAGAGAGAGAGGATATGAATGGGGACAGTGCCACCTCCTTACTCTGCCTGGGAAGAAGAGATGTTTCACAGGCATCTTAATGTCTGGACATCATCTCAAGGAAAAGAAACGTAAGCATCTGACAAAGAGGAAAAAGAAATACAGACAAAAGCATGAAAGAACGTGGCTCACTTGAAGTACAAATATTTGAGCACGCCTGGGCTCACAGTGCAGAAGGGGAGAAGGATGAGCAGGGTCCAGTCTAAGAGGATCCTCATGTGTATCACTAAGAAATTTGATCCATGTCCTGTAAGTGACAGTCAAGGAAGCATGGAGTTAGTTCTTTGAGTTAAGGTATCGATACCCTTATTTAAATGTAAATGTTTTACCCAGGAGTATTATTGCAATGTCAACTCAGTAGAACAAGTTAATATCTTTGTAAAGACTGGCTAATTGTTACTTGAGGAGAGAAGCTAAACTCAGGATAAAAAGGCAATACTGAATTGTACACTTCAAATGGTTAAAGTCCTGAATTTTATGTAAGTGAATTTTACATCAATTAAGAAAAAAAAAGAGGACTTTTTAGTAGCTGTAGGAAGAGAGTGAAAGGGCAGAAAACAAGGTACTGTCAGAAAGTTTCAAATGTAACTTTCCAAAATTTAACTTGGAGAAATGCAAAAGTTCTTCAGTAAGAACACTAGCACTTTTTATACTGAATGATTAGGAAAAAAATGATCATTGTAAAGTTGAACATAACATTTATCCCTGAATGGCATTTCTCATTTTCCTTCTGAAATCAAACTGATGCTTATCTTGAAAGCCACAAAGCTACAGTGGCAATGTCAGCTTCTTCCAGCTTCTTTATAAAGCATGGAGCAAGGAAACACAGGCTGGGGGAGGGCCTCCTACTTCATAGTCTTCCATCCTGACACAATCAAAAACGTTAATCAGGCTTTCAATGCTTCTTTCGACATCCCTTCTCTCACTTTCAGTAGTTTGTCCCCATGCCACTTAAATCCTTGATTCTTCAAATCTCCACTCTAGATACAACTTCATTTATTCATTTGTTCATTCAGTAAAATGTATTGAGCGTTCACCGTGCAGAGTCCATGTCCTAGGCAGGGGGACATGACCTTCTGCTCTCGTGGGACCCTCGCTATAATACAAGAGATAAATTTAAATATTTGCAATACCATGTGGTGAAGGGTAATGACAGACGAATACATAGGGGGAGACAGATTTGCACAAAAAAGGAAGTGGTCATTAGGTAGAGAGAATTGGCTTCTCCTAAAAAAAGGAAGTAATCGGGCTTCCCTGGTGGCGCAGTGGTTGAGAGTCCGCCTGCCGATGCAGGGGACACGGGTTTGTGACCCGGTCTGGGAAAATCCCACATGCCGCAGAGCGGCTGGGCCCGTGAGCCATGGCCGCTGAGCCTGCGCGTCCGGAGCCTGTGCTCCACAACGGGGGAGGCCACAACAGTGAGAGGCCCACGTACAGCAAAAAAAAAAAAAAAAAAAGGAAGTAATCAATTCCCCGTTTTTCTGTGGGGTTAGGGATGAGGGACAGCGCAGCACAGAGAGGGATCCTGGAAGCTGAAGCTTTTTATTTATCCTCAAAGGTTAAGTTAACTTCTGTTTTTCTGTTTTGCATTCTGGGGATTTGTTTAGTAACAGTACTTCATTTTACTGTTAAATGACTTAGGCTTTCTAATGATTACTTTCTCATTGTAGAATATTTAAAACAAGAAAAAATGAAACAAAATTCCAGAGGTGGACACTATTTTAATTCTATTTTAGGAGTAACTCCTCCTGAAAATATTTTTCTTTTTGCTCTCATTCTCCTTCTCCTTTCTTCATGTAGATTCTTACATAATAAGGAGCATATTGCATGCACAGTTTTGCCTCTTGTTTTCATATTTATTTCATTAACTTGAGCAGTTTCCTATGTCATTAAATATTCTTTAACACAGAATTTAAGTTTTTCATGACTAGGTATGATTTCACCCTAGATTTGCCAGGTCTTAGGGTTACCTGGAAAACAGACTCTGAGATAGAGGTTTGCATGCTGGAGCTTCACTCGGGAGGACTCTCAGAAGACTGCCTACAAGGGAGCGAGGGAAGCAGGACCGGGTAGAGAGAGAGCTTGGAAAGTGATGCAGCTGCAATGAAGGCCTCAGCCCATCCCATGGGGAGTTTAGCAGGGATGGCCCGACAGAGTTGTCCCAAACAGAAGTGCCAAGTGAAAATTGCCACTTGCCATCTGCCTCTACAAGGATGAAGTCACCAGCCACTGCAGTCGCTGACCTTCAACACACCCTGAAAAGAGTTCAGGGTGGGGCTTCCCTGGTGGCGCAGTGGTTGAGAGTCCGCCTGCCGATGCAGGGGACACGGGTTCGTGCCCTGGTTCGGGAAGATCCCACATGCCGCGGAGCGGCTGGGCCCGTGAGCCATGGCCGCTGAGCCTGCACGTCCGGAGCCTGTGCTCCGCAACGGGAGAGGCCACAGCAGTGAGAGGCCCGAGTACTGCAAAAAAAAAAAAAAAGAGTTCAGGGTGGAGATCAGGAATGAGGCACACTGTGCTCTGGGAAAAACTGGCAGAACAGATCTTCAGATAGTTAGATATTTTCAGGAGATTTTATAAGTCCAAATTCTTGTATCTTCTCATATCTAGAAAAGCACTAAAATCATTAAAGGAGACATCTGCTTCTTGTGACCAGCAACTGTCTGCCAAAATGTGTGCCTCACTGCATGTATCCCCCTTCACTATACTTACATACAGCACTGACCTTCCCCCTACCTCTTTGGAGAAGTTCCTCAGAGCTTTCTGAGATGCTGTCTCCGGAGTATACTCCTCATTTTGCCCCAAATAATACTGCTGCTTAACTCACAACTCTCACATTGAGCATTTTTCAGCCAGCAGAGGCAAAGGGGCTGAGCCTCTGCATCCTTGCATGAACTGGTCATCGGAAGTCGGCTGATAAAACCTTGGGTAAGGCAGCTTCCTTCAACCCACGGCTTTCCTGGCAGAGGGGCTCAGCTGTGCACCGTGCATAGCCAACACTCCTGACAGATGGGGGATGAGTGCCTTGGCCCTAGAGGGGAGAATGGGTGTCAAAATACAACGTCTACAACATATTCATTTATCCCCTGTCCTGTTGTTGGACATTTAGGGTGTGTTTGGAGGATGAATAGAAAGGAAAGAGGGGAGATCATTCCAGGTCAGTGAGACAGTGGGAACAAAAGCCCAGAGGCACGAAAAAAGAGAAAATTAAGAAAACAAAAATACAACTCCTCAGAGTAAGGCAGAGAATTATAAGCAGACAGTGATGAGATGGGTGGGAGAGGTGGGCATGGGGGGAGCCAGGTCATGGGGCTGGGAGCTGGTCTTGTAAGAAATAGGAGATCCTGAATGTTTTGCTCTGGTTGCATCAGTTTCATGAGGGTGGCTGCTTCTGCTCAGGGGTACGGCATTCTCTCTCAGTGCCAGGCTGGGAGACCTAGAGGTGGCACAGTTACTGCCAGATCCTTTGACACAGCTATAATGTGTAGGGACCTCCCCAGCTGTGCCTGCCTTTATCCAACTATAGTGAGAGCCCAGCCCAATGCACGGAACCTCTCTCCCCAGGGTAGACAAGGGTGGTCCTTGCAGGAATATAACTGAGTTCATTGAGGTCATAGAGGGGGCCTGTGGAGTCCCAGACAAGAGGCCATCGACCAAAAGCAAATATACGATGCACTCCAACTGGAGGTAGAGGGGAACGGAACCCATGTCTGGGCATGGTGCTTCCTTGCTCATGCCCCACCCAAGTGGACTGGCCAAGATTGAGAAATCCCCATCTAGAAAGACAGAATAGCAATCTCTGGTTTAGTATCCAAATAGTTTACTTTCTTCCCCCAGTTGATCAATTGATTGGCTAATTGACTTTGTGAACGGGAAGAGCTGAGCTGAGAAGAGGTAGTCGAAATAAATCATGGTGGGAAATTTTTTTCCTGAATGCCAGGCAGGGTCAGTGAAACAGCAACACACAGTTCTGGCCGCTATGGTTATGAATTAATAAAGATCTCGGCCTTAAAGCAAGAAATCCCCATCGTTTAAGTGTGTCAGGCCTTATTGTCAGTGCTTCTGTGCTGATGGGGAACAGGGTGGGGCTGGCAAGACAGCAAGTGTGTTGCCATGGTGACAAGAAGTCATTTGCGTGGGTACAGCAATTGTCTTGATTCTAGGAAGTTTATTTAAAGAGAGGCTCATATGCTGATGGGTAGAAATGGCTCTCACTCTCTCAGAATCATTATGGCATCAGTGATACAGACCACCATCCTAACAGCTTGCTGGTATCCAAGCAACTAAAATATTCCTTGACATGCTGAGAGAATCCAGGAGACTCCTATCACCCTGGCACTTGTAAAGGAAGCAAAATACTAAGGGCTTAGTCAGGGAGGCTCAGATGCTATTGACTCAAATTCAGAGATTCTAAGCCCTGCAAAAGGGAGGCTGCAATGTTCAGGTATTCATTCAAAAATACGTATTGGGCAACAGGTGCCAGTCACTGTTCCTAGGTCCAGGATGTTTTAAGTACCACTTTTCACCCATCATGCCAGGTAAGGCAGGTGCATTCACAGACTCTGCCCTGCAGGAGGGACTTTGCTGCAGTTTGCAGCAGGGGAACCTGGCAAAGGCAAGTGGCCTGTATGCCACAAAATACAGGATGGCATTGGTCTGTTAAGTACAGACCAATGAGCCCTGCTTGGGTGGAAAGAGCTGGACTAACAGGGCTGCATTCCTAAATGCAAGAGCCTGCATTGTAGCTTTGCACAGACACTGTATCATGATGCTTCCTGGCAGATACTTTAAAAATACTGTTGTAATGCTTTAGAGGTGCTTTAAAGAAAAGAGCAAACAAGGGAAAAGCAAGACAAAGAAGAAATCTGTTACGTGGGTTATGCTGATTAGAAAGGTGTTTAGCTGTTAAATAAAAATCGTTTCCAGGTATTATATACCGTGGGAAGGTTAAAAAAACCTGTTTGGGATTCATTTCTTGGTTGAAATACCTATCCATATTCCTTTAAACAGGGAAATGGCTTGATGAAGCATAAAGAGACACCCCAGAATAGGACTTGTGTAGTGCTTGGCAATGGGGCTGGGGACAGGTGTTTGTGCCTCTGTGGTCGTGAAATGAGGGTTTGAGTTGGATGAACTCCACTTCTAGTCGTAATCTAAGGTTCTACAGCACTTAAAATAACATCTTCTAACCAAAGAGTTCCCATGGACCTAATTCCCTTACAAAACAGCTGGATGGTCACTAGCATGTAGTTAAAAGGTAAGATTGCTTCTACTCCTGGAAGAAGCACATCTTGCTGAGTTCGCAGTCATATGGACTCCTTCAGAACAAAAATAATTTGTAATGTTTCTCTTTCCCACTTGACTCTCAGAATCACTGGAAATATCAAAACAATAGAGCAGAATTGTTCACCTGGGACAGTGGAAAGCCCTGAATCAGAAATAAGGAGTTCTGCCCCATCACCATCTTCCATGTGACCTTGAGACAGCCACCAACACCTTCCAACCCTCAGTTTTCTCTTCTGTAAATTGGGAATAAGGAATACTGTTTGGGATTTAAAAACTGAAACTTAAAAAGAACAATTCTGGTATTACAACATTTTATATGGAGTGCCCTTAATCTCCTTCCTTCAAAATAACTTATTCCACAGAATGACAAGACCCAATATTCTATTACAGCTCTCAAGAGAATCTGCAGAGCAGATGTTGAGAATAACAAGGTTACCCTTACAGATGCTGGGAAGCAGGAAGGAAATTAAACTACTGCTTCTAGAGACCACTCACTGCACATACTTAATCAGTTTTCTTTTTTATAAACGGATGAATAAATATCTGTCTGGGGATGACTGTGGGTTGTTTTATTTAGTTGGTTTCTTTTTTTCCTAGATGGTCTTTTTCTTTTTTTCCCATTTTTAGTATGAAAGGCATTGCTGTTGTTTTCTCTTGTTTCTTTAAAATCAAGAACGGTATCAGCTCTTATAGAAAGGTGATCCTCTGATCACATTTACCCATTTTGGGGCTCACAGCATGAAAGTATCCTAGCCTCTCCTAAACATGTAAAATAAATCCCCATAGTTTGTTGTCAAAATGGAGTTTTCCTGAGAGCTGTATACTGGTTCCAAGCCTTGGTCCTGTGTCTGCGTGTGAGGAGATGCTGCTAAAAAGTGAAGTGATAAAGAGACAAGAGCAGCAACTAGAACGTGGGCTGCATCATTTCTCCTTAAACTCTTCCGTGTTCCCTAATTCAGATATCACAGGGTAGCTTGGGAACGTGAGCTCAAAGTTAAAAGGAGGGATGGACACACAGGGCACGGAGGCCAGTTGGGGATGTTCTCATTATCACCATCAAAGCCTGCATCATCTGGAGATCCAAGGTCACCCTCAAGTGTCTGCTCCTCAGAAGCTGAGAGACTTTCTCTTTTAATTAGCATTTAGGCCTTTTAAATGTCTTTCTTGTTTTTCAAAGAACCAAAAGTATACCCAGTACATCTTAACGGTATGTTTCAGAAAGTTAATTCAGGGCAAATTACATGATACTTTTATTCAACAACAAAATAAAGATTGCATCCGTTGTCCCCAATAGGGAAGCAATTGATCAATCAGGTGCATCTACAATAGTTTGAATACAGTAACTATTGGGAGGAAAGATGTAATCTTGAATCTCCAGAGCTATGTTTCAGTTTTTCTTAACAGAAGTCATTAGTAGGCTTCTTTTTATCATATCTTTTTTTTTTTTGCGGTATGCAGGCCTCTCACTGCTGTGGCTTCTTCCGCTGCGGAGCACAGGCTCCGGACACGCAAGCTCAGAGGCCATGGCTCACAGGCCCAGCCACTCCGCGGCATGTGGGATCCTCCCAGACCGGGGCACGAACCCGCGTCCCCTGCATCGGCAGGCAGACTCCCAACCACTGCGCCACCAGGGAAGCCCTCGACTTATTTTTTTACACTAAAAGTTCAAAAAGTTTAAAGTTTAAAAAGCTTTATGTAAATTCAACTTTTGTAGACTGTTTCACACAGAATGGGGCCTTACATTTATTCTTTTGTGAAATAATTTATTTTCTAAAATGAACCAGATCCACCTATTCCTAGAGTGGGATTGCACTGACAGCACTGTGATTCCTCCAACAGAGCCAAGACGGAACTCACTACTTAGGTTAAGATAGATCTCGTGAGACGTGGTGAAATCTAGCATCAGCCTTGCTCAGAAGCTTGGAAAACTGCACTTCATGTGTGGGAAAGAGTTATGAAGAGATTTGCCTTTTCATGTGGAAAGGGGCCATGCTGTCTCTTGATTCTCCCATAGTACCTTGCACAGGATTTAAACACTTGGTTGGTTTATCATTGGTGGTAAAGTAAAGCAAAATGCACAGGAATAAAGCATGAGGGTAGTATACAAAAGGAGTGTGGGGTCTTCCCTGGTGGCGCAGTTGTTGAGAGTCCACCTGCCTCTGCAGGGGACACGGGTTCGTGCCCCGGTCCGGGAAGATCCCACATGCTGCGGAGTGGCTGGGCCCGTGAGCCATGGCCACTGAGCCTGCGCATCCGGAACCTGTGCTCCGCAACGGGAGAGGTCACAACGTACATAGAGTTCGTAGCAATTTCACTGGTGTGTGATTAATCAGGAGTTGAATCAAAGGGGCCACTGAGGTTTGATGATTCCCCTCCCTTTCTCTTTTAATATTTATATAATGCCCACCATGTGGAATTCTCTGGGAAATTTTAGAACCATATAGTCCCTACAGAGATTTTTCTCTCCGTGCTGATCCTTTGCTGGGAACAACGTCACCCAGAATAAAGACTCTTTTTCCAGCCTTCCTTACTGCTAGATATCACCATGTGACTCAGTTCTGGTCAGTGGGATGTAGGCAGAAATACTGCATGCAACTTCTTCAAGGTTTCCTTTGAAGGTGACGGCATGCCTTTCTCTGTTTATAATAGTCAAAAATGTGTTGCTGTGTTGTTTAAAGCACTATTATTTTGGATTTGCAGCCACCCAGAGCTAATCCTAACCTCTCTTACTAAACTCTTCTTTCCAGAGAACTTAACACCTGTAGTTCTCTGGCTTAGATGGTTGAGATCAGAAGCTGGCAACATGGTTTTGCAGGTATACCTGATTTCGGACCAGTTTTGGGGACCCTCAGCTCCCTTGAAAGTCATCAGCTACATTGAACTTCACCTGGGTATACTCACCTGGGTTCAAACTTTTGCAAAGGCTGTTCTGCATGGAGGTTGCAAACTCAAATGTAGGCACCAGGCAGAGAACACCAGAGGGAGAAGAGGACTGGCCCTATGAGTGGTGGGGTCTGCAGCAAACTGGAGATGCATCCCAGCCTAAAGCAGCGTGCTGCTCCTGAGTCCCTGTCCCTGGCAGTCATGCTGCCACTCAGACTCCATCACAACAAGTCTTTCATCTCAAGAGCCATTGGAAATCTGGCTTTTCACAGGAAAGTGCTCAATTTTTAAATTTTAGCAACTGAAATTTTAAAAAAAAGAGTTAGAAGTTCTGTGGATCCAGTAAAACTTGGTTTTGGTCAAGATTTGGCTTCCTCTCTAGCAGTTCACAACTAGTTACAAGCATGGGAGAGAGGCAGGGGTTATTAGCTGACAGCTTGGTGCATATCCTCCC
Source organism: Orcinus orca (assembly GCF_937001465.1). Classification (NCBI taxonomy): domain Eukaryota; kingdom Metazoa; phylum Chordata; class Mammalia; order Artiodactyla; family Delphinidae; genus Orcinus; species Orcinus orca. The sequence goes on from NC_064571.1 coordinate 19,673,037, forward strand.
AACACACAAAAAACTCATTACTGTATGGAGAGAAGTTAAACTGTTAAAAATGTGATATAAATGTCAAAAGTACCTAAAATCAGGTTCCTAAATTATGATATAAAAGTAAAGTTTTATTTAACTTCAGATATTGTAAAAATAGCACCACTTTGCCACCCCATCCTCCATGAAGATGGAAATTAAAAACTGAGATACTTCAGATGCACCATCTGGGGAACAGATTTAACCCTCTCCATCCGTGTCACGTGGCGTGTGTAAGTAATAGCCACTTATTGCCAGATAAGGTGATCTCTTTTTTCCATAGCATACCCCATTCCTGGCAACAGAGGACCGGGGAATGGAGGCTGAGGTCTCTCATTTTGGGAAAGTTCCTTACCTCATTTCCAAGGGCAGCATGGTCCCTGGTCTCAACAGCTCCTCGTGATGTTAATTACACACCTGCCCACTGGTCCTTGCTTCTAAAGGATACAGATGTGGGACTAACAGCAGGCCAGCCACAGACTCAGCTGCCTGCCAGAAACCACAACATCCATCTTACTCCCTTTCCCCACCTAACACTCCTCTTCTGCAATTAACTTTGTCACCCCGGGTTCCTCCCTGCCAAGAAGTAATGCCAAAGGCATTACCGCGCAGCAGGCAAAGCTCAGCATGGCTGCAGGCTTAAGGAGTCATGGTGTTTCTGAAATATTTCCTCTAGGAAAAAATTCACTCTCTAGCAACCTGGAGCTCCCTTAGCTTAAGCTACTCTCAAAACCACTCATAAATAGTTTTGACCTCTGATTTAGGGTCTCTCGGAACTGTGACAGAAGCAAATATGAACGCAAACCCTGCTGGGGTTGTTTTCATTCCAGTGAAGTGAAATGTTCCCCAGAGACTAGGGCTTGAGACCCAACCACTTAGGGTAGAGCCATGGAGGTCAGGCCTTTTGAACCAATCCAGCCCCGATCTGGTTGCATAAATTGAGCAAAAACACACAACGTTAAGAGTGAACAGCTACAAACAATAAATGCTGGAGAGGGTGTGGAGAAAAGGGAACCCTCTTACACTGTTGGTGGGAATGTAAATTGATACAGCCTCTATAGAGAACAGTATGGAGGTTCCTTAAAAAACTAAAAATAGAACTACCATACGATCCAGCAATCCCACTACTGGGCATATACCCTGAGAAAACCATAGTTTAAAAATAGTCATGGGGCTTCCCTGGTGGCGCAGTGGTTGGGAGTCCACCTGCTGATGCAGGGGACACGGGTTCGTGCCCCGGTCCAGGAGGATCCCACGTGCCGCAGAGTGGCTGGGCCCGTGAGCCATGGCCGCTGAGCCTGCGAGTCCGGAGCCTGTGCTCCGCAGCGGGAGAGGCCACAGCAGTGAGAAGCCCGCGTACCGCAAAAAAAACAAAAAAAAAACAAAAAAATCATGTACCAAAATGTTCATTGCAGCTCTATTTACAATAGCCAGGACATGGAAGCCACCTAAGTGTCCATCAAAAGATTAATGGATAAAGAAGATGTGGCACATATATACAATGGAATATTACTCAGCCATATAAAGAAACGAAATTGAGTTATTTGATGCAGACAGACGTAGAGAATGGACTTGAGGACACGGGGAGGGGGAAGGGTAAGCTGGGACGAAGTGAGAGAGTAGCATTGACATATATACACTACCAAACGTAAAATAGATAGCTAGTGGGAAGCAGCTGCATCACATAGGGAGATCAGCTTGGTGCTTTGTCACCACCTAGAGGGGTGGGATAGGGAGGGTGGGAGGGAGACGTAAGAGGGAGGGGATATGGAGATATATGCATACATATAGCTGATTCACTTTGTTATAGAAACTAACACAACATTGTAAAGCAATTATACTCCAATAAAGATGTTAAAAAAAAAAAGCGTGAACAGGCACTTTTCATTTTCTTTATACCTCTGGTTTTCAGTCACATGAGATGCAAGGCTTCTGCAGAACTCGGTTGGCCAGGTGCGTGGTCCACTTAACTAAACACATCCCTGCTGCACTACTTTGTAAAATGAATATTTTTTAATTTAATTTTTATTTTATATTGGAGTATAGTTGATTTATAACGTTGTGCTAGTTTCAGGTGTACAGCTAAGTGATTCAGTTATACATATACATATATCCATTCCTTTTCAGATTCTTTTCCCATATAGGTTATTACAAAATATTGAGTAGAGTTCCCTGTGTTATACAGTAGGTCCTTGTTGATTATCTATCTTATATATAGTAGTGTGTATATGTTAATCCCAAACTCCTAATTTGTCCCTCTCCCCCACATTTCTCCTTTGGTAACCATAAGTTTATTTTCGAAGTCTGTGAGTTACTTTGTAAAATGAATATTTATAAACAAAATGATTTCTGTGTATTGATACCCTTATAATTTAAGATATATTCATCTCAAGATTTAAGATATATTACAGTGATACATACATTCCTACCTTGTGCATATTTTCTGAGGAGAAGCAGGTAATGATATTGAAGAAGTGGAGGCTGACCACCACAATGGGGTTGGATGAATGGGCCATGATCCACCACTGGGCCGACAGAGACTCCCAAGGGCCTCACTACTCGATGTGTGCTGGGGACCAAGAACCAGGGAGCTTGTAGGAAATGTGGAGTCTCAAGCAGCAAAAGATGGGAATTTGGTAGAAGTGCAGAATCCTAGACCTGAGCCAGAATCAGAATCTGCATTTTAACAAGATCCATAGGTGATTCCTCTGCACTGATTACAATTTGAAAAGTAGCACTACAAGGCTAACCAAGGAGGCGTGTCCTGGAGCGGATACTCCATGTCCTGGAGCGGATACTCGGTCTGGAGAGAGAACAACTGGCCTGGAGTCCTAATTACACCATCTAACAAATTACTTCTCAGTTTTCCACATCTGTAAAATGGGAATAATAACATCTCTTGCAGAATGGGGATATTTACTCAGTAAACTATAAAGGACTGTTCAACAACAAGTGGTCTTAGTATTATCCACCCACATTCTTATGTGTACACACACATCGCGAGGCCACTTTTTGAATATCTCACCTTGGAAGAATCCACCTTCAAATGCCCTTGAAATGTTGGCTAGAATTAAGGACAGAAGGCTGCTTGCCTAAATCTGAAAAGCCAGGATAAGTGTGGGTACAAATGATTTTTTTTTTTTTTTTTTTTTTTTTTTTGCGGTACGCGGGACTCTCACTGTTGTGGCCTCTCCCTGCAGAGCACAGGCTCTGGACGCGCAGGCTCAGCGGCCATGGCTCACGGGCCCAGCCGCTCCGCGGCATGTGGGATCTTCCTGAACTGGGGCACGAACCCGTGTCCCCTGCATCGGCAGGTGGACCCTCAACCACTGCGCCACCAGGGAAGCCCGATTTTCTTTTGAGTATAAAGATAGGCTATAAAGTCCCAACTTCTGCCTGAGTCCACGGTAACAAGCTGAATGCAGTACATGGCGAAGCAAATACTGAAAGTGAATTTTCAAAAATCATCTTAGATCAGCATAATCCTAAAATATTAACTCCTCATACTACACCAAAGACACAGGGAACAAATAAAGCAGAAAAAAATGGAAGCAATAACAAAAAAAGAAGATGGATAAAGGCAAAATTTAACCCGCAGCGATCTTCTTCAGCTCTGTTAGGTGTGCACACCCTCTGGTCAGTTGCCTTGGTTCTTCAGGGAGCGACAATGGCATGGATTGAGCAACGGCCTCTGCATGGAAAAAGTGCCCTTTCTTGCTGTCTACTCAGGTTCACTACTTTATTCCGTAAGCCAGCCCTACGTTTTTATTGTTGTTTTTCAAATTGAGTTTTGGATCTATTCTGTCATATCCTTGCAGTGTTGCTAATATCTAAAAGTATAAATTTATAGATGACTGTGCAGTAGTAACATGTTGCAGTGAAAATTATTGCTTGCTTTTCTAAAGGATAAATAGTAAGCTTTCACATTTTAAAATATACACGATCTATTGGGCAAAGTGAGATTTACCTAAATCCCTGTTGCAATCACTTGCTTGAATCTATGTGTTTTGAAACCATAGGAAAATGTCCCGATCATTTTTTCCCCTCAAGATTACATAGTACAACAGAATTCAGACAACAGAATTCGATTAACCGTTATGGATTGACCTGTTGCTGAGAGTTCCATCCAAGAACTGTGGAACAACATGTTTGACCTGAAAATAGAGATGTTCTCATGACTAAAGATATAACTATCCATCTTATGAGATCTTAGAAGTCTCATAAAATCTCCAAACCTTGTAATTGTTTTTACAAAATACATTTCCTACTAGAATAACTATGAACGGCATTTCTCATAACATTACCTATGTTGAGAAAATAATTATCAATGGGTCAGATTTACTATAAGAAGTTTTTATCAAGTTTTCTATTTAGTAAGGGTTTGGGTCCACTGTCGATACTCATCAGAGCCACTGTGACTTGTGAACCTATCTGACATTTGCCTCCAGGGGCTCTGTTTATTCTTGTTCGGGTTGCAGGTTTCTCTGCACTAACTACCCAGAGCCTGTATCTCAGCAGATGGCACATTTGGACCTGGTAGCAAGGAACACAATGCAAAGGACATGTGGTGGGCTGACTCTGTAAGTACACTGCAAGAGGAAAATGATTAGCCACATATGTCTGTGACTTACTGGTCAGATGGAAGGAAGACCCACTGAGCCTGTGGGCTAAGAAAAGAAGAAGAAACACACGCAGCAGTTAACGTGAGAGAAACTGAGGGCAACCCTGCTCGTATGCAGATTGAGTGTAGGTTCACCTTGTAATAAATATTTTATGACTTCATGACTTTTTTTTTTTTTTTGGTGTTCACAGATAGATTTTATTAGCCAGAGTCCCGCCTTTTTAGACAAGTGGTATGGAGGTTTACAATCAGATTTTTTTTTTTTTTGGCGTTACGCGGGCCTCTCACTGTTGTGGCCTCTCCCGTTGCGGAGCACAGGCTCCGGACGCACAGGCTCAGCGGCCATGGCTCACGGGCCCAGTTGCTCCACGGCATGTGGGATCTTCCCGGACTGGGGCACGAACCCATGTACCCTGCGTCGGCAAGCGGACTCTCAACCACTGCGCCACCAGGGAAGCCCTCGATCAGATTTTTAAGACTTGATTCAAGTTCCCTCAATCCCCACATGCCCTCCATGGTAATACTCAGATCATCACTATAGTAATTCAAATGGGCAGCATCAACTTGCAAAGAAAAATCATATTTTATTCATTATCTTTACTCTTTTATTGTTTGGGGAGGACAGAGAGGAAGGAATGCAGGGGAGGAATTATTCCTTGTAACAGGTGATGGAGGAGCCTCTTGGGACATGTCCTGTTGGGGCCACAAGCCAAAACCCATTCGAGTCTCTGGAGGAGAATGGCAGTTATGAAGACAGTGTGGTTCTCTCTGCCATCTCCTAATGGACAGATATATAGGTGGTATAAGAGCAGAAAAGGGAAAAAAAATTCAAAAGGAGCAACTTCGTTAAATAAACTCTGGAACTCATTAAAAACAGGACAACTTCTGACAAAGACAATGGTACAGCTATGGAGCCTTAGGGGGCTAAGATGACAACGGTGCCCTCAGCAGAAGCCAGTGAGCCTACTTTGCCCAACGGAGAGGAAACCATGATGCCAGGAGGACTGGCTGCAGAACCTGGCATTTGGCAGAAGTGCACTAGATGTGAACACATGCGGCACAGCCCCGAAATTCCAGAAGGAGCTGCGAGGGGGAATTTCCAAGGGGACTAGAGGTCTTAAATTAGCAATGAAACATAAGAACTGTAGGTAAAAATGTGAGCAAAATTAATTATTTCTATCAAAATTTATGATAATTTTGTTTGTTGAGCACTGTGAGGGCTTTTATGCTAAGCGTTTTATATGTATGTCATTTTATTGAAAACTCATAAATCGTCATGAAGTGTGTAGTATCGTCTCATCTTTCAGACGACCACTGATGTTATGTGACTTCCTCAGGGTGGCAGAGCCAGGGTTCAGTTCCTGCACCCTCTGACCTGAAGTCCATGCTCTTAACTGCTATTCTCCATTGCTCCCCTTGTGAATGACACATGAACTGGCCCAAAATGAGATAATTAAGAAAAATACTAAGGAAGTATTTAACAAATTTGATACTATAATTTTGAATGTTTTTTTTTTTTTTTTTGCAGTACGCGGGCCTCTCACTGTTGTGGCCTCTCCCGTTGTGGAGCACAGGCTCCGGACGCGCAGGCTCAGTGGCCATGGCTCACGGGCCCAGTCGCTCCACGGCATGTGGGATCTTCCCGGACCGGGGCACAAACCCGTGTCCCCTTCATCGGCGGCGGACTCTCAACCACTGAGCCACCAGGGAAGCCCCTTGAATGTATTTTAAATATACTGCCACTTAAATTTCTGCTTTCATTTCTTAAATTACACATTAGATCTTGCTTCTCCCCTGCTTGAATGCCTCCCCACAGTTCCTAGACTATAACCCCTAATGACATGCTTCTAGCCCATCTTCTAACCATCTCTCAATCTACCTTCCCACCTGTCCACACCCCAGATTCCTACCATGGCTGACCACGGGCCAAGTTTGTGATCATACCTGCCCCTTTATTAATCGTGCTGTGCTTTCTTCTTTTCAAAGTTCAACTTAAATATCACTTCACCTACAACAGTCTCCTCTGAACTCACAGGCAGAGCTAATGACTCCTTCTTCCACATCATTACTGCACATTTCTTTAGATTTCCTTAAAACATTTTCTTTCAAATAACAATTTGCATGTCTGATTCTTCTACGAGAGAGCAAGTCACAATGGGGCAGAACACTTTGTCTTCTTTTTTTTTTTTTTTTTTTGAGGTACGCAGGCCTCTCACTGTTGTGGCCTCTCCCTTTGTGGAGCACAGGCTCCGGATGCACAGGCTCAGCGGCCATGACTCACGGGCCCAGCCGCTCCGCGGCATGTGGGATCTTCCCAGACCGGGGCACGAACCCATGTCCCCTGCATCGGCAGGTGGACCCTCAACCACTGCACCACCAGGGAAGCCCCACTTTGTCTTCTTAATCTCAATTTCCCAGTATATGGCATCACATATTTGGTGCCCAAGAGCCACTAAATAAATTGTTTGAACTAAGTTTCCTGGCTTTGGTTATAACCAAGTTTACATCAGAGTTATGTTGACTTAATTATTTACATTAATCAACTTAAATGTATCTTCTTTTCCATAACCATTGACCCCTTCTTTTCCATGGTCCCAAGATGTACATTCCCTTACCAGCCAATCTTCTACTTTCTTTGAAGGTTGCCATATAAAATACGAGTCTCACAATTAAATTTGAATTTCAGATAAACAGTAAATAATTCTTTTAGTATGGACCACGTATTGCATGGTACATAGTTATACTAAAAAAAAAATTGTAGTTTATATGAAATTCAGAATTTTACTGGGTGCCCTGTTTTTTATTTGCTAAATCTAGCAGCCGCTTTTTCTTTACAATCCTCTTTAAACCATTATTTTCCACAAGTGACTCATGGTGGTCCCGTCTTTGGTCATAAAATAGAGCCTTGCTCTTAATAGAATGTATTTGTTTCATAGGGGTAACATAAAACGTAACCACGCAGGCTTTCCAAATTCTCAATGGCCCCCTTATGTTGGTGGTATAAGACACACAGAAGGAAAACATCTCTGTAACAAACTGATATGATGTATGAGTGCTTATGCTCCCATATCAGGCTGTCCTTCACCCTTCAGCTTTGACCTTGAGTATGGTTTCCTCCTTGTGCTCCTGTATCCTTTCAGTTACTTTTCAGGTTCTTCTTCCTGCTAAAGTTCCCCAGTTCTAGCTAGGTCCAGGAGTCCTTACCCTGAATGCTTCCTCTGTGGGTGGCAAATCTGTTTGTCCCTAACCTTTAAAGGGAAATGGATAGGTCCCTGGTTTTCTTTCCAAGGGTCTCACCTGCATTTTTCATTCAGGAAGGCGATGGGGCAGACACTGGGCCAGACATTGCTCCCCACCTGCACACATTGGAGAATATTCAGTGAGGGAAGGCTTGCTGATTGCCAACAGAGGAAGCACAGTGAGCATTTCAGGGACTGCTTTCTGTCTTAACACCCAAAGAATTACAAGTGATGAATCTCTTATTCCCAAAGACCAAAAAATTCATTTGTTACTTAGAAAGGTTTTGTCTGTAGCAGTGCTCTCTTATAGCATTTTCTGTGATTGTGGAAATATTTTATTCTGTACTGTCCCATATGGTAGCCACTAGACACATGTGGCTGTGGAACACATGTTGACATGTGGTTAAGGTGACTGATTTTTAAATGTTATTTAATTTTAACTGATTTAAATTTAAATAGTTACATGTATCAAGAGGCTACTGTGTTGGACAGTGTAGGCTGATAGCATTAATTTGACTATAAGGACTAAAGATATTTTATTTAGGGAAGACGGAAAAGCTTCTACAGTTTTGGGCAAGGTCTAGATAAGGTCTAAGTCAGAGAATGTCTTCTGTAGCTAATTTTGCCCTCAGGGGGCATTTGGCAATATCACTTGTCACAACTGGAGATGGAGGTGCTACCAGCATCTAGCAGGTAGAGGCCACGGATGCTGCTAAACATACTACAATGCACAGGCCAGTCTCCCACAGAAAATAACTATTCTGCTCAAAATGGCAATACTGTCAATGTTGAGAAACCCCGCTATAGGCAAAGGAGTAAATGAGGTAACACAGGCACAAAACTTCTCTAAACTAGTTCCCACCTTCCTCCCAGGGCCTCCGTTCCCTTTAATTTCCAGATTTTATCATTATCCTTTCCGATAATCCTTATTTTGATTAATCTAATTATTTTTATTGTCCTGACTAATGAGCTTCCATTTCTTGGACTTCTTATGTTTTTTGTAAATTATCTTATTTTTACAGCGATCTTTCAAAGTAGCTGTATTTGTGCCCATTTTATAGATGGGAAACCAAGGTCTAAGAGGTTAGGTATATTATGCTAAGTCAAAGACACGAGACACAAAAGGCCACATGTTGGATGATTCCATTAATGTGAAATCTTAAGAAAAGGCAAATATAGAGACAGGAAGTAGATTTGTGATTGTCGGGCTGGGGGAAGGGAAGAATAAGGACTGACTACTCATAGGTATGGGTTCTCTTTTTGGGTGATGAAGTGTCCTAAAATTAGATAGTGGTGACGGCTGCACAACTGTGAATATACTAAAAAGCAGTGATTCATATACTTTAAAAGGGTGAATATGACTTATACTCCAAAATTATTAAAAATATAGTTGTATCTAAAATGTACAACATTAAAATATATTTTCATTAAATATGCACAGTTAAGTGAATGTAAAAAATTAAAAATTAAAACAAACAAGAACTGAGGTGCAGTGTCTTGCCTGCATCACAAAGCTGGGAGTGGAGAGTCAGGGTTGGAGGCAGGTCATCTGATGGCAGGCTTGTCACATGACTGACACGTTTCTTCCCTTCATTTCTCCCCAGAGTGTCAGGCATTCATATTTCAAAGCCAGGAGGCTCTAGATTTAAATCACTGCTATACCTCTTAGTGTGGCAAATTATTACTCTTCTTTAAAACTTCTTTATTTTATTGTGGTAAGAACACTTAACATAAGGTCTCAGCAAACTTTTAAGTGTACAATACAGTATTTTTGACTAAGGTACAATGTTTTACAACAGATCTCAAGAACTTATCTTGTTTAACTGAAACTTCATGTCCATTGATTAATAACCCCTTCATTTCTTCCTCTCTCTGGCCCCTGACAACCACCATTTTACTCTTTGATACTACCAATCTATTTTATTTTATTTTTTTCATTAAGCTGGCAGGTGTTTTGTTTTTAAATTTTTATTGAAATATAGTTGATTTACAATGTTGTGTTAGTTTCAGGTGTGCAGCAAAGTGATTCAGTTATATATATATATATATATTCTTTTTTAATATTCTCATCCATTATAGGTTATTTGAATTTGACTATTTTAGGTTTATTTATTTTGAATTTTTGAATTTTATTTTATTTTTTTATACAGCAGGTTCTTATCAGTCATCCATTTTATACATAATAGTGTATACATGTCAATCTCAATCTCCCAATTCATCACACCACCACCACCACCATGCCACTTTCTCCCCTTGGTGTCCATACGTTTGTTCTCTACATCTGTGTCTCTATTTCTGCCCTGCAAACCTGTTCATCTGTACCATTTTTCTAGGTTCCACATATATGCGTTAATATACGATATTTGTTTTTCTCTTTCTGACTTACTTCACTCTATGACAGTCTCTAGATCCATCCACATGTCTACAAATGACCATTTTGTTCCTTTTTATGGCTGAGTAATATTCCATTGTATATATGTACCACAACTTCTTAATCCATTCTTCTGATTTAGATACCTCATATAAGTGAAATCATGCAGTATTTGTCTTTCTGTTTCTGGCTTTTCACTTAGCATAATGTCCTCAAGGTTCATCCATGTTGCCACATACTGAAGAATTTAAGAATCTCCTTCTTTCCATCTTAAATAATATTCTATTGTATGTATATATGACATTTTCTTTATCCATTTATCTGTCAATGGATGTTAATCTTTCTTGAGACAATTTCTTTACAAAATGGTGTTGCTAATACTCATACTACAGGTTGGTTATAAGGGCTGCACATTATGCAAAATGTCTGACAGAAAATCTTCCTTCAGTAAAGTACAGCTATTGTTGAACTGCTCCACTGAGAAAACTCTGAGAGCATCTTCTTTGGGGCTTCTAGAAGACAAATCTTAGACCTTGACTGCTGAGACACCCTGGGCTGCCTAGGGCATGGATGGATCTGAATGGCCTCCCAAATCTGTTGGAGTAACTCTATTTTTTAGCTGCTTTATATATTAGGCTACCAAATAGAATTTTGTTTGAACACAGAGTTCTGTAAAATGTTTGAACCCCACTGATCTAACCCACCCGTGATTCTAATTTAAGGAACTGGACACAAGCATAAGAAAAAAGTGAGCTAATTAGGGGAATACTTCTCTTTTATCCCCTCTTCAATTACACCATGTAGGAGGTCTCATCTGCTGAGAACCTATAAATAAAGTCTTCGTGACTTCTTTTTCCTGTGGGTGAAGACATATATACCTTGAGAGTCTTGAGTGCCTTGATTAAGGCATTTGTAGGCCATTAACCTCTCCTGGGCAAGTAACCAGAGAATTTTCCAAGAACAAGTGACGGAGTCAAGGCCAACTCCAAAATCAGAGAAGGGGGCAGGGGAGGCATGGTACAGCTTCTCAGCAACTTCCCCAACTGCTCACAAATGTTCCATTCATTATCACTGTCTTTACATTTGTGGATGAGGGCCCTCTTCTAGTCTGCAAAACTCTTTGAAAACAAGAATGGGAGGAAAGGGCAGATTCAACCTTCTGCCTGGGGAAGCAGGGGGCACTGGCCTTTATGAAACTGCCCTTAATGATATTTGCAATGGTTTAATATCTCCCTTTAAAGCAAACATCCTCTGTCTGCTGCTCTGCTGAATGATCCGCTCCCACTTTTCGAGATGCAGGCTCATTTAACAACTGGCAATCAAACCCGCTCCAGCAGCCACAATAGAAACTGTTGAGGTTCATTACACTGGAAAAAATATGCCATCTTTATTTCCATTCTATTGTTTCCCCAAAGATTAACAATACACATTTTTTTTCAATGGACCGTTTTTATGAAATTTCACTTGGATATATTTCTAAGTCCCCAATCCAGATGGTAGATCTCAGAGTGAAGTCTGAAGTGTGCTTCTTGTGCTGCTATTCTAAAGCATAGCACTGCTATTCTGGACACATTCATTAAAAAAAAAAAAAAATGGCATTAGGAATCCAAAGGACGAAAACAATTTGAGATTGAAGAGTTTATGATGTGGGAGTGGGGAAATGCGTTCTTGATTTTGATAGTGATTATCGATGATGATTTGATAGTAGCGTGCACGTTTGCCCAATTATTCAATTGGTGTGGTGAGTTTCTAGCAAAATCCTCATGGTATATACCGGGCACTTAATATACATCTGTTAAAAAAGCTTTAAAAGAGTTACCCCTTGTGGTACTTTTGGGAATCTTAAGAAAGATATGGGGAAGTCAACAAAACTGTGATAAGCTATTGCAACTAAAAAAAAAAAAAAATAGTAGAAATAACAGATTTTAAGAAAAAGAGAAGTCTTTAAAAGTTCCACAGGAAGTTTTAAAACACGATCCCTATTTTCTTAAACTTCTCCCATTGATAGGGTCCCCTTGGGCACACTTATGACAGCTGTGACCAACAGTATGGCAAAAGGGACTCTGTCCTACTTCCACGGCTAGTGATAAAAGGCCAGGCAGCTTCTGTCTGGTTCCCTCGGGATGCTTGCCCTGGGGAAGGCCAGCCAGCCACCACTTACAAAGTCCAACCACCCTGAAACCACCATGCTGGAGAGGCCATACACGTGCTCTGGTCCACAGCCTGGTTGAGCTCCCAGCTGGCAGACAAGTAAACTGCCTACCATGGGAAGGTGCCATTGTGGGTACTCAGCTTATCTGAGCATTCAGATGACTCTAGTCCCAGCTGACATCTGCCTACAAGTCAGAAGAAACCTCAAATGAGAAATGTCCAGTGAGCCCTTTCCAAACATGCTACCTTCAAAATTGTGAGCAAAATAAGATGGTTGTAGTTTCACACTTCTAGGTTTGGCGGGTAAATTGTTCAGTAGAAATAGAATCTGGAATAGGTATTAAATCTGCCCATAACTGAGCCCACATTTTCTCTAAATGTTTGTACAATAAGTTCCTTTAGAAAGATTGGAAACAATATTTCCAAATATAAAAGAACTTAAAGGGACTTAAAGAACTTGAAATGCTCAAGCCAACATCAGGAGCACACCAAACATCGTGTATAACTAGGCCATCACAATCCAAATGTGCTATGGATTCAGTTAGATGAGGCTCAAAGGTCAGCCAAAGCTCCCAAAAGCCTGGATTAAATGGTAACTACAGCTGAGTAATGGGGATGTATGATTTGGTTCACTATGCTATAGCTGTCCTCCTCCTGAGTGCTGATTCAGCCTCAGGATGCTCCCACCCAGCTCCACCCAGCCCTGCCACAAGGTGCCTTTCACTGGAAAGCACAGCTTGACTGTGCTGTAGTTGGCATTCACACTCCACCCCCAAACCAGAAATCCTCCATTAGAGGCTAGATTAAGCTATGGACAGAGCCTTCTGGGGACCTGACATTGAGCAAAGATCCCTGATCTCTTTAACAAATGTGACAAATACTGACTGTATATCTAGAATATTTAGGATCTACATATTGATGCTGAAGAAGAAAAGATGAGTGAACAAAAGTGCCTGCCTTTGGGCTTCCCTGGTGGCGCAGTGGTTGAGAGTCCGCCTGCCAATGCAGGGGACACGGGCTCGTGTCCCGGTCCGGGAAGATCCCACGTGCCGTGGAGCAGCTGGGCCCGTGAGCCATGGCCGCTGAGCCTGCGCGTCCGGAGCCTGTGCTCCGCAACGGGAGAGGCCACAACAGTGAGAGGCCCGTGTACCGCAAAAAAAAAAAAAAAAAAAAAGTGCCTGCCTTCAAAGAGCTCACAGTCTTAAGGGGTAGACATTCAGGAAATATTATGACCCAGAACTGGAAGCTCCATAATAGAAGGATATGAATAGTCTGAGAGGATCCCAGAATAGAAGGCATCTCAATCTGCAGGGCAGCTGGGGACAGCCCCAGAAAAGGGAGGGGACAACCTAATGTTTGCTATTTGCTTCTTTCAAGCCTATACTGGCTGAATTTTGTAATCAGTAGAAAATAAGATGATTTTAAGTTCTGTATTTTTTTTATAATGGGATGTATTTTAGATGATTATTTGCTTCATAAAATCATGTGAATATTTTAACTAATCAGCATTCTGCCTGCATTTAGCACTTGATTTTCTTCAAAAAAGTGTCATTGGCATACCCATAAATGCAAGTATTTTTGCAAAATGATGCCCTTTGCATTATATAGCAAAGCCTACAGTTCAGAGAACAAAAATACAACAATATGAGGACACCTAGAGAATGAAAAGAATATAGTTATCTTCTCTTCCTATCTTACAGAAAATTCCATAGTTTTTCCAAAAGCATTTTAAATTATCTACTAATATAGCGTCTCTCCTTTACTGCCTATTTTTTTAAAATTATCAACAAACGACCTCTTGACAGGTTTCAAATAGAGTGAGTAATTCTGTTCCTTTTGAAAAAACCTGTGGGTTTATGTCAAAAGCATGCATATTCAAAGTATTTTTTTTTTAAGGCTGGGGCAGTAGCTCCACTTATTTGCTACCTTTGTCCTCCCACTCAATTGCTGTGTGCTCAAATGTGTGCTGTGTGCTGTGTGTACACACGATCTCCCCCCGACACACACATACGCACACACACCCCATATTCCAGCTGGTATATGAAATTCTGCCCAGCACTTAATGAAAGTACTGTGACGTTAAGAGTAACACAAATGAACAAAGTATTGCTGCCTTTTGTATATTAGGAACACTTGTTTTACCTTCTCTCCCTCAGTGTCAGAATATGGAATGCAGAAAAGGCCTGGGTTTGCATCTGGCTTCTACGATTGATAGACTGTGTGATGTCTAGTTGATTTCTCCAGGCTTCCATTCCTCTATCAATATGATGGGGAATCTACCTCAACTATCTGAGGGTGCTATGAGGGTTAGATTGATAATGTGGAACATTATCTTTGCAAATATTAAAGCACCCAGAAAACCATCAGCTTATTGCTGAGAGAGGCATTAAGAAATCAGTACCATTGCCTGTGGGGAGCTGTGCATTCAGCCCAAGAGGACTCTAGATTCAAGCTTTACTCAGAGAACATCTGAGGGATATCTTAAGAGAACAGGACTACAGAGTGAATTGCTTGGCTTCTATGTAACACACCACATTCCCAGCCTCAACCCCAGTCCCAAACTGGTCTCAATTTATCCAAAGCTATAGGACATTTCACATTCCCTAAAGTTCTATAAATGGGAATTTTAGAGAGATTAGGCCAATCAAGCCTAGAGCCTGTGGCAATCACAAAGTCATTATAACATAAATTCCTCTAACCCCATCCAGCTAGTATTTGTAAAATGATTTTTCTTAGATCTAAGTTGAAGAATATGCTGGATGGGCATCATTGCTCTCTCATACCTAACTGTGACAGATATCACTAATCTGCCATGGTCTGTTTTCCCACAGAGACTAAAGTTGGCCTCAGAATCCTTCTTAACCCATTGATAAAGTGATTAGAATTGACTTTTTAGAAGCAGCCTTGGGATTCCTGCTTTAAGAAGAAGACACACCACATAAAAGTGGTCAGAGAGGTTTGGTTCAGTGGAATTCACCTCCACCTTACTGATGTTTCTTTTGCATAAGTAAATTTCTTTTGTCAGTAAGATAACTGTTGAAATATTATTAAACCTGGTCCTCAGAAGCATTTATCAGACTACTTTAGACCTTGAAGCAAATTCTCCAGATCACTAAGTATGACTTTTAAGAAAAGAACACTGCTAGATGATCAAACCACTCACTGCTATGACTTCCAATCCATGAAGAGAACTTGAGAATGGTTTTCTCCAAACTTATGTGCTATTTATTATCTGTCTGAGGGCCCGCCTTGGTACTAATCTCTCAAATCCAGCATTTCTAAGAGTAATGCTTCAGTTATAAATATTATTCAGGAGGTTGAAATGGTCTTATTAATGATCAAAATAGTGCTTTGAGTATAGTGTTTCGCCTCTAATTTGTTTTATATACTATCCATTCTATAAATAGGTACTATTACTATGGGAACTCATTCCTCTTCAAAGACAAGAATGTACCGAAAATATTTCACAATTATTCTATTCCTCCAAACGAGCCACTTAATTAACAGCAATAACATTAGTCATGTCAGAGGAAAAGTCATTTCGAATTTTTGCCTGGTGATGTCTTTATATATAAGCAGACACATTATCATAATGTGACACTTATGCTGAGTGCCCCCCACCCCAGGTCCAATGAATAGAACAAAGCAAATAGATCTTTGTCTATACAGGAGTCCATTAAATAAGGCTTATTCTTGAACACTTTAAGAATACCAAATATTCTCTTTTCACACCACTTCCATTAAGAGAACTTTTAACTTGGAAATATACAATGTAGCTGCTCACAGTGAAAAAAATTTTACTTTGTCCCCTTCCTCACCCTTCTCCATGATTATAAGGAACTTAAATGTTCACTATGAATAATTTAAAAAAAAACACTAAAATTATTTACAAGAAAATTTAAATCACTCATGATTCTACCATCCATATTTAAGTATCATTAATACTTGCAAATTGTATATATTCTAAACATATTGTTAATGGTATTTTTTTTTTTCATTTTATAAAATATCGTGGAGATCTTTACCTGTAGATGAACCAAGCTCTACAGAACCATTTTAAGGCACTGTATAGTATTCCTTTGTGTGGACTAACTATCATTCATTCAGCCAATTTCCTGTCACTGGACCTCTGGTTAATTTTCAATTATTTTTTATCATAAATATCTTTGTTAACACATCTTTTTTGGTGCATATATCTTTGACTCATTATCTGTATTATCTCCTAAAGTAAATTCCCAGAAATCGAGTTTCTGGGTTAAAGGGTGTACACATTATTTTTCAAAACATTTAATTGAATTGTGCCACACAAAACTGTTGAGATCATAAGATCCTGGCACTATATAAAAAAGCATAAAGCCATTCGCAGAGGCTCTGAAGGATTCTTGACCCCTCAGTGGCCTGTGGGGATGCTATTGCTGGCTTTGGGATGCAGCCACATGGTATTACACAACCCTTTTTTTTTTTTTTTAATAGGGACCACCAACCTGGTTCCAACAATGTAAATAATGGAGTTTATTTGAACAATGGTGAAGGTGGTCAGGGTGTTCGCATGAGTATCCTATCTACCTAAAAATCA
Source organism: Orcinus orca (assembly GCF_937001465.1). Taxonomy (NCBI): domain Eukaryota; kingdom Metazoa; phylum Chordata; class Mammalia; order Artiodactyla; family Delphinidae; genus Orcinus; species Orcinus orca. The sequence continues at coordinate 19,690,016 of NC_064571.1, forward strand.
CATAACCAAATGACAGAGTGACCTAGAAAGGAAAGGTCTGAGAGATCTGTTTCTGCCATAAACATGCTGTGTGACCCTCAGAGAGTCATTGACCCTCTCTGTGTTTTAATGGATTCATATTTCAAATATCAAATCTGTCTACAGTGTTTTGAGAATATTAAGGAGATAAAGAACAGTGTTTTGAGAATATTAAAGAGAATAATGCTTTGGAAAACACAAAACTTCTTTGAATCATATCTATGAGTCATTCTTTCACAGAATATTGCTTTATGGTAAAAAAAAAAAAAGATTACAGTTAGTAGATAAGTATAAAATGTTACAATGTGTGACCATTTGGAATCAACCTGCTGGAAACCTGGAATTTGCCGAAAAGATCAAACAAAAAGCTATAATCTTCAGGAGTTTGGAAAGCTTAATCAAATAAATTGAGAAGCTCTGACATGTAGAAAGATCAATAAACATTTCACATTAGCTAATTTTTTATATATGTTAATGAACCAAACTTGGGTCCACTTGCTCACACACAGTAAAGCCAATCTACTGACACTGGATTGTGGTGAAGGGAAAGTATAGCACTTACTGCAGGGCACCAAGCAAGGAGTTCAGGCAGCTAGTGCTTGAAGACACCCGAACTCCCGGATGGGTTTCAGCAAAGCAGTTTTAAAGGCCTGGTGAGGGAGGGGCATCCCAAGGTATGTGATCAGTTCAGGCACAATTCTCGGATTGGTTGATGGTGAGGTAACAGGTGATGTCACAGGGGTTAACATTATCAATCCTTAGGTGCCAGTAGGTCTGGGGGCTACATGCTCAGGGTCATCAAGTAGTTAATTTCTTCCATTTGGTGGGGGTTTTAGCTTCTATAAAACTACTCAGGAACTGTGCATCTGATACTGTTATCTAGGTACTTCAGCGAAGAGCTAAAGCAGAGGATATGGGGGAGGGGTCTGTCTCGGGAAGGCCCAATAGGGTCCTGCTTGGTTACATATATGTTATTGTTTCTTTGAATATTATTGCTCATATCTAGTTTTCAATATAAGACATTCTATCTGTGATTCAATGCTTGATATGAAGTCAAAGTGAACCTTGCATTTATTTATTTATTTATTTAAATTAGAGATGGATCTATGGAATTACCAAACAAATGCACCCTTTGTTTTCTTGGCCACTTCATGCTAAGCATCGTGCTAATGCGATTTCCTGAATTCAGATGAAAAGAAGCTTCTGACTTTCTGGTGCCCTTCTGTTTTCAAGCTTAAACTATAATGCAGAGGAAAATATATTTCCCTATTACAGAAGTGACAGATGACAAGGAACAGGAATAAAAACCCAAAGGAAGATCAAGACATCTGTTGGGAGACTCATTAAGGGCCAAGGCAGGGGTCTCAGAGTTTAGCAGCAACGTCTTAGATCTCTGCCCTTTCAAGTCAGATAAAAGAGGGCTGGTAGGTTAGCCATCCCTCCCAGGTCCTTGACTCCTTTAGACAAAGCTCTGGCCCCTGTTTTGTTCAGTGTGGAAGTCAGAAGAGGGTCTGACTGGGATTCCGTCTTTCTTCTGAGGTCACCTTCTGAGTGAGCACACCTGCCCATGGAACCACTGAGGAGGCTGATGGATTTAAAACAAAAACAAAAACAAAAACAAAACTGGTAGTAATTGCCTATGTGGGATTCAGCACTCCCAGACCTTCTTGTTCTAGTCAGAGTCAAGTCACTCTAGTCTAGACTGTCCAGTCACGTGGCCACCTCATCTGTCACCCAGTGCCCTGGGCATGTGTTATGCTTCCAAAACAGCAGCTGCACAAGGAGCACTCTGTCCACCTCGCTAACTGAGGCTTCTCAGATGGTAATTAACTTTAAGGGTTCTAAAAGTAACACCTGCATAACCCACTTCCTAGAATTCTATCCTCAAAAACGGCCCAGGAAGGCACCTTGCACTTCCCCTTTCCCACCTTCCTCCAGCATCACTCATGTCTCTGGCCCTCTATAGACACCCTCCTTTCACATGCACTATCCTGCACTATTCCGATTCCCTTCTTGCTCAGCTACCCTGATGCTTTTCTCCCAACAGTCTTCTCCTTGCACTTCCCAGCCTTGAGGCTATCTCTTCACAGTACAGAGATGCTGGCTTCAACGTGTTGAAATAATACAAAATTTCACATTTTAGGCATTTTTGATTTAATCTAAAAATGCCTTTTCAGCTGGAGAGCTGTGATTCTCCAGATATTCCGATGATGCTAGAATTCTCAGAGCCACAGGAAGCCTGGAGCTAAGAATGAAATGAATTTTTTTTTTCCAATTATGAAAATCCCTACCCCTTTATCCTTTTAAATCTCCCTTTTGACAAGAAGACTACTTGAAGGCAATGTGTTTGCTTCTAAAGGACAGACATGATATGCTCACCTCATATTAGCAGGGTCTTGACCCTCTGAGGGCCATGACAGTACTAGACATAGCCCATCTCACCCAGCTCAGGTTTCTTGGTGGGGGGGAATGCAAATTTTGAAGTTTGTGAGCAGAGGGAGGAGTTAGTTTGCATATGGATTTTCAAGACTGACTTGCATTAGTCAAGGTCATATGATAAGTTCTTTCATGTCATCTCCCCAAGTGTCTTCTCCCCAACCCTTCTAATAATAACATAATATCAAAAATATCTAATAAAAGTTCATTATTTCCCAGACACTGTTCTAAGCCCATTTTATATCATCAGAAAGGCTTATTCTGTTATAACAAATGTTTTTCATTTATTTATTTTTATTTCATTAGTATCAAGAATGAATTTGTCAAGTTCTTCCTTCATGCCCAGTGTTTTATCAGAAAAATCATGATTTCCTTAGTCACCAAACAACAATCTATAAAGAAGGTTGTAAGCCCATGTTTAAGTTAGACTTTTTAAAAACCTAGCATTTATTAAACCATTACTGCATACCCAGTCCTTGTGTATACATTATCTAATTTACTTCTCATAGCAACCTCAGAGGGGAATGTCAGGACATCCTATAAAAGCATGATGCTGTTGTTCTTCCCAGCAACTGTACTTGCTTCTCCAGAAAAACCACACAGAGACAGACATTACCCAGAGTTCTGTGTCATCTGTGTCATTATCATCTTATTAATGTCATTAACAATTTCCTCCTCAGTAGTCAAAAAAAGAAGGATCACTTGCTTTAGAGTAGTAATAAAATTACCAAGCTATTATGATGATGCAGTAACCAAGAATGAGTTCAGAACAGGGGATCATATTTTTTTACTTTAGTGAACTGACAACTCCACAATTAAGAGGACATGGTTACTGACATGACAAATGAAAAATTTTCTAATGAGAAATTTTACCTTATTGTGTTAAGAACAGGATCATGATTTCCCTGGGATGGGAGAATACCTCTGTGTTCTTTATATTGGAAGGCTCCCCTGATAAGAACACTGCATTAGGACCCAAACTTAAGTCAAAGCTAATGTGTGACCTCTATCCCCTACCCCTCAATATTTCTATAATAAGTATAGACTCTGAGCTATAAGAACTATCAAAAGAGAACTGCATCCATCAAGCTTCTGCCTTCATATTCAAATCTTTGACTCAACAGTAATATGGATGCCCCTTTTTCCAGTTCCAGAGTAATCACTGGACATGTCCCACCAATGTCTAAAACAAACTTTCCTATGTCTATACACTCCTGAAACACTCTCCCCAGTTTGAGCTCTGCCCTTCCATCCTTCTTACCCAATGGTTTTTCACACAAAGACCCTGAATAAGATCTCTCTCTCTCTCACCGCTCCCCCCACACACTCATGCATGTGCATGCCTGCACACATGAACACACACACTCAAAATTAATGAGTAACCATGAATGCCATTCTCCTTTGCCCACAGTTTTCTGTGTATCACAAATGACACAGTGGTGCTTGGCTTCCTCTCCCATCTAGATCTCACCATGAGAAGCTCCTTGCTATCAACCATGTTGTCCTAGCTCATGCTTACCTCTTTGAGTGTTCATACCTATACAGTTCCATAATCCTAGAAACATACATACATTCTGTCTCCATCTCTTTCACTCTGTCTCTGTGTCTGCACTAATTTCCACCTCCCTCTATCTCCTCTCCATTCTCCACCATTCCCAACATGCTCCAGTCTCCTAGTAGATGCCGCACTAGTTCTATTAGGGACTCTGCTAGGGTTGGGTGACCCAAGAGGGGATGGGAGGGGCCATCAGTTTCTCAGACTCTGATTTAGAGCCAATCATCAGAGTGTTTTTTTCTTTCTTTCTTTCTTTCTTTTTTTTAAAATTTTTGGCCGTGTTGGGTCTTCATTGCTGCAGGCGGGCTTTCTCTAGTTGTGGCGAGTGGGGGCCATTCTTCGTTGTGGTGCACAGGCTTCTCATTGCAGTGGATTCTCTTGTCATGGAGCATGGGCTTTAGGTGCGTGGGCTTCAGTAGTTGGGGCACACGGGCTCAGTAGTTGTGGCTTGCGGGCTCTAGAACGCAGGCTCAATAGTTGTGGTGCATGGGCTTAGTTGCTCCGTGGCATGTGGGATCTTCCCAGACTAAGGTTCGAACCCATGTCCCCTGCATTGGCAGGCAGATTCTCAACCACTGCACCACCAGGGAAGCCCCCATCAGAGTGTTTTGATGAGACTGTCATGTGGGACAGAATCAAAGACTTGCTGTGGCTCATGTAGATTACATCTATTGCTTTTCTCCTATCTCTGTGACCTGTCATTCTGTCATAGGAGGAAATTGAATTGGCTCACATGATTTTCTTTTTACAGTACCATGCTGGTTGCTACTCAGTTCCACAGGCTTCACTGAGAGATGGAAAATTGATTGCCAGATTCTGAGTTTGGGGGTCTTCCTAAGCACTGAAGGGACTGATGATTTAATACAGATGGAATTCACTTTATCCACTGGCTGTTTCTCTTAGAACTTGTGCAAATTAAATTTTATATAAATCGGATTTTCCTTCCTTGTTGCTTTGTGTTTTTAGATACGTGATTTCAGATGGAGCCTTAATGGTCTGTATTTTGTGATGTTTGTATTGTGTAACATTATCCTCTTTCAATCCTCAGGCACTTTGGCACTTTGTTAATGAGATATATTATATATATATATATATATATATAAATATACTGGGTGAGCCATAAGAAATAAGAAATATTAGGCACTTCCCTGGTGGCACAGTGGTTAAGAATCCGCCTGCCAAAGCAGGGACATGGGTTCGAGCTCTGGTCTGGGAAGATCCCACATTCCATGGAGCAACTAAGCCCGTGCACCACAATTACTGAGCCTGTGCTCTAGAGCCCATGAGCCACAACTTCTGAGCCTATGTGCCTAGAGCCCATGCTCCGCAACAAGAGAAGCCACTGAAATAAGAAGGCCACGCACCACAACAAAGAGTAGCCCCTGCCCGCTGCAACTAGAGAAAGCCCACATGCAGCAACAAAGACCCAATGCAGCCAGAAACAAACTAACTAATTAATTAATTAATTTTTAAAAAGAAATATTAGCCTAGAAATATTAGCTGTCAGACTATTTCCTAAAGTTTATATAGTGAAGGCAGAGCCCCTTCTAATATTAATAACTACCCTTTTTTGAACATTTATCATGAAACAAATGTCTTGCTAGGTGCTTTATGTATATTTTTATCATTTAATCCTTCTGAAACCTTAGGTGGTGGTGGTTATCTCCATCTTTAGGTAATCTCACTGAAGCCCAGACATAATATATATTTTGCCCCAATTCGCCCAGAGGGAAGTGGTAGAGACAGGATGGGAAACCTGCGAATATGAGTATATTATTTTCCCTTTTGAACACAAAAGGTAGCCTACTACACACACGCTTCTTTGTCTTATGTTTTCTCTGAACAGTGAACAGAGATCTATCCAAAATGACACATAGAGTGGTCACATTGTTTGTTTGTTTCCTTCACTTACATAATATATACTTGTATGGATGGACCATACTTAATTTAACCATTTACCTAATGACAGACTTTGGGTTGTTCCCTAATCTTTTGCTATTAAAAGACACCATAATAAAATTTTACATATCATTCCACATCACGTAAGGGATAAATTCCCAGCATAGACTTTCTCTATACTATTAGGGTAGTATACACATTTGAATGTTTATAATCTTTATAGTTATTTTAAAATAGATTTCCATCAGAGTTGTGAAAATTTATGCTCCTCCCAGCACTGTTATGAGAATGTCCATTTCCTCATGGTCTCACCAGTAGAGTATGTTATCAAATCTTGGATTTCTGCCAATCTAATAGGTGGGGGGAAAAAAAGTATCTTAATGTAGTATTAATTTGCATCTCTAAAATCCTCAAATAAATACTAGCAAACAGAATCCAACAGCATAATAAGAGGATCATACACCATGACCAAGTGGGGTTTATGCCAGGAATGCAAGGATTCTTCAATATACGCAAATCAATCAACGTAACACACCATATTAACAAATTGAAGGAGAAAAACCATATGATCCCCTCAATAGATGCAGAGAAAGCTTTCGACAAAATTCAATACCCATTTATGATAAAAACCCTGCAGAAAGTAGGCATAGAGGGAACTTTCCTCAACATAATAAAGGCCATATATGACAAACCCACAGCCAACATCATCCTCAATGGTGAAAAACTGAAAGCATTTCCACTAAGATCAGGAACAAGACAAGGTTGCCCACTCTCACCACTCTTATTCAACATAGTTTTGGAAGTTTTAGCCACAGCAATCAGAGAAGAAAAAGAAAAAAAGGAATCCAAATCAGAAAAGAGGAAATAAAGTTGTCACTGTTTGCAGATGACATGATACTATACATAGAGAATCCTAAAGATGCTACCAGAAAACTACTAGAGCTAATCAATGAATTTGGTAAAGTAGCGGTATACAAAATTAATGCACAGAAATCTCTGGCATTCCCATACACTGATGATGAAAAATCTGAAAGTGAAATCAAGAAAACACTCCCATTTACCATTGCAACAAAAAGAATAAAATATCTAGGAATAAACCTACCTAAGGAGACAAAAGACCTGTATGCAGAAAATTATAAAACACTGATGAAAGAAATTAAAGATGATACAAATGGATGGAGAGATATACCATGTTCTTGGATTGGAAGAATCAACATTGTGAAAATGACTCTACTACCCAAAGCAATCTACAGATTCAGTGCAATCCCTATCAAACTACCACTGGCATTTTTCACAGAACTAGAACAAAATATTTCACAATTTGTATGGAAACACAAAAGACCCCGAATAGCCAAAACAATCTTGAGAACGAAAAAAGGAGCTGGAGGAATTAGGCTCCCTGACTTCAGACTATACTACAAAGCTACAGTAATCAAGACAGTATTGTACTGGAATAAAAACAGAAATATAGATCAATGGAACAGGATAGAAAGCTCAGAGATAAACCCACGCACATATGGTCACCTTATCTTTGATAAAGGAGGCAAGAATATACAGTGGAGAAAAGACAGCCTCTT